>NC_135658.1:42925314-44125314 GCF_964188315.1 Podarcis muralis
AGGGAGGCAATGCAGGTGAAAAGCAACCAAGTCTAAGTGATCTATTGATGACTGCAACATCAAGCTGCTTTCTGAACAATAAATCAAGGCTTTTAAAAGCTTTGCTAGCTCACATGCATAATGCTGGCCTTCATATTAAGCAGGCAGATGGGTGATGCTGACACAATGATAGTATTCAGAGTCCTTGAGATTGCTGGTCATGGCTATGATGCGGCTGTAGCTCAGTAAGAATGGCAAAACAAAATAGGAATAACGTGTTCCTGCATTCTCCACCCCTCCCTTTCCATGCTGTTCTGGGGATGATGCAACACAAGATTGTTCGAACATAGCAAGGAGAAGTAATTCAACCGTATGTTATTAAAAAAACAAACAGGAGCTGTGTTGGCCCATAATGAGAATTTCCAACAGACTCCTGCTCATGCAGCAGGGCTTCCTCTTACTCCCCTTCGCTCCACCAGCCACCCTTGCACTCCCAAAATCTGCTGCAGGGGTGTAGCAGGGGGCCTCTGAGGCAGTTTCTGAGGATTCATAGGGGGCTGCAGGAGGGAGAAGATGAAGGGGAAGTCCCAATGCAGAATCAGTTTGCACTGTGTTGAATACAAAACCATTTTAGGGCAATACCGCCCAAAAAGGTTGGTGACACCTGTGGTGTAAGCCTTGGTGTTTTTAATCCTGTGGGTTCTGTGTGCTCTGATTTGACATAAAACACAAAAGCCTGAAATAAAAACTAAATATTTATTTCATATTTATGCTGTTTCTCCTGTAAACCATCCAAAAATCTTTGAAGAAGAAGAAGAGTTTGGATTTGATATCCTGCCTTTCACTCTCTTAAAGAGTCTCAAAGCGGCTAACAATCTCCTTTCCCTTCCTCCCCCACAACAAACACTCTGTGAGGTGAGTGAGGCTGAGAGACTTCAGAGAAGTGTGACTAGCCCAAGGTCACCCAGCAGCTGCATGTGGAGGAGCGGAGGCGTGAACCCGGTTCACCAGATTACGAGTCTACGCTCTTAACCACTACACCACACTGGCTCTCTTTGAGTTATGGAGAAGCACACCAATGCTGAAAATAAATAAAATAAAATAAACCCCCCCACCAGCAACACCTGTTACATTCCCTGTATTATCATCTTGATACAGCGATAGAGAAAAATAACTATATTTCATAATTATTTGTGAAGTAGAGTAGAAATACTCCAAATCAGCTGTGAGTGGCTATTGCATTTAAATGATCAATGAGTTTCCAGTAAGAGTTCACAGTGTAAAATGTCTTGGTTTATTTTTAGAAATAGCTTTAATAATGGAAGTTGAGCTCTAGCCCTGCTCTTTATTGGGAACCAATTCACACAGCAGATGTGTAAACCTGCAGAGACCTCTTTTGGCCAAAGTGTCCCTGAACTGAATCATCAGCTAATGAACCATAAACTGTCTCAGTGAAGTCAGCAATAAATGATCAGGAGTTTTCCTATGAAATACTGAACTGTGTTAGCTGGAAACCAACCGAGGCAGATAAAACCAGTTCGCTTAAAGTTCAGTATCTTCCTGTGCATGACTTTCTTTAAAGAAATGGGGAGAGGGAAGGAAAAAAAATTTGAGTCAGAAATAATCAGTGTCTAAATATATGCTAAATATAGATGCAAATTTGGATAGTTCAAGAAACTATAGGTGTCAGGAAAAGTTGCCAAAACACCTGAAACAACTCAATTAAATTGTATTAACAGGTTTGGGAGTTGCATTCAATGACCAGGAGGATCCAAAGAACATAGGGTGACTTTACGGAGGACAGTCCTCTGAAGGTGTCCCTTCTTGAAAGACTTTCCAGTATAAGGCAAACCCTGATTTGAATGGGGGTTGCATTCTGGGTCATTGCATGCAGTGGCAGAGCACATATAAGCCCTTGCCCCGCCCCCATGCCATCCCCCATTCTGCCCTCTTCGCTGGCCACTTCCTGGTTACTGTGATACATGTGCGGGCTATTGTGTGTCAACTGGAATGCGTAAATTGGTTGTTGCCTGTATATCCAGTTTAAATATGTCTTCACAAGGTTTAAAAATCAGTCACTATACCTAGGGAACTTGGAATTTTAGCTTGGTGGGGGAATAGAGGTCTCCTAACAGCTTTTACTGTTGACATTAACTTGTTGACAAAGATCCATATAGTCAAAGCTATGGTTTTCCCAGTAGTGATGTATGGAAGTGAGAGCTGGACCACAAAGAAGGCTGATCGCCGAAGAATTGATGCTTTTGAGTTATGGTGCTAGAGGAGACTCTTGAGAGTGCTATGGACTACAAAAAGATCAAACCTATCCATTCTGAAGGAAATCAGCCTTCAGAATGGATAGGACAAATCCTGAAGCTGAGGCTCAAATACTTTGGCCACCTCATGAGAAGAGAAGACTCCCTGATGTTGGGAAAGATTGAGGGCACAAGGAGAAGGGGATGATAGAGGACGAGATGGTTGGACAGTGTTATAGAAGTGACCAACATGAATTTGATGAAACTCTGGGAAGCAGTGGAAGACAGGAGTGCCTGGCGTGCTCTGGTCCATGAGGTCACAAAGAGTTGGACACAACTAATCAACTAAACAACAACAACAGCTCTTAGCAGCCTTACCAAACTACAGTTTTCAGGATTCCTTGGGGGGGGGGAGTCATGACTGTCTAAAGTGGCATGATACTGCTTTAAATGTATAGTGCATGTGGGGCCTAAGATGGGTGAAAAGGGGTTTTGCAGCTGCTTTTCAAAAGTTACCATGTATTGAGAGCAGGCAAATTGATCCTCAGGTCACAATATTCCCCACGGCAAGCTTTACCATATTTCCATTTAAATTACAGTATATTTTTAATTTTGCATCTATATAATATGAAACTGTCACATTCAAATATGTAACCTGTTTTATCATCTTTTGTGGGGGGATGCATTAAGTGGTGACACTTTAAAAACCCTCGTGTCAGGGGTGAACTTTGGTATTTCAGATTTCAGCGGCATTTTGTGCGGGGCCAACATTCGGTGCCCCACCTGTTTCTTGCCT
Source organism: Podarcis muralis (assembly GCF_964188315.1). Taxonomy (NCBI): domain Eukaryota; kingdom Metazoa; phylum Chordata; class Lepidosauria; order Squamata; family Lacertidae; genus Podarcis; species Podarcis muralis. The sequence goes on from NC_135658.1 coordinate 42,928,342, forward strand.
TCTGTTCTGCCCAATTCACTACATTATAGTTGTGACTCTCTGTGGCGTCCCCTAGCGTCAGTGCCCAGTGCAGTGGAACCGGTCACACTGCCCTAAATCCTTCTATACTTCTGAATAAGGCTCTTCCTTATGTACAAACACTAAGAGCTTAGTGTGTTTCCTTTCCAGATGTAGCCCCATGAAATGACACCCCCTTAGGAAGGTCCAACTGACATCCAGGGCAACTAGCTAGAGGCTACAGGAGGCTACAGTGGTTTGAACAGGGCTAAGAAAGTTTTGGTGCATATGTGGAATAGATCTTGGATCCTAGCCATTGTTTTTAAATAAAGGAATCTGTTAAGCTGAAGTAGATTCCCCTTTTCAAGCTCTGTACTTCCTGTCAATTCTCAGTAAGTACATAAAAAAAGAAAGAGAAAGTCCTTATTCAATATTTTGCCATGTACCTAAGAACTGCTGGCCATATTAAACTGGTTTGGAAATAACTCTGCATATTCCATCTCATTTTATCTCCAAACTGAGCCGTTCTTTGCACTATATTTGCCATAGATCAGTGTTGATTTGACACAGCAAATGTTTCTGTGAAAATGTATGATGATGCCACGGATAGATACATTCCCAACTACAAATTTTACACATTGTAACATACTGCACAACTGTTCATGAAAAGATCCTGATTATGGTGGAGCAGTTGCATTTTATACTTCCCCTTCCCAGACATACCCTCCCTATGCCTACACAGAAACATCTTAAGATCCTAGCAGCTGGCCATGACTGTGAGGCTACCAAAATCCTTTTCTATCCTCTTCCAAAAGTCACAAATACCTCATGTGCATAAATGATGCCTCAATTTCTCCTTGGTTTCTACTTCCGTTCTGTGCTTCCACTGCTTCTTCAAAGTCCTGACTCTCCATCCTGACTGTGAGGCTGCATACACACAATACATGTAAAGAGAATTTAAGGCACACGCCCACCCAAAAAGGAAAACTATAGTTTAAATTCACACCTACTATTCACAGTTCCTTTAAACCACAGCTCCAAGGATCCTTGGTGTGTGTGTGGGTGTGCTTTAAATGTATGGTGTGTACACAGCCTAAGTCTTTGTTTGTTCAAGTATGTTAAGGCTACCTTGTAGAGCAGTGGTTCCTGCTCTCTTTTTGGCCGTGTCCCATCTAAGCATCTCTAAAATGCCGATCCTCCCCCCGTGACATAGAATTCTTATTATTCAAAAAGTGAACTCATATTCACGTGGAGGAAGCCTAAAAGGCCATTCACTGTTAATAACTCATTCTTGAATTGCCTCCCCTTAAAAATCAAGTTCCGTGTGCCCCACGTTAGGAACCATGGTTCTAGAGCAAAAGCCTTCAGAAGGGAGATTCCATGAACACACACAAAATCTAAAATACAAATACAAACAATTATTAATTTTAAAAGCAGTATCCTCCCAACAGCAAAAACAACCCCCCATTCAATCAGCCAAGTCTCCCCGTGCCCTTCCACCTACCCAATTCTTTCCTCAGTTTGTAGTATCTCACTCCATTTACCCTTATGCTCATTTTATTCTGCCAAGTCTTCCTTTGGACCTGACTCTACCCCATGGATTACTACCTTCAGCTAATAAGCATTGCAGCCACACCTTCTCTTATCTGATCAGTCTCAGAGTCTGTGTTCCAGGTCTCCAGAATCTGTCCTTTCCCCAGAGAAGCTAGACAGAGAACATCCTTTTGCCAGCAGCTTCATTATGTGGAGTATTAATGAACATTCTGTGACAGCACACCAGCTCAGCTAACTCAGCCACAAGCTTTACCAAAAAAACAGAATAAAAGTAATGCTCGTGATTCACATAAGACATTTTCTTATCTCCCCCCTCAGAAGTCTTTTTTTAATTTGTTTGACAATAATATTGAATATACATTCTGAACTGCATACATTTTACCATCTAATTCTCTGAAAAAACCAGCAGATGTACAAAGAAAATACCCATTCTCATATGACTCTACTTGCAGCAAAGACTGTGGCCCCCATATGTTCCCAGGTGAGTTTGTCTGAGAAAGCCCCTACCTGAAACCATGGATATCTAACCAGTGTGCATAGACCAGGTGTGTGTATCCTGTGGCCTTGCAGATGCTGCTGGACTCCAGCTCTCATCTGCCCCAGCTAGCATGACCAATAGGCATGGATAATGGGAACTGGAGTCCAACAACATCTAGCGTCACTAACTTGCTACCCCGGTGTAGATAATCTTGATGGACCAAAAGTATGGGTTAAGTATGGCAGTTTCCTGTGTCTCATAATTCTGTCTGTAACATGGGGAAAATATTTTTACACTAGCTGATCTCTGCAGAAATGCGTTGCCCTCTCTACAAAATACAAACAAATCCAGCGGGTTGTGTGCAAAAAAAGACCATTGTCCTAGGCCAACAGACGACAGCTGTGATTACTCCATCTCCAAATAGCAAAGGCAACTGGAGATTCAGTGATTTGTTGACCTGCCCATGACTCATCTGCTTGCTGATTCTGTGTCCTTTCTGGTTGTGGCAACAAAAAGCAAGGCCGTCTCCAGACAGCTGCTTACCAAGCGAGAAGTGGGAGGGAAAGTACCTCACGGAAGAGGTGTCAACTTGCGCAGGGATTTGGCAAGACTGCTGTGTTTTTGTGTTCCATTTGGATGAGTAGGGATCAGTTCAGTTGCGTGCGGCTTGCACAGTAGAAGCAGTGGCACACAGAAACCAAACAGATGACATTGGTCTTTAGATGTCATCATCTGCAATGGCTCTTGGGGTGCTTCCAGGGGCAATATTTTGCAAACAAGTCACGCAGATCTGAATTTTCCATGTGTGCAGCTGGCATGCAAGGACTCACAAACATGAGGTTTAAAGCCTATTTTATATTGCTGTATCCCATCCACAGTAGCAGGTAGTTCTTGATGGAATGTTATTGTGTTCTCCCCCCACAATTTTTCTTCTTCTTCTGGGCAGGTGTGTAGGGACTTCTGCGCCTATGTGTGCAGGGACTTCTGTAAACACCTTTAATTTTTGCCCCACAGAAGTGTGCACGATGCAAGAGCAATGTTACCAAGCCCTTAGTTCCCACACCAATGCACGTTTCTGCTTTGAGGGCGGGGGAACAGGGGCAACATCCAGTGGCGTAGCGTGGGGGGTGCAGGGAGGGCCGGCCGCACCGGGCGCAACATCTGGGGTTAGGGCAAATCCACGGGTTAGGGGGCGCAAATCCACAGGTTAGGGGGCGCAAATTACTTGCCTTGCCCCGGGTGCTGACAACCCACGCTACGCCGCTGGCAACATCCATTTCCATTTGGGGTTTTTTTAAATGAAAATGTTTCATAGAGATGTATTTGACAAGATTTGCTTTGTATTGGTAGCTTTTGAAAGCAGCTTGATCTGTTTAGGATCAACTCTGTTTCAATCCAGCCAGATTTGTTACTCTGGTCTGAATGAGATCTATTTAATCCAAAACTATTTTTGCCCAATTGACTATAATGGGGGATCTTAAAATGGCTATCTCTATCTTCCCTTTTCATTTAATTAGATGAAATTTAATTATGGGCAAAGGAGCCCCTCCAGAGCGGATTAAGCCTGCTGGATTTCATGGAAATCTATACAGGGTGTGTGTTTTAAAAAACCTTATAACTTTAAAAAAAATATCTGCTGGTGTGGTTCCAAATTGTAGGCATGGCCACCTGAGAGGATGAAGGCTGCCACATTTCTGAAAGATGGTGCAACATGGGGTATACTTTACAGTTTTGGTGTGTGAAAATAGTAATCATGTTCCCTTCCCTTAGGGTTGTTTTTTTTTTGTGGAAAATCAGTTTGAAAACTGGGAGCATGAGAGAAGTGCCCCAGATGAGAAACCTGGCAGAGTTTAGATGACTAGGTCTTGTTTTTGTTTTGTTTTTAAAAGTGATTTCACTTCATAAAAAGCTGTATAACACACTTTTTCTCACTGCTTTCCCCTTCCTGGAAGTACCCTCCATGAAGAAAGAAAGAAAGAAAGAAAGAAAGAAAGAAAGAAAGAAAGAAAGAAAGAGTGTGCAATGATTTATCACTGTTAGGAAAAAGAATGACTAAGAAAGAAGCAGGCCACCACAATAATCTAATTTTGCTGCTAATGTCCAGTTCTCACAGCTGAAATGAAAAATGACGACAACCCATGTGAAGAACAACTCCTTCTTTCCTTACTTCAACATTCCTTCTCCAAATCAGTATGATTGGAGTGGCCTTAGAAATATAATTCACTATGCTTAAAAGCTAGGCCTGCCTATCAAAACAAAACAAAAGAAAAATCTCCCTCCTCTCTTCTGCACCCCCCCCCTCTAATCCTGAGTATATCCACATTCAGGTAGGTTTTATTTCTCAGAAAAGAAAATATTTTTTTTTAAAAAGGTCACAAGCTTATCTTTTTGGAAAAACCAAGGCCACAGAACAATTCAAGAAGTTAGGGAATCCTTGCTCTGTCTTGTTAAGAGCATAATTTAAATTGGGAGCATGAGATCATGACTTGAATCCTCCCCCAATTTGTCTCATTATTTGAGGTACACAGAACCAATACACTTCCTTAATACAAATATATATATCACTCTCACATACGCAAACACACCCAGGACTGCACAAAATCAGTCCCTATAACTCCGCAGGATAATCTACGCTCTAAGGATCTCATTAGATTCTATCAGAATTTGCCAGCTCTCCCTAAACTAGCCATTGCCAATCTTGTGCCCTTCAGATGTTTTGGACTACAACTCCAATTTGGACTACAACTCCAATTAACCGCAGCCAGCATAATTAATCCAAAACATCTGAAGGGCACAAGATTGGCGAAGGCTGCTCTGAACATTTGCATAGAGCTCTGAGCACCAGTGCGCACTGATGTGCAGAGCTTAGAGCCTCTTTATGCACAATATTGACACTTTCACGATGACAACTCCACATTTCTTTCAGAAGAAACAATCAACCGTTGACAAGGAGAACTGAGACAAGAAGTGCAATTTGGAATCTTCCTGTTTTTCTTTCAAATATTGACTCACACTTGCAATCTCCAATGGAAAAGTATTCATCACTTCGTTTTCATGATCCTAGAAGCTAGGTCTTCAGCCATGATGCCAACCAAGGCAGGGCATCCATTATCGCTGCCTGTGATCTATTTGGTACCTTTAGATTAAGGGCAGCCACACAAGACCTCACTGCCTTGAGGCACTGACTTTTTCACAATTATGTAGAGCCTTTGTTGAACTTAGGTTTCAACAGATACCTTGGAATAGCATACATGGAATGCAAATGGATTTATGGATGTAGTCAGGATGTAGTTACTATTTGTTGATTTGCCCTTTATATATGGTGCCCTGAGAAATGTTATCTCCTATTCTCTATTGCTTTTCAGACCTATATTCCCGGGAAGTGATAGTTGAACCCTTAGCTGGGAGAGACTCTTCCCCAAAACCCTGGACAGGCACTACTATCCATTGTAGATAATACTCAGCTAGATGGACCAATAGGTTTGGCTCAATATCAGCAACATCCTATATTCCTGAAAATAATCGAAACTGTAGATAGTCAGCATTGACTTTTACATGGTGAACACTTTTCCAGCTATTATTTTCCCTATTACAGCTGTTACCGGAACTAAACTTTTCTGCTTCAGCATGCAGTCCAAGTTTATATTATTTTGCTTCAATTTCCATTTCATATTCTATATAACAAAATTGTAGAGCTGTCATTGTTGATGAATGCATGTGGAATGACTGTCATCACCCATTTTCTGCAGTGGCACTTCATAACATATTCCAGGGTTGTTGGTTTTTTTTAAAAAAAATAAAATCTGGAGGAAGGCAAATATTGTGGCTTTCTATGAAGATATGAATTTTAAGGAGATGAAGTTTTCACTGTGAATTACACTCAGGCATATAGAATTCAATTGTCAAAGCAAACCACTCTAACTTTAATTAGGCTGTTCCCATTTAAGAGGTTTGTAGACTGAGGGTGTGCTCATATTACACCTCCCCCCTCAGAGTGCAGTGAAGTTGCACCTCCCCCCAGCTGTTCACATCAGCATGGCTTCAACTCATTTGTGTTTATGGATGGTCCAGGAGGCACTGACAAGGGGAAAGGTGTCCATAGCTTCGCTAGAGACAAATTAAGAACAGCTTAATGACTGCAATCAATGTGAAACTGGTTTAAGAAACAATGCATCAAACAGTAGCATCTTTTAACAAAAAAACAACAACAGGATACATATGTGTTGTGTATTCAGTGGTCTGTGTTTGCCTGAGCCTGAGTCTGGACTAAGGATTCTGAGCCCCTGTGTTCTGATTCGATACATGATATGCAATCACAGAACATTTCAGGATTTGGGCCTCTGCCATTGGCCCATAAACTCTGAGTTACGATTCGCAGCTTGGAAGTTTAGACAACCAATCACAATGGGAGTGGGAGTGGCCCAGGCTTTCAGAAATGTATATAAGCAGTTGCTTTTGTCCAGTTCTGTTAGTTCAATAAAGGCTCTTGCTGTTCTCACTGTATCTTGCCTCGTGGGAACCCACCAAGACTTCAATATGCATTTTGGACAGCCTCGTGTGAATACAGCTTAAAAACCCAGCACTGGAAATGCAGTGAGTGCAGAGTTAAAGGGAACACATCCCGAGATATTTTTCATTTCCTTAGTAGTTGTGTAGCATACTTGAAAGCAAGTCCCAGTTGATTCAGAAAAAGACTTACTCCCTAGCCAGAGTATATAAATTTTCAGTAAATGTCCTTAAACTTCAGCACACAGTTCTCTATCACAGTGCAATCTTGCCTTCCTATGTGGTTGACAATCTCAACTTTGAATTTTATTTATTGTTTATGACTACTTTTGTTATGTTGTCGTTACGTATTTTCTTCATGTAGTTAGCCACATTGAGCATGGTTTGAATTGTGAAAATGCAGCATACAAATAAAATTATGTATGTATGTATTTATCCAGTTGCCCTATAGTGATATCTCAATCCTATATTTTCTGCTTTAAATTGGTTTCACAAGCAGCAGCCTTGTTCACAAAAAGCCAGAAGTGTACCATGATTACTCCTGAAATAATATTATTTTCCTAGCATTTAAAATTCCCCCATCACCTTTGAATCAAGGAGATGAAAACTCATTTATTAGTTTCAACAGTATCCCTGCATGTGCATGATTCAGTTCCAAATGATAGACTTAATATCTTGTATTGTTTCAGAAAGCCTCTCAAAAGAGGAGATTTCACCCTCATCAGATAAAATATTCAAAGAGGATGATTCCCACTTTTCAATTGTTCCAAACTGAGAACTTATCATTGTTCATATTGCTAAGTTAATGAGGCATAGAGGTCCCTTATCAACTTCTTGCAGAGTTTTTGGTATTAGCAAGAGAGCTGGAACAATGTGTGAATGCAGCCTTTCTTTCACATGTCCTTTGATCATTGATAGAAATTGAATTCTCAGCTAAGAATATGGCTCAAGGTGATGACTTGAGAAGTGACTCTGCGAGTCTATGGTACTTTGTAAGAACACTCTATGGGCATAATCCAGCCAAGGGGAATAACTTTTCTGTTCTAGTTCCATGGCAGAGTCAAACCTATACTCTTCTCCCTGCCATTGTAAAAAAGGGCTAAGATGCACTTAATTTTGGGTGGTGCCCTATGTGAGTACTGTGCTGGTATGTTGTTTTATTGCTGAGAGGATGAGTGGTTAATCACAATGTTTCATTTCCATTCCATTTAGCTGTTTGTTCCAGAATCTCAGTTTGGATGCCACATGCTATGCATGTTAACTCAGAAGCGAGAAAAGAAAATGTTCAGAAGAGGTTATTACCAGGTAAGTGGGCACAGGATTGCAACCTTAAAGTATGTCTGTGACATAGCCTAACTCAGATATCTCTTCAAGATAGGAGTCAACCTATTAGTTTTTTCAATTTATTTTTTCACTAAAATGGGCTGCTTCTATTTTTAAGGGGTGGAAACCCCAAGCCCCCTGCAAACTGCTGGATGCTCCCGATTGGAGTAAAACACTCCTTCAAGGTGAAATAGCAGAAAGCTGGAGGTGATTTTCAAGAGAAACCCATGTGGACCCCAATCAGGATTGAGAGCACGTACTGGACTGGGACCCTAGGACTCACTCTTTCTTTCTTTCTTTCTTTCTTTCTTTCTTTCTTTCTAAATAGCCAATACAGTTTTTTAAAGGCATATAACATGAGGGTCGCGGGTGGCGCTGAGGTTTTAGGGCTTGCTGATCGCATGGTCAGCGGTTCGAATCCCCGCGGCGGGGTGAGCTCCCATCATTTGGTCCCAGCTCCTGCCCACCTAGCAGTTTGAAAGCACCCCTAAGTGCAAGTAGATAAATAGGTACCGCTTTCTAGCGGGAAGGTAAACGGCGTTTCCGTGTGCTGCGCTGGCTCGCCAGAGTAGCTTCGTCACGCTGGCCATGTGACCCGGAAGTGTCTCCGGACAGCGCTGGCCCCCGGCCTCTTAAGTGAGATGGGCGCACAACCCTAGAGTCAGACACGACTGGCCGGTACGGGCAGGGGTACCTTTACCTTTACTAACATGAGCAATTTGGTCCTAAATTGTACTGTTTTGTGAATTAATTAAAGGGGCACAGCAATCTTCATTTACTTAAAGCAAGATACATAAAAATCCAGCCATTCTAAGCTTCAAATTGTTTAAGAAAAAAGGGCACCTGTTGAATTAAAAAGTTGAAACTTGGAGTGCATGATATCTCTGGTGAGGTCTAGAAGTGTGCCAAATTTCAAATTGATCTGATAAAAATTGCCACAGCAAATTAAAAAGTTCTGACAAATGAGGCATTCAATCTTCTAATTTAATTTTTAAATTTAACTCTTTAATTTTAAATTTAACTTAAAGCCTATGGCAGCAATTGCTGGCATAGTTAGACGCTCAGTTTGATTCTGAAGCTAGAATGCTGCCAGTACTCCCTGTTTACACACAGTCATCAAGTGGATGCTATGCACAATGCTTATTTCTTAGGAAATGGGAGGGGACATGGAATACTCAAGTAGGGTAAGAGAAGAGATTGGGACCTCCTACTGAGTTTCTGAAAGCTCAAATGCAGTATGATTTCTGCTCTTTCTTTCTGTGTGCAAGTGGTGGGACAAGGACATGCAAGAACCCTAACCCTAACCCTAACCCTAAAAGGACATGCAAGAATCAAGGTCTCTCATGACATTCTGGCTTTAGCAAAGGCCTGCTAGGGGGACCAGGAAAGGCATGCAAGGAATGTGCCTGGAGGCAGCGGCTATCAGTTGGTGCCCCATTCAACTTACCCTTGTAGGCATGTGCATAGCCTCTTATAATAGAAAATCCTTCAATGTGGAGCAGTGATTGAAGTAGCAGCAGAATAAAAGAGATGGTGAAATTTGTAGTAAGGTAACAAAAGATAGAAAGAAGGAAACTGGAGAGAACAAGCTGAAAAAAGACAAATGATTCATGTGTGGTACAGTATGCAGAGGTGGGCTGAAATGTTTCTGCACGTGAGACAAAAATCCCACTGCTACCCCCACAATGGAGTGCATCTGAGGCTCTGCAAGGACTTCCACTCAAAGAAAAGACCTTGCAAAGCCTCACCACCAGGCGACGGTGGTGGGGCAAACTCTGCAAGGGCATCTGGAACATCCCATACTTGCCAAAACTTGACGAGAGGGGGCTGTCAAAGAGCTTTGGTGCTGACCTTCCTCTGTCCCTAGGGGTCAGGGCTACACCAGCGCCTGATGTGGTGGGGAAGATGGGCAACACCTCTTGTATTTCTGCTTCCTGAGGCAGCTGCTTCACCCTGCCTCATCTGTGGGCCGGCTCTGGCAGTGGGTAGACTTGGAACAGGGAGAATGAACTCTGCTCAGAATGAACTCTGGCTACCTGCAGTTATTGGTTCTTGTAAATGTGTGCCTTCCAATGAAATGATTACTATCAGTTAAGTATTTGTAATTCTGTCTCTCTTTTAAATTTGCCAGAAAACAGATTCAAATCCCTTGCAAAGAGCGTGGGATTGCCAACACGAAAACGACAAGTTTCTTTTTCAAAAACCAGGGAGATTCAATGATAAAAAGCCTGTAATTTAAGACCAGAATAATGCACAGCGTGACAAATTGTTCTTTCTGACTAACACTTCCTTCACCCAAACCTTGCCTTGGTCTTTCAGGTGAGGAAGGATTACCTGGGAGCAGCAAAGATGCCCGTGTTGTTCTGGTGTTGTTATTGTTTAGATTTCTTACCTGCACTTCTCCACGAGGTCCCAGGTGAGGTTACAGCAATACAGCAATAAAATATTAAAATCAGTTATATTTATTGCCCTCCTGCATTGCCTTATGCAGCATCTAAGCCAAGGATGGGGAACCTGTGGCTCTCTGGAGGTTGTTGGACTCACCCCCCCCCCCATGAAGGTTTTGCTGCAAGTTATTTTTAACTGATTTATTGTTTGGGTGGGGTGTGTGGAATCTAGGTTTTCATCTTCATATTTTTTCTAAATCAGGCCCACTGTGAGTCAAATTGCACATGTTAGATATTGACAATATATCAACAGAAGGGCGTTAGGAGACATTATTGCTAAGGATTTTGTTAGGTCGTTTTGACACAAAGTGCTATAAAGCCAAAGTCTTAGGAATAGCTCTTAAATACAGAAGATTTTGAAGTATGAGATGAATAATTGCTCAATAAAAACCTTATGAAAGAAACAACACTTTCCCAATAATTTCTTGGAAGCTTTGGGCAAAACAGAATTGCCTTTGCTACCTTTCATGTTCCTCTGCTTCAGCAGCAAAACCCAAACCAAACCAAACACTGGCAAGCAAATTACATCTATGCCAGGGACAGTCTTTATTTATATATGAAAAAGCTCATTGTCTTTTAAAAACCTGTAGGCAGGTAGTCAGCTGGCTAAGTTTGTCTTTCCTCTGTATAATCCATTCCCCCCCCCCCTTTTAATGTGATGACAGCTTATTAAGAAATCCAAACAGAAAGTGGGAGGGGGAGAGAGAGAAACAGAGGGTGCAAAAAGAAAAGTCAATTCATTGCAAGCAAAGCCAGGCTGAGTTCCTGTGGAAAAAGTACCTTATATCACATTCATGCCTCTGTGCGGCAAGATGCTAAGCTGACTTTCTCTGCATTAAAAGGCATACTGAGCTCCCTAACGGCACCAAGTGCTCCAAAACATAGGCAGCAGGGTGAGGGGGTGTGGTAGAAGCCCAGGATCTTTAGAAAGAGCAATACACTTTTCTTTAATCTCAAAAGGTTTTCAACACACAAACAGTACCTGTCCGAAGTTTCCCTTCCCCAACTCAGTACAAAACAAGAAAAGGGAAGGAAGAGTTAAGAGGGCAGGAAAAAATATACAAGGTGGTATGTTTAGGAATAAAAGCTATACACACCCATGTGTTAAGGCATGGCCCATTTCAAAGCAGTGAGCACCAATGGGCTTTGCTGTTTAGCTACAACTATTTGTTTGTGCACTGAGCAGCATGCAGCAAATAACAACCCCGGCTCCAGGATGAGCAGGCAAAGGTCCCGCAAAGACTGCAGCCCTAGGCACACCTGGTGGGGAGTCAGTCTCTCAGCAGGACGTGCATCAGAATCATGCTACAATATAAACAGTACCAAAACACCCAGGCCAAGACTGGAGAAAGCAACAGAGGGAAAATTAAAGGGAGCAGGAATTCCTGTTTATATTGTCTGAATGCCACCTTCTCCCCAGAGAGCCTTCCTTAAGCTTTCCAAAGACACAGTGCAGCTTCTTAGTCCTGATTTAAACTGGCGTTCCCGATGCAACAGAGGACAGGACTTCAGTATCGCTTACAGGTATGTAGGAAAGTGAGTTTTGGAAGGCACAGCTTCTTATGTCACAGTGCCATGAGAATGAGAAGAGCGTCACTTCGTGCAACTCCCTCCTCCGTACCAAAGGCACAACAGCCTTGTCCTCTGCTGCATCAGGTCACCTGGAAACCATTTTGCCTAATGCTGCCCACTGGAAGCCCCAATGGCCATCCTTCACTATGTCCACCACCCCCTAAAGGCATTCTAGCAGAGCCCTTGGCAGTGCAGCCAGCCAGCCAGCCAGCCAGGTTTTCTACAGGCTAGCACTGAGCAAAAAGCATGCACAGGTAGAGGCTCAAAAGCGTCCCACTGCGGAGCACGCACATCTCACCTCCAGGCTTGGTCCGCTCATCCCATGCCAAGGAAATGATCTTCAGTTTGGCATCTCCAGTCAGCAGCACCAGGCTTGAGAGTCCCTAAAGGCAATGGTATAATAGTCCAGTCTGTGAAGAAGGTGGCACCTCTGTAAACAGCAACTGAAGTGAAGTGTAGCAGTAAAAGCAGCTGAGACGACTCTGGCTCAGGAACTGCAGCCGGCACGGCTTCTTCTATTGTTTCATAGAATAGGAGAGCCAAACTAGGTTCTCTCACCGCCACCTGCTGGATATTTAAATCACTACTCCATCAAATCCTATCGGTTCCTAAGTAATACACTTACTCCTGAGAAAGCCCCCGAGAGCTATTGCGAGCACCAAGTGCCGCTCCCGTTTATATCACAAATCACTTTCAAAGTAGAGGATGTCATGCGGGAATGCATGAAGGTTTGTAACTGTCGGTGGCAGTTCAGTATTACAATCCTGCCACCCAGGATCTGTAATCTCATCCACAACACAGAATCTCATCACCCTTCAGCCACCTGAGCAAATAGTCCAAAGAATCACCAAAACTCAAAACTCACCTGCCAGTTTCTTCATGTTTCTCCAGAGTTTCTCCAGGGTTCTTTAACCCTGGAATATCTGTTGTTTCTGAAATTCCAAGGATCAAATCTGAATCTATATTCACATGAGTCACGTTTCTTCAATTTTGTATTGTTCAGATCTTTGGTAAACTGCTTTGAGAGTCTCCTGGGGCAATAAATTGGAAAATAAGTATTCTAAAGAAATAAATATCACCTGCTTTTCATATCTTAGAATCCTTTAGACCCCATAAACATACCTGTGTTTCTTCAGGTCACTAGACCGAAACTCATCAGTCAGAATGACTTAGGGATGATGGGAGTTGTAGTCCAACAGCACCTGGGAAGCCACAGTTTCACCACCCCTGCTTTAAAGAAAAAACTGACATGCTGTACTAGTGAGAAGCAAAATTCTATTTTCCTATTAGCTAATCATTTAACATTTACCACATAATATCTCCACCCACCCACCCTAGCACAGTATTAGCAATCCAATATTTTCAAAGGAATGGCAGCAAAATACTCCTATTTTCCTAAGAAAAAGAGAGTTGAAATCACCTTAATTTCCTTCTATAAGGCAGTTTGTCAATATATTTTTTATGTTTTAATGTAAACATCCATTTCCATTCGATACTCTGTTACTGCACTCACAATATGCCAGCTATCTTTCTTTATCCATTCTGGCAATTTCAGTGGAAGAACATCTCCTCCTTTTAATAGCCTCAGACAACAATTTTGGTAATTGCAGGCTTATTTGCTGGTTATGCAGTCTGTTCCAATTGCTGTAAAATATCTCTGAGTTTGGATGACCTGGAAGTCTTTTCTGCATGGTTTGCCTGCCATGTCATTTCTCATATGCCTCCTGCATCATCAGCACACCCTGCCTTGTTTATAACAAGGGGGAAGACTTTTTATCCCATCTCCCTCCTCCTAATTCTGGTAGGCAATTCATGGTACTCTCCAGATGTTGTCAGGCTACAACTTCCTTTAGCTCCAGCCAGCCTGTGCGATCGTCAAGGATGATGGGAGTTGAAGTCCAGCAAATCTGAAGGGCACTTTAGAATTCCTTAATAATTTCAGTGGGTGAAGGATTGAGCTTGCTTCATTATTGTGAGGTGGCCAAGAGGTAGTGTTTGCCATTTGCTTTCAATTAAACATTTTTTCAGGGCTCTGCAACCTGCCAGGCTCATCTGAAGACACCCATGAAGTTTCCGTGGGCTTTCACTGAAGCATGAGAACTTGGAGAGGCCAGCTGCCAGGTGCCTAAGATCAGTATGATAACTGATTTTGTATTTAAGAAAGTAGTTTCTTTTAGCTTACATTCCCACCCCCTTCTACACACACACACACTGATTTATTTAAAAGTAAAAAGCCATTGCATAAATAATGATAATGATAAAATAGCTGTTAGGTCAGGAGAATAGTAGGCAGCCTTCCCAGATCTCTGAACTTGTAGGAAAAACTAGCTAAGGACATCATGGGTTTTTCAGGAAGAATGGGCAACCAGGAGGCTGTATAATGCAGACTGCTGGAGATAGAATTTGCATAATGAAGGTTCTTGGCTACCTTGAAAGCAAGGTAAGTGCAACAAAAACCCCTGCACCCACCCATTAGAATTTCACCAGAATTGTCTCACACCTTTCATAATTTTTGAATGCAAATTCTTTTTTTCATTAATTAGTGGACCACCATAAAAACCCACACATAATAAATAATCAGCAGAGCATTAGTTGCTTCTGTTCTATTTAAAGGACCTGAATGTTCCCAATACAGTGGTACCTTGGTTCTCAAACTTAATCTGTTCCGGAAGTCCGTTCCAAAACCAAAGCGTTCCAAAACCAAGGTGTGCTTTCCCATAGAGAGTAATGCAAAAAGGATTAGTCCATTCCAGACTTTTAAAAACAACTCCTAAAACAGCAATTTAACATGAATTTTACTATCTAATGAGACCATTAATCCATAAAATGAAAGCAATAAACACTGTACTACACTCACTCACTCACTCAGTAGCTGAACTGGATTCCACACAGTCGCAAAAACAAAACACAAAAGCCACAAAAACGCAAAATAAATAGCAAAAACAGAAAGATCTCAGCGTAACACTCAAAATGGAAGTGTGGCACTCAAATTGGAAGTGTAACACTCAAAACAGAGCACATTGGACTTCTGAGGGGGAAAAAGTTCACAAACTTTTCACTTACTTCCAGGTCTGCAGTGTTTGGGTGCCAAGTTGTTTGAGTCCCACGGCATATGAGAACCAAGGTACCACTGTAAAGGGATGGCTGCTGCAGGAAGGGAAGAGCTGTAGCTCAGTGATGGGAGAACTCTAGGCCAAAACCCCAGAGGGTTGTTGCTAGTCAGTGTCAGCAGCATTGAGATAAATAGACCAACGGTGTAACTCAGCATGTCAGATTCCTACGTTCCTGTGGGCGTAACTACCATTTCAGTGATGACAAGACAACAAGGGCAGTGTGTATCAAGTCAGAACCCGAGAACCATGATTCTGACAACTGAAAGACAGTTCAGCTGTGACCCCGTCCTCCTGGGCCAGGCGCTACACTGTGAGAGAAGCTGGGGCAGACACGTTCATCATGCCTTGGTGCCCTTCCACATGCCCTGTTGCAAAATAGGCTCTCCTGTGGGTTGCAACAGAAACACCATCTCTCTCAAGTCCTGCTGACTCAAGTGTTCCCGTGCAACGTCTAGAGGGGGAGAATCACACTTACTGGCAAGTTTCATGAGGGGGTGGTCGAGAAATGCAGTTTCCCGCAAATTACATTGTGCTGTCTCCCAGATGGCATGCTGATGGGCAGGCTAAATAACCACCTGCTGGTATCGAGATGGTTGCTCCTCCGTTTGCTGAAAGTTTTCTGCCTGTGTCTGCAATAGTGAAAATGTTAAATCCCTTAAGAATAAACCTCAGCATTTCCCCAAGTATATTTAGCACTGTCTTTGTTCAAAGCTTTATTTATTTTTTGCATCATTTACAAATAGATTTTTATAGAGAGAAAGTTTTTTTAAAAAACAAACAGAAAAAGACAACTTACTGAGTCACCTCCATTAGACATTGACTAGTTTCTCCCAGGTTTGCAGAAGTACATATTTGTCTAGCCAAGGCTGCCTCAATTAGTCAGTTGGTTTCCTTTTCCTGAGGAGAAAGCTTGAGGTCATACTTCAGACCTCCACATTCCTAATTTATTTTGACAGAATCCATATGTTAGATTTTCTGAGTTACTTGTTACAATATCATCTAACTTTTGTCAATTTCTACCCATCTACCCACAGCAATTTCTGTCTTTTTCAGACATAGCATACAGACAATGCTGAACAGATGTAATTTTAGACTCAACCATGACCTTATGTTTACCTCCCGCTTACCCTCTTTTGATAATCTGTTACTTCATAATGTGGTGATCCAGCCCTGCTGTGTTTGCCAGCCACCCTAAGGAGGCCCCTGGAGTTCTCTCCCCAAATCCTGTCCTGATAGCACAACTGCTTAAGTCCCTACCCGGCCAGTGCCTAAACCTGCTTTTTTCCTTCTCCGTTGCAATCCCATTTCCTTTTATGTCGTGATTTTATATTGCAAGCCTAATACCAGGGACTGGCTTTCTCCTTTTTTAAAACAAAAACAAAAACTGACCAGTAAGCCTCTGTAGGAGACTTTTTGGCTGAAGAATGGGTTAAAAATGCTTCAAATCAACAAATAATAGAAAAGCCTGTTCCCTCGATTCTGCCACCTATTCAGCCATCACACCTCTGCTACTCTTCATCTGTGCCTTTGTAATTATTTACTCCTACAACCCATACCCTCTCATCTACCTCCTGAATTAATACCATTCTCCATAGCAGATACCCCTATTCATTTTGAAAAGATCTTCATTCCCTTAAGTATCCTATGTTATTGTTACTTACAAGCATCAGTGACTCAATATGGCTCTCCTTTGCTTTTATTTTAGCACTGAGCTTAACCAAGGTTTTTGTCGGCTTGCTACTGAATTCTCTCTCTTGCTCTCTCTCTGAAAAGTTCAGGTTATTAATGAGAAAGGTACATAGCATTGTTCAGTAGTTTCTGGCGACGTATATAGGGCACACGTAATTTTTTTTCAGTGAACATTTTAGGAACCTAGGAAGATGACTTTTACTGAGTCAGGACATTAAGTCTGGCTCAGCATTGTCTACACTGACTGAAAGCAGCTCTCCAGAGTGCCAGACAGAGTCTTTCCCCAACCCTGACTTGGAGATATTGGGGTTTGAACCTGGTACTTTCTGTATGCAAAGCCTATTGCTCCACATCTACACTACCACTGATCCTGCGGTCTGGTCAGCTGCAAGATTGCTTTCTTTTCATTTTCTACCCAAACTCCCACAATGCTCTGCTTCCTCTGTCAGGCCTTTTCTATTCTGGTTTTTGTAGGGCCTTCCTTGACAGAGCGTCTTGGCTTCCGTGCTTCACAAAGAAGAGTTGTGAATGTCTAAAGCTGCCACAGACTGAATGTGCAGAAGTTGTTTCAACTAAAGATGTCATTTCCCCTTCAAATATATGTAATATGAAAAGGATACTTGCAGCCTGTGAATGTGCTGCCAACTCTCTTTATATTAATGCCTGCCTCAGCTGCCAGTCTTGTCTCTCTCCCTGCTCACTTGATGGCTTGGCTGTACCGCTGCTGCCTCTTCCGCCGCCTGGGAAACGAAGAGGCAGACTAAGCCTGAGAGGTGAAATGTCTGCATCTACTATCAAATACCACCGGCTCTGAGGGCCCCATAATTATGGGGTAGGAAACCTTTTTCAGCCAAAGGTCCACATTCTCCTAAGAGATACATTCCAAGGGCTGCATGCCAGAGGTGGGTGGGGAAGAGCTGGTGAAGCAACAAATGTAAATTTTTATCTTTGCACAGTTGGCTAGCTTCTACACACATTCACACACCCCTTTCGAGGCAAGCAAGGGGCAGTATTAGAGTTCACAGATACATTCTATCCAGGGGAAAAAATATTTGGGTTGCAAAGCAGAGCCAGTAACAGGTGTGTTTGTGGGGGGGGGGGTTCAAGAGGGCAAGAAAGAGATTTCTGGTGGGCTACATGGATTTGGCCTCAGTGCTGAGGTTCCTCACCCCTGCAGTAAAATGTGTGAGTGTGTGTGTGAGTGAGGATTTAGTTTTTCTCTCCCCTGAGAAAAATCCCTCTAGTGGGGTAGGAGAGTTGAAAATAAAGCCAACATATTTCACATCTGGCAACCAATGTTCCCCTTTGGTTTTGGATAGTACATGGGTAGGTGAGTCTAAAAAGCCCAGGACACAAATTTCCACAGCCCTCTAATGGCTATGGTGGTTCATTTACCAGAAGTAATATATTTAGCTTTAACTCTGGAAGTGTATACTCAATTCTGACCAAACTAAGCCTCCTAAAGCAAAAAAATACAAAGGAGGCTTTGTGTGAGAGGCCAGGACTCATTGTTTCATTTTACACTTTGATTATATGCTCTTCAGCAAGAATCATCAGGCTTTGTGTGTGTGTGTGTACTTGGTTCAATGAAACACTGATTACAGCTTCTGGGTCCTACCCTAATGTATTGGGAAGCGATAATGAAGTGATGCTTTGTTTCAGATACATTAGCCAGCAATTTATAAATACACTTTCTTCTTGGAACCTCTTCTATGTCTTTATTCTAGATTTTCCTCTTCAGTCTTTTTAAACTGAAAATTACAAGGTCAGAGAGTAGGAGTGTTTGCGGCATTGTTTTCTTGCCACTGAGAACATAGCGTTGCATCATTCCAGACACTGCCAAGGCAAAAGAGTAGGGAACTGGTGTGCACAACAGCAATAGGTTTTCTTGGAGAAGAAGGGAGTTGAGGTAAATTCCAGGGCTACATTCTTCCCTCATATTCAAGTTCTTTGAGAAGATAGTAATGGTCCCTTACACACCCACCCCATACACATGAGAGAGAGAGAGAGAGAGAGAGAGAGAGAGAGAGAGAGAGAGAGAGATGGAACCCTCCATACTTAAAGCCATGTTTGACAGACTTGAATAACAAGCTTAATGTTGAAGACAGAGGGTGAATGGGTATACATACATTTCTCTGCGGGCAGGAGAGAAGATGGAAGATGGCACTTGTTCTTGAAGAAAGTAGGATGAGTGCCCAATGGGCAGAGGAAGCACTCTGTTACAGCAAATCCACTTTAAAAAAGAAGCAGAATTTTTGTGTGGTTAAGAAAGGGGAAATACATTGAAAAGTGTGGCATGAACTAACAAGGAATAAGAAGACATATAAACATAGTGACTCAGACTGTAACTTGCTTGAACTAACTAATTTGGAGAAGAAGCAGGAGGTAAGTAAAAACCTGAAAAGAGGTGATCTATTTTTCAAAACAAATACTGTATTTTTCCGTGTATAACATGCCCCTGTGTATAAGACGCCTCCTATTTTGGGGGACTCAAAATTAAGAAAATGGGGGGAGATTACCCCTGTGTATAAGGCTTACCCCCCTTTTAACATTATTTTTTAGTAAAAAAAAATAGTCTTATACACGGAAAAGTACTTACGTAATTACGTAAGGACAAATCACCGAGGAAGGAATAGGATACCTATCTCTCTCCCCCCCCCCCCGGTTCAGGTAACTTATTGCAAATAGGTCCTTTGAGGTCCTTTCCAGATCTACATTGCTAGGAACAAGAGTGCACCATCTCAGAGTTAGAGTGAGTTTCAATTAAAACCATTCTAGGTTTCCTTAATTATAATTATCGAATTTAACTTCTAAAGAGCCAACTACTGATAAAATCCTTGTGTCTTTATTGTGTTTAATGAAGTGGCTAAGCAAATTGTGCTTTAGACCAGCTCAGTAATTTTTTGTGCACCAGCTGAGGAACAAAGGCAAGTTATGAAAGAAAGCTTCGCTGCAGGAGGAGTTTAAGGATTAATATCAATAAATGAAAGTGACTAGATGAATTCATGAATATCATGGCAACCAGCAAAATATTCAGACATGAATTACAAAACCCCAATCAGCCTGAATTTCAGAGAACACAAGGACTGTAGAACAGGTTTGTTGTGTAATAACTTAAACAAGAGTTTTGTAGGGTTTATTTGTCCAACTTCACACAATTTGGATATTTGCTTGATGAAACCGGAAAGCTAGAGGGCATTTGCCACACCACTGAAAATATATGGAGTGCAAAGTGTCTGAAAGTGCAATTTTATAGCACCCACTCAGAAGTAATTACCATTGAGTACTTTTCAAATGGGACTTACATCCACAGAATTATAATATGACCTTTACCTACAAGAAAGTAAGGGGTAAATGCCACACTTATTGTGAAAGAATACAAGCCCAAATATAACATCAATAACATGAATGTTCCTACTTTGCCTTAGATTTCGAAGACCTTGCTTGCCCCATATCTTTATTATTAATATAAGCTTTATTCTTTATTATGTGTATTCCAGCATTTGTTTTTTTTAAAGCAAGGTCATACATAGGGGTTATTCTATTTATCCTCAGTACAAACCTGTGAAGTCAAGTAGGTTCATATTTTCTGTAAGTGAAAATAATGCAAAAAAAGGGACAAGCTAGTATTGAAGTTTGGTATAAAAATTTCAGCAGAGTGCAGAAATAGTCTGGGAAGACTGCTGGCTGAAAGAATCAAGAAACTTGTGGATTATTTATTGTTAGAAACAAAGCTGTACTGAGTCCAAGGTTACATGCGGCCACCATGGAGTCATGAGGCTAACAAAAAGAACACTAGCATGAACTGTCTGAAGAAGAAGCAGTAGGAAGGAAGTAAAGCGTGAGGAAATACAATCTACAAATAGTTACTTGTAGTTAATAAATCAGTAAGTAATTAACAAGTCAGCAAGGGAAGATTAGGTTATCTTTCTGTCTATCTCCACACCCCTCAGTTTAGGTAACTTATTGCAAATGTACTTTTCTCACAACACACAACAAAAATGCTAAATATTAATGTTTATTGTAGCTCAATGTACTGATATTTTCAATTTGCTCTAGATTGCAACTATTGACATGGAAATGAAATGCTATACAAACTTTTTAAAATATTTGGGATACGCCGAATAGAATAAAAATGTAACCATCATTCGATACATTTACATCAAACGAAAAATACAAAATAGTATTTTTTGTTACCCGTGACTTGATAACTGTTAAAACTTTAAGCAAGTTTTGTAGACTAACATGTCAAACAAACAAAAGTTATTTTAATATTAGCCAAATTATAAACTATCAATACACAGTATCTTAGTTTATGTATTACATTGTCAGTCTGAGGTGTTTTATCTGTGTTGCAAATATCTGAATATTCACATGTCAAGCTTGAAGATTGCATGGTTTTAAGAGAGGCAGCCTTGCTATAATTTGCAATATTTGAAGCTCTCAAATCTGTGAATGGAGTAACCACTCTCTCTCCCCCAGCCCGCTTTCCTTGTGGGCTCTGCCTGATTCGGTGTGCCATTTGTCATTTTAATTCCCCATCCTCACCCTACACTTTTCCTTTGCATGATTGCACATCACACATTTGCTAAGTGAACAACAATAGCCTTAGGAAATATCATCAGGCAGGAGGCACTTCATGTAAAATGAGTTGGATCACACAATACACAACTGCACAGCTATTGCCAAAATGAAAAAGGGAGGGGGGACCTAGGAGGCTTATGAAAATCCAGTTGTATTCCTGCTTTCTTAAGTATGGTCTGCTCCAAACTATGCCAATCAGTGCTGCCACTATATATGTATATGAATTTGTATGAGAGTGCTGAATAGAGCACATGGTTTTAATTCAGAAGTACTACAAACAGTGTGAACCAGCAAGGGGCCAGACAAACAAAGAAATCTGCAATTTAGACAGAGCTCACCTGCAAGTCTAATATGTGGAGGAAAAGGGGGGGGGGAATCTCCATTCACCCAAGAGTTGTTTAGGCTCATCTCAGGAGCTTAGATTGGTCCTGTGGACAGTTTTGACATTTTTTGCTTTAAACTACTGGACACAAGCAATATTAGAAACTATTTTGAAACTCCCCTTAGCAACAAAAGTATTTTGCCGTGTGACATTGGGAGAAGCAAATTTCTGTTGGGCAAAATTAAGTCTGAAGCCTTCTTTTGGAAAAACCCAACTCAACCCAATGTTGTTGGAAGAATAAGTCTAAATTCCCAATTCATAGATGGAACTTGTTTATTTGTTCATCTTGGCTTTCAAGAGAGTTACTGTGGTGTGGGTGAGCACTGAATGGACTGTGGGAGACCCAGGTTCAAATTCTCACTCAGCCAGAAATCTTGGCTTGGGCCAATCACTCTCTCCCAGTATAGTCTATTTCTTTGGTGGGCGCCTTTGCAGGCTGGCATTCTCCCATGCACTGGGATCCAATGTGGGAAGTCCCAGGGACTGTTTCCTAGGCAGCAAAGGAAGCCTCCGAGCCAGGCTTGCTGCCTGGGTAATTGGTCCCACCCACTTGCCTAATGAAGGGATGTGGGTGGCGCTGTGGGTTAAACCACAGAGCCTAGGACTTGCCGATCAGAAGGTCGGTGGTTCGAATCCCCGCGACGGGGTGAGCTCCCGTTGCTCGGTCCCAGCTCCTGCCAACCTAGCAGTCCGAAAGCACATCAAAGTGCAAGTGGATAAATAGGTACCGCTCCGGCGGGAAGGGAAACGCTCTGGTTCACCAGAAGCAGCTTAGTCACTCTGGCCACATGACCTGGAAGCTGTACAACAGCTCCCTCGGCCAGTAAAGCGAGATGAGCACCGCAACCCCAGAGTCGGTCATGACTGGACCTAACGGTCAGGAGTCCCTTTACCTTTACTTACCTAATGAGAGACTTGTGAGTGGGCATGGGCCACAAACATAGGTTTGTGGCTTGCTTAGGAATTGTATAGGCATAGTTTTGGTCAGAGGGTAGGTTGTAACCTCTGCCTGAACCCTCCAAAATGGGCTATTCCATTAATGGGATCCAGTGAAGATGCTTCTGTCTGGACGTCCAGGGCCACAGTACTCCCCAGGTGCAATCCAGTGCAATTCCTTGATGTAGGTTAGGGATTCCCTCATTTCCAGTTGACCCCCAAATGCAAGCTTTTCCAGCAGGCGGGTGGGAAGGGCTGGGGTCTACCCAATGCCTATGCCAAACCTCTTATGTCTGTTGCCCATAAATATTAGTTGTCTTGTCTCTTATTCTTGGCATCGGGGAGGACAGAAGATTAGGGGTGGGGATGCCTTGCCATGCAATAAAATCGGAAGATAAGATAAATGAGTAAAAATATTCTGGGGGCACCTCGCAATAAGTACTAAAAACAGATATAGCTTTGGCGTTCTTTGGATCCAAAGCCATCAATAATCACGCCATCATCAGAAATGCTAGAATGCACCCACTACATCACCAAGCAAAGAAAGCTATATGCAGTAAATACGGCTTTTCTTTTTTAAAAAATCAATCAAGTTATGATTGATTGTTAAATAAGAAATAAAAATGGATTTCTTTGTCCCCTAGAAGCAGAAATGCTGTGATGGAACTCACTGCAAGAGCTGCTGCTGTCAGCAACTCTGTGCCTATATAGTGATGTTTCCGTGGCAAGAAGCAATAGAGCCCAGGAGATAGGAACTTGGAAATTGAGTAAAGGGCACAGTGTAATGATTAATTGAATACACTGCTGATGGGGGGAAGTGTCCCTAACAACAATGATCTTCCTTTTTTGGGGGGGCAGGCGGGCAGGAATCAGCTACTGAGGAGAGATGCTTCATGTCTTAGTAGGGCGTTATTGTTGGGTCCTCACATCTCTGTCTGGAAGCTCTGCCAAGGGGCCGGCCAGACACCCAGCCTCGAATCCATTGCTTTGTAATCTAAAATGTGTCAGAAAAGACTGTGGTTGCTTTTGCAGCTTGTTATTAATATTCCAGAGCCTAATCCTGTTTCTGAAAACAGATTCTGGGCATTTCTGCACCAGCCATGTACTAGGAATTTGCAGTGTCTAGGCACCCATTTTTTTGTGGTGATGGGGAAGGGATCCACACAACAAAGTGCTTGAGTTGTACATACCTTATCCCCCCCCCCATTAATGCAGACTTTCTCTTACCTGGAAAAAGAAATCCAGTTAGTACTTTTAAGTCCATTTTTGATGCACACACTTCAAATGTGTGACTATTTCAAAGCCAAGCTAATAAGCTTTTGGACGTGGATTGTTTCCAAGGGGTTAGGTGACATTTTTGGTGTTGTTGGTGTTGGTGCTGACCTTTAAAGACTAAAACGGCCTTGGCCCAGTATACCTGAAGGAGCGTCTCCACCCCCCCTCGTTCAACCCGGACACTGAAGTCCAGCACCGAGGGCCTTCTGGCAGTTCCCTCACTGTGAGAAGCAAAGTTACAGGGAACCAGGCAGAGGGCCTTCTCGGCAGTGGCACCCGCCCTGTGGAAAGCCCTCCCATCAGATGTCAAAGAAATAAACAACTATTTGACATGTAGAAGACCTCATGAAGGCAGCCCTATTTAGGGAAGTTTTTAATGACTGATGTTTTAATGTATTTTAAATCCTTTGTTGGAAGCCACCCAAGAGTGGCTGGGGAAACCCAGCCAGATGGTATAAATTATTATTATTATTATTATTATTATTATTATTATTATTATTATATTTTATTTTTTTTATTTTATTTTATTTTATTTTTTTCTTATGTGTGTGCTCTGCTGTCATGTCTCCTCAGTTCTGGTTGGGCAGAGCTGGAGATACCTGAGCCATGAAAAGTTTTGGGCTTTTCATTTGCTCTTTTTGATGATGCACAAGTCTTGCTCAGCTACTTTCTTCCTTGCTTCATAAAAAAAGAGAGCAGGTACAGTGCAAGCGTGCTGTACAACAAATGTACGAGAAACCGTACCCCAGAGATTTCTAGTGGTTGGATAATTGCCAAAGTCATGCTATCCTTTGTTCTTTGTGTGCCTCCTTAGTCAGAAATCATGGGTAATTGGGTGGGAGGTCTGGAGAAAGGAGGGAGGTCTGTGCATAAACACAGTAGGCACTTGCAAACATGGTGTGAATGGGATACCATGGATGTAAAAACAAAACATTTGAAAAGATGCGAACACTGCTGTGCTGTCCCACTGCCTGATAAATGAGGAATGAGAAGGAAACAAAGCCTATGGAAGACTTCCACGTGGAAGTGCCCTCTGTTTTCTCAGCCTGCATTGCTGTAAGTAGGAGATCCATTCGTGCAGATACTCTGTGTTCACACAGGGTTCAGTTGGACCACGCAAGAGCAGCCTCTTAAAAAAGCATCACACATGCAGTGGTGCAGCTGGCGACTTCCAGGAAAGAATTCAGTCTCTCAGAAGGATTCCTCACCAAGATCAATGCTGACTAATATGTTCATCTGTGTTTTCAGTTCTCCTGGGGAAACTGTAAGAGCCGGTGGGGCTGGCTAGCTCCTCTTACTAGCCTGACATGTGTTCTACACCTGAGGTGGGAGGGAAGGCAGACGTGGGCCTTGTATTTCCAGCTGTCTTCCCTGTTCTTGCTTCTTAGCCATCATACACTCATCTCATCCCTTCCCTCCGCATTGCAACTAAATACAACTTTTCTATGTTTTATCTCCTACTTCATATGCTTTTCAGCAACAAGCTGTGATTTAATCTCTTCTTAAATTGATTTTTAAATTACAAAAATAGGAGAAACAATATAAATCCATTAAGTATAAAATCATTATGTAATTAAATGCATTAGAAGAAAGGTGACATATGGAACGACTTTCTCACTAGAAAGGGAAAAAAAGACTAACAGAGCAATCCTGGGAAGGGAGCAGTGGCTCTGTCAGGGCTGCATTTTCACCCCTGCTAGCTTCTCCCGGGGCGGGGGGGGAGGTGGGGAGGGGGACAAGTCCCTGCCCCACTTACTGCTGCAACAGCTCCAGGTTGGCGCAGCTGAGGAAGTGGAGCTGTTTGGATTTGTGGGTTTTCTGTTTGTTTCAGGGCATCTAACGTTGTAGAGACCCACTTTCACCACTGGTTCTCCTTTCTATTGCTGGAAAGATAACTCTATAGCTCCTCCCCATCTCATAGGTTGGGACTGCAGCCTAAATTCTGATGAAGTAAAATAATTTTAACTGAAGGCACGCCTCATGTTTATTTCAACAACCAGCTTAATAATGGGTTATGTTCAGTGGTGGACTATGGGCTCTCAAATTTCAGTGGTGCCCTGTGCGACACAGAAAATGGGTGCCCCTCGCCTCTGGCACTCTGTTCTACATCATTGTTGTGCCCCCCAGAGTAGCTGAACCGGTAGCACTACCCTAAAACTGACTTATGTTCCAATGCTGTGCAAGTGGACTTCCATGGGCGCAACAGGATTTCCTCTCCTCTTCATGTGCACCCCCAAAATCTTCTGCAGAAGATCCCCCCAACCCTCTGGAGCAGATATTGAGGTTGTGTAATAGGGGGCTGCAGGGGAGAAGAGAGGCGGGTGAAATTCCATTGCAAGAAATGCAAAAACCTCCAACTGTTAATGTAAATGGGAAATATATTTAACTGGGGCAAGGGGTGCATGGCTGGGGAGAAGGTGTGGCCTGGAGGGAAGTCCCTTCTTAGTGTGCCTCCTCTACAAGAGGTCTGGAGGGTGGCAACACAAGAAAGTGCCTTTTCTGCAGTGGCTCCCTATTTGTGGAATATTTTCCCTAGGAAGGCTCACCTGACACCTTTAGGTGCCAGGAGAAAAAGTTTCTCTACAACCAGGCCTTTGGCTGATTAATATTCTGTCACCTTTTAAATGTGTTTGTGGGGTGGGTGGGTTGCTGGTTTGTTTTTGTTTTATTATGTATTTTGGTTCTCATTTTGTATTTTTACGTTGTGACCTGCCCTATGATCTTTGGATGAAGGGCAGTATATAAATGCAATTAATAATAATCAGAGCTCTGTATTTCCTAGCTAAAGGCATACCAGATTGTAATTAACGTCATGAGAAGTAATTACGTTTGTTATTCAGTGATGGATGCGCAGCTTAGGCTTTCGTTTTAAAGCCTGCTTTTTGAAAGGATTATTTTGACACGTTAGGTCTTTTCTAAAATTGTTTTCTGTTTTGCATGCATCAGTGGACTATATCAACATTTCATTTAACATGGCACAGACTGGAAAACCTCCACTATGGTACAAAACAGAGGAGGGAGGGAGGATGGATTTCAAAGGAATTGAGACATAATGCATTCATTAGCACAAGAGTAAGCAGTGGTTGAGATGCATGGTTAAACTGTATGCCGTTACACAATTAACTAGCCTTGCTAATAGGATCCCATTTAGTTCACAAGAGCAATGTATTCTCAGTGCCTCTCTCACTGCTTTGACACTTGTGTTCTCAGTACATTTGCAGTTATTATTGGTAGCTAGAGGCCAAAACATGTTGTGTTCACTTAAATTCATTTCAGGACCCCAAGAGGACACTTTCACATTTCTGCCATTAATAGTGCTACAACCTACAGTATGTCCGAACAGCACAGGTTCAGGTTTGAAAACAGTTTCAGTGACAGGCTTGATTTGCTCAACATAGATCCATTTGTTTCATCTTTTCACCTTGTTAACGTCCTTTGTTCTCTCCGCTGCAGTTTCAAAGAAGGGTGAGAAGTCATAACACAGTACAACTGTTGTGCCCCATTCAACCAAGTCTCACCTGGGAGAGGTCTGATGCAGACATGGAACTCCCTCACCTGAAAGATCTTTTTCATTCATTTATGTGGAAGGAACTGATCCTTATGTGTTGTTGGCATCTATCTGCATCGAGGGACGAGAGAGTGCATCTCCGGGGGTGAAGTCAAACCACTGTATTAGCAGCACAAAAGTGACCTCCCTGGGGTGCATGCCTGGGCGGTGTGTATGGAGGTCCTGGGCTGCCCATATGACAAGACACCCCTCTCAGCTTTGCTGATGTGGTCCAAAAGAATGCTGGAAATATGTTTGGCACCAGCTTAGCTGCAGGAGTTGCCAGCCTTTGTATATTCCAGGTAGGGTCCTTCCACTAGGGTCACCATATTTAAAAATATGAAAATCCAAACGCAAAAGTTGTTGACTCTACCTTCCACTGAAATGAGGATTCACACTAAATTAGTTGAACTTAGGCCCCAATGAAATCAATGAGACAAATTAGACATGCCTTTTGAAGTGAAAGCTTGACTGGGTTCAGTGGGAACCTAGTGCAATTAACATTGTATGGACCTAATTCGTGATATTTGTGTATGCATCAGAATGCATATGGAAAGCTAGACCTACACTGTGCATAGTGGTTACCTGTCATCTAAGTAGTTCTCCAGTTGGCAGCAGTAATGCCAAAAGGTCCAGACCATTCTCATAATAGCTTAAGCCTAGGCAGCCATGCTTCTTAGTCGGCCTGTGATGACTTGCTAAGAGCTGAGTGAGCTGGTCATTCACTACATGCACAGCTGAGTCCAGAATAACTTTTGGAAATGGATTGCATCCACCTGAAAAGCTGATTGAGACTCGGCTGGGTGGCTTTGTACTGCCTGCACAGAACCAGGTTTGTTCAACATGGGCTGACCTTTCTTTTCTTTTTAAGTGTTTTGCTGGTCATTTATATAGCTATTGTATATAGCTTAAACCGGCAGCGTATCAATAATTTGTCAATGCAGCTAGTTGACTTTACTGTGTGCACCAGTAAATCATATCACAAAGTTAATTAAATCTGTCTTTATTTAGCTTTTAATTGCCAATTATGTAGTGCCTAATTTTCTGAGGCAGCAAGTAAACAATGTCATTTGCAGATTTTTGTTTGCTTTCCTGATGGTATAGCTGATAGATTCCCGTAAGGAGAACCCCTTTGGAGCCATTGTGGCAGTTTAAGTTCGGAGAACAGTCTTGTTTAAAATCTCACTACCGGCTGCGATAAGCTGCATTTCATGGGATTGAGGGTGGAGAAGTGTGCCTATAGTATCAGAATAAACATCCCTGTCTGGATTTACATCTTGCTGTTTGGACTTTTAAGGCTTCTGGGCATGCCTAGTGATGTCTGCTTTTGGAGCAGATGCCCTTAATTCCAGGCACAGATAGCTAGCTGACAATCAAAGTGCAAGGCTAGATGTAAAAGTGAAGAAGGGCAAAAGGGCAGGACATATCTATGTTTTCTGAAAAGATAGCTGACAGCAGAAGAGGAAGAACATTGTTGCCAACATTTCTAAAGCAACTCCGGACAAGGTGAAAATTGAGAAAACCAGATTTGTCAAATTCCGACAGAATTAATGAGCAAGAAGGGAAGTTTGTAGACCGGACCATTTGGGTACCAAGATCAAAACTGGTGGTGTTCTGTACTGTATTAAACAGTGGCAGTGGAAACAGATAGTCCTTTCAGCAATTCAGTCATTGTGTGTGACCTGCTTCTGTTTTTCTATATGAGCGAGTTACTGTGAGTGACACAGAAAGCAATCTAAAGCCATAGCGTTGTAACAGGCTGCCATATTTCTTTATGGTGAGTTGCTGAGTTGTATTCGGATCTGGTTGAACAAGTTCAGAAATGTGTAGCTGGCCCCTTTGGGCAAGGCTGTTGAAGCAGACGCATCTTTATATTTGACTTTCTTCTGTAATATTTTATTCTGGATTGTTTTATTTGATGTTTTAATGTAGGTTGTAAACCATTTTGATTCCCCCACCCCTAAAAAATATAAAGCGGTATAGAAATGAAATTACTAATAATCTTTAATTTGACTTTAAATTTTTGTTTAGAAATATCATAAAGCAACAAACTTGTTTTAAAAATAAAGCTGTAAATGGAAAGCCTGTTCACAATGAACACTGGAATTACAACAGACTTTTTGTTTGTGAACACCATGAACTGAAAATTCAGTGTTATTGAGGCTTTTATTATGATTTAACCTGAATATTCATTTGAACAATCTACTGATGTGAATTTCATGAGAATGGCACATATGTAAATTAAATGCTAATATTCAGTGCTGCTGATCTCTCTTCCGTAATTGTTACACTTGAACTTACATAACAGATAGACGAGGCAGAGGCAATTGAAATACTATTGCACCCTCTTCCTCTTTGTTGTCATTTCTCTATAATTTTGGTTGCTTAATGTTTGATGTGTATGTGCTTTTAATCGCATTGGCAAGAGAACAAATTCCAATTAATGGCTACAAACCTTAGCAGGTTTTGTTCCTTGCCATGCTTTCCCCACAGGAATCAGAAATAGCACATTTTGAAAGTTCTTGAATACCACACAGGTCTCTCTATTTTGCTCCTTCTGCTTTCGTCAGGCAGGGGGCAGGGAATTCTGACAGTTGACTGCATCATGTGTCTCACCTGTTCTTAACACCAGTCAGAAAATGCTAATCCTACTCAGAGGGATATGAACAGGTGACAGGTAACAAAAGCTGCATGTGAGCCAAATCAGCTGTCAAGATTTTCTACCTCCTATGATGTGCAGGAGAACAGGTGTGCAAGCAAGCATCCATCCATCCTCTGGGCACAGAAGTACCAGCCACTCAGGCTATAAGAAAAAGTCACAACATGTGACAGGACATTCAGGTTCGATGATGCTAGTCCTGCCTTGGCAGGATAATGATGGCTGTTGTCAGTTTGAAATCTGATTTGAAAGCCCATATTAGAAGTTCTAGAAATTCCCTGGCAGCTTGTTGAACGATTATACTTTTTGCCTACAGAAGTGGGGATATCTTATTCCTTGGAGTATTTCAGAGGAAGCTCAAAAAAGCTGTGGGAAGAATGTTGCCAATACTAGAGGGATCCTGCCTCTGCCTCAAGACAAAATCTTTCAGTATGATGCCAATTTTAGGATTTGCTACCTGGACCATAATCTGACTGGGGATTAAAACAGTGATTATTTCCAGGGAAGCTGTAAGAAACCAAAGCTTTCATCATTACTAGTGGTAATAAGGTTGCCAGACACTTATTGGAAGGAAGATCTGGTCAGAAGCTTCTGTAGACTTAGCCAAACCATCTAAGGTCTGGTCACCACAATACAACAAGGTGGCAGAGTGAGGTATATACAGACTGAAAGTGGAGAAAGCATTTATTGATCCTCACCTACAAAACAAAGTTCACTGAAAGGAGAAAACAAGCACAACTGGGAATGTGCAGGACTACAACTTTTAACTTGGATGTGGTAGCTTTTTGATGGCACTAAAGAAAAAAGAGATATATTCCCACCTGTTGTTGTTGGCATCTGTCTGTCTTGAGAGACCTATGGAGTGCAGTCCAGAATTCCACAACTGCAGTCTATGAGTCCAACTTCATTCTCCTGTATTTGAATTAAGGTACAGAGGACCTTCTGGCAGTTCCCTCACTGCGAGAAGCGAACTTACAGGGAACCAGGCAGAGGGCCTTCTTGGTAGTAGCACCCTCCCTGTGGAATGCCGTCCCATCAGATGTCAAAGAGAACAACAACTGTCTGATATTTAGAAGACATCTGAAGGCAGCCCTGTTTAGCGAAGTTTTTAATGACTCATGTTTTAATGTTTTTTTAATCTTTTGTTAAAAGCCTCCCAGAGTGGCTGGGGTAGAAATAATAATAATAATAATAATAATAATAATAATACTTATTACTTATTACATTCCATGAGCACAAAGACTTCCATTTGACCTGAGATGTTATGATAATTCCTCCCTTTGCTGTCTCTGTTTCTTTCCCAGCCCTTGCCCCACCTCTGAAAGAGGAACATGCCATAAAGAATTCAATGCGGACGATGGTTGCTACTTTCTGTTCCCTCGTTTTACAACATCCTCCATCAGCATTATAGCAGGTTGTCAATTGGCCCATATGTCATGTTACAAGAAAGATATGCAGTACAAATGACCCATGACAGAGGAAATGAGTCTGCCTTTAGACTCTAGCAGTATAATTCCTGTTAAAAACAAGAAAAGAGAGTGGAGGAAAAGGATCATTGCTTCATTTCAGCAACACAGCAGTGCCTTCCCCCCACTCACTAATACAAGCTTAATCAATATTTCTAGGTGTTCATTTCATTGCAGTGCAGATTTTTATGTCTCCCAATAGTCTCATAAACATGCTTGAAGGTACCCCATCCTGTTGTGTGAGCATCTACCATGTAACATTAAAACCAGCTTTAATATCAGTCCCTCATTTGCAGCTGAAGAATTCATAGTTCAAGACTTTATTACAAAGTCCAAGGCTTTTTTTTTTTTTTTTTAAAAAAATAGGATTACTATCCAGGCAAGTTGGGAACAAAAACACTGAGGCATTTTGTGGGGCACTGATCTGAATCCACCACATGCCACCTTCTTATTTATTTACGAAAATATTTATATACCGCCAACTCATATCAGTATTTATGTCGATAGCTCAGTCGGTAGAGCATGAGACTCTTAATCTCAGGATAATGGGTTCAAGCAAAAGATCCTTGCATTGTAGGGGGTTGGACTAGATGATCCTTGTGGCCCCTTCTAACTCTACAATTGTATGATTCTGTGATTCTATATGTAAGTACAATAAAGGTGTTAACTAGTGGTATATAAAGTGTTTAACAGGTTGGGACCAATTTACTTGCAGGATTGCCATATTCCATTTATGCCCACTCAACAGCTTTGATCTGCAGATCCGGCACTGTAGCAGGTGCCACATAATACCTTTTCCACATTTGTAAGAAATATATTTTTTTGAGTTGCACATGCTTTGGAACTCCCTTCCTATTAACATCAAGCAGCCACTGCCACAAGCAGCCACTGTGCTCTTTTTGGTGCCTGCTAAAAACATTTTTGTAGATTGTAGAATGTTGCCAGGAGTTCTAATCTGGTTTTTAGCTTATCACTTATTTTAATTAATTTAAAAACTGTTTTAAATGGTTGCTTTTAACTGTTTTTATTGATAATTTTGTTTAATTCTTTCTGTAAATTGCTTTGAGGTTTTATTAAAATCAAATGGTGTATAAGTCTTGTGACACAAACAAACAAACAAACGATCATCCAACCATACAAAATAATCATTAAAATGACTAGTTAATCAAGGAACTTTTAAAAAAAATCAACAGTATTATTACAAAACCCTTCCTCAGTTAATTAAAATGTGTAACAATTTGCAGGCCTTGGGCCCTGCTGCTGAGAATGTCTTAGTAATGCATTTCAGCGGAATGACAATAGATTAACTATTATGCAAAGGTTGATTATCGGCTATAGTGAGGTACCAAAATGCTGCATAGACCCAAGAATAAGGAGGTCACCATCACCATTCCAAGTCTTAGTATGCATTTTGCACCAGAAATAAGTGCAGTCCATTGAGTTTTGTGTGAGAAAGGATGGCACACGGATTCAAAGGAAAGTTCTCATTAGAGTTCAGTGATCTCATGGAGAAGCGGCTGCATGTCTTCATTAGTCATGGTGAGGAGGGGAAGGAACACTTTCCACCAAATTTCAATTGAAATTGGGGGGGGGGGGACCCACAGGGGGGGAAAGACATTTCCATCAGCTGGTATTTCAGAATTGTGGTGTGTGTTGAATTTGTGCTTCAACAGCCATTGTGCTTGGATGAAAGAAGCCCAGGAGAACTCACTGTGAGGTCCCTCCAATCACCCTCTCTGCAGTGGGTGTGCATCTGTGCATGGCCCTTGAGAAAAGAATTAAAATATAAGGGGTGGGGTGGGGTGGGGAATGAGCTTGTGAAAGGGCATTATTAAGAAAGGCATAATGTGTTTCCCTGAGATGTTTCCTGGATAAAAGAAACATGCTGTTCTTGGCTGTCTCTTGAACCTTGGTAGGAAAAGGGAGGTGGATTAAATATAATGCTATCTTAATTTGGAGTATGCTTCTTCAGGCAGGTCTGTGTTTATTAATTTTCAGCAACATGAAGCATTTTGCAACTTCAAGTATCTCAAAAGCAGCAGCTGCCTCCCATGCAGTTGAGAGAGACTTTTCCAAGCAGTGCTGGTGAAGGATCAGGATGACCTGTGTGTTTATCAGCCATGAACAATGGGTGGCAAGTGATGAGTGGGGTCCGCACAGCACAGCTGATGCCCTGCTGTATTCTAGCACATATGACCATTGTGGCCAGTGCAGATTAGTATTAGTGGCTCATTGGTTGCTGTCGTCCTTTGTGCATAACCATAGTGCAGTTGGTAGAGCACAAATTCCATTGATTAGAATGTAACAGTGATATCATAAAGATAACGGAGTATATATGCATACTGTATATTCAAGAACTCTTCATATTCGTTTTAAAAGTCTCATAGGTGCATGGCGTTATGTGGCAGTGCCTCTCTTGTGGTGGCCTCTGTTGTTACCAGTGGTAGAATACCTGTCTTACAAGATTCAAGTAAATGGGATAGCTCAATCAGTAGAGCATTAACTCTTAATCCCAGGGTTGTGGGTTCAAGCCGCATGTTGGAAGAAAGATTCCCGCATTGCAGGGGATTGGGATAGGTGGCCCCCATGGTCCCTTCCAACTCTACGTTTGTATTATTCTATGGTTTCCCCAGTAGTGATGTATGGAAGTGAGAGCTGGGCCATAAAGAAGGCAGATCGCCGAAGAATTGATGCTTTTGAATTATGGTGCTGGAGGAGACTCTTGAGAGTCCCATGGACTGCAAGAAGATCAAATGTATCCCTTCTTAAGGAAATCAGCCCTGAGTGCTCACTGGAAGGACAGATCGTGAAGCTGAGGCTCCAATACTTTGGCCACCTCATGAGAAGAGAAGACTCCCTGGAAAAGACCCTGATGTTGGGAAAGATGGAGGGCACAAGGAGAAGGGGACGACAGAGGATGAGATGGTTGGATGGTGTTCTTGAAGCTACCAGCATGAATTTGATCAAACTGCGGGAGGCAGTGGAAGACAGGAGTGCCTGGCATGCTCTAGTCCATGGGGTCACGAAGAGTCGGACACAACTAAACGACTAAACAACAACAAATGGTTTTCTTTGTCATGGGTTTCTGGGACCAGGAGGTCCGAGTCACAGATAAATAAATTCAGATAATTGTCTCAGGGTGTGATTTTATGACTTCTTTGTTAACTCTCCCTTTCCGTTAAACTGAATTTGTTTGAGCCTGATTCTTTAGAATGCAAAGGTAGAGATGCTAACTCCTGGAGATGCACTGCTGAAAGAATATTTGTTTCTAATCAGGAGAAGGGGTGAAAGAGAGAGGTATGTGTGACTGAGACCACAGCTCTCCTTCCCTTTTCCCCAACAGAACTTACAGTGCTACTGAGAATTGAAAAATGGAATGGCTGCATGAACCAGAAGCACTGCAATCTGCTGATGATGTGAGGCCATTGCATTTGCAGATGCAATTTACATTGTTTTCAGAGCAATCCTACACTGGATTAAGTTCCCCAGGATTCCACCTTAATAAGGTTGTTTAGAGCAGGAGTAGTGAATAGGGTGCCTACAGATGCCATTGCAGTTGTAGTTCAGACCATTTGGAGCTGCCATATTTGCTAAACTAGACTAGATGACACAGGAAACTACAAATGCATGAAGTTGTCATATACTGAATCAGGCCATTGTTTTATTTAGTATGATTGACACCATGCATGGGGAATCTCTGGCCCGTTAGTTCTTGGACTCCCTCAGCCACCATGGATGATGGAAATTTTAAGCCAGGCATACCCAACCTTCGGCCCTCCAGATGTTTTGGACTACAATTCCCATCATCCGTGACCACTGGTCCTGTTAGCTAGGGATCATGGGAGTTGTAGGCCAAAACATCTGGAGGGCCGCAGGTTGGGGATGCCTGTTTTAAGCCAACCATGCTGGCTACCCTGGCTTATATTTATAGCCTTGGTGCATTGCTTTGCAACTTTGAAACTATTATGTGCCTTTAAAAAATGGCAGCACACATCCTATAATGGTACTATGCCCCTAAAGTGCTGCTTGAATGTGAAGGTGAATGTACATTTGCATAAAATACATGAATAAGCAATGCATTGATATTACACAGGCTTTTCGACTTTGTGTCTCTGGAATTCAATCATCATTCAGAAAGTGCAGGCCATGTGGATTGCAGTGGGAGTGGGGAGAGGATGGGACCCCCCCCCATGCAAAATGGTTTCAAATAGAATGGGGGGAAAGTGGTCTCACTGTAATTATGACAGACTTAGATCTGAATGGCATTTTATGGAGCATCTCTGAATATAAACCCACAGGCTGTAAATAATTCAAACTGAGACAGAATTTACAAGAACTCTGGAAACTGGTCTAGCCTCGCTGCACAAATTTAGCTTGCAACCAATAAGCACCCATTCTAGACAGCATTTTTCTCATCTTCCCTTTAATCTTGGGAGTCATTTGGTAGGCTTAAGGTGATTAGTCCAATGAAAGCTGTCTTAAATAATATCTGAAAGGAATGAAAGAAAAATTGACTTTTTAATGCAGGTAGACTTCCAGTAAAAATAGCGCAGAGCTTAAACATGAGGGTTAATAGCTTAGGGTAGGGTGGCTGATAGAAAAGGCTGACTTGGGGAATGGCACAAAGATATGAGGAACAAATTTACTGCTGAAACCTGGATCAGAGACCTCCTGTGAAGGCATCTAGTTATCCTGTGGTCAGCCTGTTTCAGAACAGAATGCCAAGCTAGATGGGGCTTTGGTCCAATTCAGCAGAGCTCTTCTTACATTCTTATGAAACATTTGTAAGTCTGTGTTTCTCTGGACAAGCAACAAGATGGGTACAAATGTAATAAATGAATAAATAGGACTGATTTATGGAGTGAGCCAATATTTCTAGTCTTCACTGAACAGAGCTGATGCATAGCATATGCATGTGCATCTGTTATTGATGCTGTACCAAAAAGAAACTGGTATATATATAATTGCAAGATAGAAGTGCTGCATATCAGACAGAAAAAAATCTACCTGTAATGCACCTGTATTGTGGTGCGGTGGCCTAAACCATGGAGCCTCTTGGGCTTGCCGATCGGAAGGCTGGTGGTTTGAATCCGCAAAATGGGGTGAGCTCCTGTTGCTCTTTCCCAGCTTCTGCCAACCTGTCAGTTCAATAGCACACCAGTGCGAGTAGATAAATAGGTACCACTGCGGTAGGAAGGTAAACAGTGTTTCCAGGTGCTCTGGTTTCCATCATGTTGTTCCGTTGTGCCAGAAGCGGTTTAGTCATGCTGGCCACATGACCTGGAAAGCTGTCTGTGGACAAATGCCGGCTCCCTTGGCCTGAAAGTGAGATGAGTGCCGCAACCCCATAGTCACCTTTGACTGGACTTATGTCCAGGGGTCCTTTACCTTACCTTTACTTTACTATAGTAAATAGTTAAGGTTAAAATCATGTACATTTGGCTAAATGGCGCAAAACAAATGGTGCAACCTTCTGATTCAGCAAAGGAAATATATGCATGGAGGCAATTTCTATATGCTGAACCCATTATTAGACTGGGAACTCTCTCTAGAGACTGTATCTTAATGTGCATTTGTGTTGGAAATTAGGGCATGAGGCACCCAGGGTGTCCTCTCATTTGTACTACATGGTGTGAGGACACACAATCCTAGCCAAATATGTATCTCTAACAATTG
Source organism: Podarcis muralis (assembly GCF_964188315.1). Lineage (NCBI taxonomy): Eukaryota > Metazoa > Chordata > Lepidosauria > Squamata > Lacertidae > Podarcis > Podarcis muralis. The sequence continues at coordinate 42,965,546 of NC_135658.1, forward strand.
TCTCTCTCTGTGTCTACAGTTTTGTATGTAAGTGTATCTGGATCAGGGCACATCTGTAGACCTGAGATCTCAATCTATGCAGTCCCAAAACTAGGTTAAGATATTGGTTAGGGGGAATGGGAAATCATTCATTGTCTTCCCATCCTTATGGTGGTGTGTCTCAAATTACTTGTTCCCTAATTTTGGGAGGATGCTTGAAACAAGTAGGATAACTCCCCTGGTGGTCGTTCTTTGGTTAAATTGACTACTTCAGTGTGCAGTGCTGTTTTTCAAATATCTGCCAGGAGCACTAGAGACTTTTTAAATGTAAAAAATAAACTAAAACTTTTGCAAGCGTGAAACCGTAAATGTCAGTGTTATACATACACGGCACCACTATAAAATGGAGTGTAGATCATTCTTCAAGGTGGTGATGACAAGCTGCATTGCCACGCAATCGGACCTGCTTGACTCTGATAGAAAAACCTCATTCCTTAAATTACTGATTTTAACGGGGGAAATCGGTCAATTAAACTTGCTTCAAATGGAATCCTTGAGAATGCCTAAAAATAACCCTTCTTAGTGCAGATAATATAGCACTAGTTCCGTGCTGCTATCAAGAGATGGTATGGGGGAGGGAGAAGACAGACTAACAAGCCACTTCTGGAGCTGCAAGGATATTATTTCTGAAGTTTATGCATGGGTGAAGAAAAGAGGGACACCAACCTATCCTGTTTTCTGTGCAACTGTGCAGAAAATTGAAGGAAGGAGAAATCAGGGCAAATGTCGAGGAAGCAACACAATGACAAGAGCAGTCAGGATGTACGATGAGAGATTTCTTTGTCTTGGCTCATGCTTTTTGCTACCTTGGCAGACATTTTCATTGGAAGGGAAAGGCAGGGAAGGAATGCTTACATTCAGTTACTTCGTTTCCCTGTAGTGATATATCAAACTGCAGCTTCAACAAGAAAAAGGATTAAAGGTTGCATAAAAAATGTACCCCAAAGCAATAACATAAATATTTCACTTGAACAGTACCACCTTGCAAGTCACCTTCGGCTCATTAGAACAATAATATCCCATCAACCAAGCTGAACCTTTTTAAGTAGAGTAGGGATGGCCAACTGTACTATGATCAGATGTTCAGATGATGGACTCAGCTGGGCTGGAAGCATATTTTGCCACTCAGACTGAATATCTTATGATATGCTAAGGTGGGTGAATATGTAGATTTTGGTTTCTCTCAATGTATAATTTTTCCCATCTTAAGTTCAGCTCCTCACATTTCCACATCAATTTGTGATTTATTTTTTAAAAAAGGCCTCATAAAAATCCGTAAGTATTTTACCATGACTTTCTCTTAATATACACACTTGTATTTATATTTGCCTATTATGCACATTTCCCCCCAAAGAATTTCCCCCCATTCTAATGAGCTTTTAAATGTATTTTTCACTAATACATGATTTTTATGCCCACTTTACTCTAGTGTGTGTGTGTGTGTGTGTGTGTACACACACACACACACACACACACACACACAAACACACACATATGAAGCTGGAGAACTGCTTCCAAGGGACACCAATGAAGGCCTTCATGGTATGTTTGTGACCCACCCAACACAAAACCTAGATGCGTGAGGTTTCTTATATGTAACCAGGAACCCTGAAAAGCATGACTCCTGGTTGCATAGAGTTCTATATGCATATATTTGTTCTCTCCATCCCTGTGCATGTTTGCTGAATGTCTGAAATTACTGTCAGAACTGATTGTGTATGAAGTAGTCTCCTACGCATTAACATACCAGGCATGAGTTTTCTTTCCCCTCATGTCATCTAGCAGCACATTTTGAGATAGGCAGGACCCTGTCTCCTCAGTATATGTTGAGATAGACAAGACTATTTATTTTCTCAGGTTTCTTTGTTGGGTGAGAAGAAGAAGAAGAGGAGGAGTTTGAATTTGATATCCCACTTTATCACTACCCGAAGGAGTCTCAAAGCAGCTAACATTCTCCTTTCCCTTCCTTCCCCACAACACTAAACAACACAGGCACTAAACAACACAGAAAGGAGCTAACTATCCTCTCACTGGAAGCTTCAGTTTATATGCAGCATCCTTAGAAAGTTCTAATCAGTTCTGTTGCTTTTTTATTATAAAGCATTGTATAGTAATTTACACATTTTGTGAATAAATAGTATAACTGGTTGGTTTGTTATTAATTCAAGGAGCCCCGGTAGACATCTTGAGGATCAACTGAACTTCTATGATTACCTCAGTATTTCTTTTCAACAATTCAATAGCTGCAATTATATACTTAGAAAACCAAACCAGTGCTCAAATACAGCACTGCTACTTAGCTGGCACATCAAGCCACTTGAAAATCACATATTACCATATGGGCAGTTGTCTGTAGAACCTTAATTGCTTGCAAGCTGTGAAATGAATTAACCTGGACCCTCTGTGAGGAAGAGAGAAAATTGTACCTTAAACACTATGAAATTACTTTAGATCTCCTTCTCTGATTAATCTTCTGATTCACTCTCTGTGCTGCTTTTTGACTCTAGCCGCCCCTTCTTCACCTGCATTTCTCACAGGTTCCTATATATCAGTCCATTGCCTGCTCTGTATCCTTCCTTCAGTCACCCTGCCTCAAGGATTTCTATTCCTTAACTTCTCTGTGACCCAAAAATCCCTTTACATGACAAAATTGGACTCCAGACTGCTTTTTCTCTCTTCAAAGGGCCAATCTGGATAATATCACTGCCCCTATCACATATAAAGTGATGGGAGTTCTGATTTTTAAGAGAAAAGCTGGTGGGGATGTTAGTCTCTTCAAAGTACACACACACACACACACACACACACTTTTCTCCCAGTCAGGCTTAGTATCAGAACCTGGATGAAGGCGAAGGGATCTTGGGGATAATCCTGCAAGTAGGTAAACCAGTCAGTAAACAGATTTAGCTCTTCTCTCTCACACCACTCTTAACTAGGGTGATCATGGGTTGTTCCAAGTACTTTTGAGTTCATCTAGAGAAGACTTGCTTAGATGTCCTCACCAACGACACTTGGTGGGAAGATACCCTTGCTATTTGTTCTTGGGCTTTTGCCAGCAGTTTCATATCTTCAGCCATCCAAGCGATAATTCAGCATAACTTCCCTTTCATATACAGTGCCAAAGACTTGCTTTCTGCCAATGATTGAGATCCTGCCCCATGATACCCTGGTTGGTGGGCTGTAGGGGCCAGCTGATGCCTCAGAGCAGGCATCCCCAACCTGCGGCCCTCCAGATGTTTTGGCCTACAACTCCCATGATCCCTAGCTAACAGGACCAGTGGTCAGGGATGATGGGAACTGTAGTCCAAAACATCTGGAGAGCTGAAGGTTGGGGATGCCTGCCTCAGAGCTTTTGAACCTGGATTTCTGCCCACACTTGCATACAAGCTATCAGGGCCCAACCAAGTAGAATCTGAGTCTGAGGATGGCTGTTTCAAAGTGGGGTCTGTTTATATTTTACTTCAGAAACGAGACACCTTTCTCCAGTATTAGTCTCTCTGTAGGCTGCTACTACCAGGACACTGACTGCGCTGACTTAAAATCCAGATGCCTCCACAAATCCCAGATTCCTCCGTGGGAAGATATGAGACCTCCAAGGAGCAAAGAACAGCAGGCAGATGCCCCATCTCACAGACCATAAAATTGGTTAAAATGAAAGCACGAAGAAATCCTTATCATGCCTTTTAATATTACTTTGACAGCCTGAAACTATGTAGGCTTAGGAATGTCTAAGCCTACTGAAATAAACCATGTGAGTCAGACAAACAGTTGCTCTGCTCCATGAGGTGCCCCAAGCAACTGAAAGTTTAATTTAGGCAATTAAGGCATTTGTTACCTGATCAAAACTATTTAATCCAGATGGTTGAGGATGAAATTTTGAACCTATAATTTTTCCCAAGTGACATTTCCCAAATAAAACCATAATAATCTTGTGAAACCACCAGGGGATGCTCCAGTAGCTACAGAGAAATACTATTCTAAGCCTAGATAGCAAATTAGGAAAATTGCCTGAAATGCATTTGAGTTGGTGTGAAAGTGTGGTGTGTGAGGAAACAGAGCATACAGTTTTAAAAATGGAAAGGGTGATGGAATTGGAAGATCAGGCAATGGGGAATGAGGAAGAATAGGGCTTTGTGATGCTTTAGAACACAAGGGAGAATCTAGGATGTGGAAAGTGCAGCTTCATTCGAATGCAAATAAGAAAGGGCATCCACACCACCTTCTCCATAGCCTGGAATGTGATCTATGAAATAAGGCCCTGAACCTTTTAAAATGAGCTGTTCAAGCATCCATCCTATTAGAAGAAATACCTTAATTAACTGATGTTCTCTTGTTTGGTTGGTAATAGCTGATGCATTGAAAATCCCTGCTAATTGAAATAATATAACACAGCCCTAATGAATTTAATTATTTGAGTAAATGACACAACTACTGCTCATTGTTAAAAGCTGTCTATGCCCATTTAAAGGAAAAGCAGTCTTTGTGGTATACCTATATAAACCACCAGCTTTCACTTGGTTCACCAACTTTTAAGATAACCTAATCTAACAGAAAAAGTCAAGCACTAATAATCCAAATTCTTAAGCATGTATCTTTTAAAAATATTTTTGTTTGTTTATGAAGTGTTTATGGGGTTCTCCAGTTCTAAGAATATCATTATTATGTTAGAGAAGTATGTATAGAATTATAGTGTTTCACTCTGTGAACTGCCCTGAGATCTTATGATGAACCGTGGAATATAAATCAAATAAATAGATAGATGGATAAATGATAGATAGATTAGATAGATGATAGTGTTTTTCTCTATTATTTTTGATTTTTTTTTGCATTTTTTGTAAATGTTTGTTTCTGTTTCATTAGTTTTTCCACTTTATTTAATTTAACTGAACTATTATCAATAAAAAGCATGTATCTTTTTCAGCACCCTGGCCAGCTCCATTGAGTCACTTGAGTTCTTAATGTCAACTAGACTTGACAAGCACACAAGTAAGAATTATGGTGTCTGTTGCTGTTGCTTTACTTTCAACCAAGGGAATATTTAGTTTCCCATAGATATGGAGCATGGAGCATGGAACATAGGGGAAAGGAGGCTGCCCTCCCCTTTGCTGCCCTGCCACAGTCCAGATGAACCTCTCCAAGAACCTTCTTCCCAGGGGTAGTAGCAGCAGCGAAATGACAGTGCCCTTGTTCCACTAAAGAGCTCTGGTGGATCAGACAAAAGCTTAATGCAACATCCTGGCTCTCCAATGCTGGCCAGACAGGTGCTTTGGGAGAACCCTCAAGCAGGGCACACAGCCAACAGCCTTGCTGTTTGTCCGAACTATCTGACAGAACTACACTGCTTTCAAGCATGATTTCCTATTTAGTTATCATGGCAAAATTAGTAGAAATTGTTTTGAAAAGCCATCTAAACTATTATTTATTAGACTGATACAGCTGTTTATCAGTAAGATTTCTCTGAGCGGCTTACCAAAACAATAAACAAACAAGCAGCAGTATCTTGAGGTTGTTAATACCATTCTGTGCTAGTTATGTTGTATTATACTTTCATCTAACCTAAATCTACTTCCAAGCAATATCATTGAGTGATCTGACTACTATGTATGTGTTTGTGTGTGAAAGTGAGAGACTGGGCATTTCCCCAGTCAATTCTGCCTATACCACTCAGTTTTGAGCCTTTATCATGATCCTATTCAACTTTCCCCCCCTATACAGTACAAGTCACCAATACTTTGTTACAAAGATGTTCTCCAATCCCTACAAACATATTAGTTCTCTTTCCTACACCCTTTTAAGTATGAATAAACAGAACTGTATACAAAATCCTATTTGTGGCCGTGTCATACATGTGTATTACTTGCGAGAAATGTAATCAGTGGCATGTGTAAAGTTGTACTATCAATACTTTCCCCCCCATCTATGTGGCACATTGAACTGGAGTTCTCATTAAGCATTTGATTGGCAATAACAGGCAGCTAACTTTGACTCCTGTCTTTCATCTTGATCTTGTAATTTGTTCACCCATTTTTAGAGATATCATTCTTTACTTCTTCATGGTTTGGTTTGGAGCTTTGTGTGGCCATCTGCAAAGTTGGTCACCAATTCAAAATCATTTATAAATAAGGGTATTTAGTGGTTTAAAATGTGGTGAGGTCATCCCCCCCCCGGCATTTTAAGTCACATTTGCAGTTGCTATACACAACAGAAACGAGACGGAAGTGTCTTCACTTGATGCACATTACCTGATTTGTTTCCTCATGCCTGCAACCTCTCCCTCCTATTCAAAGTAGTTGTCATCTGCACATGTGCAACAGCTAACTGAACTGTACACACCTCAGCTTAAGCTTGGAAATTCAGATTGGAGGGAAGCTGGTTTGAATGAAAATGAATCAAACAGCAGTATTTCTCAAGAAGCTACAGGACACAGATGGATTGTGGCTGGCATCCTGTGTACTTAGTGTCAAACAGCAGTGATGGGAGCATGATGCAGCCAGAATAAATGGTAACGCATACATAAAAGTAAAGGGACCCCTGACCGTTAGGTCCAGTTGCAGACGACTCTAGGGTTGCGGCGCTCATCTCGCTTTACTGGCCAAGGGAGCCAGCGTACAGCTTCTGGGCAAACCAGAGCAGCACACAGAAACGCCGTTTACCTTCCCACCAGAGCGGTACCTATTTTTCTACTTGCACTATGTGCTTTTGAACTGCTAGGTTGGCAGGAGAATGCATACATAGCCTGAGTTAAATAGCACTGCTTCCAATATAGTTTCTTGGTGGACTCCTCTGCTTACTTGCATCCACTGTGAAAGCTCCTTGGGTGTGTAGCAATTGTGAAGTAAGCTTACTGTGTTACTCTGCTTCTATTCTGTCAAAGGAGAAAATATTACAAGTTTCCATTATAGTATATATTTTTGGGAAGTTCGTTATCATTCTCATGAAAGAAGTGAATTAATATGATCTTTTTCCATGGAGGATACATTCAACTTCTCCAAGCTAACTAGAAACTGGATATTTCCTTCGTGACAGCTGCTGTATGATGAACAAACAAACATCTGTCTTTACTCACAATCCCAGCTAATGAACTTTCTATTGAAGAAATTTCCCAAAGGCATTAGAGATTATCACAGCATATCTATGATTTGGAATGCTTAAAGTGAAAAGGTAGAGAGGGAAAAGTTACTTTGTTTCCTAATGATCTGTTGTGTCCCCCCCTCCCAATTCTTTATGATTCCTTTTATCATTTGGCAAACCGACTCTGTGTATCTTAAACCAAGTTAAGATAGACTACCAGGTTTCTCTGCTTGCTGAATATAAAGGGTACTGGGTGTTTTATTTTATCTTCAGTTTTGACAATAATTTATAGGGAAAAAATTGTTTATTGGAACACAAATATTTGAATAGTTATTAAAATACCAAGAAGTTGTTTCAAGGGCTGGCCATTTTTTCAGGTTCCATTTTTTTGCCATTTGCATGATTGATCTCATACTTTCTGTGGCCTGGTGGAATGGCTAATGGTTACCGTATTTTTCCGTGTATAAGATTAGAGGTTTTTTTACACACACAAAAAGAAGTTTTAAAATTGGGGCTCGTCTTATACACGGGTAGTGTTGAGGGGTGTTTTCTTAATTTGGAGTCCCCCAAAATCCAGGGCGTCTTATACATGGGGGTGTCTTATACACAGAAAAATATGATAATTGATGGTTGAGGTAAAGATGCTGCTAATGGCATATGGTTTCCTATCCAAACCAATGGAGTGGGTCTCACTGTTCCTTCCTTCCCTCTCCTGCAGCCAGATGCACTTCTTCAGAAATGATGGGACATTGGACTAAAAGCCTTCACCTTCTGAAACAGATTCCCTGTTAGGTGAACAATGCAGAAGAGCTGCAGACATTTGGTTGGCCATGCCACCTATTGCATTCCCTGCCTTTCAGTTCTGAAATTCCACTTGCCCAACATTATAAGGTGCTTCATGCTAAATTTGAGGCCTAATTTAATGCCATTCACAGGTTACTTTGAAATAAGTAATGTTTAAGTAGGGCTGAGAGTGAGTATAAGTATGTAATGCCCATCTTAAAGGTTAACTCAAATAGCTGGGGGACCACAGTCACCACACTGGTCAAGGAATATGTAAACTTGGTCCCAGTGCAAAGGGACAACACTATGTCATTGCATAGGTGAGAGGCATGACCTCTGATCCCACCACAGCAGCCTCAACTATTTGCCTCTGTTTCCCAGGATGCTGTTTAATACCAAGTCAGAATCTGGGTCCATCTAGCTCAGGATACACTAACTGTTCCCCAGAGTCTTTACAACCCTACCCACAGATGCCAGGCATTGAACATGATATCTTTTCCATTCAAAGTATATGCTTTACCACTACTGACTTGTGTTACTCCTGTTTCTAAAAGGATTTGCTGGTGATGTCCCACTTTTGTCCCATTTTATGGGCCTGTTCTGGTTCTATCCCGTGTCATTGTTTTAATAGGAATTCAGGGAATTGATAGGGAATTGGTCAGATCTGCAAGGCTTTGGATCCAATGGAGAAAAACTCCTTCTGACCGAGGAAGCAAACCTGTGGATCCAACACATTGTTAGGATTCTAGCTTGGGAAGCTTGGATTCAGTGAACAGTTCTGTTGGTGGCCCCTGAATCTATGCTATTAACATGATTACTTAAAAAATAATAATCCTGAACCAACAGCTCAACAGAAAAATGTACATACTGAGCCATGTGCTGTTAGTAGAAAATGTAGACCAAATTGACAATAAAACAGGAAACATTGTTTGTGAAATCCAATGTAAAAGCACTTATTAATTAAGTATGCCAAATTAGCCAATTACTACTAGTTTTGGGAAGTAAATGAATCTGTTACTATATTAGATGTGAAGCTCCTAAAAAATATGCTTGTGGAGAATTAGATTGTCTGGCTATTTTTGCCCCTTTCCCAGAGAAAAATGCCTTCTTATGTATTGTAGGAAAAAGCATGCTGTGCATTGGGCAGTAATGATTGCACCTCATTAAGATTTTTAATTCTTAATTTATGGCACATTGTTCAGCAGTAGGTTTATGAAATCACCACAGATATTGGCTTTTAATAGTGGTGCAGCATGTGGATTCTCTAATGAATGCCTACACACAACTTTGTGACTTGCTGAAGTGAAAAAAGACATGCACACAACACACATACAATTTTTGCAATCTCAGATAAGTAACAGAAACGGGATATTTGTAAGAATCATAAATGGAGCAATGGGGGTCTGTTCAACCCAGGGGTCAGCAAACTTTTTCAGCAGCACTGTCCCTCAGACCTTGTGGGGGGCCAGACTATGTTTTGAAAATAATAATAAAAAACAAATGAATCCCTATGCCCCACAAATAACACAGAGATGCATTTTAAATAAAAACACACATTCTACTCATGTAAAAACACCAGGCACGCCCCACAAATAACCCAGAGATGCATTTTAAATAAAAGGACACATTCTACTCATGTAAAAACACGCTGATTCCCGGACCGTCCGCTGGCCAGATTTAGAAGGCGATTGGGCTGGATCTGGCCTCCGGACCTTAGTTTGCCTACCCATGTTTCAACCTGTCACATCTCTGCATCAAGACAAAAGTGTGGTGGGTCCTTAGCCAAGAGATGTTGTTTGTAGATGATGCAACCTTGACAGCACACTTCAAGGAAGCTCTGCAGAGACTCATCAACTGTTTTGCCCAAGCCTGCAGCAAGTCCTGCCTTCAAGCACCAGGCCCATTGGCAGACCAACTGTGCGTTACAAAGATGTCCGCAAATGGGACATGAAGGATGGCAACATCAAACTTGCCATGTGGGAATCCCTTGCAGAGAACCACAGTGCTTGGAGGCAGGCAGTCAAGTCATGTATCCCTAGCAGTGACCAGAGGAGAATGACCACTGGGAGAAGCACAGAGAGAAGAAACGCCATGGTGCATCTGCAGCAGCACAACCAAATGTCTTCATCTGCCCCAGTTGCAACAAAACATGTCTCTCCCACATCAGTCTCTACAGCCGTAGCAGGCAATGCAATGTTCCAAAGTGTGATCTCACCCTCAAAGGTGCACTCCTCCATTGTTTCTCCCAAGACATACAGATGTCAACCAACCAATAGCTGAGTGGCAGAACATCTGCCTTGCACGCAGAACATCAATTCCGCATCTCTCCAAATAGCACTGGGGAAAACACCTTCCTGGTCCACTGCAGACCAGCTGCCAGTCAGAGTAGACAGTACATAGGCCATAGACTTGGTATAAGGCAGCTTCCTATGTTTGTGGACTACCACTCAGCGGTTTTATTAGTGACTGGAATGCGGTGTGCTTTTAATCTGCTATAGTAAGATTTTGTGAGAATGTAAAATCAAATATGTCTTTTCCCTTTCATATCCTGTTTATCCATACCATGCAAAAACAACCTGTACCTGTTTTTGACTCCCCCCTCCCAATGTATTGAAAACGGTCTTATTTCGACTTTAAATCTGTTTCTTTAATTCTGGATTCATTACCTTAAAATGTTATCACAACCACTAACATGGATTAGAACCACCATCCCGGCCCTTCTTTGGAAGAGGGAGGATGTTCCTCCTCGTCCTCCTTCCCTTGCCAACCTGACTGTGCAAACAAGAGTGAACGGTGGTCAGATATTCTTATGAATGTCCCTGCAGTCTAATGTCAGGCTTGTGCTCTGTCTGCTTCACTATCACTTTGCTTTTTGGTAACTCAATCTGAGGCATTGTTTCACCATAGGAATTAAGAGGGAATGAAATCCTGGGTATGCCTGACAACCCACATACCTGGTGTAAGGAAGCATGGCTTCTTAAAAAGCACCTATACGATCCCCCCCCCCCCCCCGGTTCTTTTGTAAGTAATCAGTGCCCCCTGGAAGAGGTGATCACACAAGTGTAGCAAATGTCTGGCTAGTAAGGATTTCATAGTAATTGTTTTGTGCCCCTGCCAAAATGGCTTCAGAACCAGCTGGGGCCACTGGAATGGGAAACAGCAACAGTATGCTAATCTTGCTAACAAGGCTTGACTCCAAGCAAGGGAGTTGTGATTTCTTCACTCCAACCAAATAGCAACACACAGAGAGAACAGTTATAGGTGCATGCATCTATATTATGTTGCACTTTGCTGTCTTCATGTTGGATTTTTTAAAAATCCAATTATCTTTTGACTTCTTTATATGTATAACCTCTATATGCAGTTCTCTATATGTGGTGCAGTGGAATCCTGTAACCGCATAGGATTTCGGTCCTTTCTCCACTTTCAGAGAGGCAACTCAGTGCATTCCCAGCTATTTCTGTGATTTAGCAGAGAAATCCTACTCAGAGTTAAGTTCAGTCTCCCCAGAAGAGGAGTTAGGGTGGTGCAACTGGTTCTGCCGCACTGGGCACCAACACAAGAGCTGCTGCAGGGCTTCACAACTATAACACACTGGTTTGAGTAGAATGGAAGGCAAGAGGTAAAAGGCACCGAATTTTGGGCTTGCCACTGAAATTTTAAAGACCAAAGTCCACCACTGGTCTCCTTGTGTTCAATGGGGCTTATTCCCCAATAAGAATGTTTAGGATTACAACTTTAATGTTTGCTACATATGTGCATGAGCTGCTGATTTCACTCTATTGTTTTGTTGGCTCTGCACACAGACATCTGCTTGCTTGAAAATTCCAAGGCAGTACTGTTGATTGAGGTTAAGAACAGGCCTGCTTTCCCTTAATTTCAATAATATATGGATTTCAGCACTTAACAGAGGATTTTCTTCCTGTCACGTTTTGGAGAACTTTAAAGGGCCTGGTCAGCATGTTTTTCCAAGAATATGTAATGCACTTACTCCATACTATCAGGGGGGGGGGGATGGATTCACTGGCGGAGGAAGAGGAGTGCAGGGGGAGCGCACTGCCCCTGGCAGTGCGATCCCAGTGGGGTGCCATCTTGGCTGCCCCCCTGCCCATGATGGGTGCCACGTCCCTGCAAGTGGCATGCCCCGCCCCAGGATGCATGTCACGCCCCTGCAGGCGGCATGCCACACCCCCCAGGACGCACACCACGCCTCTGCAGGCAGCGTGCCTCACCCCCAGAATGCGTGCCCTGCCCCTGTGGGTGGTGCACCCCACCCCTGGGATGCGTGCCAGCCCCACCCCCACCTGCTCTCTGCCCCCTGGTGCCGGAGCATGAAGCTCTCTGCCACTGGATGGATTGAAAATTCATCATTCTCTGGGTGAGGTTAGTGGTGACAGCACACCAGTTCTTGCTAAGCTCAACACTCACACAAATTGACAGGGGCTGATGGGATTAATCTCTGCTAGTGAGCTTTGGCATTTGTCTAACTGAAGTAAACTTTCCCCCCTTCCACAAATCTTTGAGAGCAAAGCCCAGAATCTTCTGTTGCTTCCAGATGGATCTGGAATTCAGATGCAACTCAAGCCTCCAAGAATCCAGTTCTGCTGGCCAAATCAGGATACTGTACCTTTGGTAGATGGCCCAGAGCTAAATACTGTCCTTAATAGATTCATTAAAAACAAATATTGAGAAATGGAATAGCCAGGTGTCTTCAGAAATGCACTAGTACGAGCCCCATCAGTACTATGGAACGTCTGGTTGGACACAGATTTTAAGTGAGCCCTGTCATCCCCAAAACCCTTTGTTTCTTTCTGCTTGTTAGTAGTTTCCTTGAAAGGCTAATTATCTGTAACAAAGTGGAAGGAGAAGGCATTTTTCTGCACATATATTTTACTCAATTTTAGCACAAAGAAGAAGCACAATTCTGAGTCACAGAATCTTTTGGGTTTGTCAGCCCTACAATTAAGTCAGGGGTGAGTGTTGTAATATAGAATCGATAAGCTCCTAAATCCATTCAGGTTTTCAGTTCTGCTTTCTACCTAAACACAGAGAGATGTAGCAATGTCTCGTCCAACTATTGTACTTGTAATTGGGCACATTCCAATGCAGACCTCATTTTCCCAGCTTCCTGCCTTCATTTAATTAGGCTGTTATTTGTCAAATCTCACTGGATGCCACTAATATCCCCAAGTAACAGAGTCACTACTCAGATGTGTGTGAAATTCCATTCATACTTCTGTTTCATCAAAGATTATATTATCTAAACCTAGACAAGAGGTCCAGGTCAAAACACATGCCCAGCAACAGAAGAGTCCAACTAGCAGCCTAGGACTGCCCATTTATCATGCCAACCCAGGAGAAAGAAATCAACCCCCATGTGCATTCAGACCCTGAGCAGCTCTGAGAAGATGTGGGGCCATCAGCCCTGTTCAAAGCTGGTGCAGACATCTTGCTGGACAACTCCCTTGCCTGGATCAAATGGGACATGTGATGCATCAGACTCATTCTTGAAATGGAAAAGGGGAAACAGGAAGCTATTTCATACTGGTTGATATAGCTTAGTATTTTCTACACTGACAGGCACAGATCTCTACATTTTCTATACTGGGAATGGAACCTGGGGCCTGCAGCATGTAAATAATACAACTGATTTACAGTCATCCTCGAGGAATGTGTGTAGCACAGCTTGGGACATCTCTAACTGCTGTGCTACACACAGTTCCATCATCTGGAGGTCTGTAATGTGTTGACTGAGTGGCAAGTGGCAGCTCAGCATGCCAGAGGCTTCAGAGTAAGCAAAGCAAGGCCAAAGAATAGCCAATGGGATGTCACTGACCCTTCAATAGAATGGAGGAACCCATGTGTGTACATTCTACAAGTGCAATCCATTCCAGATTCCACAGTCCAGGTTATCCCAGCATCTGGGTGGAGCTAAATAGTTTCAGCTCACACTGTGCCATTACCTTTTTATTGCAGTGGAATATAATAATTTTCCACCATCCCTTTTTTCAGCCTTGGATCCATTCATCTCCACAGTTTCAAGAGTGGTTGCTTTGTACAGTGTCTATTAAGACATCCCTGCCATAACATGCATTTTCAGATGGAAAGTTTAAGCAACTACAGAAGAAACTCTAGTGAATTTAAGTATACGTGTGCATTTTAAAGCCTTAGCCTTGAAAAGAGATTGTAGCAAGCCTCTTTTCTGTCCATGGGCAATGACTGGAGATATCATTTCCTTTATCTGCAAAGGCAAGGAAGAAGAACAGAATGAAGAATAAAGGAAATTAGTGTTAACTTTTCAGCTGCTGGCACCTAATTAAATGAGTGCATCAAGTTTGAGGGTTCTGAAGTACCTTGCCTCCATTAAAAGCTCCAACAAGTTGATTTATTACAGGACTGTAAAGAGATTAAAACATCTTTACATCCTGTTCTTTTCTCACTTATTAGATCAAGATTTCCATCACAGGATGAAATTCTTTTGATTTCAATACTTTTCTTTCAAAGCAAACCATTTAGCCATAACCTAGAGATGTGATGGCTTCTAGCTGGGCTGCAACTGTGATAGCAGCTAATCAGAAATCTAATGTGTGTTATTTGAATGTTCTAATGATCAGGGTTTAGAAATCCATTGGCTGCCTTGTGTATGACACACAGGAGGGGGGAACAACCTGGCCTCCCCCCTAATATCAATGAGACCCTTGAGTGCTCTTTTCAATTCCTCAGAAATCACATTGAGTGTTTTTGATCATTTGGCAAGAAAGTTTGAAGGACCCTCTGCTATATTTCCTTTCTCTCAACAGATGGAGAGGGGAAAAGGGGTGTGTGGGCAGAGTAGTATAAGTTGATAATGAAGACAGAAGGGGACTTGTCAGGACTCTCCTCCCTTGGGAAATGATGCTGTCAGCATATTTTGCTACCCATCTTCCACAGAGAGCTACAATTCCCAGAGCGGCTTAACAACTAAGGGTCCAATGATGAAGAAGCAGTTTAATGATTAAAAAGGTAAAGGTACCCCTGCCCGTACGGGCCAGTCTTGACAGACTCTAGGGTTGTGCGCCCATCTCACTCTATAGGCCGGGGGCCAGCGCTGTCCGAAGACACTTCCGGGTCACGTGGCCAGCGTGACAAGCTGCATCTGGCGAGCCAGCGCAGCACACGGAACGCCGTTTACCTTCCCGCTAGTAAGCGGTCCCTATTTATCTACTTGCACCCGGGGGTGCTTTCGAACTGCTAGGTTGGCAGGCGCTGGGACCGAGCAGCGGGAGCGCACCCCGCCGCGGGGATTCGAACCGCCGACCTTTCGATCGGCAAGCCCTAGGCGCTGAGGCTTTTACCCACAGCGCCACCCACGTCCCACGAGTTTAATGATTAAGAAGCAGTTTAATGATCTCCTTTTTCAGCGGGGCTGAGAAGACTCCCTCACAGAAGGAAGCATTCACCACCTTGCAGAGCCTATCACCCAGCCCTTCCCGGCTCACTTTTATTAGCCAGGATGGGCAAGGAACAAGGAGACAAGTGTTTGAAAAGAAGAAAGACAAAGGGGAGATCCATCTTGGCAAGAGTGAAGGAAGGATGGCCTGCAATGTTCTGGGCCATGCTGTAGGATCTGGACCACCTCCATGAAGATGGAAGGTGTAAATAGGCAAATAAGCCCTATTTCTTAAAGCACGACAGCCTCCGCCGTGTCTTCTGTTCTCTGAAGGGGCACAGACCCTGTATGTATGTCTGTGACCCAATGCGCTCTGGCCACTGCTTGGCATCTCTGCTAGTGAGAGGGGACAGGCGCCGGGCTTTTGTAACAGTTGCATTGTAGCCAGTGGGACATGCATTCATTTGTGCTGTTAAGTAGCTATCTCAACAAGGGCCTTAATTTGCCTCACAATAGCACATTTTAAAGGCAAAGGTACAATTATTGAAGAAGTGCCCTTAATATTTATTTTCATCCATTTGGGTTCAAGCAGCTCTGCCCAATTGCTAGAAGCATATCCACTTGTCCAAATGCAAAATCAAGGTTTTCAAGCTCACAAATAATGAATATATTTGAACACTCTAGTGACTAATACACACAGACATACAAATACTGTAGGGGAGAAACATCAGGATATAATCTATGTGTTTTGCTCATTCTGCCTATTCCACTGGTGCATGGCAGAAGTAGTTGTGTGATCAAAAAAATGCCTATCAATGCCTACCTAGTGATGCAATTTAAGATTCAAACAACTTAACGTCAATGCACCAGCCTTGCCTGGAATACAAAGCTTGAATCATCTAATAAGGATTTTAACATTTTCAGTGCCTAAATGCTTATAGACACAGACGACTTTTGAAACTTGACGTATTTATGGAAGTGAAAATGGAAAGCAGCGGTGCGTGTCGTGAGGCACAATATGTGTGGTTTTTTTCTTTCTCACAGAAAGAAAGTGCATGCTGCGGGGGAGCAGGGGAATGAGAACACTGGTGGATTAATAGGAAAGTTTTCCTTCTTATAGCGGCAAGGGAGAAAAACTGTTATATGTGTTCTTCTCCATCTTTTCTCCCTGATTGTATTTTAATGCTTGAATATCACTGTCATCCAGACAGCCTCCAAAACTGGTTTATTTTTTTTCATCCCATATGCTTAGGGCACAAATGTTCTTCCTCTGTCAGCTGGAAGCTCCTTTGTCAGGGAACAAGATCTATGAAAGTGGAAGAGAGCATGTGGACCTAAGAAATCTTGCTGGTGGTCCAAAGAGCTGCTTGAGCTGCAAGGTTGACCTCAGCCCCTTCTCGTCTTTTGGGCAGCTGGCAGGGCTTCAGCAACACACTGATGCTGATGCTGGACCTTTATCACCCTCCCACACCAGTGGCCAGTCTGGGAGCCACTGGTCACTTTGATTACCCATAGTCGGCGCAATGTAGCATTGACTTGGAAATTGAAATGGTGAGTGCAGGTTGCAGCACTGCTACCACCACCACCAGTGATATTTTTGCTAGGAAAAGAGGTGCCAGAACTCACCATGAACACCCTCCTCTCTTAGAATGGCAATGGTGCCCACCTAAGAGGTGCCAGAACTGAGTTGCGGCAAGTTTGGGCTGAAAAAAAGCCCTAACCACCACATTAACTTGCTAGGGGGCAGGATCTATCCGCCAATGTAGGTAGCAGGAAGCTACCAGAAGGTGCCATTCATGGCAGGGGGCAGCTCAAACCTGGAACCAACACTGCTGTAATATTTGGAGGCTGCCCAGTGAGCCACCTGGAATATGGCCCTTGTGTTTAAAGCAGTTGCTGATGACTCAGCCTTGGCAGAAGATTCCAAGGAAGCTCTACACGTGACTCCATGGTTTAAGGCAGTGGTCTTCCGTAGCCTTACAAGCTGAAGTCCATTTACCTGGTGATGCCTGAAACCTTCTGCATGTGTAATATGCATTATTATTTATTAACAATTTGCATTACACTCCACTTTTCTGCACAAGATGAAACAGCTATATTTGGTTAATGTACGCTCCACGCAGGCATTGTAGTGTGGCTGCTTTTCACTGCTGTCAGGTGAGGATTTCTTGTGTTGATCAGGTTTAGGCAAGAATCTATTGCTATATTAGCATCTTAGATAAGTGTATGGTCACCAGTGTGGCACTGGTGGGCACCAGTGCACCCACCAGTACTTCCGATGGTACCCATAAATATCCCCTCCAAAGTTCTACAATGCAAGAGAGACAGCCTGCTCTTCCTCCTCAGCTCCTGTCTGCACTAGCTCAGACTCTCCGACACTGAACGCCCCTCCTAAAAATGGCCACATTTCACTGAATGCCAGAACGGGGTGCCCACCCTCCCACCCACTCTTAGCAGAGGAGAAGTGCAAAGGGCATCTCTGTGTGAGTGAGCACAGTGGGGCTGATATGCCACACTCCCATGGCAGCCATTTTATGACTGCATCCAGGGTGCTACCTTAAAATTCCAAATGTGCCCACTGGCCCAGAAAGGTTGCACTTCTTCAAGCAACATTTTGTTATTTTTGTTGATTTCTTCCATAGCAAATGTCAGCTCTTTTTAGGATTTTGCACTGACCTTTGCTTTTTAGCAAACAGCAGAGTAACCTTATGCTTACATCACACTAGCAGAATGGCCACTGTATCTGTTATGTATTCAGTGGTTTGTGTTTGTTTGAGCTTGAGTCTGGACTAAGGATTCCGAGCCCCTGTTTTCTGATTTGATACATGATATCCAATCACAGAACATTTTAGATTTGGACCTCTGACATTGGCTCTTAAACTCTGAGTTATGATTCGCAGCTTGGAAATTTAGACAGCCAATCACTTTGGGAGTGGGAGTGGCCCAGGCTTTCAGAAATGTATATAAGCAGTTGCCCCTGTTTTCCAGTTCTGTTAGTTCAATAAATGTTCTTGCTGTTATCACTGTGTCTAGCCCAGGAGGGGGTCCCACCAGTGTATCTAAGTATTTTGTTGCTACTCTAGGGCTTCCACTGAATCCTGTAGCTCCTTAAGCATCTGCTGTTCCAAAACCTGCCCCTCTATTTCTCAAAAATTTCCTTCTCTACAAAAAGAGGTTTCCAGTACCTGCATAGCCTTGTTGAGAGGAATCCTTGACACCTCAGCTAGTCTCATCTATATCATGGGAATAATAAAATTGACAAGAGTTATGATGAAGAATAATGAGTTCTTTTAAAGATGGTTGTTCCTGAACCACAAAGACAAGGCAGGCTAGAGCTGAAAAGCAAAACAAACAAACTGGTTCTAGGAGCAACTTGTGGATCTGGGACTGTTCAAAGGCATCTCTGCTGCTGGCCACAATCCAATGCACTGTCAGGCATGCTTAAGCAAATTGATGGCTCGTGGACTGTGGCCACTGTTTGTTTGTTTCTTTGGCTGGCTGGTTCCCCCCCTCTTCTCCCAGCTCTAATGGGAATAATTGTAATGTTCTAGCTGCACATAAAAGCAGCTAGACAATCTGGTAAAACAACCCACTCATCCATTGACAAAGCTATAGAAGAGAAACATACACATATCTCAAGTAGCAAATAGAACATCTGGACACAGATTTTCCAAAAGTAATTGCCTTTATTGTGGCTTTGGATATTTTGGCATAGTTTTAAGATCTTATACAGGTCACTGAAAAGCAGAGGCAACGTTTAACAGGAATTACTTGCCATTTGGAAACAATTTATGACACTATATGAAGGGGCTAAATTCAGGTAGTCAGCTGTGAAAGGCATAACTATGCATAGAGATTTAGTATATATTTTTTAAATGAATGCATGGAAATAGCTTAGTGCAAATTAATTGGGATGATACCAAATGTAGATCTTGAGCACCCAATCTTGACTTGTGCATTGATAAAGATCGACCAATGCAAATAATACCCACTTTCGGTCTTTTGCTCCTCTCTCGCAGTGCAATCCTATGCATGTCTACTCAGAAACAGGTTATGTAATGGCTTGCTGCAAATTAAGTGCATATCTCATCTGGATCTGAGGCTGCAATCCTCTTCCCGTTTACCTGGGTGTAAGCCCTACTGAATGCAATGGATTTTACTTGTGAATAGACATAAATACAACTTCACTGTCATTTTCTTTGTCATGTTATGAATTATAGTGGAGAGAAGCCAGGAAACTGGCTATATATATATATATATATATATATATATATATATATGCCCCCCATTATGGCACTATCACTAGGCAAAGCAGCAGTCAAACTGTTGGAGGAGATAAAAAAAGCTGAGCTAGGAATTGCTAGCTAATACACAGTACAATATATAATTCTTTCATCAAAAATTATGATGATTAGTACTGATGGCATTTTAATGAAGAGTTTCTTTTGTAATGATGTGTTAAACTTCCTCTAGTCTCTCTGTCTGTCTCTCTCAAGTAAAAATGTTTCATAGAAGCATCTATATACACATATTATTTACTACAAGGTGTACATATTTATTTTGTTAATCTCAGTGGTGGGGCTTTTTGTGTCTTGCCATTCTATACATTTGCAAATGTGTATCTTTTGTTGATGGCAAAGGTGTTCTTAGTTGGTGCCTGAACCCCAGTCTACACTGACCGGCAATGGCTTTCCATGGTTTCAAGCAGGGATTCCCTGGGATCATCCATATGGAAAGCCAATATGGCACCACTGAGCTACAGCCCAGGTATCAAGCTGTATGTCCGTTTGATTCTCAAACAGGGCTAAGTTGAATGTGCACGTTTGTTCTTCAGGAAGAAAGTGGTGTGTTCAAAGGAGACCGAAATCTTCCACTCTGGGGAGGAGGGGTGGAGGGAATTGATTATATATCTTGGCTTTCTGTGCTTTTTCATATTAATTGATTTCCCTCTCCACTGATGCTTTGTTGCCATTATCTTCTGCCCCAGCATTCTCTTTCCACAGGTGACTACAGCTAACTGGGGATCATGTGGTAAACATGATGATGCCATAAGGCTACATAACCAGTGAGACTTGGCTAAGGCAATGAGGGCAGGCTAAGCCAATGTTGACTGAAGAGGGTGCTTTTTGCATTCAGTTGTCTTGCCTCGAATGGGTGAATATTTTTGGTTCTCTTTTAACGAAGTCCCAAAATATCACCAAAAAGCGGGATAGTAATTTTCACTTATTGCCAGTTTTTGTCTGTAGACAAAAGGTTACTGTTGTGTACTTTGCCAATTAGAAAGGTGATGTTTTAGCAATTAGGATTTCTGCTTTTGTTAGCCTCTTTGTACATTTATGGAACAGCTGGGCAGAAATGTGAACAACAACAACAACAACAACAAATGCAATTCTATCAAGGTTCATCAACACATCCTCTGGCTTTAACATGCTACTTGATCTTAGAAATAATCTGAAGCACACACTTTGAATTTCACACATATGCTTTTTTTAAAAAAAGGGGGGGGCATAAGTTATGGGGTTTTATAATTTCCGCATTCCAGAGCAGCCTATGCCATATAAAATGGACAGCTGTGGCAGCCCTGCCTTTCAAAGAAATTCTTTAAAAACAGGAACTGATCTTCTCACAATCAAGACAGAAAGACACAGGGATGTAGGGATGTATTTGAGAGAAAACCTTTGAGCGTGTTGCTTCTGTGCCGTCAGTAACAGCGGGGTTTTGTACAGGCAGATAAGGATCCACTGGCCTCCTTGAAAGGGGCTGCTGTTTTGTCCTCATACTTTTATTCTGAAGTTTGCCCTTCCCCTCTGTGATAGTTTTAACAAGTAGTTTTTGCATGCGGAGGATTGCTAAGTGAATGCTGGTCATATGGAGATGCAAATGCGGAACATTTTTGCACTCCAGTGATTTCTGATGAGGGCTGCTATATTTGCTCTGTATGTGGTGCTGCTTCTTATTAATAGCTTTACCCCCACCATGTTTTTTTCCTGGCTTCTGGATCTATTTCTCCTCATACTAATTATGTCCTGAGAGCTTAGCCTATATTTGGGATAAGCTTTTTATATGCACGAGTTCTTCTTTCAGGGTTCTCCTAGTTTATAAATGATAAAGGTGAAAGGTTGTGAAGGATGCACTGTCTTTATCATCATTCATAGCTGGGTGGGTTACCAATTCCAGTGGTATAAACCTGGAATAACCTGAGCCCTAAACCAAACTGGGGGCCTCGCACAGTCTTCATTGTTTATATTTTTAAAAAATCCTACTTAAACAGGTTATTGGTAGTGAGGAGATGGGAGAAGGAAATGCACGTACAGACAAGGCTTAAACCATGGGTAGGCAAACTAAGGTCTAATGGGCTGGATCAGGCCCAATTGCCTTCTGGATTCGGCCCGCAGATGGTCCAGAAATTGTCACATGGATTGCCAGTGCTCACGTTCTTTCCTTCTCCCTCCCTCTCCCAGCCACTGGTGCCTCCTCCCTCCCTTCTCCCAGCTTCTTCCCGCCCTGCCTAGAGGAGGAAGGTGGCTGGGCTTTGTTGGTGCCAGCAGCAGCAGTGCTTGAGCAGCTGCCATTTTAAGCAGCCCCTCTCCAGAGCCCTTTCGCACGCCTCTCATCGTCCTGCCACTGCCAGCCCCTGCTGCTTGCAAGTCACAGGTAAGCAGCCACTGGGGCTCGTGGTGCTCTTGCATGACCCCCCCCCCAATATAGTCCAGCCCCCCACAATGTCTGAGGGACAGTGGACCAGCCCCCTGCTGAAAAAGTTTGCTGACCCCTGGCTTAAACCTTGCTTAAATGTGTAGTCACTCAACTGCCCCCCTTCGGACAGCCCCAGATCATTCCAGGTAGACCTGACTCTGGGTGATCAATCCGGGGCTGCCTTAACCTGCCCCAAGCCAATCATGGACCAGGCTGAATCAGCCCCATTTGGTTTGGGATGTGGGATTTTCCCAAAGCCAGGGCACAGCACTACAGTGCACATGATGCCCCATCCTCACCCACCACCCAGGATTCCATGTTAAGCCATGAATTGCAATTGCACTGACTGACTTCTGGAAGCAGTGTTCAGGGCTTGAATTTAGACCCTCTCATCCCTTCTGACTCAATAGCTGATTTCTGCTATTGGGCTTATCTGATGTGGGCTACATTATTTCAGCTTCAGTTCTTTCTTGTGCACTGAGTTAGATCGGAGCAAGGATCTGGGGCTTTTTGATGTCTGGAGAGGCAGACTCACCAGGTTCTTCCATGACTAAACTGTCTAATATTTTCTCACAAAGCATATCGGAGTACAAGCCTTAGAATAGCTGCAAAATTGCTTTGATGCGTTTGTGCACATATCCTTCATCTCAACTACCGAAGGAAATAATACAAAAGCGACATGCCCTCCCCACTTTTAGTTACTGCTGGATTCCTTTCCCTCTCTTTCCCGCGTATTTCAACAATGAATGCACCAGAAAAAGAAAAAGGGAAAAAAACAAGCTGATCAAGAAGACACCAAAAGGCCTGTACAGTATGTTACATCCCCTCTTTGTGAAAATAAAGTAGGCATGGGTGTATGAACTATGAAGGACAACTAGCTAATCAGCCATGAGAACTGAGTGCAGTGATCCAACTCACTGAATTCATCAGGATGGTTTATGCTCGTGCAAGCCTGGTGTTCACATCAGTGTGAAGGATTGAATAGATTGCCTATTGAGCAGAAGATGCTGCATGCCTGTTTGGATACAGTCTCACTGATACAGCTGCCCCAGGGCTTTGTTATAAATAAACTGGTGAGTGCACTGTTGTGCAGAAGATGGATCTAGCCAGCCGTCTTCCAGTTCTTCAGAGCAAATTTAATGTAGCTTCATTAGCAGAACTGCAGCAGCCAGACATCGGCATACACCTACAGCTCTTGATTCTTGTAGTATACCTTAATGCACATCCTTGAGCACTGGGATTATAATTAGAGCATAGTCCACATTAGGGGCTGACTTTCACAGCATTTTCACACCTACCCAAAGTACACTTTCTTGGTGATTTGGAGAGGAAACACTTTGACTTAATGTTGAGGTAATTGGCTGGCCTGACACCTTTGTTTTTTAGTTTCATGGTTCATGTTATGAATTTGTGGGTGGGTGGGGGCAGACTCCCCATAATCCTAAATTTAGTAAAGGGTAAAGGTAAAGGGACCCCTGACCGTTAGGTCCAGTTGCGGATGACTCTGGGGTTGCAGTGCTCATCTCGTTTTACTGACCAAGGGAGCCGGCGTACAGCTTCCGGGTCATGTGGCCAGCATGACTAAGCCACTCTGGCGAACCAGAGCAGTGCATGGAAATGCCGTTTACCTTCCCACTGGAGTGGTACCTATTTATCTACTTGCACTTTGACGTGCTTTCAAACTGCTAGGTGGGCAGGAGCAGGGACTGAGCAACGGGAGCTCACTCCATCGTGGGGATTCGAACCGCTGACCTTCTGATCAGTAAGCCCTAGGCTCTGTGGTTTAACCCAGAGTGCCACCTGCATCCCTTTAGTAAAGGGTAGACTTTATCTAATAGCTGTAGTATGAAGGGAAGATGCCAGGCCAGTGAAAGAAACTGGCTGAACCAGTTCTCCTGTTCAGGAAATCACTGATAGCAATGCCATTAAGAACACAAAGAGAGCCAAGTACCGGCTCATTAAGAACAATTGAGCATGCAGATGTTGTCTTTCCCCTTGCTGAAAAGTGGACAGAAACTGAAGAATGGAGAGGAGGAGGTCACACCCTCCAACATTTTTCTGCTGAAAATAGGGATGTACCATTCCATAAAGATACTTTTACTATTTATACCCCATACAACTTCCTGGGTTGCCCCAGCCACTCTGGGCAGCTTCCAACATATATAAAAACATAATAAAACATTAAACATTAAAAAAACTTCCCTATGCAGGATTGCTTTCAGATGGCTCGGGGGGGGGGGGGGTCAGATAACGCCACACCCTCCAACATTTCTCCAATGAAAATAGGAACATCCTAAGGAAAAGTGGGACATTCTGGAATCAAATCAGAAACCAGGTTGGCTTCTCTAAATCAGGGACGTCCCTGCAAAATAGGGACACTTGGAGGGTCTGGGAGGTTGCCACGGGGTAATAGGGGACATGATGTCACTAGAGAGGATAAGTATCCTTTTAAAACAGAGGTTTTCATAGCAAGGGTTTGGGAGAATAAGAAGGGAGGGGCCTTAACTCCATGTCCACCCCTATGTGGACAGGGATAGCCTAACTTCTGTTGCTCTGGTAACCTGTATGCTAGATTACTGCAATGTGCCATATGCAGGGCTGCCTTTGAAGGGGGTACAGAAATGGGGTCAAGATGGTCTTGGCATATCATAACACCAACCCTGGCTTGACTATGCTGGCTACAAATTAATTTCCAGTTCAAAGTGCTGGCCTCATGGACCACATCTCTCCATATGAACCAACCCCAGACCTTGCAATCATCCTCTGAAGCCATTATTCGTGTTCTTCCTCCACAGAATGTCCAGAGGATGAAAACATGAAAATGGGCCTTTTCAGTGGCAGTTCCTCACTTGTGGAATGTTCAACAATTTGAGCTGTAAACTGGTTATTCTTGTCTCACCCCAATTTAATGTAAATCTAGGGTTGCCAGACATACCCAGAACACTGCAGTCAGCCGCAGTGTCCGGGCAAAAAGCAGGCAAGTGTCCGGGGAAATCTGGACATATAGCAGCCCATGCCAGTAGTGCCATTTTCCCATAAAAATACCTCAGAAATGGTTTGGGGTTTTTGTGATTTTGCCCTAAAAGCTCAATAACTTTGGGCAAAACTAAAAAAAAAAGCTCAACAAGTTTGCCCAAAAAACCTGTTTGAAACATGGCAACCTAGTAAATCACTTAGAAAGTTACCTTTGCAAAAATAGTAATTAACTATGATGCTGATGTCTGTGCAAGGGTGTTAACAAATTAAACACCCTTGCACAGACATCAGCATCATAGTTATTGCTTATTGCTTATTAGTGATCTTCAATAATATTTTCTGTTTTCAATACTGTCAATACTGTCTTGTTTTTAAGTCACCTAAGGAATGTTCATTGATGGGCAGCTAAATAAATTGCATAAATTGCATAAATAAATTAAACATTATGCACTTCCATTAATTTTCACTGAGACAGGTGCTCTCCTGCAAAGCATACAGCATATTTTATCTCTTATCACTTATATCCTGTTGAATTCTGCTGTATATCCTCTTCCTATTGCTTGGCAGAAGGTCTATATTTTCACCACTTTCACAGATTAAACTGATGCACAGGAAGCCAATATTTCTGATAATTATCTGGAAACTCCATCAAACTAAAGGCAAGTTCTCAGAGACTATTGTCTACCCCTACCCTGAAATCTGGGGTGAGGGAGAGAGTAATGCCTTAAACATGCAAATATCAAGTGGTAATCATGCAAATTAGGCTTGCTACATTACCATATATCTATTTGCATGATTTCACCCACTACTGCGTCCTTCGCTCCAGCAGGTATCCATGGCAGTTCATTTTGCCTTGGCGATAATAGATATGTGCATATTCTTCTGCTTTTTGTGGTTATGGTTCACAAGCAATTATGAATTTGGCAAGTGGTAATAAATATGTGAATTGTCTTCTGCTCAGGGCTGCTATTAAATATCTTTTGTTATTCAAGAGCAATGGTAAATTTGGCATTACCTGGTTGTGTCCTCATACCTGGGTACACGATGGATGAGTCATGGCAACAGGTAAACCGGGGAACTGAAAAATGAGGCTGTGAAATAGTTAACATTGGCCTAGGGCAATAAACAACCCCCCAAAATAAATGAATGAAACTTGAACAAAGTGCTCCAGGTTATTGGGTGCACTGGGTCATTGAAGAGAGCTTTAAACCTGGGACTAACTGAGCAATCCACACACATGCCATGTGCTGGACTGGCAGGGTAGTGGCAGCATCCCTCTATCCTATGGTTACCAGATTTTTTAAAATGAATCCGGGGACGCTTTTTTTTGGGGGGGGGGGGGAAGCTGAGTAGCAACAGTGAGTCAGTAGTGGGGATGGTGAGGCAAAAGACCCTGGGCCCAAGCACACATGCATATTGTATAAAGGTGCAAAACCCTGGGCAGCTGCCGCCCGCCCACGACTCCTGAGCCTCCCCCGACCAGTCAAAACAAAGGGGAAAAGGGGCAGAAGATTGGGGGAGGCTCAGGAGTCATGAGCGGGCGGTGCGCCATTGCCCAGTTTTTTAAAAACTCTGCACATTTATGTTTCACAGGGTGTGAAAGAAAGGCTTTGCATGCCTTTCTGCCCCTCCTGGGCAATGGTGCACCACCTGCCCGAAACTCCCGAGCCTCCCCCAATCAGTCAAAACAAAGGGGGAAGGGGGCAGGAGATCTGTACCGCCAGACATCCCCAGTTCCCCTTCAGCAGTGGCAGCGGCAGTAAGCAGCTCCTGAAGCCAGTCAGAGCCAACTGCGCTACCAGGTTGGCTCCAGGCTGCTGAGGCTGCCGCTGCTGCTGCCACATTTCCCAGGGAGAGATTTGCAAATCTGGGGATGTCTGGTAACCCTACTCTATCCAGTTCTTCTGACCAAGTTGGAGTCCATTGATGGAGTGATGCAAGTGTCACTCCATCAGTGCTGATCTCCACCTTCTGTTCATCAAAGTTGCTGTTGGGGAGGAGCTTTGATGGTGGCATCTCCATCACTGAGCTAGCATGGGATCTACTAAATGCTCAGCCTTTTTCACTGCCATCATGTGACACCACTGGCCCAATCAGTCCCCCCACCCGCACCACCTTTCACTGCAGCCGCTGTGAACAGCAAGGCTGCTGATATAGCAATGACTGTGTGCTGCAACTCTGGTTGTGGTGGTGAGTACAATCCTATATCTCTCTACTAGGAAGTCCCATGGAGATCAATGGTGCTTACTCCCAGAAAATCATGTATATATAGAGTTGCAACCTTATGGGACAATCTTGCCCATGCTTGTTGAGAATTAAGTCCCAGTCTGTTTAGGATTGCAACTGTGATTGGAGTCAGATTTCTTCTATAAACTCATTAGGTGACCTTAAGCAAACCATTTTTTCCTCAGACTCACACCTTCACCCCATCATCTATAATAAGGTGATAATTGGCCCTCACAGTAATTTACAGACACACAGTTAAGACTGTGTTAATGGAAGACAATCTTACTCAGCTAAGAGTGATCACCAAAGAAGAAGAAGATGATGATAAGATGCTAATAATGTTGATGGACCTTACAAGAGAACACTCTGATTTATTTATTTATTTATTTATTTAATAAATTTTCCACCCTGTTTTTGAAGAATAAAATTCTCCCTAAGGCTGTTCACACAAAATACAGCAGAATACAGTAATGCTTAAAAGCTTCTCAATAAAAACAATACCATATTGTTAAAACTAGAAATCCAGCACAAGCCAGCTACAGAGACTATAGTATGGAGTGTTATAGTGTGGTCTTGAAGAGCTGTGCAAATGCAACTTTGTGTGTGTGTGTTTTAAGGAAAATCTCTGATGATGGGGAGGTGGAGTCGTGGTTGGCAAGATAAAGTGTTTAAGATCATTGTAATCACAGGCAAATCTCTCCTTCATCTCTATCTTCCTCCCTCCCCTCTCTCTCACACACACAGATGTGTGGATTTTAATGGGGTGGTTCCCTGCTGGTTTAGCTCTTTTAGTTGTTGGACTGGACTACACATGGCCTTAATTTTTTTTATTTTGGGGGATTTTTTAAATCGTAAACTGCTCTGAGTGTCTATCAGAAAGCCAGTTCAGAAATTTTCAAGATGAATAAACAGGAAATCAAAATGAGGCTGAAGATTCTTTGGATGTTCATTGCTGTACCAGCCAGCTTGGTTGAGCTTAACATATGAGATTTATTTAATATAGGTTGCAGTATTTTGAAAAATGGAAGCCGTCATTTCCTTTTTTTGTTCTGTTTTCATATAACTCTCACAGATATAGGAAAAGGTTAGGTTGTTTCTTTAAAAAATATTTTCATTTGACACTTAACTCTGTCTCTCTCATCAGACGCTTCATGACCAATGAGAGCTTTGCCATTAACCTCAGTAAGAGGAAAACTGAAGGATTTGGTTTTTCTTCTGATAGATCAGGCCACTTTTCATGAAAGAGGTTCATAGCTTTTATTTTACTTTAGAAGCTAATTATTGTTGTGCGATGGAAACTAATTTATGTGTTTATCCCTTAATTCCAGTCTTCTCCTGCAGGTTACTGTGACCCATTACTGTTGTTTGCCTGTTAATTAGTTTACAAACCTTGAACCTCTAGTAGCATCTTTTGTTTGTTGTGCTTGTATTATGAGCAGATTTATGTATACTGTAATTGCAGGCCAGGGCTTTATGTATATAAAAGGCCCCATTTTGTCAACATTGTTATATTACCAATTACAATAGGTACACTGGAAACAAGTCACGGCGCACTGCTCCAATTAAATGATCTTCATGCTCACCAAAATGATGTGTTTCTAACACTAAGCCTTAAAAAAAAATCACTATTGTATTTAATTGTATGTGTTGTCATATGTTAACCAACAAACAGGTGGTTGGGACACTTCTGTGTTCTCCCTGGCCACCCTCAACCACTAAGAAATAGCCTGTGTCACCCTGAGGATGAGGTGCTGGGAGCACAGGGGGTAGCTCTGGTCATGAAAGGAGAAAAGAAGAAGAAGAAGAAGAAGAAGAAGAAGAAGAAGAGGAGGAGGAGGAGGAGGAGTTTGGATTTGATATCCCGCCTTTCACTCCTCTTCAGGAGTCTCAAAGCAGCTAACATTCACCTTTCCCTTCCTCCCCCACAACAAACACTCTGTGAGGTGAGTGGGGCTGAGAGACTTCAAGTGTGACTAGCCCAAGGTCAGCCAGCAGCTGCACGTGGAGGAGCGGAGACGCGAACCCGGTTCCCCAGATTACGAGACTACCGCTCTTAACCACTACACCACACTGGCTCTCAGAAAAAAACTTTAGGTCAAGAAAAACTTGTGGAGTGAATATTGAAGAACAGGATGGTTGCGATTAGATGTCATTGAATGTCCTCCAACATTCCTCAGATGAAAATAGGGACATTTCTCACTCCCCCCCCAACTGACCCTCCTCTATTCCCCATTTTTGCCTGCTCCCTCCCCAAAAAACCATTTCCTATCTGAAGAACAGTGAGTGCCCCCAAGCTTACACCAGCAGCACTGTCCTGAGAAAACTCCTTAATATTGATTTCATTTTATTATTTGGCAGATCTACAAAAAGAAAAACACAAACCAATAAATAATAATTTTTAGAAAGGGGCAAGATTAGACCTGGATGCACAAAGCATTCTTTTTTTTTTAAAAAAGGAGACTCTTTGAGTTCCACTCTCCTCTGCTCCTCCTTTCTTTCCACTCAGGGAAGCCCTGCCCTCTGGCTGCCCCTTAGAGCCAGTGCGGCACACAGGGCTGGGCCTCAATGGCAGCAGCCTCTCCTCCTCCTTGCCCACTCCCCAGCAGCTGCTTTGAGCTGCCCAAGGGAGGAGGCTGGCAGTGGAGAGGCAATGGGATGCTCTCTTGAAGCTGCTGCTATCACCCTTGTCATCACTTGGGACACGTGCCAGCTCATCCTCCTCCCTGAGCTTGGCAGAGGTAGAGGCAGAGAAAATAGGGGCATACCAGGATTAAATCAGAAGTCGGGATGGTTTTAATAATTCCAGGACTGTCTGTGGAAAGTTGGAACATGTGGAGGGTATGTCATTGTAACTAGGTCTATAACAGGTGAGGTATTGATGTGCAGAATGCTGAAAATAAACGTGCTAACCTATTTGCAGTAAAGGCCCTATATAGCTTGGGAAGCAAATATGTGAAGTACCTTGCAGGAGCGCCTGTCCAATATGTGCTTTGCAGTCAGTGAGTGAGACCCTATTGGGGGAGATATGCTTGACAAGAGGCAGATCCTTATCTAGAGCTCCCTCCATTTGGTTGTTCCATCAGCCCCTTCATTGGCAACTTTTTGGCACCAGATGAAGATATTTTTATCCATTTGGGACAGGTGCGGGGGGGGGGGGCTGATAATGAGAGCCTTCAGACTGTGAATCTCTTTTGTTGCTATTTGACTCTACTTTAGATTTTATTCTTGTTTATTTTAAGCTGCATTTTTTTGATACGTCGTATTTATTTATTGGTATTGTAAATGGCCCTGCAGTTTGTTTGTTGAAGAGCAGGGTAGACATGAAATTAATTAATTAATTAATTAAGAGATCATTTATGCTGCAATTCCTATTAGCGGAAATAACTAATTAGTGGGCTCATCCTTCTCGACTGAAATCACTTATAAAATGAGAGGTTTATGAGCCACAGCTGGAATCTTGCTAGCACTTCCTATTGGCTGACGCTAAGGTAGAAAGATAAAGGACCTCTGGATGGTTAAGTCCAGTCCAGTCCAGTCAAAGGCAATTATGGGGTGTCGCGCTCACCTTGCTTTCAGGCCAAGGGAGCCAGCTTTCCAGGTCATGTGGTCAGCATGATTAAACCGCTTCTGTTGCAACAGGAAACCATGACAAGTGCCAGAGTGCACAGAAATACCATTTACCTTCCCGCCACAGCCATACCTGTTCATGTACTTGCACTGGTGTGCTTTTGGACTACTGCTAGGTTGGCAGGAGCTGGGACTGAGCAACGGGAGCTCACCCCATCATGTGGATTCAAACCATCGACCTTCCAATCAGCAAGCCCAAGAGGCTCAGTGGTTTAGACCACAGCACCACCCATGTCCCTTGGCTGACACGAAAGAGGTCAAAAGCAGCTACAGGAGATTCTTGTTGGCTGGGAGACATCTGAAGCTCGGAGGAAGGGGGAACAGCACTGTAATTTTGTGTATGAATCCAGTCTCTTGAATACTGCTGTTGTTTGTTAACTTGACTAAATTATGTTGCTTAGTCACATCTTGTGTATGTGAGGATTGCTACCTTCCACCGAAAGTAAAATAGACACTGAACCCAAGATTTACGTAACTTGTTCCAGTTGTTGAGTTTTTCAGACAAATTCCTGCACTTTCAGCATGTACTATCTTAAAATGAAGATTTTTATATTACTGGTATTCTGATTCCAAGAGGCCACAAACCAAACAAAAGCTTTCTAAAGGAGGGTATGTGGCCTATATATTGCTCCCAAGGTTGTTTTTTTGTTCACATCACAAAGACTGCTTAAAATGGTAAGCTTTGCTCAGGCATTTGCTTTAACAAGGGCAGATATTTTTGCTATGCTCAAAGCAGAGCAACAAGTCATAGGCCAGGAACAGACTCCAAACTGAGTAAGAGAATATTCTCATGCTCTTTCTTTCTGTTTCAAAGCAATTCCTTGACAGTCAGATTTCATTTTATCACTTGCACTGCCCATGAGTTGCTTCTGATCTGAAAACTTGTTAGCTTGACTCAGGCTGTGGGCCCATGCACTCTTACTTTGGAGTAAGTAGCATTGGACTCAATGGGACTTGCCTCTGAATAGATCTGCATAGGAATGCACCACTTTACAAAGTGCTTCACACTTGCTCTTTCACACTGGAGGTTTCCCAGGCTGTGGCCGCTGTCGCATGCTGACAGCTTCTAGGAGCCATAGGTGAGAGCTGAGTGCAGGGTGAGGACCAAAGGGAGACAAGCTACCCCAGAAGGAGCGCAAGTATCCCTCCCCTAACACCTCATACACCTGCAGGACTGGGCTATGACTCTGTTAAATGGGTGTTGGGAATGGATTCCAAAGAAAGAAGAAACACTGTTTTTGGAATGACCAGGGTGAAACTCAGTTCTGTTTGAAATGAGATAACCTTTGGGAGTTGGGACTGAAGAAATAGTTTTCCTTAAATCCATTTGCAGCATGAACGTGAGTCTCATTTTGATATTTAGAAACCTTTCCATTCAGTGATTAAAACCTGTGCAAAGATTAAATGGTCATTATGACTATCTGACTGCAGAACTAATGTACATTTTCTGAGCCATTTTGCTGGGTGCATGATCGAGTGATCATCCTATTTGGCTAGGAGGATGAATCCTTTGAAGCAAGCAGGCGCTGTTCAAAAACAGTTTAAATTAATTTGCAAACATGTAATACTGTTTCCAGTTCATAAAGCAAAGTTTGCAATTGGGCAATTTTTCCTGTGTGTTCTTGACAGTCTCTCACAACAGCCCTTTCACAATATGCATAGGGACATGTCCTTTTCCCCTTGCAATTTAATGCTATACTTAAACATTTTACATAAGCAGCAATAATTTTATCTGGTCATAATGGTGGCTGTCTCCAAATAGCAACATCCTGAGAGAGCGAGAAATGGATAGGACATTAAGTCCAAACCTGTAACAGTGTCAGCTCATTTCTGATGTATTACACATTGGGCCATTTTTTTTCTTGCAGGGTGGGCTGGGCTATTTAATTAGCTTTGGCTAGCATGGGAAACCTATGAGATAATTCAACAATAAAAACCCACTATTGTGATTCTTAGAAAGAAAGTAAGAGTGATGGCTCACTGAGACCCAGCTACCCTTCCTCAAGGACAGGAGTGTGGGGAAGAGCTTTTATCCCGTTTTGCTTAAATGCACTATCCAAAGGGAAGAATTAAAAAAAGCAGAGCTGAAGAAAATATTTCAGAATTGATCTCATTAGTCATTTATGTGGCCAGCATTCTCAAACCCTCTGTGGCTTCTTCTAGAGAGGGATGAATCAGTCACTTTTGAATATGCTCACTCAGAAGGCCAAGTTTTTGCATTAATCTGTGATTTCAGAAAATCTGCCTGAAATTTGCATTTACATATGTCTTTTTAAACTTAACTTGATTACAGTGGCGCAATAATGATCCCTCAAAATATTTCTAGTTGCGGCCAGAGAAATTTGGGTTGGAGGGAGAGCAACCATTTCATCAAATTTCTCCAGAGGGAAAAGAAATTCTACAACAATTTATTGGAAGGTGTGGCTTACTATTAGAAGGGCTAGTAACAGTTTTCTTCCCCCTCCGCAAGGCACTTTCACCTTCTCCTTCTCCTAATGGTGTAATTGGTAGCAGTAGCAACTGTGTCAGCAGCCAGGCTCTGCTCTGGATACATTATTGAGTTGTGTTGGGATAATGGGCAAAGCATTGCCCCCCCTTTCTCTCAAGCTGGGGCAGTGTCCTATCACCCAGACCTGATTACCTCCTCTGGCTCCCATTGGCTGCTGGCTGCAGACTGATGCCAGCATCATGTTGCGATCATGCAGCTCCCCAAACATGTGGGCAAGTGGAAGGGCCACCAGAAAGACCCCAACCTTCCAAGAGGGGCTGAACCAGCTGGCCCTGCTTCCATCACATGACAGAAATGGGCCCAATTTGGACCCTATCACTGCATCACTTTCAGGCTCGTGCAGTGATCTGCCTGGCTTCTACCCTGGCTGGTGGTCATTCCATTCCATTCATCTCCACTTGGCTGCAGGGTAGTTAGGATTGCAGCCTAAATTCTGATCCACATATTGGCCTTGGAAAGTGAAGGTATGGTCAATTCACACTGGTATTCAAAAAGAATTCAAGCATCTCTGGCTCCATTCCCGGCTCCACCCTTAGGCATTTTTCATATGCTCACCAAGTGTCTCATGTGACCCTGTAGGATCTTACTCAGCAACATCCTTGCTCCAGTAATCTGGTTTCAGCAAGCCATTTGAGCAAGAGAAATCTTTGTGTGGTGGCTCCTATGAGCATTTCGTGGAAGGCGTTAGGACCCTGACATTTCTGAACCATGGCCTGTGCAGAATGACACAGCTGGTATGACGGAAGAAATGGAAAGAAATCTGCAGAAACACTCACTGGGCAAGCAGCACAGGATGCTGTTGGCATCATATATCCATATGTGTAGACTTCTGAGTCTTGATAATACTACTGAGTGCCTGGAGGCGGTTGGAGGATGGGTGGCGGCTAACAGATTGAGGTTGAATCCTGACAAGACAGAAGTACTGTTTTTGGGGGACAGGGAGCGGGTTGGTCTGGGGGATTCCCTGGTCTTGAATGGGGTAACTGTGCCCCTGAAGGACCAGGTGCGCAGCCTGGGAGTCATTTTGGACTCACAGCTGTCCATGGAGGCGCAGGTTAACTCTGTGTCCAGGGCAGCTGTCTACCAGCTCCACCTGGTACGCAGGCTAAGACCCTACCTGCCCGCGAACTGTCTCGCCAGAGTGGTGCATGCTCTAGTTATCTCACGCTTGGACTACTGCAATGCGCTCTACGTGGGGCTACCTTTGAAGGTGACCCGGAAACTGCAATTAATCCAGAATGCGGCAGCTAGACTGGTGACTGGGAGTGGCCGCCGGGACCACATAACACCAGTTCTGAGAGATCTGCATTGGCTCCCAGTACGTTTCCGAGCACGATTCAAAGTGTTGCTGCTGACCTTTAAAGCCCTAAACGGCCTCGGTCCTGTATACCTGAAGGAGCGTCTCCACCTCCATTGTTCAGCCTGGACACTGAGATCCAGCGCCGAGGGCCTTCTGGCGGTTCCCTCATTGTGAGAAGTGAGGCTACAGGGAACCAGACAGAAGGCCTTCTCGGTAGTGGCACCCGTCCTGTGGAACGCCCTCCCATCAGATGTCAAAGAGATAAATAATTACCTGACATTCAGAAGACATCTTAAGGCAGCCCTGTTCAGGGAAGTTTTTAATATGTAACGCTGTACTGTTTTTAACACTGATTGGGAGCCGCCCAGAGTGGCTGGGGAAACTCAGCCAGATGGGCGGGGTATAAATAATATATTATTATTATTATTATTATTATTATTATTATTATTATTATTATTACTTTATCTTTAGAGTTATGAATTCCTGACTTGCAAACAGACCTCTGGGTGAATGCCAGATGCAGTTTACTTGGTGATAAGGAACAGGACCCAAGAAGACAGGATGTGAAGCAGCTGATTGGCCCCTAGAATCATAGAATCATAGAATCATAGAATCATAGAATCATAGAGTTGGAAGAGACCACAAGGGCCATCGAGTCCAACCCCCTGCCAAGCAGGAAACACCATCAGAGCACTCCTGACATATGGTTGTCAAGCCTCTGCTTAAAGACCTCCAAAGAAGGAGACTCCACCACACTCCTTGGCAGCAAATTCCACTGTCGAACAGCTCTTACTGTCAGGAAGTTCTTCCTAATGTTTAGGTGGAATCTTCATTCTTGTAGTTTGGATCCATTGCTCCGTGTCCGCTTCTCTGGAGCAGCAGAAAACAGCCTTTCTCCCTCCTCTATGTGACATCCTTTTATATATTTGAACATGGCTATCATATCACCCCTTAACCTCCTCTTCTCCAGGCTAAACATGCCCAGCTCCCTTAGCCGTTCCTCATAAGGCATCATTTCCAGGCCTTTGACCATTTTGGTTGCCCTCCTCTGGACACGTTCCAGTTTGTCAGTGTCCTTCTTGAACTGTGGTGCCCAGAACTGGACACAGTACTCCAGGTGAGGTCTGACCAGAGCAGAATACAGTGGCACTATTACTTCCCTTGATCTAGATGCTATACTCCTATTGATGAGGCCCAGAATTGCATTGGCTTTTTTAGCTGCCGCGTCACACTGTTGGCTCATGTCAAGTTTGTGGTCAACCAAGACTCCTAGATCCTTTTCACATGTACTGCTCTCAAGCCAGGTGTCACCCATCTTGTATTTGTGCCTCTCATTTTTTTTGCCCAAGTGCAATACTTTACATTTCTCCCTGTTAAAATTCATCTTGTTTGTTTTGGCCCAGTTCTCTAATCTGTCAAGGTCGTTTTGAAGTGTGATCCTGTCCTCTGGGGTGTTAGCCACCCCTCCCAGTTTGGTGTCATCTGCAAATTTGATCAGGATGCCCTTGAGTCCATCATCCAAGTCGTTGATAAAGATGTTGAATAAGACCGGGCCCAAGACAGAACCCTGTGGCACCCCACTAGTCACTCTTCTCCAGGATGAAGAGGAACCATTGATGAGCACCCTTTGGGTTCGGTCAGTCAGCCAGTTACAAATCCACTGAGTGGTAGCATAGTCAAGACCGCATTTTACCAGCTTCTTTACAAGAATATCATGGGGCACCTTGTCAAATGCCTTGCTGAAATCAAGGTAGACTACATCCACTGCGTTCCCTTCATCTACCAGGCTTGTAATTCTGTCAAAAAACGAGATCAGGTTAGTCTGACATGACTTATTTTTCAGAAATCCATGCTGACTATTGGTGATCACAGCATTCCTTTCTAGGTGCTCACAGACTGTTTGCTTAATGATCTGCTCCAGAATCTTCCCTGGTATTGATGTCAGACTGACTGGGCGGTAATTATTTGGGTCCTCTCTTTCCCCCTTTTTGAAAATAGGGACAACATTTGCCCTCCTCCAGTCTGCCGGGACTTCGCCTGTTCTCCAGGAATTCTCAAAGATGACTGCCAGTGGTTCTGAAATCACATCTGCCAGTTCTTTTAATACTCTTGGATGCAGTTCATCTGGCCCTGGAGACTTGAATACATCTAGACTAGCCAAGTATTCTTGTACTATCTCCTTAGTTATTCTGGGCTGTGTTTCCTCTGCTGAATCATTTGCTCCAAATTCTTCAGGTCGGGCATTGTTTTCTTTATCGGAGAAGACTGAGGCAAAGAAGGCATTGAGGAGTTCAGCCCTTTCTGTGTCCCCTGTTTGCATTTCACCATCTTCTCCTCTGAGTGACCCCACGGTTTCTTTGTTCTTCCTTTTGCTACGAACATACCCATAAAAGCCTTTTTTGTTGCTTTTAACCTCTCTAGCAAGCCTGAGTTCATTTTGTGCTTTAGCTTTTCTGACTTTGTGTCTACACG
Source organism: Podarcis muralis (assembly GCF_964188315.1). NCBI lineage: Eukaryota > Metazoa > Chordata > Lepidosauria > Squamata > Lacertidae > Podarcis > Podarcis muralis. Next base: position 43,002,614 of record NC_135658.1, read on the forward strand.
TGCTGGCTATTTGTTTGAATTCCTCTTTGGTGGTTTCCCCCCTTTTCCATTTTTTGTACACATCCTTTTTTAATCTTAACTCAGTTAAAAGTTCTTTAGATAGCCACCCTGGCTTCTTTAGGCACCTTCCATGTTTCCGTCTCATTGGTATTGCCTGAAGTTGTGCTTTTACTATCTCCCTCTTAACAAACTCCCAGCCATCTTGAACTCCCTTTCCTTTTAGTATTACTGTCCATGGGATCTCACCCAGCACTTCCCTAAGCTTTATGAAGTCGGCTTTCTTAAAGTCGAGAAATTGAGTCCTAGTATGCTTGGCTGCTCCTTTCCGCTGTATAGTAAACTTCAGAAGAGCATGATCACTCGCGCCTAATGATCCTTCCACTTCTACCCCACTAACCAGGTCATCAACATTGGTTAGGACCAGATCTAAAATGACTGTTCCTCTTGTTGCTTCTCCCACTTTCTGGACAATGAAGTTGTCTGCAAGGGCAGTGAGGAATCTGTTTGACCTTATGCTCTTGGCTGAGTTTGACATCCAACAAATATCCGGGTAATTGAAGTCCCCCAATTAAAATCCATCCTGCCAGCATGGATTTTGTGTATTTGGTAGCAGCTGTGTGGCAAGAATGTGGATTGAAACCATAGCATGCAGGACTGAAGATGGAAACCTTTGCCCCATTGCAGTCCCAATTCAGACTGGATTTCACACACGCACACACGTGTGTGCAACCCCCCCCCCCCTTGTCTGAGGCCCGGCGTGTGAGTTAAAATAAAGTTACAAACTTAAACAAAAAGGCAGCTAGTCTCTGGTGGGGACCAGGGCAAGTGTAGCTGGCTGCTCCCCCCCCCCCACTCTGCGTGGACCTTCATGCACTCACCCACTTCCCCAAGACTGTTCTTTGCTCCAGGAGGAAAGCTGTTATGACAGTGCTGCAAGGATAAGGGAAGCTTCACCTACTGAGTTCACATGCATTTAATATCCGGAATGGCAAACTGCATGACTTCGGTGATTCAAAATACCCTTTAGATGGGATAGTGTTTTGTATAATAGCTGGCCCCTTTGGACTTTGGCTGCAATCCAGTGGAGCTCTATGCATGTTAAAATAAAAGCTGGCTTTTCTCTCCGGTGGACTAAGTGACTGTAAAGATAACTTCAAAGATCTAAAATTTTTTTCTCTGGGCCACACTTGCAGAATAAAAATTAGCTAGTGCCACACCAGATTTTTAATTGATAGGAAATATATTGCAAAACAAAAAGAAACAACTCCTAGATATGCATGGCTTACATATCATAGAACACAACTACTTTATAGTATGATCAAGGGACATCCAGAAAGTAAAACAATGCAGCTAAATAAGAATGCGACTCATTCCCCAAATGTAAACAAGCCTCTTGCATATGTACTTTAAGTATGTATACAAACTCAATGAGAGGTGTGAGCTTGCTTTGGCCGGGAAATCTCATTTATATTAGGACTAATTTGAGACAAAAAAACCTCTTATCTCCTCATCAACACAAAGAAACATTTCTCTTTTCTGATCTTTCATATTTGTCAGAGTTCAAAATCCCTGTTTACAACAATATGTCATGGAGAACTGTAGAAGAATAGTCGATGCTCATGAATATCTATCAATATTCTGAAAACTAATACTATACTATACTATACTATACTATACTATACTATACTATACTATACTATATCGTCCTCGAATCTTCTTGCTACACTTGCCATGCTCTGCTGCCACACCAGCATGGTACGCCACACTCTTTGAGAACCACTGCCCTGAAGGGACTCAGTAACCTTACTGCTCTTTCTTAATCTCATCACTCAAAATTCTCATGCTGTGTAGTAGGGCAGACTTCTTTTCAGCAAAGCTAATATCCCCAAGCAAAGACGCTGAAGTGATGAGGATACTTGTCACGAGCTCTTTTCCTCTGAGCTATATGACTGTTTGCTTTCATTGTTTTCCTTATTCCTAGATATCCTATCTGTCAGTTTTGTAGGTAAACTGGAGGAGATAGGCATGCTAATTAATTTTCTGAAAACTACACTCAAAATGGGGAGTGCTAAAGAGGGGAATGGGCACTATAGAGGCTCTTCTATGACATTGCTCTTAAAATAATGGGCGAGATGGGAAGCAGAAGATTACAATAGTGAATGAGGACTTAATGGGACCATCTTCCACCGAACGGAATTTTTTTTTTATATAATAAATTTCTGGAATTGGCTTTCTTGATGGTCAGTTGTCTAGATGGGATATAAATTCAAATTATTCAGAGTTGATCTTATTTTCAGTTACCTACAGCTACGGATGGGTGAGAAATTCTATTCAGTTTGCATTTAAATGTAAACCTACATAATTTGCACTTTCAGAAACAATGCACAAACCAAAACACAGCTACTTTTTGAAATTTTCACTTTTCTGAATTTCATAGTGCAGTTCTCCTGCCTGCTAAGGAACACATAAAGGCATATCCTAAGGTAAAGTATGCATAAAAACACACATTTAAGTGGAAATAATATATGGAACTGCATTATATTAGGCAATGCTATGCTTCTAGAAAAAGAGGTGCCGGAATTCACCATGAACACCTCCCTTGGCTGATATTCAACTAAGTTTTTACTCAGAGTGGACCACTGAAATGAATGAACCTGACTGAGTTAGGTCCATTAATTTCACTGTCTACTCGGAGGAAAAAAGTTAGTTGACTACCATCCCATGTATTTATACATATTTTTCAATTCCTGTTAAAAAAAAAGAGGAGGCAGAAGGATGGCAGAAATTCAGGAGATGTTTAATTTACATATCAGTTTCTAAGTAGAGTAGTGGGTGTGCACACAATAGCAAATCCCATTATGCTTAGAAAATTGCCACATTTACCAACCTATAAACCTGTTCTTCTGAAAACTGAAGATTTGTACAAATTGATGTCAGCTTCTCAACCTTACGCATTGACCTGTTATAAGCTAATTATAGAAAGGATGATAAAAGACAGGCAGTGGAAATGTTTTTGAAAATATTTCTCAAAATGATTTAACTCTACTGAGATAGAATTCTGTAGGAGCAGTTTTCACTGTTCAGACTGACTTAAAATAATCTCGCCTCCTCAGCAGGCTTTCCCAAGCCCCAAAATATAAGAACATGGCTAGAGCTCACCCAAAATCCTATGCAGTTCAGCATCCATAAATGTGCATTTCATATTTGACTTCTTTTAGTAATGTTTTCTTTTGAAATCTTTAAGATAATATTTTAGTTTCTTGCTAATGATGTTGCTTTGAATTTATACTTTATATTTGACTTTCTTCAGTAATGTTTTATTCTGGATTGCTTTATTTGATGTTTTAATGTATTGTAAACTGCGTTGAGATTTTCTTCTTAAAAATATAAAGCGGTACATAAATAATATGAGTGATAATAATAATTCTGTTCTCACAGTGACCAACCATCTGTGCCTCTGGGCACAGCCCTCAAGCTGGACATGAGCTCAGTAAGCTTGACCAGTCAGTGACTGATTGACTGGCTTACTGATTAACATGTTTCCTTGTCAAAATGGCTTCTGAGCAGTATCTTATATTTCTGGGTCCAGCTCCCAGAAAAGAGTCCAACTTGGAGTTGGTGCAGCTATGCCTGATGCCAGTGGTGTTGCGTGGGTTGTCAGCCCTCGGGGCCATGCCGTGGGGGTGGGAAAGAGGGAAGGAAACAGATGGAGTACGCATGTGCATTCAACTACCTAATGGCATCCACATCACCCAGAAGATCACAGCTGCAGAGATAAGATGAGAAGAGCAATTCCACTGTCTGGAGAGCCCACTTCCTGGTTCACATGCCATCTTCTATAAAGCTCAGAGACAGAAGTGCACAGCTGTGTTGAGGCAGCTTTGGCCATTGAAATTTGGCATCCCTAAAACTTGCGTGCCCTGGGCAACTGCCCCTGTAGCCCCCCATTCTACGCCACTGCCCGATGCTCTTCCAGCTTGACCTACAAGAGCCAGCAGAACTTCAGATGCAGTAATAGCCCTACTGCTCCAGCTACCTGCCTCTCTGAGCTAGGTTTGCCCTGCCTATCTTCCCATGTATGCTTCATATGTTTATGCTGGTAAATAAATTCAGTAGTATAAATGATGTACATAAAGATATTTGATGATTTTCAACCACAATCCCTCTTCAAAATATTATACCCCCCCCCCCCGTGAACCCTACAAGGAGGATTAAAGCTGCAATTCTTAACACACTTTCTTGGAGTAAGCTGCATTGAGCTCAGTAGGACTTCTGAGCAGACATGCATAGAATTGTGCTGTAAATTACCCATGCATTAGCTCTCAGCTGGAATGAAGTACTTAAATTTACAGATTCTATTTGCCAAAACAAGTTCAATCTAAACTCCGTAACGTTCTGTGTTTGCACCTTGCTGTTTTACTCTTTGGAAGTCATCCCAATGCTGCTTTATTCATTTTGTATGCCAGACTGTGGCATTTTAAATAACATATTTCATTACCAGCATGTCTACAGAGGTGCGATAATTAAGAAAAAAGAAGATTACAAAGGGATGCTTTGAATAATCTTGAAACGCTTGAATTAATATTTGCTTTAGCTTGATTATAGAGAAAGAAATCCATGGACTGCCTCCCAGAACCACTCGCATGCTTCTGTCTCTGTTTACAAATAAATAAATAAATCTGCAATGGGACGAGAGCTGACAAGATCTCAACAGCACTGCTGATCACTAGTGATGACACATTAACATAACAATAAACATTCTTCTTATTGATACTTAAATGTGCCATCAGAAGGGATGAGTCAGAAAATCCTTTACTTCACATTTGAACAAATAAGCTCAGCTATCCTTCAAATTCATATTTGTCTGACTATTCTGATGCAGTTCCCCAGCAAAAGAGAGGGCACATACAGTATGTGTATGTGTGTGTGTGTGTGTGGAGAGAGGGAGGGAGAGTAGTGAAATAATGTACAAAACTACTTTATATTGGGCATGATTGTGTAGAAAAGATGTGTGTGTTAGGCAAAAATGCATCTACTCGGAAAAATACACACAAAAAATGCCTATAAATTTCCATGCAGTCTTTTCAAAGATAAAGTGTGCAAGCTGATGTTAAAATGGGGGCAAACTGAGCTTTAAGTGGAGAAATGAGAAACAGAGAGAAACTGAAAATGACAGATTCAACCACGTCTAACCATTTGTCTGCATGGGACTTTATGGAGGGCATAGGATTCATTTTTACTTAGCTGGGATTCCTATCCAGAAAGTTTTGAATGCTTGAACTGCAACAGCTTTGTTTCTTGTTGTTTCTTTTCAGAAAATGGTAATGTGAATCATAGAATCATAGAATCATAGAGTTGGAAGAGACCACAAGGGCCATCGAGTCCAACCCCCTGCCAAGCAGGAAACACCATCAGAGCACTCCTGACATATGGTTGTCAAGCCTCTGCTTAAAGACCTCCAAAGAAGGAGACTCCACCACACTCCTTGGCAGCAAATTCCACTGTTGGACAGCTCTTACTGTCAGGAAGTTCTTCCTAATGTTTAGGTGGAATCTTCTTTCTTGTAGTTTGGATCCATTGCTCCGTGTCCGCTTCTCTGGAGCAGCAGAAAACAACCTTTCTCCCTCCTCTATGTGACATCCTTTTATATATTTGAACATGGCTATCATATCACCCCTTAACCTCCTCTTCTCCAGGCTAAACATGCCCAGCTCCCTTAGCCGTTCCTCATAAGGCATCGTTTCCAGGCCTTTGACCATTTTGGTTGCCCTCCTCTGGACACGTTCCAGTTTGTCAGTGTCCTTCTTGAACTGTGGTGCCCAGAACTGGACACAGTACTCCAGGTGCGGTCTGACCAGAGCAGAATACAGTGGCACTATTACTTCCCTTGATCTAGATGTTATACTCCTATTGATGCAGCCCAGAATTGCATTGGCTTTTTTAGCTGCTGCATCACACTGTTGGCTCATGTCAAGTTTGTGGTCAACCAAGACTCCTAGATCCTTTTCACATGTACTGCTCTCAAGCCAGGTGTCACCCATCTTGTATTTGTGCCTCTCATTTTTTTTGCCCAAGTGCAATACTTTACATTTCTCCCTGTTAAAATTCATCTTGTTTGTTTTGGCCCAGTTCTCTAATCTGTCAAGGTCGTTTTGAAGTGTGATCCTGTCCTCTGGGGTGTTAGCCACCCCTCCCAGTTTGGTGTCATCTGCAAATTTGATCAGGATGCCCTTGAGTCCATCATCCAAGTCGTTGATAAAGATGTTGAATAAGACCGGGCCCAAGACAGAACCCTGTGGCACCCCACTAGTCACTCTTCTCCAGGATGAAGAGGAACCATTGATGAGCACCCTTTGGGTTCGGTCAGTCAGCCAGTTACAAATCCACTGAGTGGTAGCATAGTCAAGTCCGCATTTTACCAGCTTCTTTACAAGAATATCATAGGGCACCTTGTCGAATGCCTTGCTGAAATCAAGGTAGGCTACATCCACTGCGTTCCCTTCATCTACCAGGGTTGTAATTTGTTTCTGGTTAGTTTGTTTCTGAGATTCACACTGGCTGCCAATCTGCTACCATGACAAATTCAAGGTTTTGGTATTCACTTCTAGGGCTCTATACATCTTGGCACTAGGTTACTTGAGATACCACCTTATCGTTTATATACCCAGTAGGTCACTGCATTCTGCAAGGGAATTTCTTCTTAATGTCTAGAAAAATATCAGGAACCCGCCTCTGTCCACAGTAACTCTAAGCAGGGCTTTCAGTATGGCTGCCCCTGTTTTATGGAGCAGCATCCCTGTTGAGATACGAGAAGTGCCCAGTATCTGTGCTTTTCAGAAACAATAGAAGATAGCTCTGTTTCAACAGGCTTCTCCAGCTGAATGAAGCAGTCTCTGCCTTAGATTATCATTTTTGTACTGTTTTAAAATATGCATTCTGTTATTTTTTCAACTGTTTTTAAAAACTATGTTTATCTGTATTTATGGTATGCTTGCAAATTGCCTTGAGACATATGTAAAAGCTGATTTATAAAATTGTTGTTGTTGTTGTTAACTGCATTATTTCATTTTCATTAGAACAATCCAGAAATTAAATCAATGGGCGCCTGATATTTGAATTGCTTTTTTGAAGCTCGCTTTGAAACTGCACTAGTGAACTCCTTCCTGAAACATTAAACAATCAGTTTACTTGTGTAGGTTAAGCCACTGAGGTCTCTGATCTATGGCATACTGTCAAGAAAACCATCAGCTAAGACTCAAGCTTTAAGAAAGTTACAGTTTCCTATTCACAGTTTTTGGTTAGATAGTTCAGCTGGAGTTGAACCTTTGTGAGATACTCATGTGAGTGTCAAATGTCACAACAAGGGAAATGGCCATGGGTTGACAGGCCCCAAAATGTGCCACAGAGAGTGAGAGTGTCTCTGGTTGGAGATATCAAACTAAATAAATTAAAGACAAAACAATTAGATTAGGTTTGTAGTCTATCTGGAGATGAAAATGGCAAAGAACTCTGGGTGAAGGGTGAAATTGCTCTAATTAGTTTATTTCTTTTTATAGCTGTAATAAGTGTTTACCCAGAGCTCTGTCTGCTCTCACATAAATTAAAATTCACAATAACTAAACCATATTAAGCTCCTGAAATTCAATAAATAAGCCGGTCTATATATAGTTTTAATATCTAATAGACAGGCATTGACAATTTTGGTTCTGCTTGAAAGAAAATATGTGCATGGTGGAGAGGACATACTGTATGCAGATGGGCAATTTAATTTGAGGATTTAAAGCCTGAAGGCTACCCAGAGGAAAGCAGGTAGTGGATCCAAATGGTTGTCCTTGTATTATTTAGCATCAGAGAGAGAAGTCAAAATGTCCTAGATTGAGGGCTACTGCACCTCTAGCCTGAAAACTCCAAGGCTGTTTCTCTTTCTTATTGCTCTAAGTATTCCTTGTTTGCCAACACCAACATTTGTTTGCTTATTTTGAGCAAGTGTTAGGTATTTGAAGTGTACTGTTTTGTGGCAAGATGTACTTTTTAAGCAACTTTTGCGTACAGGGCAGCATTAGGCAGAGTGAGCCAATCGCCTCAGGTGGCAGAGGCTGAGGTGTGTGGAGAGAGCAAGAAGTGATGGAGATGTATTGAAAGACAGAGTGATGTGCCTCTCCTAAGACAGTCTAACACATGTAAGTGTGGTGGAGAGCGTGTAAGATTCAACTGGTAGTGTGTTTGACTTCTGTATGTGGAATAGGCTGTCCTTCACCTCAGATAACAAAATGCCCTAGGCAGGCTCTGGTTGCATAAGGCAGTGGGGTCCTAATAAATTTGGTAGGACAAAAGTTGTAGCTCAGTTTTGGAGCACATACTTCAGATATATGAGGTTATAGGTTAAATCCCCCAAGGCTCCTGTCACTGCCAGTCAGTAATACTGAGCTGGATGGACCAATCATCTGACTTGGTATAAGGGAGCTCCAAGATCTCAACCCCATGTCTGAAATCCTGGGCGGCCACTGTCAGTTAGTGTAGACGGTGCTGAGCTACATAACTCAGTAGAAGGCAGCTCCCTATTGTACAGGGAGCTTGCAGTAATGTACCTTTGTAGCACATTTTGCTTTGTGAAGTCTAAAGGCCAATTTACATATCTTATTTTCCAGACGGTGGAATGATGCTTATTCATGTGCCAACAGCTTGTGTGAATACATCCCACATAATCATCCGTCCTGATGACCTTCAGTATTGGCTTGTTGTAGCCTTTGTTTTTCCAGTTGGTTTGTAGTTTGAAAAGGGCTTCACCAGTTCCCAGAAGCTAGCATTTCAATTATTGAATTGTTCCCTTCCAAGCATTGACATTTAATAAGTTTTGATTTTATTTTTTTTACAGAGTTAATGCCCATGATTTACTACACAGTTGGTGTTGCGAACCTGGTCACTTTCTACACCAAAGCAAGCACACAATCAGAATATGACTGCTGTTCCAAAATGTACACTGTGGATTTTCCAGCCTAATATAGATTCTAGGTCTTTCAGAGCTATGTCTGTACCTGAGTTTTAAACCAATGCATCCTAAGACTGGGTTTAATAGGGTCTTGTCCACTTTGTAGTGCCATTGATCATTCTGACATCCTGTGCTTTCTCAATTCTCCTTCTGGTATTTAATCACAGATGACAAGGGGATAGCAAGAGGATTCTTCTAGTGTCCTTTTGAGGTCCTTAGTTTAAAGGCAGGTCTCTTTCTCTGTTCCTATGCACTGCAACTGCACAACTCCTTTAAGATTTTCTCTGCTCATCTTTTTTCTGAAATATATTTTTGGCTTTTGCCTCTGATAGTTTTGACACTGGAATTATTGTGTGAATGAGCATTTATGGGGACAACAGAGCTTTCATATTGTCTCACGTCTCACCAAATTGATTAAATGTTTTTCAGTGAATTCACACATTCTGTTGCCAGTTACCAAAGGTATTATTACATCCTCCCCCAGTCTAAAAAGCTCAGGATTGATATGCATATGTCTTTCAGTCATTTTATTGTTGCAACAACCCTATGAGGTAGATTTTCCAGCTTCCTATGTTGAGATAGTTTATTTAATTTATCTCATGAACTTTATACATCGCTTTTTATACAACCCTCAAAGTGGTTGAGAGGTACATATTTGACCTACTTGTGTATGTTATCTGTACTGTGGACATACTGAGGGCAAAGCCTGTTGAAGTTTAATATATGCTAGAAAACTCAGCCTGTTCAGGTGTCTGATGCATCTCTTTCTTGTGAGAAACTAGAATGAAGTTGAACTGGATGAAATCCCATTAAGAGTAAGCTGAACTGGATTCAGTGTAAGAAAAATTAGAGCAACAAGCACACAGAGTGCAATGAGATTGAGTGCTTGTGTGGGAGGGAAGAAGGCTTGGTTAATTTCATTGTACACAGGTTGTACATTGACAATAAAGGTAAAAGGTAAAGGCCCAGTCGTGGCCGATTCTGGGGTTGCGGCGCTCATCTCGCTTTATTGGCCGAGGGAGCTGGTGTACAGCTTCCGGGTCATGTGGCCAGCATGACTAAGCCGCTTCTGGCAATCCAGAGCAGCACACGGAAACGTAGTTTACCTTCCCGCCGGAGCGGCACCTATTTATCTACTTGCACTTTGACGTGCTTTCGAACTGCTAGGTTGGCAGGAGCAGGGACCGAACAACGGGAGCTCATCCCGTCACGGGGATTTGAACCGCCGACCTTCTGATCAGCAAGCCCTAGGCTCTGTGGTTTAACCCACAGCGCCACCTGCGTCCTTAGCAACATTAAAGGTATTATTATTATTATTATTATTTCTGTATGTGTCTACTCAGAAATAACTTCAATGGAAACCAGAAACAGAGCAACCCAACAAAAGAAAACAAAAAAAACACCCTATTTTGGTCCTTATATGTGTTCAAATGCCTTTTTAACATTTAAGATGGGCCTTGAGAAACTTGGGTTTCACATCTGATGTGTCCAGTCTGCAAGTTTTCACCTAATCACCTGGTCTTGTGAAATGTTTTATCTTATCATGGTGATAAAATCCTGGCTATTTGTAGTTGGAAACTGCCCGTTGTGCCAACAAAATGTATTGAGTGATGCTGAAGGTGGGCAAAGACTGTGTTTGGATTTAGTGTTGAGTGTTTCTTTTCAGCAAGGGAAAGTGTTTATTCGTCTCAATTCCTATACACACTTCTCTGGGACTAAGTCTTATTGCAGGGTTACATTGGGTTGAACTCAGTGCATAGGATTGTACTGGTTGGCTTCGGATGTGCCCTTCCATGAACAAACGAGAAAGTGGTCTGTTTGTCAAAGGGAGTAAGGTTCCTGCTGGAGGAAGAGGGGGAATGTGATTTTCATGGTTTAACCATTCATACTACAATCATCAATGGCACTTCCTGCACTGTGGTGGATGGGGGGCACAGGTGGTTGTAGGGGAAATTGGTGAAAATCAGCTCCCCTTTCTCCTGTGAACACAGTTGCACCCATTGGTAGTCTGCATCCAACCCACTGAATTTTAATATTTATAATAATAAATATTTTACTCCTAGGAAATATTTATTTAAGAAAAGGATTCTGAAAGGACATTCTGAGAGGTGTAACATAAAGAACTGGAAGTTAGCATAATAAACAGTTAACCCAAGGAGTTTGTTTTTGCCAATGAGGTTGTAATGGCTACCAGGAGTGTAAGAATCTGCCCCAGTCCATTCCAGCATCTGATATTTTCCATTCCACTGCAATTAGTTTATTTTGCATAAGACTATATTGTATATTTCCACAGTAGTGGAAATGGGAAAGACTTGTGCAAAATAAACCAATGCATATCTCAGCCATCAATCAAGATTTTCAAATCAATTACTTTCCCTGTGTGTCCCCTTTCAAAGTTAATGAGCTTCCAGAGAGGTAGCCCTCTTAGACTTTTGCAGTAAAAACAATAAAGAATTTGTGACACCTTAAAGACAAAGCTAATGAAGTGGCTAATAGCTCATTACAAAGCCATATATGGCTGCATTTCTCACCGCGTCTATTCAGAAATAAATCCCACTGAATTCTGCTTACTTCCAGGTAAATGGGGTTAGGATTTATCTTTATCTTGATTTTACAGTTCCCTATAAACTTAATTGTGTTTTGTTTCCCTTACTCGAGCACCAGGGAAGGACAATTTAGCACCCTTTTGATATTTTGCTCTGTGTGTCCTAGATTGTATGAATTCCTGTGGGCATATTAAACATTTTATAGTCACTTTAAAGTTACTTATACAAATCAATTTTGTAATGCAACGTTTTATTTCATAAATGCATATTTTAGTCAGAAAATGGTGAGGTATATGCATCTGCTGAAACAACATCCAAGCTAATTTAGATTTTAAATGTTGGTAGTAAACATGACCTTATGTTTCACAGCTTGAAATCCTCAGACTTTAACTGCAGTGCACAGATAAAATCAAAGAAACCACTTCTTTCCCCGTGAGAACAATAATGAATGTTGCATTGCATTGCTTTTTGACATTCACAGTAGGAATTGGATTAAGGGTACAGTCATAACTCCACTTACCCATTGCATTCAATGGGATTTCTGAGTACATATGGATAGGATTGCAGCCTTAGTGCCCAATACCTGCCTATATCAGCAAACAACTTACAAGCACACAAACACTTCAAAAGAAAGAGAAAGTGAATGGGAGGTCCCTGCTGGAACAGCAGTAATCATGCACCAAGGAATATGTACATAATATAGCTACTTATGTATAATGTGTGGATGCTAAAAAAGAAAAGAAAAGAAAAACACATTTGTTACAGAGAACTAATGCAAAACACATTCATAACAAACATATGTGCCATGATGGGGGTTTGAACAGGTGAATAGAGGGAAATTCACTTGGTGGTCCATGTCCAATGGATTCGTCCGAGATCCCTAACAGCTGCAATAAATGGCTTTTAAATGTATCTATCACTGGCTAATTCTAATTAGCCCATAAATGTACCTTTCTTGATCAGGGACAATATACATATGGGGACCTGCTTGTGAGCTTCCCTGGAAAACTTGGTTTGTTTAATGTCAGAGTCAGAAAGCAAAGCCAGATGGATCATCTTTGTTACCATGCATGACTTTTGTTATGTTCTCGGGGGTCCTTCCAAGATTTAATATAGAGTACAGTCCTTTGAGGACAGTGGGAAGCTTTGTCATTTATTCAACAGGAGCACAAGGGCAACATCTGATCAGAGAATGTAAATCACACGATTATTTCTCACTGGCTGACCACTGTTACTTATTTACTTGTCATCTATACTTCCCTTTTAATCGCAGTCTATCTGATGTGCACTTTCCACAACCCCAGAGCCAGAGCTGAATTCCCTTAGCAGGAATGCAGACTTTGTACAGAGCCGGAGATTCATTTATACACACCGCAAGTCAGTGTGAAAATGCATCACATAATTCACAGACCGAATGTGCTTTCATATCTATAATTCATCAAGAAAAGCTGTGGTTGTAAATCATGCCTTCCTAATGACAGAAAAGTGAAATACTGACAAGCTGTGCAGAAATGCCCTGAAAGGGCAGTCTAACCTCCTGAGATATCAAATTTGACAACCTGCTTAGCTTTGGAATAAGTAAAGAAATTGAGTTCTTTTAAAGAGTATTTAAGTAACGTATACTTGTTTCTCTTTCTTAGACCTGTATATCCCCAGGAGAGAGCAACCCCAGTCTCCAGTTTTTACTGTGAAAACATGTGATTACATGGTAACTAGATTTTAGGTACATCAAGAACAAATACAAAGCCAGTACTTTTACATGTTTGACCTAAGCTTAGAATGATGGGAGAATCACTTAGGATCAATGACTAACTGACTTACATACAAGAATGATGAGTTAAATACACCATCACAAAGCCATGAAGTTTACAAGCCACAATTTGAATGGCACCTAAAACCATACCTATATATTATTAAAAAGTCACAGCAGGACAGAGATTTAATCATGACTGTCTCAGCTACAAAAAAGAGGAGAGGATTCAGAATATATAATGAAGCAATTTTCTTCAAATCTGTTTGCTGGGACTCTGCCGAGCATGAGAATGACATTATGCTCACTGCCTGATCAGTGATGTCTACAGAACAACCCAGCAATCCTTTAATGCACTCGCTGTAAGCCTTCACTGTTGTTCAGTGGTGCCATCAGATCTTCCTTACAGAGATAGAACTGCTGACAAATTCGGTGTTAGCTGAAGTGAAGAATATGGCAAAAATTGCCCTCCCCTGCTAATGCCGAAACCTATGTTTTAAGCAGCATGACTTCTTAAGTTTAAAAGAAAGGCAAACATGATTCTACAGTTGGAAACTGTGCTGTCTGGAATTTTTACATCTGTGTGAACAGATTTAATCCTTCAGGTTAACCTGAATTTAATGAAAGGGTTTAAAGATTTGCTGGAGGAGTAAATTGAAATACTAATGCTTTGCATATACATTCTGTTGGAGCCAAAGAACCATGAATGGAATGAAGTTAATGCTCTTCCTCAGATATCTATACAAGTGCTATAAATAGCAAGCAGGTTATAAAACAGTTCTCATGTTTCTGCATGGAAGAGCGTCTTTGGTTTCAGCTTCACTTTTCCAGCACAAGGTGTAAAACATCCATTCTTTGACCAGAAATCACATTTGAAGGGCACATTTGAATATGCTGTCTTCTAATGACGCCAGATAACATTATCTCAATAATCTTTACAAAAAGCTTGCAGGGTAGACCATGTTAGTTTCTGTTTCCTCACTGAGCAGCTGCTTGCAGTCACAGGTCTGTTTACATTCCACAGAGTCCAGATACTGTTGGATTCTCATGGGAAAGGGAGACAGGATGTGACGTTACTGGTTTCCTGTTTCCTTTGTTCCTTTCGTTTCCTTTGTTCAGTTGCTCTCTGCTCTCATAGAGAGGAGATGTGTTTTTCTTTGCTCTCTGCATAGCTTAGTAATAAAGTATAGCAATGTAGCCCATACCTGCCTCATCCTTCCGTTGTGGACTTTGTTGTTTTAATGCTCTGCTGGGTGGGCTCAAAGAAGATGAGCCTTATCAGCTCGGACGACCGGAGCTGAATTTCCAGTAGATCAGTGCTATTATACAAATTACATCTTCATCTTGCAGATAGGATGAGTCTGAGGTAGAATGGCATGTTCTTAAAGATTCCATGACAGAGATGGGATTTGAACTACCCAGAACCTTCTGGTCTACTGCTCAGGGCCAAACTAAGAACAGTATTATTCATGTGATTGGCCTCTGCATGTTTGTTCCAAACTCCTTGCCTTTACATTGTAAGTGTAGGACCCTGACTGGGGGCATAGTATGGAGCGACAAGGGACTTTATTTAACCATTTGCTCCTGCCATCTCAGATATGCATCCCCCTTCTCACGACAACCCTGCGAGGTAGATTGGGTTGAGTTTTTCTATGCATTGAATACAGAACGACTTGCCTTCAAACAAATGTGTATAGGATTGCAATGTTAGCTCTATGGCTACACCTAGCCACGTGAGTTTTGTGCCAGCTACTCCATATTATGGGATTGTCAGTTGCCCACAGCCTCATGCTCATTCTAAAAATTACACAAATAAAAGTGTAAGTATGCAGTTGAAAGCTTGACATCAAATTCTCTGGTTATCTTAGCAGTTAGAATGGTGAGGGAACAAGCAACGCTGAATGAAGACCTGTTTACATCCTAGATTTTGATTTGCATGTGATGCTGTATGGGAAGAAAGACAAGGAGCTTTGAATCTGCATGCTGCACCCTTTGACTATCTGTCATTTTCACCAGATTATGGTCCTCCTGGAGCCATCTGCAAAGGTAAGAGAGGAAAGAACCCTCTCCCCTTTGCTGCAATTTGAGAACTGCTGTGCACTATTAAACAGGAATAGGTCCAAATTGGAATTACTCATCTAATTACCAGTTGGGATTTGGATTAGCATTCTGGAGCTCAGCTTTCTAAAGGGCAGTGTGAAAAAGAAAGAGAAAACCATTAATCTAAATGCACGAAGACTTTGGGGATGTTAAGATCATGTGCATAATCGAACTTTGTGAGTCAGCCAACTCTCTAGTGTGAAGTCTAAAGTATTTATCTCTCAAGGAAATGCATCACTTTTATTGGGGTTTGCAGAATCTCGCTGATAGCTCAGTATGAAATTTTCTGACAGGCCCTGTATAATTCTGACAATGAATGTTGGTTATAGCGCTGTGTAGGAGCATATTAAATTCTTCCTAGGCCACCATATGGCTGGAATATTAAGGAATATGGGGTTCAATGTATGAATTTTGCAGAGGATGAAAGAAGGCGTTAGATCAATGGAAAAAACTGACAACACCTGAAGGTTGTATTAGTAAACATCTTAGCCTATAGAAGTGTATAGTAGTCCTTCCTAGTAGGTTGGAGGTGTGATGAGTGATGGCCTGACAAATGCTCAGAACTAACATGCAAAATATGCACACTCATGGAGGCTGCTAGAGCTATAGGCCAGCCATCCACTGGGAGTTGTACAGCTGGAGTTCTTATAGAATCATAAAGGTTAGAAGGGGACCTTGGAGATTATTAAGTTCAATCCCTTCTCAGTACTGGATCTCTGATCCAGGACACAACTGCATCCTTGCAGATGACTATCCAGCCTTTCCTTAAATATATTCAGTGGATAGAACTTATAGAAATAAATGGAAATGGCTTTATTATATCTATATTAATATAAAAATATTTTTTATATATATACTGCATCTTGGACCTACTTTTTGATAGTACTGAAGGTGGCTGCTCTGATAGGGAAAATGGCTCCAAGGTGCACAGGAACAGTGTTAAACCTGGATTCGCTCCTAAGTTTCAAGTGCAGAGTTTATCTCTTCACTGTCACAAGATGTCCAGCCAAAGCTTTTTTATATTACACCAAAATGATGGTGAAGGTCTTCTTCTGCAGTGGTGTCAGGCTTCAGGGAATTGGCTTCCTCTCCCCCCCCCCCCGTGGCAGTAGATAAAAAGATCAAAGAAATGAACGTCTTACCAGTTAGAAACTTTAATAACCACAGTGAGAGAACAAAGAACACATCTCCAAGAAATGGAAGTGCTCCCAATTAAGGATCACACCCCCTTCCATCCCTATTAATCTACATCACTCCTACGTTTTGTAATCTGAGTTTGTACCCTCTGTGCTTTCTGTTCTGACACTTTCTGAGCTCTTCTTGACCTTGGGCTGAGCGGAAGAATGCTTTCCAGAGACTGTGAATCTGTTAACCCTTTCTCTTCCAGTGTTTCTTCTCCTAGTTGTTCCCCATCCAGTATTTCCCAACTTCTGCCTTCTGAACTATGTCCCTCTGCAAACCACTGTTCCAAATCTATACTGTCTTCCTGCTCCTGGGAAGCAGGAGCAGGGGGAGGGGGAGGCTCCCACCATTCCTTCTCAGTGCAGCCCTCCTCAGGACAGTCCCTGACAAGTAGTCTATGGAACCTGCCTTTGTGGAAGCCTAAACATGAGGGAAGCACCAGGCTGGGGAAGGCTGCCCAAGGCTAATCCTGTCAGTGAAAAGCAGCAAGTGCCCAGTGCCATTGTACTAGTTACATAACAGGAAGTCGGTATGTTCTGATGGGGGAAGCCTGCACATGCTGATTTTCTGCATTTATTACTCAACTAGTAGAAACATAGAGATTTTCTCAAGAAAAAAGCAGGGCTGGAAGTTGGTAACACTGCTGACTGTTATGGATGTTTCCTCAAAGATGTCATGTTTGCCAGAAGATATGGAGTAGGATAATTTTTGCTTTCAGGGGAATTCTCAAGAGGAAGAGGTGAAATAAATTAACGAAACAAATGTTTCTTCCGTAGATCTGAGCCAGGCGATCAAAGGACCAGGTCCATATAACATTCGGGAGATAGTGTCTGACAAACAAACGCAGACACAGGAGAGTAATCCTGACTTCCTAGCCACAGAATGTTAATACAGAACTATACAAAGAGCCCTCCAGATGGTAAATAGTGTATGATTTGGGCATGGTAATTTAGAAGCTGTCTCTTTACCAGTTAGAGCAGACTTCTGAATGAGCATCAATTCTGAAGCTTTTCTCCCCTCCCCCCCCTTTAAGTGCCACCTGCTGGCTAGTTTCTAACTAAGCGCAATCAGCCACTTACATTTTGGGCTGCACCAAAAAAGGTTCTTTTTTTTTTTTTTTTGAAAGTGCCTTGGAAACCAAGACGTGTGCTTTTTGCATGTTTTGCTTGAGGCAAGTAGGAAAATGTAAAATGGCTCGTCAATGAAATCTCTATTACAAAATTCAATTCTTATTCTGTTTGTTAAAAATGTCAATAAAAGTATTAGAACTGACTAATAGGAGATAAATCGCAACTTGAATCACACTTTAAAGGGGTAACCATAAACAAAAGGGACACCTATGAAAAAAAGGCATGTAGCAGTTTATTAGAACAAAATGTTGGAAGAGAATGCAGACCGTATGCTATGGTATAAACAGATCAAAGCACACAATGATCACATGAGGCGATTGCACTTGTTCCCTGTGAACTGTAGTTTGCAAAATGGCTGGGAGACAGGATGCTTCACTTTCCATTCATTTATGATTCTATAATTTTAAGATAACAAAGCAAGCAGAGTGAAGAAGCTTGCAACAAAGAGAGAACTTGGTTTATGAATTCTGATGGAAGAGTTGAATTGAATGCCAAGACTGAGAGTTCAAGCAGACAAATATTTATTTCACTCCATTTATGAATCAATTCCCATA
Source organism: Podarcis muralis (assembly GCF_964188315.1). NCBI lineage: Eukaryota > Metazoa > Chordata > Lepidosauria > Squamata > Lacertidae > Podarcis > Podarcis muralis. The sequence goes on from NC_135658.1 coordinate 43,020,865, forward strand.
AAACACCTGAAAGCAATTTCACCATAAAAACACTGACAATAAAAACAAACACAACAATTTCATATATAAAAACAAGTTCAAATGCCATAGAGATACAGACAATAAAGGACAAATGTACTTGCTAACACATAATAGTGACTCAACACTATTTTTTGTTTAAGCAACTTCTGGAGGGGGGTCAGTATCCAGCAAAGTACTCTGCTAGCTCAAGGACTTTTGGCTGCACAATGGAACTTCCCATTCTTTCCCCACATGCCCCTAAATTTGTTCTGGGAGCTCTACCAACTCTCTGAATCAGATATTTAGAGGATGCAGGCATGCACAGGAAGAAGAGACAGAAGGGAAGTCCCATGGTGCAAGTGGAAGGTCTTGTGCTACCCAAAGTACTTCATTGGATATACTACCTAGGGAATTTACAGTTGAGACATAGGTAGACAAGTCCTACCATTAGGCAGAAAAAGCTGCTGCCTCTAGCAGCTACTTTCGGGTGTCATGAAAGGGCAGAGAAATGATGTTGTCTTCCTGCTGCTAGAGATGGGGGCAGATGCCTGCGGGATTTTCTGCCTCGGATGCTGATGTAGCTTGTCCGGCCTTGGATATTATGCACCATTGCTACTCTAGCAGGAAAGGAGGGGTGGCTCAACCCTTCCCCCCACCCACATTTTCACCATTCCAAATGTCACACCATCATATGTCTCCTCTGCAGGCTTTTCAGTCTTAGATTCCCTCCTCTTTTTGTGCTTGTTTTTAGTGTTTAAATACTGGTCTGCTTTATATTTAATGGCTTTGTGAACCACATCAATGTACATCAATTTAGCAAACAAACAAACAAACAAACAGACAATCAATCAATCAATCAATCAATCACATATGTATTAGTAAACACCAACAGAGGGAATGTCTCTTCTCCCTTGCACAGCGTATGTAGAAGAAAAAGAGATCATGTAGGGGAAAATACCTTTCCTCTGCTCCTTTTCTTTAAATTCCCTTTTCCTATAGCTGGTTGGCAGAGTTTTTCCAAAGTTTCAGGCAAGGATCTTTCCCAGCCCTAACTAGGGATGCCTGGAACATTCTGCATGCAAATCAAGTGCTCTACCACTGAGCTATGGCCCTTCCCCCAAATGTATAATGATAAACACAATTTTCAGCCAGTGTCTGAAACTCCCATTGTTCTAGGTGCATTTTGCAACAGGGAATATCATTAGCACAAGCAGTTTCTGAGCTTTGGCCACAGTACTGCGCCTAAGATTTCAGATTAAAACTGCACAGTGGAAGGAAAGAAAGAACTTTTTCTGCCTCACCACTTCCAGCTACTCTCTGAAGACTGGAGAAGAGACCCTCTGAAGAATATTAGGGTGATGGGCAGAGGAATGTGAAAAATGAACATAATCTTTTAGCTGCAGTTCATTCATTTTCAGTTTTGTATTTTTGTAATAAAAAAGCACGCCTAGTCATTCCGTTGTTGCACCCATAACCTAGTTTTAAGGTGCAATTTAGCTCCTAGCTTTCACATCTCATTTTCTAACACTGTTTTCAGCTCAACTTTCAGAAAGAGGTATGAAGACAACAAGAGCTTGGGCTTTGTGCAAGGAATGACATTGTGTCCTCCAAGCAGGGCAAATGTGAACGCATCATGCTTGTTATACATCTGCTGAATCACAAAATATTTCTGATTAGTCTGCAGCAGCAGGTAGCACAGAGGGTTGGAATTGGTGTAAGAAGCCAGGGAGACAAATTAAGTTTCAATTTTAGCAGATGAGTCAAGTTATTACTTGCCAGGAATAAATGAGCAGTGACATTGGAAAAGTATGTCCCATACTATGCACTAGAAGTACTTCACAACATTGTCAAATTCAGCAAGGTAAAGTTGGATAATGAACCATGTTCACGATCTCCCTCGTTTTGTTTCTGCTCTTTTGGCATACAATTAAAGCAGCATCTAGCAGTAGAGCTGATATTTTTGAGGAAAGTACAAATTTATGTCAGTGTGATACAAAGGCTAGAGCAGAAACGTGGGAGACTCTTTTCCTCCACTCCTTGAAATTCCTCTGCAATAAGGCACCCAAAGTTTCTCCTGCCCATTCCTTCCTATTTTCTCTCAACTTCCTGTACTGACAAGACTCCAGGTATGCCATATCTGTTCAAGAAATTGGGAAATGCCAGAACCAGGAAAGAAAGTTTGGAAGATGTCATAGCTGCCTCACCTGTTATGCAACCAGATTGAATAATTTCAAGTTACTAGGGTGATTTCTAGGCTGCAACCTGGCACCCCTAGTTCCACAGTCAATCTCTTGCCTCAGTTCCTCCATTATTTCTTTCTCTGCCTCCCTTTACTCAGGCTTTCCTTACTTTCTTTTTTTAACCCTCACCCCTATCTTCATATCTGTTCATTTCAACTGTACCTGCCTTCTTTGTCCTCCTTCAAAATCAGCTGTCCTGTCCACCATTTGCAATAGCTCAGCAGCTCAACCATTACCTCTAGTTTTTTCATTTTGAAAAAATGAGTGTCTTTTCTCTCTATTTCTCTATTTATTGAGGGAGGACAGTTGATAGTTGAACAAGCATTTACTAAAATCAGGAATCATTTCACTTATCTTTTATATAAAAATGCCACAAAAAATAAATTAAAATGAGCAAGAACCAATGACAACTCTCTCCCACCTATTACAAAAATGTTGGTTAGTGTTGATGGGAGTTGTAGTCCAACAGCACCTGGAGGGTCACATGTCCCCCATCCTTGATCTACAGTGTTTATATGTCCATCTTTTCTGCACACAAGTGTACAATTGGCATCATGGTCACACGATTTAAAGGGAACATAGGGAATACATGCTATAGATACAAAAAGAAAAAGGAAATAAAATATTCTCTCGCACAGAGAGACACACAAGGGGGTAACAAAGAGAGTAGCCATAATTCCTGATGACTGAGCAAACATTTCAGCAGCCAAGTTTTTAGTCAATGCATTCTAAAAATGGATTGTAGATTCCTCCCCACCACTACTGCTAATCCAAAATGTTTATGAGGCTGCTTGGAAACAATCTGCTCCTAAAAAGCCAGATTTACCAACTCGGCCACCCGGGCTCATTCCCCCCCCCCCCCGGGGGGGGGGGAGGGAATTAGTTTTCTAAGTTTGTCATACCTGACATCTTGTGGTAAGTGTAGCAAATTTGTTAATTTAAATAACCTCCAGACAGCTATATCACAATCCTTGGCCTATTTCTTGAAATCATTCAGAGTCTGCTGTAACTGTAAGTCTTAAACAGTAAGGAAGTAGCTTCCATAGTTACATCCAGTACTTTTTTCCTGGGGGTATGCATACCCCTAAACATTTTGTGAATCTAAGTTTGGCCTTATTGAGATGCAGTGTTTCAATATGAGTAGGAAAATGAGAGTACCCATAAACATTTTTTAAGGAAAAAAAGCACTGATTACATCATTCTTCAAAATAAAACTTCAACAAATGCCTTTAACCGTCAGAAACTCTCTTCTTGCTGCACAACTTTGTTGCAGTTTTGCGACAGAAAAGAAGGCTACCATGACAGATTTATTCATCTCTTCCAGCAAGCAGGTGGTCAAATATCAGAGTCAGGCATTTGGACTTTGCATCTCTATAGATAGAGCATTCTTCAAAGGGATAGTGAGTAAGATCTTCCACTGGGGGCAATGCTGTAGGTAAGAATCTTTGATGCTCAAAGTACCAGTGGCCAGGAGGAACACTACTGAACAAAACAGCAGGGCTTCTACCAGATGTTTATTGGAGATGAGACTTGGAGTTTGACATTTAAGATTTCTGTACACTGATCTTTATTAAACCTTTTGTTTTTATCACTTGAATGCACCAAAGCTTCTGGTGAGGTTTCAGGTTGGTGTTACCTTATTCCACCTAAATATCAGGCTGGCATTTTGTGCTTTGCAAGGAGACTTCATAAGGAGCTGTAGATGTCAGTCCAGCTTTTGCTGTTGCTACCGTAGAAGACATAACTGTGACATACTATTTGTGCTATAAAATAAATTATAGAACAAGAGACATCTGTGAAAGGTTGGAAAGGAAACTTTCTAATTTTGCTCGATGGGCTTGGATGTCTTTGGTGAACCAGAAATGTGAAACTTTCCCAAAATGTCTCATGTCTCATATGCACAATGTATGCATAGATGAGAGGATCTAGCTGGCTACAGTCAGACTTTAGTACTTTCCATTTAATAGGGATTTCGTGTTGAAGCATGTGTTTTGGGAGAAAATACATAAGAAAAGGACTGGGGGATATTCTGTGTAATCAGGGAAGTAGGTACATCTTCCAGCATTCTCAGAATCTCAGGGTCTCTTAAACAAGTATCTAACAGAAACCAAGTAGGAACATTTTGCTGTATGAAAGGGTTATTGGGGAACACCCCCCCCCGAAACTAACAAAAGTGCTAAATTTAATTTAAGTAGGCCATGACAAGGCCTAGATTTTGTTCCTTACAAATACATTTTCATAACGATGCAATGCCAGTGGAAAAAAGTTATATAAAGTTTCTAAATGATTTTCACTTCTTACTTTATATAAGATCCCAACCCAAATTTAAGTTATCCAAGGTGGCAAAAATAATAGTAATAAATAGCTAGTAGCTCCAAAAAGATCTCTTCCAACTGGAGGAATGGGCATTAAAATGGCAAATATGATCCAATGTAAGTGTAAAGTAACGCACGTAGGAGGAAAAGATAGTAACATCACAGAGAAACTGATGGAGTCCAAATTAATGGTAAGAAATCAGGTAGGAAATCTTAAGAGTTGTAGTGGATAGCGCAATGAAAATGTTGAACCACTGTGAGGGAGCCGTGAAAAAAAAGGCAAATTCCATTTTAGGAGTCATTGGAAAAAGAATAAAAGCCAAAGGGCTGGAACTACTCCTTTATGAGGAAAAGTTACAATGTTTGGAACTTTTAGTTTTTTAAAAAAGGTATGTTGGGGAAGGGATATGATGGAGGTGCATAAAATTATACAAAGTGAGGAGAAGGTAGAGATGTTTTCTTCTCTCTTATAATACTAGAACCCAGGGTCAACCACAACTAGTGAAGCTGAATGGTGAGAGATTGTTGTTGTTGTTGTTTAGTCGTTTAGTCGTGTCCGACTCCTCATGACACTCCTCGAGCACTCAGGGCTCATTTCCTTCAGAATGGATAGGTTTGATCTTGCAGTCCATGGGACTCTCAAGAGTCTCCTCCAGCACCATAATTCAAAAGCATCAATTCTTCGGCGATCAGCCTTCTTTATGGTCCAGCTCTCACTTCCATACATCACTACTGGGAAAACCATAGCTTTAACTATATTGATTTTTGTCGGCAAGGTGATGTCTCTGCTTTTTAAGATGCTGTCTAGTTTTGTCATCACTTTTCTCCCAAGTGTTGTTGTTGTTTAGTCGTTTAGTTGTGTCCGACTCTTCGTGACCCCATGGACCAGAGAACGCCAGGCACTTCTGTCTTCCACTACCTCCTGCAGCTTGGTCAAACTCATGCTGGTACCTTCGAGAACACTATCCAACCATCTCGTCCTCTGTCATCCCCTTCTCCTTGTGCCCTCCATCTTTCCCAACACCAGGGTCTTTTCCAGGAAGTCTTCTCTTCTCATGAGGTGGCCAAAGTATTGGAGTCTCAGCTTCACGATCTGTCCTTCTAGTGAGCACTCAGGGCTGATTTCCTTCTCCCAAGTAGCAGGCGTCTTTTAATTTCGTGACTGCTGTCACCATCTGCAGTGATCATGGAGCCCAAGAAGGTAAAATCTTTCACTGCCTCCATTTCTTCCCCTTCTATTTGCCAGGAGGTGACGGGACCAGTAGCCATGATCTTAGTTTTTTTGATGTTGAGCTTCAGACCATATTTTGCACTCTCCTCTTTCACCCTCATTAAGTGAATTGACACTCATTAAGGACAGACAAAAGGAAGCATTTCTTCACAAACGTGTAGTTAAAATATGGATGGCTTTAAAAGGAGATTTGACAAAGGCTATCAATGGCTCTATGTAATGGTGACTGTTTACTACCTCCAGGGTCACACACCTCTGAATACTGATTGCAGGGGAAGAACAGTGGGAGAGTGATATTGTACTCCTTTCCTTCTTGGAGGGTTCCTAGGGGCATTTGGCTGGCTAGTGTGGGAAAACAGGATGCAAGGCTAGATAGGCCTTTGGTCTGACCCAAGCAGGGCTCTTCTTATGTTCTTTTAATTGAAAAAAGAAAAGATATCCCCAGCAATACATCATTGATTCTTCCTGTGGAGCTGAAATGTACTTCTTAACCTTCCAGGCTATACCCAGAGAAAACAGATGCATAATCACTAGTGCTGCTGGAGACAGGAAAAGATAAGGTAAGTGTATCAATGGGCAAAAAATACAGTTAAAATGTTATCTTCAATAAGTATAGGTAGAAGCTAGAATTCTACCCTTTAGCTTGTGCTTACTTTCATTTTCTCACACAGTTGTGTGCTGAAGCTTGTCCACCAATAAACAGCCTCATATTCTGTGCCTTCCAAACAAGTAACTTTGCCTGTTAAGTAAGAAATTGGCAGGAAGCTGTGGTCAAAACAATGAAAAATAAATAATTGTTAGGACCCATTTGACTTTCATTTCATCCCATCCCTACCTTTTCACTGAACTAGAGGTGCCCATATGGGTTGGAGCTGTCAAACAGTTTTAACTGGGATTTCGATTTTGACAAGCAGGCACACTTGCCAATGCAGATATGTTTTAACCTACTAGGTGTAGTACTTAGCATAACGTTGGCTGAGCTGCTTGATTATATGATGCGCATTTGCCAAGCTGTTTAAGCACAATATTTAGATCTTGGTGAGGGAGATAGATGCTGGAGAGAAATGTGAATCCTTGCAAAGATTGATGGATTGTTGAGATTCTGCTTAGGATAGGCCAAGAAGAGATTTTCAACCAGAAGGTGAGAGACGGAGCCAGAAAGAACATATATTCAATGTTCTGGCTGACTGGACAAAGGCTGGCTGCGTTAAAGTAAGGTTTGAAGTTTTCTTGTTAATCAAGCAAGTCTTGAAGTTTTCCTGTTCATCTGTTGCCAACAGAAAATCCACAGAGAACCATTGAAGAAACAGTGTAAAAAACAACAAGAAAACAAAAGCTTTGCCAAAATAAATAAAATCTGCTGGACTGCATGGTTTCACTATCATGTACCAGCACACTAGATGACCAGATAAAGTCAACCCTCAGCATGGAACATTAAAATGAGCAGGATTATTTACTGTTTTTGGAGCAGCTGCTTTCTCAAAGATTTTTATCTAGATGAGGGCAAATTGCACAGGCATTGCCTGAGTTGTGAAGGGCCAGATAGCAGTGTAGCTGGCTTTTATACCCCGCAATCAGACTAGACTGAAGACAGGCCCAGCTAGGTCCAAAGGTGGCACATTCCCACTCTTCTGGGCCTTCTAAGTGGCCCATTTAAATTTTAAATTATTGGGCTGCAGTCCTGCCAGCTCCTGCAGCCAGTTGGCCATGTGGCGTGATGGTTTTCCACCCTTGGCCTCCCCAGCAGCCAGGCCAGGCCGCAACTGCCATTACATCAGAGTTGCGGAAATCAGTCTTTGCCTCCCACTTCTTTTTCAAATTAGCCAATACTGATATTTTGGCACTTGCTAATTATTATTTTTATTTTAACTTTATTTTACTTAATTTCTAAGTAAAAGTGATACCCCTACTGACTAGCCTGCATATTCTCACAGAAGTGTATATATTCTTTTACCTGCATAAACTAGCAAATCAATAAATAAAAGTATCAAGGCACCTTGCATCTTTCAATAGTTTACACAATAGTTTGCAAAACACTTCCACCAAGCTTCATAGCATGTTGTAAGTGCTTTTCAATTTTCAAGGAACATGAAGTATCTCTAATGTCAGCAAGAAAGGCCTCTAGAAAATTGCTTGGCATCCGCTGGCATTCATCATTTTAGATATTGCTGGATTTTTCAACGTGCTTGTTTATCTGAAGAGTTCTTCAGTGTCCTAAAAAGAATGAAAACATATTTACAAAATAGTTTAGACAAGGACAGATGGAGTGGTCTTGCCACAGTGGCTATAGAGGGTCGGGGAAACTAAAGAGATTAATCCAGATGAAGTCGTTGACTGATTTGCACAATTAACAAACTGATGCGTAGATATTTTGCTTCCATCTGTCAGCATGGCAAATTGTTTACTGCTACAATATTTTCCAGACTGAGAGACCAGGATTCTTTGCTCCCAGATGTATCTCCGCTAGATATGACCTGAGTTTCAAATATCCTCTGTGTTGGAGTTTGGTATATATATTGCAGTAGAGTGTGGAAATAAATAGTCTGGTCAGACTGCTGGATGGATGAATAAAGAAAAGTAACATTTATTGCTCCTGGCAAACAGAGCCATTCAAAGTACAAGCTTACATGTAGCCATTATGAGGTTAACACTAACAATAACAGACTTGGAGAAGAACAGGAAGGAAGTAAAAGCCTGAGAAACAACCACCTATATAGGTAGTTACTCAAGGAGGGACCAGCAAGGGAAGGATAGGTTGCCTTTCTGTCTCAGGTAATGTACTGCAAATATTGTTCCTTTACTCCCAACACACTTTTCAAGCCAGTGGTGGCATTAGGAGTGGGCAGTCTGGGCAACACACAGAGGCCCACACTTTAGGGGAGCCCAAAATATTGCACAGAATTCTTCCTGCCTCCTTTATAGTCTGTCAGTCCCAGTCTGCCCTGTACTGTAGATAACAGGTTTCAGCAACTAGTGCAGTTTAAGGACAAGTACGAGTTTACACTGAATCATTGAGGGAGGCACTGGTGAAGCAAAATTCAGCCCAATCAACTTCTAAATCCAGTCTGCAGATGGCCAGAGTGGATTTAGCATGTTTTTACATGAGCAGAATGTGTGCTTTTATTTAAAACGCATCTCTGGGTTATTTGTGGGGCATAGGAATTCGTTCATTTCCCCCCCCCCCTCTTCAAAATATAGTCTGGCTCCCCACAAGGTCTGAGGGACATTGGACTGGCCCCCTGCTGAAAAAGTTTGCTGACCCTGAGCAAGAGCTTCTGACAGAGATCAAGAGGTTTTTTTAGATTATATAATCAGCTTCAAGAAAAGTGCACAGCTTTGGCAGCCATTCAATTTATTCCTAAGTGTAATATTCAATACATGCACCTTAATGTATGTGCAGTATTTTATTCTCACTGTACCTGTAACTGTTTCATCAGGTCAGAGGTCATTCTCAAAGCTGAAGCTTTCCAATATCCTTAAACTGTGGTGCCCAGAACAGTATTCCAGGAAGGGGCCTGGCCAATGCAGAATAAAACGGCACTGTTACTTCTCTTCATTTGTTGAAACAGTCTAGAATTTCATTGGCTTTCTTTCTTTTCCCCATTTTTTGCTGCTGCATCACACTGTTGACTCATGTTAAGCATGTAGTCTCCTGAGACTCCCTAGATCCTTTCCACATGTACTGTTGTCAAGCTCATGTGCATTTGATTGAGATAACCAATCAAATGAAGGAGACACTTTTTTGAAACCTATCGTTGACAACTGGAACATAGTGTTTTCTCGAATGTCAGATGTTCCCATACTCTTGAAACCCAAACAGCACCTATGTGATGCAGTCCATAAGAAAAGCAGGCGCTGTTGTTGCAGAACTTGAACCATATTGCAGAAAAATCTCCAGCTGCAAGAAAAACCAAAAAGTATACAGGTATGTCAATGCTGCCAAAGTCTCCACTTCATAATTTTTGTACATTTGTTTGTTTGTTCAGAAGCTGCTGAATGTTTCCTAACCTCCGAAGATGTTTTTTAAAAGCACAAAGAGGAACAAAGGTGATCGTATTCACCCTTCACTTCTTTATAAATCCCTTCATCCTCTAATGCTCGTAGCTTTCTTGATTCAGTGTATAATAGGATTCAAAAATTCATTAGAAATATTTTCAAGCCTGACGCGCAGAATGTGCAGTGAAAAAGGAAGTTCAAAGCAGAGCTTCTGTAATGGACCTGCACAAATCTGAGAAAGAATCCCTGACCACACCCTCCCTTTCTCCAGAAGATAAAAGGGGTTGCTCACAAAGGGTAAGATCCTGGGCCCTGCAGTCCTCTTGTGAGGACAGAGCTGCATCTTAACTTGGCAAAGGCACATTCCTAAACTTGTGTTTGCTGAGAGAATACGAATTTGTTGAGATGGGGGGGAAAGCACTTGCAAAAAGGAATTAGTGGGTGAGAGAAAAGGGTGCTTGGTTTGCCTTAATCGGAGGCAGGCCACCATTGGGGGGGGGCTTTTAAAGAGCATAAGGGTAAAGGTAAAGGGACCCCTGACCATTAGGGCCAGTCATGACTGACTCTGGGGTTGCGGTGCTCATCTCGCTTTATTGGCCGAGGGAGCCGGCGTACAGCTTCCAGGTCATGTGGCCAGCATGACTAAGCCGCTTCTGGCGAACCACCGTTTACCTTCCCGCCGGAGTGGTACCTATTTATCTACTTGCACTTTGATGTGCTTTTGAACTGCTAGGTTGGCAGGAGCAGGGACCGAGCAACGGGAGCTCACCCCGACGCGGGGATTCGAACCGCTGACCTTCTGATTGGCAAGTCCTAGGTTTAACCCACAGTGCCACCCAGTCCCTTTAAAGAGCATAAGGCTATATAAATTCACGGAGGATAGGGTGGCTAGCCACAATGCTTATGCCCTACCTCCACTGTGAGAGGCAGTATACTTCTGAATGCTGGCTGCTGGAAACCACTGGAAGGGAGAATGCTGCAGCACCCAGGCCCAGCTTCCAGGCTTCCCATAGGCATCTGGCTGCCCCCCCTGAGAACAAGATGCTGGGTAGATGGGCCATTGGCCTGATCTTCTTATGCTCTTATGCTAGTTTTCTGACTGCTGAGTTTAAAGCTGATTACAAACAGTCCAAGAGCCATTTACAGGGGACAGCTGGCAACAAAGGGACAAAAAGCTGTTATAATAATAATAATAATAATAATAATAATAATAATAATAATAATTTTATTATTTATACCCTGCCCATCTGGCTCGGCTTCCCCAGCCACTCTGGGCAGCAACAAAATATTGAAATACAGCAATGCATCAAACATTAAAAGCTTCCCTAAACAGGGCTGCCTTCAGATGTCTTCTAAAAGTCTGGTTCCAACTACCATGGCTTCCCTTTCCCCCTTCGTTTGAGTTGCAAAGAGAATGTGCTTGGATTTTGTGTGTGTGTAGCTCTAGCCAGAGTCTCCTTCAGGGTGAGAAATTGCTTCGGGAAGAGTAGGCAAGGGTTTCTTTCTACATCAAAATCTGTCCTCTAGTTTCTCAAAGGGTGTCTTCTTTTGCAAAAGAGGCAGCTTATTCTTTTGCCTTCATTCTCAAGGAGCCTGCAGGGTTTATTCCAATCCCGTCTGGGTTTTAGTGGGTGTAGAGTTGAGGTTATTTCATCTTTGCAAGGTGGGCATGGTTTGTGTGTGTTCTCTTTCCATTTTGCATTAGGTCATGCCCCTCATGGCAGCCATTTCATTAGTGGTGGCCTCAAAATTCCAAATGTGCCCACTGGTCCAATAAGGTTGGCAACCGCTACTCCTCTACTTCTATATAAATGTTTTGGGCACTGAGAAACCAACATTGCTATCTTAGATGCAGACTCAACGCCCAGAAGAATAATGATTCCTTTACATCCCAGAAGTTTAAATAAAACCTTCATTAGGATTGTAAGTATTTATCAGGGGGGAAATGGCATTAAATGATTGCAGACACTCCTATTTAGGAAGCATCTTATACAAAATCACAGACATCTTCTGGTTAAATGTCCTATTTACTGCCCTTGGAGCAACGACATAAGAAAAGTAGTGCGGTATTTTCATTTTATTCTGTCACTTTGTTCTGAAACTACTTTTATAGCAACACTGCTGGTTGTTGTTTTTTGTAGAGAGGAAGATGATATATCTATTTTTGAATATTTGCTCTTGCTCAAACTGTGGCTCAGCAGTAAATTCGCTCTTATAGTGAAGCATTTTCTCTTGGTTGGATGTTTTTAATGAACTCAGGGGTTTTTTGTTTCATTGCCATTTTCACTTGTAAGCTGACTGCTGTTCTTTTGAGGGAATGAACTGTGGGAACTGGTCATCTTTCGTGATAGCAGGCATGAATTTTGATCGAGTGTCTGGTCAGGATTTCTCCTTTCATGCTAGTTTTCCCCTTATAGTGATTCCAGGGAGGATTATAGTCTCTCTTTTTTTGGCCAAAAGGTTTCCCCCCCCAACTGATTAAGGTCTGAAAAACGTTTAGCACATGTAGCTGCTGGGCAAAATAGTTATAGCTTGATATATCCTTGCTCCTGGAATACCAATGTTCTTGAGCTTTAAGCCTGGAAGTTTTTTTTTTAAAAAAACAGCTTGGAAAAGAGTAGTTCTCCTTCATAAAATGGTTCCTTGCCATTCAGATTTGTGGTGGTGGGCACAGTTTACCTTGCACAGTAAATTATTGTTGACTGTGAGAACGGAGTTATTTAGCAAGTGCAATTATGCATAAGCTATCCTCATTTGGCCACATTTCAAACGGTGCGACTTGAGCAGGGCTTGGTTGTTCCTTGCAAAACATTGTAACTGTGTCATCATAGTTTATTTTCACCTGGAAAGTCAGAGAAAAGCTTTTCCACGAATCCTCTGTAGGGTTTCTGTAACATCAGTTTGCAGGGCAGGAGAGACAAAAATAGTAAAGAATTTTTTTTTGGTCTTTGATCAGGAAATTCTCAGCCATTGTTGGGCATGCCCCCTGGTGGGTTTATGAATGCTGGATAGCTGGGACTTGAGTGGCGGGGGGAGGTGAGGCATTAGTTAAAAGACAGTGAAAAATACTTATCTCCAGCAAGGTGTAGGACAAGAATCCGGGAACATGAGGCCCCACTGGTTGTTGTAGAACTACAGATCCCATCATCCCTGATGATCACTCATGCTGGCTGGGTCTGATGGGAGTTGGAGCCCAGCAACATTTGGTGGCTCATAGGTCCTCCATCCCTGGTGTGTGGGGTAAGAGACTTGGTCATGCAGAGGGGCCGGGTTGGAAGTTCTACAAAACTGGGTGGGGCTGACTACAAAATGGAGGGGGGGTTGCAATAACTCCAGAGCACAAAAAGAAAACTAAATTCTCCAAATCTCATTATACACTACTTTGTTTATCTTTCCTTCCTTTCATATATATATATATATATATATATATATATATATATATATATATGTCTCTCTTATATCACTTTTTAAGTTCGGAAGATGAATATAGCAATGGGAAGCTTAAAGGATGATCTTGCACACGGGGAGGGAGCAGACTTTGGCAATATTTTGTAATATGGTGCCCTGTGCAAAGCCAAAATTTGCTGCCCTCAAATGAAACCTCAATTATGGATCATCTCAATTTTGTGCCCCCTTGGCTTGGCACCCTGTGCAGAGGAACTGCCTGCACCACTCTAAATCCAGCACTGCTGTACGCTATCCATATGGCAGCCAGAATCATGTTTAGTGTATATGGAGACTTGTGGAACAGGAACCATCAACTTCTTCATCACTGCAATCAAACACCAGGGCTGCAGGCTTATCTGTATGCTTTCACATGAATGCCATTAAAATAATATGCATATCATTTTTATCAGCATTGCAAATATAAATATACAGCTGGTAAATGCAGCACACTTACTCTGCAGGGTTGTGGTGTTGTTTTTTTTTGAAACTGCTTTCTTTCTTAATAATTTTGGGGATTGTTTGTATTCTAACATATGAACACATCCGTGCTTTGAATACTACCTGCAGCCTGTAAGCTGAATGTTGACTAGTAAGCCATCTAGTAGGCCATTTCCTTGAAAAATAAATTCACTGGACTGGCATGCTTTTAATCAGAATAGAGAATGGTGACAAAAAGGAAAACTGGGTTTAAAGGAGAGAGGACTTGCTAGAAATGAACAAGACAAACCGAGACTTGAGAAAAAACAATCAAAAACACAAAAGTAGTGCAGGCGAGCACAATTTTTAACTTATCAATCATGTACTGTGGCCTGCCAGATACTTGACAAGCTCCCTATTTTTCAGTCCTAGAGAGGAAACAAAAACAGAAGGCTTATTGAACTATACATAGCTGCAGAGCTGTAGTCAACTTGATGGGTCACAAGCTGTACAGGTCTGCAGACTTTGAAGTTATCACACTGAGCGTCTCATTAGTTATGTTAAGGTCAGTGCCCCTTCCTGTTCCAATCAGAAAACTCACAATGAGCCACATATGGACACTACAGAAACACTTAGGTAAGAATCCCTTTGTAGCTTTGCTCAGGTGTTCTATTCCAATCCTAGGATTTTGCAAAACCTGAACATTCATTCAGACTCACTTTTAAATTGTTGTCTTCTGGGTCTCTCCATCCTAAGCCTCTTGGAATAATGGCCTTGCCCCAAGTAAATCTCCACCCCTCTTCTCTCCCTTATTCGTCAACAGCACCACCACCCTTATGGTTGCCGCTTAGGGCCATCTGTCTTCAAGCTCTTTGCTCTCCTACTTTGGTTCTGGGAGATGGTGGGCCTGGAATGCTTTCTAGTGATAACGTGTTAGCCAGCTACACGTTCTAACACCTCATATGGAAGCCTTTGATCTGTGTGTACATGTACATAAATTCTTGCATGTCTGCAACACTCATTTGGGCTTTTGAAGAAAATCTGTGGTGTCCTTTAGATGTTGTCAGACTACAAACCCCATGAGCCCCAGCTGGCATGACCAATAACCAATGGTGATGGGAGTTGTAGTCTAATAACATCTACAGGGCACTATGTTGACTAACCCATCCTAGCAGATATTTTGGTAATGCCTTTGGCTATTGCTGTTTTTTAGCACTAGCCTCTGTTGACAGATAAGTCCTCTCAAATTCAATGAGGCTTAAAGGTAAAGGTAAAGGTACCCCCTGACCATTAGGTCCAGTCACGGACAACTCTGGGGTTGCACCACTCATCTCGCTTTATAGGCCGAGGGAGCCGGCCTTCGTCTGCAGACAGCTTCCGGGTCATGTGGCCAGCATAACTAAGCTGCTTCTGGCAAACCAGAGCAGTGCATGGAAACACCATGCCGGAGCAGTACCTATTTATCTACTTGCACTTGACGTGCTTCCTGCCGGAGCGGTACCTGTTTATCTACTTGTACTTGATGTGCTTTCGAACTGCTAGGTTGGCAGGAGCAGGGACCAAATAATGGGAGCTCACCCCGTCGTGGGGATTTGAACCGCCGACCTTCTGATCGGCAAGCCCAGAGGCTCTGTCGTTTAGACCACAGCGCCACCCGCGCCCCCTCAGTGCGGCTTATTCCCAGGTATATGGGGTTAGGATTTCAGTCTTTGTTAGTTCATTTCTTTTGGGGGGATTATTTTGATCTCAGACCAGTTTGTCAGCTGCTGCTGCTTTTATTGTTGTTATTTATGTTATAATGGCCTGCTGCCTGGTTTTATTTGCTGGCTTATGTTTTTATTATGCTAGTGTTTTTATGAGTTTTCTTAGGGTGTCCTGAATGCCAATCATGGCAGAAAAGTGGTTATAGAGGTTTTGAAAAAATCAATCAAGTATGCAGCTGTCATGTTGAATGTTATATAGAAGTGCCATGGGGTTATTTGATGCTTCTTGGGATGGGGATAGCTAAGAGTAAAGCTGCAGCAAATGTTTGCCTTCAGGCATTTTTGAGGCAGACAATGTGCTATTGAGTGGGCCAAAATGGACTTCCTGTGTTGTTCCCATTGGTCTGATCCATGCTAGCTGATGGTTTCATGCTGCACGTGCAAGCCTGAATCAGATTTCCTCTGCTTGCATGACCTGGAGGAGGCCTTCTGCCAAGTTTACCTCTAGGGTGAGGAGTTTTGATTGAGTGAAGGCATCCCTCTGCTTGCTTCAGCTGACTCAGCTGGGCTCCCTCACTGGCTGCCATGGGTGGAGTGGTGCATGCTAGTTTGATAGGATAATATATAATGCCTGCATTTCCAATAGCTAATGTAAAAAGTCCTCCAGACCACTTAACGATGATGTATAAACAGATATTATGCTGTTACTAACTAGGTGAAATGTAAGGTTGAAAAAACCCTATTCATTAAAGAGAGTAAGTGTGTGTATGTATATATATGTGTGTGTGTGTGCGCGCGCATATATATATATATGAGAATGATTTATCTACCCACACATAAGCAGGAGGAACACAAGTGTGTCTAGACAGCAGATGGGCACTTTGCTAATTGGACACATCCACCAGTGACTGAGCTCCAAAAGGCAAATTCACCAGCTGCAGTGCTGAACTGTGTTAATGGAATGAAGAGCGAATGGCAGTATCAGAATTTAGCTACTTTGTGCAAATGGCACAAACTTTTGTAACTTAAGGTCAAACACACCAAGAACCTAAAATCTCTCGGAAGCTGCCTAGTAAGGCCACCAGGGTTGTTGTCTTCAGGGTTTTCAGACTGAGGTCTTTCCTGTCTCTGCCAAGGATGCCACTTGGGACCTTCTGCATGCAATGCCTCTGGCCTACATCTGAGCTACTTGAAATGTATAAGAATGGGCCAGCAGAGAAGAGGCCATTGTGTGAAAGAAATAGTTGATTTACTCTTGGTTAATTAGATTGGTAGCATGTATGCTAATTTAACAACTTAATACTTACAACAACTTTTATCAGTTTTATCAACTGGTATATGCTGAACTAAAGCAGGGGCAAAAATTGGTCAGTCAAGGCAGCTGACCAATCTACTTGGAATTTTGAAGATGAGCCCTTGAGGGAAGAAATTCAATTTAGCTTGCATTTAAAGGCAAACTTAATCAAATTTACACTTTCCAAAAAGAAAGGTGAACCAAAACATAGATATCCTTTGAAATTCACACCGTTGTTAGCCGCTCTGAGCCCGGCTTCGGCTGGGGAGGGCGGGGTATAAATAAATTTATTATTATTATTATTATTATTATTATTATTATTATTATTATTATTATTATTATTATTATTAGAATTTTGCAATGCAGTTCTTCAGCCATGTACTGTGTTCAAAAAGGCATAATAAAGGGTAAAATGTGCATTTGTGTGTGTGTGTACCTTCTCTCTCTCTGCCCTGACTCCTGTGACACTTCATTTCTCTCCCAACAGTGGCCCAGATTGATCACTTCCTCCTCCTAGCCTGTTTCTCTTTCAGTTGCTCCACTTTTTGTTCAGGTGCCAAGTTGAGCTCTGAAAACCACAAAGAGCTAAAAGGGAAGTGGAATGAGCATCGCTCTTCCAACTTTCTCCTTCAGCTCTATGTCTTTTCAAAGGGGGAGGACTTAACCATGCATACTATGTCATGATGAAGGGGGTTAATGAGTGTAGACACTCAGGGGCTTACCGGGGCCCAGGGAAATCCTCAAGGTGACCCTCTCTGCCCCCGGTGGACCCAGCACTCAATAGATGAAGTAGTTGTCAAAAGAAGTTGTAAATAGTTATTCTTGCTACTGTCTCAAAAATTGTTTAAACTTATTTATAGTTCATTCCAGGCAGGAGAAATAAAGGAAAAGTCTGGGAGACAATAAAGGGGTTGTGCGGGAGAAAGGGAATTAAAGACGTTCATATGGAATAAGATAAAGCCAGGCCTTAGCTAGAGCACAGCCAGCCATTTCACCCATTATCTATCTTCTGCTTAAGTTCCTGCTTGTTCTGGTACCTAGTTCTGGGACATAGAAGAGAAAGCAATCAATGTTTTCTGACAGGAGAAGCAGAGAGTCTTTTGATGACTTGGTTAATTTAACCACCGAAGTCAGCAACTGCAGAACTCTTTTGCGCTTTTTAAAACATCTGGAAGGCATAGCTTGTATTGATTTTTGCTTACTTGCTCCATTTCAAACAACTGCATAAACCCAAATACAGTAAATTGCTGGTGGAATTGGATGGTGCAGAATTGTATGAAGCATGAAATAACATGGTCGTGGTGAAACTAATATATTTCAAAAATTATTCTCTGTTACTTTTTTGCTGAAAGTATTGCAACATTCTCTGACAGGGGAATCCAGAATGCTTTAGAGATTCTCTTTATTTTCCATCAGGATGAAAGGAAGGGATTTTTTTATTTTTATTTTTTGAAATTCATTTAGGGGCATCAGGCCCTGTACTTTCTCATTTATCCTTATTCCCATCATCAGAAGTCTAGTGAAAGTGTGTGTGTGTGTGATATTACATAGGTTTATACCAGAGGTTTTGATGATGGATGATCTACTATCTTTCTGTGCTTTGTGGAAGACAATCCTTTTCAAAAGGAGCGCTAACACCTAAAAGGTTTTTACTTAAACTGATAGCACACACACAAATACATCAATGGATAAAAAAGTGCAAAGCACAAAGAAGACTACACAGATACAGAAAGACACCAGATAGAGAGGAAACAGGCAGGAAAAAGTGAAAAACAGAACAAAGCAAAAAGACGATGATGGCAAAAGTTCCTTAGCTTTCAGAAAAGAAAAAAAACAAACTAAAGGCACTCAGTAATCTAGGAAAAGCTCCACTAGGGGGAAGAGATGCATCTGGAGAAATGTGGTTTCATGGTCCAATATGCCTGGACCATCAGTTTTCTCTGGAATCTGTGTATTTCCAGATTCACTCTCTCTTAGTGATTTGGTCATAGTGCTACCTGTCTGTCTTCTTCACAAAGCAGTTTCAGCTGCCTATGAGCAGCTAGCGGGGCTTGTGCTGCTGCACACATCAAAATCAGTGTAGTAAGTCCTTCTGGGAGTGAAGGATGTTGGAAATGTATCTTTGGTCTCACTGGCAGCATGGCATAACAAAAACAACAGAGAGTACAGTCCAGGTGAAACTTTCCCCATAAATATATTTACATACTGTAAAGGGTTTAACTTGTTGAACTTCTGCCTGCCATAGAACCTTGTTTTCCTCCATTGTGAACCATAAAGCAAAGCCTAGGATGTTATTCTGTAGTGCTCACTTACCCCAGAGTAAGCCCCATCAAACACAAGCACTTATGAGTAGGTGTGTATACTGTTGCACTGTATGTTAACTATTCAGTGAATGTCTAATAAGTGCCTAGTCTATAGCTCCTGTATATCTTGAGACATGCCTAAGGCATTCTGCTAAGTTTTCATTTATCCCTTTTGTAGAAAGGTGGGATTCTTTAACATCTGCTCATGCTTATTGTACAGTAGTATTTGCAAAAAAATAACTTCTAGGGGCTGCCTACCTTATCTCAGATGAATCCACTATAGGAAAAATGCATTCTGGTTTTTGGGAGAAAGGAAGGGAAACTTCAGAGATTTCAAGGCCTAGGAAATAAGGCATAAGCAAGAAAAGTACAATAAATCAGGCATAGGCAAATTTGGCCCTACAGATGTTTTGTGACTACAACTCCCATCTTCCATAGCTAACAGGACCAGTGGTCAGGGATGATGGGAATTGTAGTCTCAAAACACCTGGAGGGCCGAGTTTGCCTATGCCTGCAATAAATAAAATGGTAAAACAGCAGCTCTTTAGGACCCAAGGTATTCCCGTTGCCTAGTGTCTAAACATTTCACCTGTCAGCTATAGCTCTCACTCTAATCATTGATTAAAAAAACTGATAGGTGGGAGCAGCCAGTTTAGCTCATTTCACAGAAATCACTTGCTTTATTTATTTCATAAAATTTAGACATTGCTTGACCTTAAGAAACCTCAAAGTGGTTTTTGCTTCCTACGTTCCTTTCCAGGGGGGCTAGAGACTTACCTTTAAAAAAATGAAAGCTCACAGTTTGGCCCCTGTCCGAGAACACCAATGTAGTCGAGTGCTACATTGGCAGCCTCCTACCATACCTCTGACTTGGCTTGTAGGGATGAGGAAGAACTTTGATTCAGTCTCCTTTAAAGGTGAACCTACACAATTTGCACTTTCTGAAACAATAAGAGAACCAAACACAGCCATCCTTTGAAATTCACACTTCTCTGAATTTTGTGATGTAGTTATCCAGCTAAGTAATGCATGCATTTCATAGTTGCCTTTTCTTATATAAAAAAGGACTTGTGCCTTTGTTTATAAACAAAAGCAGATACATGTACTGGACTCCCCTCAAGACAGTGACATTACACTAGGTAACATCAATGTACCTTAGTTTCTGTTAATTGCACCAGGGCCCAATGGTTGAATGCAAAAGGGTTGCTGTATTTGATGATGAGCATGCTAGATTTGAATGGACTCCCTTATAAATTCTATGCTAGCTGTAGGGGGGTTGTGAGCTTCTTGGCAGTTGACAGAGAAATGCTGAAGTGTCTATACTTCACACAGCAGGAGACAACTGGTT
Organism: Podarcis muralis; assembly: GCF_964188315.1. NCBI lineage: Eukaryota > Metazoa > Chordata > Lepidosauria > Squamata > Lacertidae > Podarcis > Podarcis muralis. The sequence goes on from NC_135658.1 coordinate 43,041,159, forward strand.
TTGATCACTGTAAATTTAGTTTGTCAAAATTTAGTTTTTCTCAGTATTGCTGAGAAGCCTTCCATAATTATACCTCTGATCAAGTATAGCCGAAGATTGATGAAGTGGTATTTTAAATCTACTTGTTCAATTTTTGTGAAAGCCCTCCTTGTAGAACCCAAAATATCCCTCTGCTGGCTCTTTATTTATGCTATTCTTCAAACTCTTTTCGCATTGCTGACACAGTGGTAAATCATAATAAAGACGAATAATAAGTCAATTTTAATTATATTTTATTAGTGTCTAATTACCTAAAACAACTTTGTAGGGTTTTTGATCTCCTGTGGGCTTTGCAGTAGTTCCGCTCTCAGTGTATTAGGCTCCAATCCTAAAAGCATTTTTAAATTTCATTGTAATCAGTGGGGAACATTTATCAGCACTTTGATTTCCCCCTCTACAATAGCACATTTAATATTTACTTTGAGCTTCCTATGCAGTTCTTATAACTACTACAGAATAAGAGGAAGAAGAAATCCTATTGTGAGACAGTCCTTTCAAACACAGACCTTAGAAAGACCTAACAGAAATGAACACTGTATTCCATACCATTTTCCATTCTTTTAGATTTCATCCAAAAAAAGAAAGAAAGAAAAAAGGAACTATAAAATACTCAAGAGCACAAGCCTTTTGATTGAATCCAATCCAGATCTATTTACATAATAGTCTTGAAAACCTTGTATGAACCTTGTATTGTGATGACCAATAACTGGACCAAACGTGCAGCCAAATCAATGCACCTGAGAGACAATTCAGTGAAACTGGTGAGTGGCCTGGTTAGTCTGCACTAGAACCCCAAATAAGTTATTTGCCACCTTTCTGGAAGACAAACATTTAATAATCTGTTCTAGGACCTTTCCTGATACTGATGTCAAGGTGATCTGTAGTGACCTGAGTCTTCTCCACCTTTTGAAGAGGTGGACAACATCTGTCCACCTCCAGTCTTCAGAGACCTCAGCTATTCTCCAAGAATTCTTAAAGATTATGGTCAGAGGCTCTGAGATTACATCTGCAAGGTCCTTTGGTACCCTTGGGTGCAGCTCATCAGGCCCCGGAGAACTGAATTCATTTAAAGTAGCTAGGTGTTTCCTTCCTACCTCTTTTTCTGTCTTGGGCTGCAGCTCCCTCCTTGCATCATGTATTCTGTTATCACCAGGTTGGGCACTGCTTTCCTTTTGAGTAAAGACAAACCTTCAGAATTGCATACATATTAGCAACTACTTGCATTCATCTTCCAAGGTCCTGTTCTCAGTTTCACTGCACTCTGAGATGTGCTTGGATGGAATGTGTGAGAGGGCTTCATCAGTGTTTGCACCAAGGTTGTAGAATTCCCTCACAATACATTTGCTGGAGGGGCTAGAAATGTCCACTGCCTGAAATACTGTAGAGCTGCTGTCAGTCAGTGTGAATGCTAATAATTAGTATTTATACCCCGCCCATCCGGCTTATGGCACATATAAAAACTTAGTAAAACATCAAACATTAAAAACTTCCCAATACACAGCTTCAGTTGTTTTCTAAAAGTTGTGTAGTTCTTTATCTCCTTGACATCTGATGGGAGGGCATTCCACAGGGAGGGTGCAACTGCTGAGAAGGCCCTCTACCTGATTCCCTGTAACTTCACTTCTCACAGTGAGGGAATTGCCAGAAAATCCTCAGGGTCTGGGCTGAGCAATGGGAGTGGAGATGCTCCTTCATTATACTGGGCCACAGTAATTTAGGGCTTTAAAGGCGAGCACCAACACTTTGAATGGTGCTTGGAAATGTACTGGGATCTAGTGAAGATCCTTTAGGACTGGTGCTATATGGTCCTGGCAGCTGCTTCCAGTCACCAGTCTAGCTGCCACATTCTGTATTAGTTGTAGTTTCTGAGTCACCTTCAAAGATAGCTCCATGTACAGCGCATTGCAGTAGTCCAAGCAGGATCTGTTAAGCTAGATGGGCCAGTTGCTTGACTCAGTAGTAGGTCACTTCCTGTGTTGAACTTCCTTCCCCTTGAATAGCTTTTCTTCATCCCACATCATAAAGTGCTTATGATATTCCTTCAATATTCCCTGTGGCTTGTGGGGACACTGTTCAGGAAATGTCCAAACGTCATTCATACACATGAAACTTGTTATGCATTTGCATAGATGTGCACCACAATGCTTTTAAATAAATTGGTAGGAAGAGAAAGAACTAAAGCTTAATTTTTATCCCAGGGAACATTTCCCCCATCATAAAGCAATCACATTAAAGACTCCTGCAAAATGAAAATGGCTTGCCTTCCAAATCTCACAGCCTGTATATTTCGATGCAGTGTGGCACAGCACAGTTTTTAGATGCAGGCACACATTCTGTTTTCTCTTCTCTTTCACTGGCTCATGATAGCCATCTCCCCCTGTTTATTCACAGGCATTTTCATTAGGCTGAGAAACTATCTTTTGTCATTGGCCTCTCCAGGATTCCTTTTATGAGTGACCTTGATGATCCTATGTTCTCTTCTTTGTTTATTGGTTTCTGCCCTACTTTAACCTTCTTTCTTAATTGGGTATTTTTCCTCTAATCACAGCTCTCATTGTGCAGCCACCAAGCAGTGCACCACTAGGGGAATATAAATAGAGTGAAAGCAGTAGCATGTTGCTTGACAAACAGCCATTTTAAAATGCACCATTTAATGCGTGTGGCTTTCCACAGGGCAGCAGGAGGAAGGCTTCAGGAAAAAGAAAGGGAAGGGCTGCTGTAAATTCTAAGCTAAGAAATTTGGTTGACATTTACTACATAGGGATTCATTTGGGATACCGACAAAATACGTATTTGGGTTGTTTTCTTTTGTTTTTGTCTGTGAGAGCGTGTCAAGGTGAAAATTCACAAGTACTAGCCTGTTGCTGGCTTATTAGCCTTGAATGTGTGTGTATATACTCTGACTCTTAGATCAGATTTTCAGGCAACATCCTTTGCTTTGAAGTACACTCTTCCCTGCCACAAGCTGGTCTTCAGTAAAGCAAAATGTACTGGGGATGATTGAGATAAAGCGTAGTGCTACACTTTTTTATTTTCACCGTCTTTTGAGAATTCATTAAAATACTATCTTACAGAATACAATGTTTATGCTACAGAATCTCTGCAGGAGGAAGAAAGAAGAGAAAAAGCAGTACTGTCCATGGTGCTGAAGCCTTCTCTAACCCCTGCTTAGAGAAGAATGTTACTGTATTTGTATGTAGCCAGTCAGATAACTTTATTTGTAAATGCTGAGTGTATAAATTTGAATGGATATCTAGCTGGCTGATGGGGCAGTAAGTTTGTGGCAAAGATCTGTCTCCTTTCTTGAAAATTGGAACAATGAAGTTTAATGGAATTTGGGCCGTGTTACTTCTATGTGCAAATAGGCTGCCAAAATAGGTAACCACCAGTCCGACCGAGTCTTGAAGAGCTCTGGAGCCATCATGTCTTCTCCTGGGGCTTGGTTTGCTTTTAAGTCTTCAATGAAATGTTTTGTTTCATTTGGGGACACCTCTCACCATCTGGGTAAATTTGATGGGTCGGTGTTCATACCCATCTTATTTGGGAGCCTTGGATGATCACTAAAAAGCTTGTAGTATTCAACCCATTTCCAGGCTGGGATTATGGTATCATGTGTTGATTTCACATCTTTCATTCCTCTGGACACCAATTCCCAAAATTTGTCCTCCCTTCGGTCAGCTGTCACTTGAGCCAGGTCTTGCCACTGCTGTCTTTTTTCTTTTTCTTTTTTCTTTTAGCAGGTTCTTATATGCTGTTCTCTCATTACTGAGTATCCCAAGAGCTAGAGCACTGGGGTTCTTTCAAAATACTCTAATAGACCCTGCCAACCTTTTCTTTGCATTTCTCTACTCTATGTCGAACCAGTTTTGCTGTTCTACCAGAGAATTTTTAGGTTCTTTGGTGTTAATCCAGTAGAGTTTGATTTCTGCTGTTATTTGTTGGTAAATCTCCACCTGGTTGGACTAGTTGCTTTCAAGGGATTTGTGTAGACACATCAGATAGTCAGAGGCTAGGGTCCTTTGGATGTTGTCACTTAGTCTCAATGGCCACTTTAGTCCTTTTGCACCCACTATCTCTCCAGAAGCATTCATTGGCTCTGGTGGGGAGGGGGGACATTCTAAGTGTAAGGGAGATGAAGAGATCTAAATAGAGACCATTATTTGTGGTGCGACACCCCTTTTGCTTGTATTTATTTTTGATTCAGATTTGTCATGGCCAATTGCTACAATAAAGTTATTTGGATTGGAGTACTGAGATGACAAAAGTACATTTTAAAAGAACAGAAAAGCTCAAGATTCATGTTGAATCACCTTCTTCTAATAGCAGACGCTCCAAGCATCCCTATTTTCCAGGGATAGTCCCAGATTTATAGAAATCATCCAGGTTTCTGATTTGATCCTGAAATGTCCCACTTTTCCTTAGGACATCCCTATTTTCATTGGAGAAATGTTGGAGGATATGGTAGGAAATTCTAATTTTCATCCAATAAATGTTTGAGGGTATGGAGTCATGTGACCCTCCAAGCCAAGAAGATAAGTAACTATACAACCTTTAGAAGACTTATGAAGGCAGTCTTGTATAGGGAAGTTCTTTAATGTTTAAGAGGGTGTCCAAGAAGATGGGTTTCCAGATTTTGGCTTCAAAGTATGCGATGTGCGTGCAAATCGTGAGAGCGTTTGTACTGCCACCACCGATAAAGATTTGTTAAATGTTCAAGCTGGCAGGTCAGTCCGTATGTGTTGAGGCAGGAGATGGGAAGTGCAGATAAGGAGATACAGGGGGACTTTGTGGCCCACTTTAGGAAACACTGTGTCTTGCACCAGACCTGTAGTAGCCTAGTAACTGAATTTCATCCTCTTTTCTAGATGAAGACTTGGCCAGCTGGGTTTCTTCTTCCTTGGCCAGCCTAGAGAAAACTGCACCTGTTGAATTTCTGCCTGCCCTTTGGTACATAAAAGGAACAGGAGCCTCTGTCAAAAAGAGAAAAAAGCTGACAAATCCTACACTGCTGCATTTAGATGACAGAAGGCATCAAAGCCCTGATTTGTTTGCACAGTGTTTATTTTTGCAGGCATAAATGAGCCTGGTCTTAATAGGTTTCAGTTCTATGCCATTATTTAACCAAAATACCTAGCAGCAGCTTATTAGCTCTCAGTGTTATCTCTCTACATAAATTCATGCAGAAAGAGAACAAAAAAAGGTTTCCCTCCATGTAACCAGTGACCAAAATCCACAAGTCTGATGTGTTTTTTAAAGCATAATTAAGCCTCCCCCTTAAGTGTATGAATACTATATTGAATTAATGAATTGAGACATTACATTAAAAATCCATTTTGAAACCCTAATTCATGCAAAAATGTAGCATCTTCCATGCACTATTTCAGAGCTGAATGGATTCTATTTTGATTATTGTTCGGATGATATTTTAATTATTATTCCTCATAGCTAGCAGGGGTTTGACCTTTGCTACTGCTCACTGTCTGAAAGAAGAACATACAATGTGTTCTCCCTTCCTATTTTTAATATATGCATCTTCAGCTATTAGCATAACTTAGCCAGCAGAAATAAAGAGGCTGGCAGATTAATAAAATTTGTTCCATTGAAACAGCCTCCTCATGTTTTCTAGTTTCATAATAGATGAATGAGTGCAGCAGGACTTCCTGCTAGGACCACACTAGATGTGACAGCAACACATCGATGGGCTTAAACACAGATTGGCCCTTATCACATTGAGAGAGGATGCGGGCAGCTGTTTTGAATAGCAAAATGGCTTCATTAGTGAGGAATACAGAACTCTTGCCATGCCTGAAGCATTTCAAAGTCAGCTTTCCCCGTGAGCTTTTCTCTTCAGCAAAGCTGCAATCTGGACACTAGCGAAACCCAGAAGGCCCAAGGCCAGTGTGTTGTTTTTGAGAAACACAGCCCTCGCCATCCGGATACAAATGCCTTAATTTTGCACATTGGGTCAACACAATTTCCTTCCTCTGCCTTTTCTGTCCATTCAATTTCTCTTGGGTCTTTTCTTGCATTCATGTATAACCCTGTGTTATTATTTTATGAGTCTATTTTATGAGCCTATTAAAGTGTATGGGAGAGGGGGGTTATTGGTCTGTTTCGGTCTTGTTTTATTGTGTATTTTGTGTGTTTATCTTGTGAACTGTCCTGAGATCTAAAGAAGGAGATTTAATAAATAATAAATAAATATTTTTGAATAACAAAAATCACATTCATACAATGCCAGCTACCAGCATTGTGCATTGAATTTTTGTTGCTGAGTTGATATTGTGGGAAAAAGTTGTTGTTGTTGTTAAATATTTTGTTCAGCTAATTTACACACTTTCAACCTTTTTTAAAAAAAAATTCAAATTGATTTGTTGTGCATAGTATTCTTCAAAAAACTAAAGTGAAATATTTACAAAGCATAAATTACAGACTAGTAAAATTCAGCATTGAAGAGTTTGCTAATATTCATGCATGTATAAACTTGAAGAAAAGAAAAGCACATTTGTATGAATAATTAATAAATATAAAATATACACCATTACATATTTTTGCAGAATATCAATATTGCAACTGACACAAAAGGATGTCTGACTGGATTTCAGTGGGGCTTACCACCAGGTACGTGGGTTTAGGATTTCAGTCTTAAGCCTTAAAAATGCCAGGACAAACAGGTAAACCTTAAGAAATGAGCAATATATTGCCAACACATTTTGAAGGGGAGGACATTCCACACTTACTTCAGCAGTGGCACTGCTATGTGGTTTTAGTTGTTCTTCATTATTTACAATTAATTTTTATGGTTTATTACTGTGTTGTAAATTTCATAAATAACATTTAACACAATTAGCCTGAAAAGCAGGATAAAAATATAATAAGTGAATAAAGCAAACTTGTTTTTTCAGCTGGCATCTGCTGTTGTAAAAAGCAGGCCTGGCCTCGAATTAATAGAGAGCTCTCTTTTCCAACCCTCTTAAAGTGAGTGATGTTGACATGACAGGTGTGGGCATGTATAGGCCACGCTGTTGCAGAGAAGTCTGCTTAATGCTGGCTCAGCTTTCACTCGCAGTTCACCTGATAAAAAGGTATCAGCTAGATCTCTCCCTCCCTCCTTTCCAAGTTGTGGCGACCCTCCGGTTCTTTCGTTAGCGCTCTGCTCTATTTTTGACGCTGTGAGTTCTTCATGAATGTATCTAGAGCTCTCTTCCACAAAAGAGAATTATTATTTCATCACACAAATGGTAATCCATTTGCTGGAAACCAATAATGTCTAGTGCAGCCGCATTCAGGTAGATTACAGCTCTCTTGCCATTAGGCCACTCAGACAGTAAATTGTCCCTCGCACGTTCTGTTCTCAGAAGCCCAGCTTCCATTAAAAAGGAGAAACAAAAACAAAGCCCCAGCCTTCTCGGACTGGCTGCACAGATTGTATTCGCTTTATTATTATCATCCCCATCTCCTTCCCCAAGGAGCTGAAATAATTATTGGAGCCTCACAGACATCCTGTGGACTCCACAGAGGTTTGAACTCAGGGTTCCTACATCCAAAGCACAACCCCGAAGGGTATTCTTGCATTCTCATAGCATTAGGCTAGGCTCATTTGCTTGAGTCACCTGAAGCAACCATGTTGCAGGACTTCAAAGATTATGTGCTGCTGGTGGGATACTGAGGTCAGGAGGATTGCATGGGCAGATTGGTGTTGCCATATGCCCTTGTACACACATGTTTATCTACAAGCAAGGAACATGTGTTGAGATCTTTTACCTACAGTCATTGTATGCCACACTAAGAAGGATGTTTCTAGAAGGACGCAATGAGCAAGAAGCCCCAAACCAGAGTATAAGATGGCTGAAATACCAAAATAGATGCAGGCTTGCTGCATGCGGTGCATTCCTATTAGATGAGCAGCAATTGGGTTCAAACAACAGAGGAAGCAGGCCCTTTGGCAGAGCAGGCAGGAGAGGAGACCCAGTGGTAAGTGCTGAGAAATTAGAGGAGGAAGAGGATGAAAGAACACGAATCAGAAAATCAACTGTCTCCCTCTCCCCAGGAGAGATGAGAGAGCAAGGAACGACTGAGGAGAAAAGATAGTGTGGCTGGGCAATGAACCTTCAGTGTGAGAGAAAGGCAATAAAAGACAGAAATGAGGTATTGAAGTTAAAAAGCAGGGTGAAAAATGGAAAGAGGCTCCAAGAAAAGAGAGAGAGCGCGCAATGGTGTGTTAAAGCAGCTATAGATTTGAAGTCACAGAATCATAGAATTGTAGCGCTAGAAGGTACCTCGAGGGTCATCTAGTCCAACCCCCTGCAATGAAGGAATCTCAATGGTGGGTAGCCGTCCAAACTCCACTTAAAAGCCTCCAAGGAAGGAGAGCCCAGCACCTTCTGAGGGAGTCCATTCCACAGTTGAACAGCTCAAAGATGATAGAGGCTCTGAGATTACACCTGCAAGCTCCTTTAGTACCCTTGAATGCCGCTCCATCAGGCCCTGGAGACTTGAATTCATTTAAAGTAGCTAGATGTTCCCATACCACCTCTTACTGTCATAGCCTGACTTCACATGTAGGGGAAGTCCCTAACTCACCGAGGGTTTGAGACCCATCGGCTGCACTTACCTGGGTTAGCTGGACAGTTGGATGCCATTCCTGGGGCGTGACGGCTGTCACATGCTGACAGCTTCTATGAGCCATAGGTGAGAGGTGAGTGCAGGGCGGGGACCCAAGGTGGACAAACTACCCCAGAAGGAGCATGATGTGTCTCCCACCAGAGGTACTATCCCTCTCCTAACACCCCATACACCACAGGAAGGAGCACTGTCACCATGCAAATACAGTGGTACCTTGGTACTTGAAGGGCTTGACTCCCGAAGAAATTGGCTCCCGAATGCCACAAACCCAGAAGTAAGTATTCCGGTTTGCGAATGCTTTTTGGAAGCTGAACGTCTGACGCAGCTTCCGCTTGAGTGCACAAAGCTCCTGCAGCCAATTGGAAGCCACACGTTGGTTTTCAAATGGTTTCGGGAGTCGAATGGACTCCCAGAATGGATTAAGTTTGAGAACCAAGGTACCATTGTATTGTAGACAGTAAAATATTAAGAAAGGAGTCCCCAAATGTATGTATGGGTTAAAAGTGGGTTCTCGGTGTGAAAAGATTTATGATGTCTGATGTGCACCATCTTGAACTCCTTGGTGGAAAGGGATTTAAAGGGATATAAACTGAACAAATAAATTAAACACAATGTACTCAAATGGAGTTCTTACTAGAACCTGACCATGTAGCCTTTCACTCCATTACCGGAAACCCTGCAAAAGGGAGAGTCCTCATTTCTGCATGCAGAGCCTCTACGCAAGCTCAGAGGTGTAGGAAGGGGTGTGTGGTGGGTGCGGTCCTCCCTGAGAGTCATGACTGAGGGGGTTGACAAAATGGCGGGCGAGTGGGTGGCACACCTCGCGCCCGGCGGCAGCAGCTCTGTTGCTGAATCATGTCTGACCTGGTTGCGGAGAGAGTGAGCAGCAGCTTCCCTGCCCCTCTCCTACCCTGAACTGTGGCTCATGGGAAGGCACCCTCGGGAGCGCGCCCCCCTCGGGAGTGCGCCCCTCCTCCCTGGGCAGCTCAGGCATATGCTCAACCGCTGTTGTAGATGTGGTGGAGTTGTGTTTAGATCTCTGGATCAACATGTGGAGGTTAGGCATTGGACAGTGGGTTTAATCCCAGTTCCATTGCTCAAACTCACTGAACTTATTCAAAGAGCCTATGTAAAAGAAGAAACTTGCAGCCTATGCTATGCTTGTTTATTTGGAATTAAGTCCCACTGAATTCATTGGAGCTCTTCCCGAACTAAGTCAAAACTGGATTTCCCCTTTGAAAACTTTCTAACTTTGATGAAATTGTGTTCTGTGGTTTTCTCTGTCAAACGCATTGATTTGCATAACCATAAATTATTATTTTTCTAATGGCATTGTCAAGGGTACACGCTGCTTTAAAAAGAATAAACGCTGATAAATTAATGGGACAGAGTTACAGGAAATGAAATAAAATTTACTGATATCTGTCAGACACATCAACTCTGTATGGAACCTGATTGGCTGCCAAACTAATCAAATGATCCTAATGGCCTCACAGTTAGGAGATGTTTATCTCAATATGATTTGCCATCATTTGGATAAATTAATACTATATTTCTTCCTTCCCAGCTGGAGTCACATGTTAGCAGAGAATATAGGCAATGAAATTCTAATAAAGTGGCCCACGGTTTCAACAGATGTTGACAAAGAGAACAAATGCAACCTAACAAGGTTATGCTATAATGAGTTGTGCAATGTTAGGCGTCGCCTTTATATCTATTTGGAGGTGAAAAAGTGACCCTCCTTGATAACATTACAAAACTTAACTGCAGCCCCAACAAAGTTACAGAAATTGTTCCAGTATTGAAATAATCTGTCAATTATATATTTAGTAGAGCTTCTTTTTTTTTGGAGAGATATGTTGCCTTAGTGACATTCCACTCACCCCTGCATATCGCCAATGACAGTCCACTCCTTCAGTTTCTGTTCTATGACTCGACATGAACACTGCTTTCAACTGAGTGGCTTTAGCTTTGACAGCTTTCTGGTTTTGATCCCTTTTTATCGCATCCTGTCTGTTTGACACTAATGAGCACTAAGATGAAAGTGAAATTCAGATTACACTACAAATAAACAATGCATTAATAGTCTATTGCGTTAAAAGGATGTGAGCGCTGCAGATTCATAGTGCTGCAACCCATGTATCTATTTTCACCCCTCGCTTGCCAGCAATGGGCTCACTCTTGCTGTCAAGTGCCTTAAGTTCATGTAAAGGTGATCGATGATAAGCACAAGTGGGTGTATTATTATTATTCCCAAGTTGATCCAGATGAGAAGTGGATTTATGAAACCTTTTAATGTGTGTGCATTCAGGTTCCAAGATAATTGGGACGCTGTTCAATGGTACACCTCCATTAACAGCATGGAATGCTTAAACAAGAGACTGCTTTTAAGATGATTGCTTTTGAGAAGGGAATGAATAACTACTTTTAGCAGTATGGCCATTTGTTGTGGTACAAATTACAGCCAAGCGCAACTTCACACAAACACAAGATCACAAAATAATCCATGTTCCCTGTGAAATGAGGAGGGGATTGAAGGCAGCCGCAGCGGCAAGGGGTCTGGCAAATGGGACTGGCTTACAAATCAAGTTAGAGGTAATTTGGTCTTGTAAAGGCTTTATTTACTTTAACAATTAGATGTCAAAATAAAATTAACCTTGACTTTTAATGGCAAATGAGATTACTTCAGAGCTCCAAAGACTCCATCAACATCCTGGAGAAGCCATATGGCAAGTATGTTAGACTATAAAGGACACTTTTTTTGGAAGTGCAAGTACAAAGGCGACACTTCGTGCTGGCCTTAGCCTCTGTAACTCTCTGCTTGGCTTCATGCCATTATTCACTCTAATGAGATAGTGTAATAACACCCATTACTGGATATGTATGCAATATAGAGATTGCAGGACATGGAGGCTGCACTGCTTCTGTAAGAAACTGTGCTGCTACAGTGATGCAAACAAGGAAAAGGAAGGAAGTGAATGGTTCTATATTGATTTTGTTGGGACTGTAACATTGCCTGGCATGCTGCAAGAAGCTCTTGGCAATGGTTTCTCAATACGATGTTTAAGAAAGCCCTTTCTAATTAATATGGAATCAGCCACCTCACCTTTATATATAGTGTTGTACATACCCCAATCTCCAAGAAGTGGGAGACCCCAGGGGTGTTTGTGCTTACACAGTTGGGTTTCCTTGAAACAAAGATCAACAGAGACTGTGGTGCCTTTAGGATATATAGTTTTATATACAACCTGAATGTAGGGTGGAAGAGCTCAAAGAATTAACACCCCAACAGAGCTTGCTTCCTTATTAGGTTTCCAGGGAAGATCACCTAAGATGGAAAGATGATAAAGTCACTACCAGAGAAGAATGGCAGATCAAATTGATGGATTACGCTGAAATGGCTAAAATGACTGGAAGAATCAGAAATCAGGAAGACCAAAATTTTAATAAGGAATTGGGAAAATTTATAACTTATCTTAAAAACCATTGTAAACAGTTAAAATTGTTAGTAGGATTGGAATAACACTTGTAGTTTAATGTTGAATTTTGGATACAATGGAGAGGTAAAAGATCTGGATTATTATAAAAGATGCAGGAGGAAATGATCAACAATAGGACCCACAAAGAGGAGGAGGGATATATATATTCCAGGGAAGATCCCCACCCCAACCCAAAGCTATAGTTTTGGTTAGCCTGCATAGAAAAATCAAGCTTCTCTGTCCAACCTCCAACCCAACTAAATCTCACACACTCTCTCTCATACAAACGGTTTATTTTTCTCCTTCCTAGGAGGATTTGCATCCAGCCAAGTGAGATAGGGAGAGACCCACCCCCTCTTCATTGGGAAGATGCTATTAGAACGGGAAATAAACCAGGATTTTACTGTGAAGCTATGGAAAAAATTATAGTAGAATACCTCCCATTCCAGTCAAAAATATATATTTACCCTATTCTATACTATCTACAGTGGTACCTTGGGTTAAGTACTTAATTCGTTACATACGTCCATTCTTAACCTGAAACTGTTCTTAACCTGAAGCACCACTCTAGCTAATGGGGCCTCCCGCTGCTGCTGTGCCGCCGGAGCCCAATTTTTGTTCTCATCCTGAAGCAAAGTTCTGAACCCGAGGTATTATTTCTGGGTTAGCGGAGTCTGTAACCTGAAGCATATGTAACCTGAAGCGTATGTAACCCGAGCTACCACTGTATACTGTTTCCTTCTCATGGGTATCTTATCATGAATCACTTGAAACTGGACACGTCCCCTCAATATCCCATGTTCCAATTGTGGTGAGATTTTTAAAAAGAAGATACACATCCGATTGTCAGATCTGAAGTGCTTCCAGAAGGAAATAAATGGATCAGGGAGAAGCCTTCTTTAAAATTACTCTCTATATCCTTTTGTAAACTCCATTTTAAAGGGGTTTTCTGGCTTGCCTACACCAGGGCTCAAACTATATTAGAGTTATATTAGTTTTGACCTAAAATCTCTGTGGGCTGCAAAATAAGCCTTCTATGGGAGCAGAATAACTTGCTGAAGATCTGGCTGGAAAGTTGATGCCAGAGATACAATCAAATCTATCACACTTGTGGGTAAGCAGGCACAAGAAATAGTTTTAAGAATCTCACACTAGTTGTGCAGAGCACAGGAGTGCTGGCTAGCATTTCACACAGCACATAAATGATGGGATTCACTACTACAAGACGTAGTAATAGCCAGCAACTAGGTTGGCTTTAGAAAGGTGTTAATGGAAGACAATGGCTTTCAATGGCTGCAGTATTGGAGACAGTATGACTCTGAGCACCAGATGCTGGGTGTCACAAGCGGGAAGAACACTGTTGTGCTCATGTCCTTCTTGTGGGCTTCCCATAAGCATCAAGCTGGCCACTATGAATCCAACAAAACATTAGGAAGAACTTTCTGGCATTAACTGTTGTTCAACTGTGGAACAGACTCCCTCAGAAGGTGGTGGAATCTCCTTCACTGGTAGTTTTTAAGCAGAGGTTGGATGGCCATCTTCAGGTATGCTTTAGTTGAGATTCCTGCATTTCAGGGGGTTGGATTGGATTACCCTTGGGTGTCCCTTCCAATTTACATAAGCCTAGGACTAGATGTGCCTTTGGACTAATCTAGCAATGCTAAATTTTTAAATAGTTCACACTAAAAAAGCACCATACAAAAGCCTCCTTAACAATAAAGTAAATGGAGCTTCTCCACAAGAATATCAAGGAGGGATGTCAAAAGCTTTACCAAAATCAAGATATATTACATCCACACTATTCCCCTAATCCACCAAACTTGTAACTCTATCAGAAAAAGAAATGATATTCATCTGGCACTACTTGTTTTGGAGAAACTCATGCTGCATCTTCCTATACACAGTATCCTTTTCTAAATGCTCACAGACCGATTATTGAGTTATCTGTTCTAGGACCTTTCCTGGTATCAATGTCAAGCTGACCAGTTGGTAGTTACCTGAGTAGTTTTCTCCCTTTTTGAAGATGGGGACAACATCTTCCTATCTCTAATCTGCTTCTAAGTCACCTCCCATTGCAGTCTGCAATGAGCTGATAGCTCAATTGGCTATAATGCCTAAAAGAGTGGGTTGTGAACATAATAAAATGCAACAGCCAAAAGTTATTTCCCTTTCATTTTCAGTCATTCTGTATTACCACCACTCAGCCTTGAGGAGTGCCAGGTTCATAATTACATTTCTCTGAATACCACCAGCAACACTGGCATGTATCTCTGGTGCCTATGAAAAGGAAGGTACAGTAAGTAGAGAAGTTTAGAGAAAATTAAGAGCTTGGGCCAAACTGTCTTCTGGCTCAGATGCAATCCAAATAGCTTTTCTTTGCTTGCACCACTTCTTAGCTTGGGCCATTTTGCCTGCAATTTGATTTATGAAAAGGCAGCCTGAGAGCACAACTTATTTGCAATTCAAATTTCATCAATTCATTCTTGCTTGATTTGAATGGGCAACATGGTTAAGAAGCCTGTTCTGCCCACACAACTCCGTGCACTGCAGGATAATCCTTTTCAGTGGCTGCCTTTCCCCACTCAGATGTCTATTTAGGATGTGATTGGTTTCAATTTCTGTGGGGGCCAATTTTTTCATAGGTTCAGTCACACACAAGTACATGTATGAACATATTGAAGAAAAATCACCTAGATAATCAGAATAACCATCTCCAAAACTGAAGACACAGTTTGAGTTTTCAGCCCCCTTTATCTCCATGTTCCCCAAATACCTAGTTATATTTTCTTGAGAACCTCAACCCATAAACCTTTGGATTATCTACCCTGGGAGCATTTTCTTAAACTAACATCAATTTCCAGTATCTGTGGCAAGACTAAGATGCAATTCTGCCCAACATCTTGAAGAAGGATGAACGGGGCAGGGGAAGTTCCCAGGAATAATTCTCTTCGGAATTACAGGATCAGTGATCTTGTTGTCCTCTTGTACATCCCTTTATCTTGAGCGTTTCCTTGGATGAGTAATCCTGTTCCCTCAAGGGTCCCCCTTCAAGGGTTTCCCCCATACCCTTATCAGCAGGAGTTCTGTCTCCATCCAAGGCTTCCCAAGGCTGAACCCAGGGAACTTGGGAACTTGGACTTGTTTGGAAATAGCTTAAGATGTTTCCCAGTTCTGGGGAGATAGCCAGACTTGCTTTAGGATGCCACATAGATGTCTTCTTTAAAGTCCTCTTCCTTCCTGAGGCCAGCCTGCTTCTGTTGGCAATCTACCCAGAAGCCATCTTAGAGAAGTGACGTTGGAGGTTTCCTGTCCTCCCTAACTTTCCCAGCTTCAGCCTTCCGTGGTATCAGCTCCACTGCTGCTGCAGACACTTCTCTACCTGAACTGCACACGCCGGCCACAAAGACCTTCTGACTGAAGACAACACTGTGACTGTCCTCTTACATAATTTCAGCTGGGACCCTCTGACCAATAGTTTTCGGTTACTGCAGTACCTGCCATCCCATTGGCCAATAACTAGAAGCCAATGAGAAACAACAGAATGCTCATTACCTAGTTCTCTCAAACAATGACCTTTTGAATCTTTCTGTCTAAAATAAAAGCTGATAGGAGGCGTATAGCAGCTTCTTTGTAACTGTGGCAACTGACAGTTAACAGGCTGCATGCAAAGTCATAGATTTAGATACGTTTTTTCACCTCTTTTCCACTTATAAAGGACACAGCATTAATAACCATTCTTAATTCTAATACACACACACATTTTTACCTCAGGCTTCTTGATTCTCCACAGCCATTGAGGAATGATGCTATTGAATAGCTTCGTATAAATATATAGTACATAAATAAAGAAATAATAAAATGCCAAGAGCTAGAGATAGGTAGAATCCCCTGAAAATTCTTTGATGGTCTTCTCAAATAAAATGTTTGCTGCTTTTGAAATTCCCAGTATGTTTTTCCTGAGCAGAAACTTTGCAAGCCCTCTTGAAGAGTCACTTAAGCTAAAAATTGGTGCCAGGTCTATGGCCTGCTGGGTGGTGAATTTCTACAGCAGTTTTTCACATCTACTGCTGGTAAGAGGATAAATGGACATAAATCTGACATCAGGAATCACAAGACAGAGAAACGAGTAGGAGAACACTTCACTTTCCCAGGACATTCTATACAAAATCTCAAATTAGCTGTCTTATTACAAAAGAATTTCAGAAATAGACTGGAAAGAGAAGTTGCTGAATTGCAACTTATTACCAAATTCAAACAGGACACGGGTGGCGCTGTGGTCTAAACCACAGAGCCTGGGGCTTGCCGATCAGAAGGTCGGTGGTTCGAATCCCCGCGACGGGTGAGCTCCTGTTGCTCACTAGCAGTTCGATAGCACATCAAAGTGCAAGTAGATAAATAGGTACCGTTCCGGCAGGAAGGTAAATGGCATTTCCGTGCGCTGCTCTGGTTCGCCAGAAGTGGCTTAGTCATGCTGGCCACATGACCCGGAAGCTGTATGCTGGCTCCCTCGGCTAGAAAAATGAGATGAGCACCGCAACATCAGAGTCATCCGTGACTGGACTTAAAGATCAGGGGTCCCTTTACCTTTACCAAACTTAAAACCATGGAGAGACCTGGTCTTAATAGAGACATTGGATTCTTATCTCATTATACATAAAGCTATTTTTAGCCATCTCACCCCTTGCTTTTTCCCTAAGACCAATTGCAGTCGTTAACAATCGTCAGCAGGTTTACCACACCTATCAGCCAATCACCCATTCCCACCACCTTTCTGAGTAATACCCCTCCCCACCCTCTCACTATATATAAGGGTCTGGTGACTTCTGTTTCAGTGTATCTGAAGAAGTGTGAATGCACATGAAAGCTCAAAGCAGTAACAAACTTAGTTGGTCTCTAAGGTCCTACTGGAAGGATTTTTTATTTTATTTTGCTGGTAAGAGGATTAGATTAATTCCTCCACCTGGGGCTCAGATAAAGAACTGCAGATGCCCCTGAGAAATTATGCTAGTCTTACTGATAGTCTCTCTTTTGCTCACCTTGAAATCTTTCAGGTATAATAAGCAGGAAGGGGCAATAAATGTTGATTTAAGAGAAATTCAGTAAGAAGAATTAATTAAGCTGCTTTGCAAGTGCATAGAGTAAAGAGCTGCAAAACAATAAACCAGGGAATGCCTCTAAATTTTGGCGTTAGAAATAGTCCTTAGAGAAGAATGATATTCACACCATGAGTCATAATCAATAGCTGTATTGTTGTGAGTCTGGAAGGGGTGGGGGTTAAGATGTATGCCTGAGTCTCTTTTAATTCCTAGATCTAGCAAAGATTCAGTTGTTGGAACAGTCAGCTGCTTGGTAATGGCTGTCTAAACATGGGTTGTTAAGGTAACAAAGGAAGTGGCTCTGTGCCAGAGATCAAATGGATGCCTCCCCCCTCAATTAGTGGTTAGTTAGAAGTACAAAATCCAGAGTTGAGGTGTGTGTGTGAACTAGAGGCTAGAAGCAGGCTGGGCAGCTGAGAGGCAGAGCCTTAGCTGATTTATGCTGGGATCCAAGGGATCCTTCTTGGAGTGTTAATGCTGTGAATCCCTTCATTGTAGGCACAGGTTGTATATATGTGTAAATAGACCATATATCATAAAAACACCACAGTGTCTTCTATCTCTCATTCCAAGGAAACTGAACCCTGGGTAAGTGCCTTGGAACCACTGGAATATTGCACCACTCAGAGATTGAGGGGTTAAATAACATAATCATAATTTTATTTCTCTCTGACCTTACCCCAGCTATGTATACATACCTGTAACATTTCACAAATCTGATGAAGCGGGCTGTAATCCATGAATGTTTGTGTTAGTATTTTGTTAGCAAAGTCACTTAAATTATACAGAGTTTAGAGACAAAGGAAATCCTGATGGTATTTTCCTGAGCCAAGCAGAACAAAAAACAGTGAGGTCTTGTTTTTCTTGCTTCAGGCCCTGTACATACCAGGAGGACATTCAACTGAACATAGAGAGGAAAGCTCCCTAAGAACTACACAGCCAATCAGGACTCAACCAACATCATACCACTCTGCCTGCTTGGTAAGCAGAATCTTCCTCTTGGCTAGTTGATTTTAACACGGAAAGGATTAACCCTTTACTTGTACACAGAATGATCTCTGCTTTTACACTTCCAGCTTCTTTAAAGGTGCCACAAGACTCTTTGTAGCTTTTGCTGCAACAGATTGGCATGACTACCTTTCTTAAAGTTCGTGCACAATGCTTTTTTTTATAAAAAAGGAGATAAATTGCTATGCTTGCCAAGATGTATTAAGGGTGAAATAATACAGGGCTTTCTTGGGAAGCGTGTGTGTCTTCTTGGGGGGAGGGCTGTTACAATTTAACCCATAGCCAATGTGGTGCCCTCCAGATATAGTTGGACTACAACTCCCAGTAGCCTTAGTCAATATGGCCAGTGGTCAGGGATAATGAGAGGCACTGGCTACTGTGGCTTAACCAGTTTCATAGGGTAAAGGGGTAAAGTAGGAAGAAAGTGAAGTGTTATCAGTGCCTTTGCCAAGAGCTGTTTTGTTATGGAACGTTGAAAGATGGAACACTGTGTGTGCGACTGCATGCTAGCATAATGTTAGCACTTACAAAGCACTGTGAACTTGTTCACGTTACCCAGTAAAACACCGTGCTCACAATGCTAAATTGGTAATTTCTGGTTGGTTGACTTTATAGCAAACCACTCTAAACTCATGAAAAAAAGGCAGAGTTTATGGGCAAGGTATTTCTACTCTAAATATTTGCTGGAATAGAGCCTGTTACAAAGGGCAGTAAAAAGGAAATTGGCTGGAATAAAACACTGGATCAGCCATAGTGTAAACTGTAAACAGGGGGGGGGGGGGAGAGAGAGAGAGAGAGAGAGAGAGAGAGAGAACGAATTCATCTAGCTTTGTACTGAGAATGCTAAATTCTATGGAATATCATGAATAGCAAATGCTGCCATCTCGTGTTCGCTGATGGCAGCAAAAGTCAAGAGTTAACCTTTGTTTTGATAACCAGAGTACATACTGCAGTTCCTCTCACCAATGCAAGATTGTCTATGAAATGTATTAACTACCAAGCACACAGGTGCAAATATTTGAAAGAAAGTGCACCTCACAATCTGCAAGTTACAGTGATGCCTCAGGTTACAGACGCTTCAGGTTACAGATGTTTCAGGTTACAGACTCTGCTAACCCATAAATAGTACCTCGGGTTAAGAACTTTGCTTCAGGATGAGAACAGAAAACGCGTGGCAGCAGCAGTGGGAGGCCCCATTAGCTAAAGTGGGAGCTCAGGTTAAGAACAGTTTCAGGTTGCCACTACAGCAGCAAGAATACTTATCGCAAAGTATTGGAAGACGCAAGATCTACCCACCCTGGAAGAATGGCAGATGAAGGTGATGGACTACATGGAACTGACGGAAATGACTGGCAGAATCCGAGACCAGGGAGAAGAGTCGGTGGAAGAAGACTGGAAGAAATTTAAAGATTACTTACAAAAATACTGCAAAATTAATGAATGTTAGAATGATGTTGGATTGAAGTTAAGTGGTTTTTAGCAGTGATGTTAAAAATATGTGCAAAAATGGATTGTTAACAGGTGATAATTTAAAGTCATAATATATTAAGACTAAAGATTAGGATAAAAATAAAGAGGGAAAGGATTTGCTGAACCAACTAATTGAACTGGATACAAAAAAGGGAGGTGTGAGGAGGTCCGGGGAACAGGCAAATGAAAAATAAGACATGGAAAGACTGAACTGTTTTTAACTGTTTTTATTTTGTATTTTTTCCTTATTATTTTTTCTTTTTGTAATATTTTGAAAACTTTAATATTTTTTTTTATAAAAAAAGAACAGTTTCAGGTTAAGAACGGACCTCCAGAACAAATTAAGTTCTTAACCCGAGGTACCACTGTAATTGCTTTGGATTCAGGGAATGTTTCAAATGATGAACCAATACTGGACTAGATTAAGGTTACCAGACGTCCCCGTTTCCTGGACAGTCCCCAGATTTACAAATCAGTCCCCTGACAAAATCCTATCTTTCCGACTCATTTCAATGAAGTATCCCCGGATTCATTGAAAAAAAGCTGGTAATCTTGACTAGATGGGCCAGTGGCCTGACGCAACAGGCTCTTCTGGTGTTTTTATGCTTATCTCCATTTAAGTCCAGAAACTCTAAAATTCAGAATGCAGGCAGAATGGAATTCCCCTCTATCCCAAGCTACATGCGTCACAATCCTAGGCATTTTTACTCAGAAGTCAATCCCTACTCCCAAGTAAGTATTTATGAGATTACAACTTTAGTAGACAAGGAGAGCAGAGAGTTCTCTTTTCAATGGTTTGGAATCTGGATGTGAAACTATCTTCAAGTGAGAACAGTTAATGGAGGGGCCATTTTGTAATCCTGTGTTAACTCTTGTCTATTGGCACTGATTGATCACATGCATCAAAATATGACTAATGAATCGGAAGTAGTCTATGAGCAGTACATGAACTGCCTTCAGACTGAAAAATGTCCATACTTCCTATCTTGCAATGAGCGACTAGAGAGACAATCTCTGTGATTGGCCAGCAGAATGATTCATGACAGCAAAAGGAGAATTTGTTTGCCCAGAGTATTCCGAATGAATAATTCATCTAGCTTGACATTTCTCAATCCCTCCCCTTTTGTGTTTTTATTGCACCTAGATAAAAGTCTCACTTTGGTTTAAAAAAGGTAAAAGACATTAAGTTTTGTATTTTTCTCTATAAACCTTAATAACATTTATTATTAAAAATACATTGCTATATAGGTATTCTCTGACTTGTCTTCATCACTAGTCCAATTTCAGTTGCTTCTGCTCCTGTGACAAAAAAGCTCTAAGTTTAAAAACTTTGGTGGAAAAGTTACATACTGGAATGAGCTTCCTTATAACAAGATATTTGCAAAATATCTTGTGAGAGAAAGAGAGAGAGAAAGAAAGAGAGAGAGAGAAAAGGCATGGCCCCACCTACACCACTGGCTTAGGCAGCTTGTGGCCCGTGAGATGAGGGAACACAGCCCTCAACAAATAAAAGATTTAGAATCATAGAATCATAGAATCATAGAGTTGGAAGAGACCACAAGGGCCATCGAGTCCAACCCCCTGCCAAGCAGGAAACACCATCAGAGCACTCCTGACATATGGTTGTCAAGCCTCTGCTTAAAGACCTCCAAAGAAGGAGACTCCACCACACTCCTTGGCAGCAAATTCCACTGTCGAACAGCTCTTACTGTCAGGAAGTTCTTCCTAATGTTTAGGTGGAATCTTCTTTCTTGTAGTTTGGATCCATTGCTCCGTGTCCGCTTCTCTGGAGCAGCAGAAAACAGCCTTTCTCCCTCCTCTATGTGACATCCTTTTATATATTTGAACATGGCTATCATATCACCCCTTAACCTCCTCTTCTCCAGGCTAAACATGCCCAGCTCCCTTAGCCGTTCCTCATAAGGCATCATTTCCAGGCCTTTGACCATTTTGGTTGCCCTCCTCTGGACACGTTCCAGTTTGTCAGTGTCCTTCTTGAACTGTGGTGCCCAGAACTGGACACAGTACTCCAGGTGAGGTCTGACCAGAGCAGAATACAGTGGCACTATTACTTCCCTTGATCTAGATGCTATACTCCTATTGATGAGGCCCAGAATTGCATTGGCTTTTTTAGCTGCCGCGTCACACTGTTGGCTCATGTCAAGTTTGTGGTCAACCAAGACTCCTAGATCCTTTTCACATGTACTGCTCTCAAGCCAGGTGTCACCCATCTTGTATTTGTGCCTCTCATTTTTTTTGCCCAAGTGCAATACTTTACATTTCTCCCTGTTAAAATTCATCTTGTTTGTTTTGGCCCAGTTCTCTAATCTGTCAAGGTCGTTTTGAAGTGTGATCCTGTCCTCTGGGGTGTTAGCCACCCCTCCCAGTTTGGTGTCATCTGCAAATTTGATCAGGATGCCCTTGAGTCCATCATCCAAGTCGTTGATAAAGATGTTGAATAAGACCGGGCCCAGGACAGAACCCTGTGGCACCCCACTAGTCACTCTTCTCCAGGATGAAGAGGAACCATTGATGAGCACCCTTTGGGTTCGGTCAGTCAGCCAGTTACAAATCCACTGAGTGGTAGCATAGTCAAGACCGCATTTTACCAGCTTCTTTACAAGAATATCATGGGGCACCTTGTCAAATGCCTTGCTGAAATCAAGGTAGACTACATCCACTGCGTTCCCTTCATCTACCAGGCTTGTAATTCTGTCAAAAAACGAGATCAGGTTAGTCTGACATGACTTATTTTTCAGAAATCCATGCTGACTATTGGTGATCACAGCATTCCTTTCTAGGTGCTCACAGACTGTTTGCTTAATGATCTGCTCCAGAATCTTCCCTGGTATTGATGTCAGACTGACTGGGCGGTAATTATTTGGGTCCTCTCTTTTCCCCTTTTTGAAAATAGGGACAACATTTGCCCTCCTCCAGTCTGCAGGGACTTCGCCTGTTCTCCAGGAATTCTCAAAGATGACTGCCAGTGGTTCTGAAATCACATCTGCCAGTTCTTTTAATACTCTTGGATGCAGTTCATCTGGCCCTGGAGACTTGAATACATCTAGACTAGCCAAGTATTCTTGTACTATCTCCTTAGTTATTCTGGGCTGTGTTTCCTCTGCTGAATCATTTGCTCCAAATTCTTCAGGTCGGGCATTGTTTTCTTTATCGGAGAAGACTGAGGCAAAGAAGGCATTGAGGAGTTCAGCCCTTTCTGTGTCCCCTGTTTGCATTTCACCATCTTCTCCTCTGAGTGACCCCACGGTTTCTTTGTTCTTCCTTTTGCTACGAACATACCCATAAAAGCCTTTTTTGTTGCTTTTAACCTCTCTAGCAAGCCTGAGTTCATTTTGTGCTTTAGCTTTTCTGACTTTGTGTCTACATGTGCTGGCTATTTGTTTGAATTCCTCTTTGGTGGTTTCCCCCCTTTTCCATTTTTTGTACACATCCTTTTTTAATCTTAACTCAGTTAAAAGTTCTTTAGATAGCCACCCTGGCTTCTTTAGGCACCTTCCATGTTTCCGTCTCATTGGTATTGCCTGAAGTTGTGCTTTTACTATCTCCCTCTTAACAAACTCCCAGCTATCTTGAACTCCCTTTCCTTTTAGTATTACTGTCCATGGGATCTCACCCAGCACTTCCCTAAGCTTTATGAAGTCGGCTTTCTTAAAGTCGAGAAATTGAGTCCTAGTATGCTTGGCTGCTCCTTTCCGCTGTATAGTAAACTTCAGAAGAGCATGATCACTCGCGCCTAATGATCCTTCAACTTCTACCCCACTAACCAGGTCATCAACATTGGTTAGGACCAGATCTAAAATGGCTGTTCCTCTTGTTGCTTCTCCCACTTTCTGGACAATGAAGTTGTCTGCAAGGCCAGTGAGGAATCTGTTTGACCTTATGCTCTTGGCTGAGTTTGACATCCAACAAATATCCGGGTAATTGAAGTCCCCCATTACTACTATTTCCCTTCCTTTTGCATGCTTGGCCATCTGTTCCAGGAAGGCATCATCTATGTCCTCCGTTTGGCTTGGGGATCTATAGTAAACTCCCACAATGAGGTCACTGTTATTCTTCTCTCCCTTAATTTTGACCCAAATGCTCTCACTTTGGCTTTGAAGTTTTTAGACAAAAGCAATCTCCATTCATGTAGCAAAACAAAAGAATGTTTACTATTTTCAAAAAGCCACAATCCCAGTCCCATTTCCATGCTTGCTTCCACTGGCCCTTTATCCAAATATTATGATTTCCTTAATCTTATACAGTATCATTTCCCCTCAAGACTTAGCTCCATTTTCTATGATCCATGGGATTTACTTCTAAGGAACTGAATGGTACAATTGTAGAAATGGATTTGCTGCTTTTAGTTTACTGAATATGTAATCTTTTGTATTTAGCAAGGCTGGGAAGCTACAAGTGCAGGCGCTGCAGCAGCAGCCCATCTGCTGCCCAACTCTCAAAGCCAGGAAGGTAATGATGGTGTGTTTGTGCTAAACCTGCACCATTCTACAGGCAGCAAATTGGTGTGGGTAAAAGAGAAAAGGAGATATGCGATTTTGAACACCAGGCATTCTAGAGAATAAGCACAGAGATTTACCTTTCTGCCTCATTCTCTCAAGCATACTGCTTATTGAGTTGTTGATTTTTCAATGATTCCTTTGATACAGAGCCTGGACGCCTTTCCCTTGGGCCACCAACAATGTCTGAATATCATGATGAAGAAGGTACCATCCTGTGCTACTCCATCATTGGGAGATGTGATAGTGCATCAGCACAACAATGATATCATGTTGTGGTACAGGGTTGGAGCCTGTGCTGCCAATTGGCAATATTACAGAAAGAGGGGATGGGGAGAGTAAGCAGGAGAGGTGGAAGAGAGAGAAGACTTCGGCCCTCATGGCTTTCCTTTCTCCAGGGATTTTGGGGGTCCACCTCCTGGAATCTCTTCTTGGACCACATTAAAGCTGTCCTCTCAGCATCTTTTGAAGAATGTTAAGTAGACCAGGCAGGAGCAAACACTTTCCAAAAATAGTAGAACTTTAACCATTAGAAAAGCTGTCCCCATCAGCAGCAAGGATAGCAAACCATCTCATTAATATTCAGAACAACCTTGTAAGGTCGGCTAGTTTTATCCTCCTCATATTGTAGGTGGAAAGCCAGTAGGGGCTTGCTGAAGACAAGCTGGTGTGTTTGAGGTAGACCTGAACCAGAGACATATCTGAGAATCATTTATAGGCTGCTCTTGCACATAAGTACATCAGATGAGTTGATGCATAATACCTGGGAGTGGAAGATATGAACTTTACCACACTGAAAAAAGTATGGCATCTGAGTTGGGGCATTTTGTGATACAAGCAAACGTTTGTGATAATAGATTGCAGCTGACACTTTCACACATGCCAGTCATCACTTGATGTTGCAGTCATAATGGGATGAGCATGCATGTTGAACCAGACCTTAGGCTGAGACGGTTACTCAGTTAACCAACAAATTTTCTGGAGGTTCAGCTGTGTATATGCCCCTCTGCATCCACAGCTGATAGTGGAAGGGAGCTGAGTCATGTGCAAATCCCCAAAATAAGCATATATTTCAGCAGAAACTGAATCATCCATAAGGCCCACTGCATTCCCATACAAAGGAGCACAGGAAGCTACATTCTATCAAGTCAGACCAGCTGTTAACCAGATGTTTGATGGTTTGTGCCCACTCAGAGACAGCTGTGGGCAGGATTCCTGCATTGGACTAGATGACCCATGGGATCCCTCCCAACTCTACAATTCTGTGATCTTATTTTATTGTGCAACGCTTTAGTGAAGCAGCAAATAAATAAATACCTAATACTAGTTCAGACCACTGGTCCCTCTGCTGTAGAATTGCTTACAACACTGAGTAGCAATGGCTTGCCATCCTTCACTTGGAGCTGTGAAGGAGTGAACCTGGTACCTTTTGCATGCAAGGCGGATGCTCTGCCATAGAGAAATGACACTTTCCCTATGTTTTGTGAACTTGGGTAGCATGGGTCGCAAAGAATCCCCACCTGAGCCATCCACATTACATCACCAAGCAGCAGCAGAAGAAGAGCTGCCACTTTCATTTCAACATTCCACCAGGACCATTTGTAAGGATCACGCCCTCCAGGAGCTCTGGCCAGCTGTTGCTTCCTGTTGAGGAACAGATGCCTGGGGTCTTTTTCTCAGCTGCCCAATGAAGTGTCACTTGTAGTCCTAAGTAACAGAAATGACTGAGTTTTTAAAAAATCTAATCACTGAGAAAACATATTTCATGAACATCAAGGCAACTGTCTCAGAACTCTCTCTCAAAAACCCTCAAAATCTCCACCTTGGAAAGGTGGGGCCTCCTTTCACCCCACCTTCCTCTAGTGGAGCAAGGGTAGCTTCACATGAGAAATCATGAAAAAAAATCAAAAATAAACTTTGGCAATAAAACCATTGCAGTAAGATATGCCAGAGAGATAGCACAAGTACCTTAGAAGGACTGCAACCTAGGTGTAAGGCAAATTACAGACTAAGAGCCTGGGTAAACCAAAGCTGTTTATCACAGGGAGGCTCATTTGACTCCCAACTGATGAAGATGCATGGATGAAGATGGGTAGTGTTAGCAGCTTTTCATATTTACGCAGATGGGGAATAGCCAATGGATGTTTCTCCTTCCCAGTAGGCTTAGGTGCAACCTGAAACCTGCACAGCACCTCAGAGAGCCTCATTTTAATGTCAGCTAACTCCTATGAAAGAGATGCGGGTGGCGCTATGGGTTAAACCACAGAGCCTAGGACTTGCTGATCAGAAGGTCAGCGGTTCGAATCCCTGCAACAGGATGAGCTCCCGTTCCTCGGTCCCTGCTCCTGCCAACCTAGCAGTTTGAAAGCACGTCAAAGTGCAAGTAGATAAATAGGCACTGCTCCGGCGGGAAGGTAAATGGCGTTTCCGTGCGCTGCTCTGGTTCGCCAGAAGCGGCTTAGTCATGCTGGCCACATGACCCGGAAGCTGTATGCCGGCTCCCTCGGCCAATAAAGCGAGATGAGCGCCGCAACCCCAGAGTCGGCCATGACTGGACCTAATGGTCAGGGGTCCCTTTACCTTTATAACTCCTATCAAGCCATTTTCAACTCCCCACCTGCTTTGTTTGTCATCTAGCCCCGGGATGGAGAGCCTGTGGAGAGGCTGGTGGGAGTCTAACAGCATCTAGGTGGCCACAGATTCCCCACCAATAATCTAGTTGGATGAAGAACTGTGGAGAATTGACACACACACACTTTTTGTGACATTTGATGTGTTACTTAAATGGGTTTCATATGGATGGGTAATTCACACAACCACCAAAACCTTTAGACATTGCTTTGGTAAGTTCCTAAGGAAAACTATCCTTACATCCTGGCAAATGGGTATTCAGTGCTGTAAAAAGTGGCCCCGTAGGGCCCTGAAGGATATTCTTCTAGTGAAAATCTCCACTTTGCTGGTCAGTGCCATTTTCACTTCCAGCATGTATATGAAGAGCTAAGACATTACAACATGGATTCTTGGAAATGCTTGAAATTACACAATGGCTCTTTGCCAATGATAATGAATAAGGAAGTTATGGTGCTCTCTTTAACATGAAGTACCTGCGATGCTATTAATATCCTTAAGTACTTGTCAGTAAAATTGTAGTGATGAAAATTGTACTTTCTTTCTTATTAAGAGTTTCTATTTTCTTTCCTGGCAGGACTGTTAAATATGATAGGAAAGCTTCATCGGTTGAATTTCTTCCTGTCATCGCATCTCCATGTTGGGGGAAATTGAGCCTGTAATGCAGCTGCTGAAGAAAGGTGGCAAAGCTGGTAAGAAAATATGCAAATAAAATTGATGTACAACGTGTAGTTTATAGACCTGATTTTTTTCAAATTCAAAAAATCAGCAATTTTATCATCAGCAATACACTACCTACAGCAAACTATGTATTTGTCTGAAGTATTATGGGAATTAAGGCTGATATACTATACCTCCTTGTTTGTGAGTAATATCCATTGAACTCAATGGGACTTACTTCTGAGCATTAGATTATTCTCTCTCTCTCTCTCTCTCTCTCTGTGGGTGTGGGTGGGTGGGTATGTATGTATGTATGTATGTATGAACCACATGTATGTATGTATGTATGTATGTACCACTAGAACTTGGAATATTTTATGAGCTGGCAGCATCCTACTAGTTTTGTGCATTTCAGTGAGACTGGGGCAAAGTAACTTACTGGTAGAGTGTATCTTCTAGCTTTGGTCATGTGAAGGAGAGTCCATTCTTGGCTAAGACCCACTTACATGAAAGAATGTTGTATGGGAAATAAGATCCCACATCCATCAAGAGGGTTGTGCTTGGATTCTTTTTTCCTTTGACCTTACTAGTAATTTGTCTTCTGCAGCTTGCCTGGTGCTGCTTTTGCTCCTGTATATGAAAATATTTGCACGGAGGCTGAAAAGTATCAAGATGAATTTTATAGGTGCTGCCCCAGTGCTAAATACTGATTTTTACATTAACCAAATCACACACACACACAGTTTGTTTGGAATTCTGTCTGGCATTTGCTGTCCTGGACATAATTTGAATTCCAGAGCTCCTTGACTTTCAATTTTTGGTATAATTGGTTTTCTAAAACTTTGAAGTGCAGATGAGAGTTGATAGTCCATGTTATTAGCTTTACATGCCATCTGTCACATGGCACTGCCATTTTGCTTGGGGTAGGCAAATATTAAACAATACCCTAAAAGAAAGTATGATGTGCGAGAATGCATTAACATTAATGTAAAGGGAAAAAAGTTTAAAAAAGTGCTTGACTGCAGTAAGGCAATAATAGGACAATTCATAATTCATAACCCACTGGCAGTATTTTATAATGAATGTCAATATCCATAGGGGTATCTGGATCTGCCCGAATGCTTTCATTAAAAGATGTGGTATGATAGACAGAAGTGTTTTTTATGTGTAAGGTCAGTCTATGCTACTGTTATCCATTTATTGTAGCTGCTTATTGTAGCTGTGATCTGCAAGCCAACTGAATGGATGTACATACTGTAGCCTAGACTGTTGCTTCATTTTGAGAAACTGGTTATCTGGATTGTGTCAAACACATATACCCATACCTTCAAATGGAAATGATCGAAGTATTGGTTTACATCTTCCACTGACATCCAAGAGTCGTAAGTGTGTTTCCTTTTGACTGGATCATGTCCCTCATTGTTAATTCTATGTTGGCAATCCCTTTCTGGATTTTAAATACTACAATTTTATGATCAGCAGGCATTTACATTCAGGAGCAGAACTTGAAATGCTGGGAGACTATTTCTCTCCAATTGCATTCTTACAACAAACAGTATTTGGAATAGCTCTACAGTCCAAGAAGAGAAGATTATCTCCAAAAGCAAAAGCAACTGTAATTAATTGATAGGAAGAAACTCAAAATGGAGTTAGAGCTAAAGGCTGATGCATGTAAATGGATTAGCTTTCAAACCTCAGATCCATAATAGCAAAGGAGAGAGAAGCACACCAACTAATATTTGTGTAATGTTGAGCCATGTGCATTTTTTTTAAAAAGCAGAAGCGTGACTTATGCATCATTTATACACATGATGCCAACTTGCCTACTCCTCGGCATAATTCCACTCCTGTTGTTTTTTGCAAATCTTTTCAGAGAGGGCCAATTTAAACACAATGCCTTTTATGCGTGGCACTGCCAAAAAGCTCTCCCTGATTGTGGCATTGCAGCCTGCCAGCATGGCAAAAGAATCAGTTCATATGCAGCACTGGCACCAGTAGGGTATGTCCAAAACATTGACCATGTTGGTAGCTAGCCGATGCTAGCTGGTAATAATGGGATGGCTGTCTACAGTAGAAAGTTCAAAGAAAGCTGTGCAAGATGCTTCACATAGGCATGAGCTTCTGACAGTAGCTTCTTCATGGTTTTTCACTTTCATTGCCAATTAATTTTACAGCTATTTCCAGGCAAGGAGGGCACACCAGGCAGCCTTTAAAACTTTAAAACATTATCTTTTGACAGCGCCTTCTGTTCTTTGTCTGTCTTTCTCCTTGCTTTTGTCCTGTTTTTATTATATTTCTATGCCGTTTTCAATTCAAATGAATCAGAAACGCAGCACTATATATATAACAATTAACAAATTGTCATTACAATAATTACAATCCATAAAACACCAGTCACTGGCCAGCACAAAGTCTTTCTCCCCCCCTTAGCCTTTCCTTATGTTTCCTTTCTGGGCATCTTTGAATCTCTGGTTTTGTGGCAAGACCTCAGAGATTCTGGAAGGCAAACTTCTAAATCCAAGAGAAATACGGTAACTGCAGCTCTTAGGATATAACAACATGCAGGGGTCCAACATATTCACAAGAAACTTCACTTCTTCTATAAGTCATCCTGGAGTTGAAGAGTTTGAAGGAACTCAAGACACAGAGGCATAATGACTGTGGCAGGTGATGAGAGGCCACCAGAATGAAACAGGAGACTGGTATTGGGTTCAATTAGGCCACAACTTTATTGACTACAGGAAAGTGTAGGTTTGGCTAAGGTATTGGGCATGTATCCTGCATGAGGCAGCCCACCTGCTACCTGATAGGAACCTGGTTGGGTTGAACTTGTGCTGGGGAGTTGACCCCATCATAGACTGGGTGACACAACCCCGCACAGGTCACGACTGGGAGAGGTGTATTGGCCCATCTGTCCCCCAGTGGACTCCCAGAGAGAGTTACCACTCCTGGACTCCTCTAATAGGGTACCCCAGTGACTAAGAATCCATCTAATGCTTTATCTGCCAAAGCTGTGACGGTTGCTTTGAGGTAGGCGAAAACCTGCAGGCTGGCCAATTTGCTTGCAGGAGAAAATGCCTCCCTAGCCCCAAATATGGTGACTAAATAAATCATAGCAAGGTCCATAGGCTCCACACACTTCATGTCCACTCCACACACACCCCAGACAGCCCCTAAAGACTGGGTGGGTAGGTGGAAAATCTCACAACCATCTGCCAAGAGGGCGGCCTGCTCCTGGCCCCCCCTTGGGGGTTGGTTGCAGCCCCCAAGCCCCTGCCTCTGATTGGGTAGGCGGGCACTGCCCGCCCATACCTGAGAGCATGACGTGACTGGAGGTGGGCAGCAACAGGTGACCATCGCCTCATCCAGCCACACTGAAAGATGGCGGCCACCCATAGAATCATAAAGTTGGAAGAGACCACAAGGGCCATCGAGTCCAACCCCCTGCCAAGCAGGAAACACCATCAGAGCACTCCTGACATATGGTTGTCAAGCCTCTGCTTAAAGACCTCCAAAGAAGGAGACTCCACCACACTCCTTGGCAGCAAATTCCACTGTCGAACAGCTCTTACTGTCAGGAAGTTCTTCCTAATGTTTAGGTGGAATCTTCTTTCTTGTAGTTTGGATCCATTGCTCCGTGTCCGCTTCTCTGGAGCAGCAGAAAACAACCTTTCTCCCTCATCTATGTGACATCCTTTTATATATTTGAACATGGCTATCATATCACCCCTTAACCTCCTCTTCTCCAGGCTAAACATGCCCAGCTCCCTTACCCTGGACCCATCATGGCCATGTCATGTGGCAACAGCCGCCCACTCAGAGTCCCAACTGAGCGGATATTCTGCAGGACATGACCCCACACCCAGCAGTACATACAAGTATTTATAAGTAGTGAACATGGAAAGGAGACTAGCAGAAAGTGACACGTGATCCACACACCCCTAAACACCCAAACAATTTGTCTATGACTCCAAGTAGAGCAGTTTGGAGCCTGACTCTGCTGTCCCAACTTATTGGATTAGCCCCTGATCGGGTCAGCCTGAATTTACTGTTGAGATTGGTGTTGTTTGAAGGTGTCACGTGGACTATGAAAATTACAAGGGACTGCACACAGTAGTAGTAATAATAATAATAATAATAATAATAATAATAATAATAATAATAATTTATTTATTTATTTATTTATACCCCGCCCATCTGGCTGGGTTTCCCCAGCCACTCAGGGCGGCTTCCAACAGAACACTAAAATACAATAACCTATTAAACATTAAAAGCTTCCCTAAACAGGGCTGCCTTCAGATGTCTTTTAAAAGTCTGGTAGTTGTTTTTCTCTTTGACATCTGATGGGAGGGCATACCACAGGGCGGGCGCCACTACCGAGAAGGCCCTCTGCCTGGTTCCCTGTAACTTGGCTTCTTGTAGTGAGGGAACCGCCAGAAGGCCCTCGGCGCTAGACCTCAGTGTCCGAGCAGAACGATGGGGGTGGAGACGCTCCTTCAGGTATACTGGACCGAGGCCATTTAGGGCTTTAAAGGTCAGCACCAATACTTTGAATTGTGCTCAGAAACGTACTGGGAGCCAATGTAGGTCTTTCAAGACTGGTGCTATATGGTCTTGGCGGCCACTCCCAGTCACCAGTCTAGCTGCCGCATTCTGGATTAGTTGTAATTTCCGGGTCACCTTCAAAGGTAGCCCCACATAGAGCGCATTGCAGTAGTCCAAGCAAGAGATAACTAGAGCATGCACCACTCTGATGAGACAGTCTGTGGGCAGGTAGGGTCTCAGCCTGCATACCAGATGGAGCTGGTAAACAGCTGCCCTGGACACAGAATTGACCTGTGCCTCCATGGACAGCTGTGAGTCCAGACCAGACTGTGCACCTGGTCTCTGATGTGGACAAGCCTTAAGTAACAGCCTTGTGAAGTAAATTTGGTAAAGTCTCTTCAAAGGAAGAAAGAGGTGATTGCATTTAGAAGAAGAAGAAGAAGAAGAGTTTGGATTTGATATCCCGCCTTTCACTCCCTTTAAGAAGTCTCAAAGCGGCTAACACTCTCCTTTCCCTTCCTCCCCCACAACAAACACTCTGTGAGGTGAGTGGGGCTGAGAGACTTCAAGGAAGTGTGACTGGCCCAAGGTCACCCAGCAGCTGCATGTGGAGGAGCGGAGACGCGAACCCGGTTCCCCAGATTAGGAGTCTACCGCTCTTAACCACTACACCACACTGGACTAGACAACCACCTCTACCCAGTCAATACAAGCGACATTTTCTTACTGCTCTAATGCAGTCAATGTATTACTTTAGCAGTATGAAGATTTTTTTAGCTCTGCTGGTTCCATTTTTCTTTTTGTGTGTACATGGCCCAGTCTAGCCCTTATTTATAACAGTACTGCTCACAGTTCTATTAAAAACTCCAGGATTTTCAATCTGTCTTATACCTACCCCATCATTATCTCCCAGAATTAGCAGCATTCTGGTAACTGGGTTAAATTGGACCATTACCCGTTACTATAGCAGCCAGAATTTCTTCTCTGGGTTGGTTAAGGCTATCGTCACAGGTAGAAGAGATAACCTTGGCATGTCATATTTTGTGCTGTAATTAGTAAATAATAAAATATCCCTTGTTGCATAGGGTTTGGTTGTTTAGGAAAGGGCCAGGAGTTATCACTAGGCAGAACTATCTATAGAGAGGCACACTTATTTTGATTTATCAAATATCTCCATAGATAACTTTACTGCTCTCATTCCTGCATTCAAAGGGAGTTATTTTCCTAATTTACTTGATGAAATTGTGCACAGAAGGTAATTTGGATGTGTGTTTCTTCTCAAACTAATAATTTGCTTTCGAATGGAAATAATTTCCTTCACAGCTTTGTTCTGAGGAAGGTCAGGTGATTTACCTGCTTCCCAAATAAACATCATCAACTGAGATGAAATACAAGTCCTGCATAGGTATAAGGTTAGAGAGCAAGGATATGAATGATAGTTATTGGCTAGTAGCAAAAATGTCTCTGCTTTTTTTTAAAAAAGCAGAGACATCACCTTGCCAACAAAGGTCCGTATAGTTAAAGCCATGGTTTTCCCAGTAGTGATGTATGGAAGTGAGAGCTGGACCATAAAGAAGGCTGATCGCCAAAGAATTGATGCTTTTGAATTATGGTGCTGGAGGAGACTCTTGAGAGTCCCATGGACTGCAAGAAGATCAAACCTCTCAATTCTTAAGGAAATCAGCCCTGAGTGCTCACTGGAAGGACAGATCCTGAAGCTGAGGCTCCAATACTTTGGCCACCTCATGAGAAGAGAAGACTCCCTGGAAAAGACCCTGATGTTGGGAAAGATGGAGGGTACAAGGAGAAGGGGACAACAGAGGACGAGATGGTTGGACAGTGTTCTCGAAGGTACCAGCATCAGTTTGACCAAACTGCGGGAGGCAGTGGAAGACAGAAGTGCCTGGCGTGCTCTGGTCCATGGGGTCACGAAGAGTCGGACACGACTAAACGATAAAACAACAACAACAATATTTACTTGCTATATTTCAGTGGTACTTACTCCAAAGCAAATGTGCACAGGACTGTAGAATCTGGTGATTTCAATCATAACTGTTAAAATAAAATCATAATGTTAAGGTAACCTGGTTGTGGATTTTTTCATATGCCATTATTGCCTCTCTGATTTACTCCAGAGCTTATGGAGCAGATTTTGGCTAGACCATGTGGAAGTCGGTTTCTGTAAACTCTTCAACTTGGCTTAGTTTACATAGCTACTCCCCTCTTTTTTATAACCAGAGGAAGCCACTTACGACTTCCTTAAACGTACAGTGTTCAGTAGTAGTAATAATAGCTTGTCTTGGCATGGAGACATCTCAAATGGAGGGGAAAATGGCGCTTCTCTAATTCAAGAAGTTAAATCCATCCTTATTTGAATTGCCAGAAATATAGGTAGCCTTATTTGCTAACTGTTTAGCAAGTAAGCCCTGAATTAGATGTCTTTATTATTGGAATGTTCTTCAGATGCTCTGTGCTAGCAACAAGTAATCATCATCTGTCATTAAATCAGGGCTTATTTTCAGCTGGAACGCAGTTCTGTCGCCTCTCAGGTTGGCGCTATTGCCATTATAAGAGAAAAAGGGAAGCGTTTATGGTGAGTTCCGCAACCTCCTCTGTTATTGTAGCACTGTATAAAATAACAGGTTTACAATATATACAACATGCCTCTGTTAATTGTAAGAACAAGTTGGGAAGTTGCTGGAGGCTTCAGTTTGCTTAGCATTTCTTCCATGCAAGTTTCACTGGAATTGATGAGGGGAAGCAGCAGATAAAGGGAAGCAGAGAAAAAGAAATGGTTGAGTTATTGTCTCCATGTTTTAGAGATCACTTGCATTCCTTTGGTAGCCTACAAAGCCAGCAATTCCACTGGCAGAAAGTTTGAAGCTTAACTAAATGCTAATTTGTGTTCATTTCTTGTGATATTTTAGGAAAGATATTTCCTTGGACTTAACTACTTATAGGAAGGGGCTCCCCACCACATGCAAAATAATCTCTGTTTCTCTTGAAGGCACACAAGCATTCACTGCCAGAATTTTAGAGTCATCCACAGTCTGTTGTCATACTGAAATAATCCATGGATGAAATGTTGAAGCAGACTCATTTAAGGGCATGACTGTCCAGCAGTAATTTCATACTAGGGATGGACAAATTTACTTCTAGTGATGTCCCAGTGTCACCCTGAGGTGGACTCATCCTCATCATTTAATTCGCATGCCGCCTTTCCAGAGTTGCAAGCTCAAGGTGTCTTACAACATGAAAGGATTTACATAATTATAAACATAACAAAAGTAGCAGTAAACAATAAATAAAACACATCAAAAAGTATATAACCATAATTGAACAATTTTAACAAGAATTATGGGACGCGGGTGGCGCTGTGGGTTAAAGCCTCAGCGCCTAGGACTTGCCGATCGAAAGGTTGGTGGTTCGAATCCCCGTGGCGGGGTGCGCTCCCATTGCTCGGTCCCAGCGCCTGCCAACCTAGCAGTTCGAAAGCACCCCCGGGTGCAAGTAGATAAATAGGGACCGCTTACTAGCGGGAAGGTAAACGGCGTTCCGTGTGCTGCGCTGGCTCGCCAGATGCAGCTTGTCACGCTGGCCATGTGACCCGGAAGTGTCTGCGGACAGCGCTGGCCCCCAGCCTATAGAGTGAGATGGGTGCACAACCCTAGAGTCTGTCAAGACTGGCCCGTATGGGCAGGGGTACCTTTACCTTTAACAAGAATTATAAGATCTAAAAATACAAATACAAAATAATAATATCAATAACAGCAACAAAAACAATACCCCACCTTAACCCAATTGTGCCCCTCCTCTGTATGGCCCCAGGAAGGGAGAAAGGCCTCATTATCAGAGCAGCAGACAAAAACATTTCCATGTACTCACAGGAGGTCAGTAGTATTGCCCTTGCAGGGTTCACTTGCCTAGGAGCTTTAGACAAGTCAGCTTGACTCCTCTCTTTCAAGTTCCAGACCTTGGACCAGGGACAGGTGATGCTTCAACCATGCAGGAAGGTTGCATCTATAAACCTCTGGATAGAGGAAACTAGCTTGCTCCTGTTTTTGGCATCCTAACATCTGTCTGTTCAAAGACTTATAAAAATACTTCCAGGATCAGACAAATACCCCCCCCCTTTTTTCCCCAATACCATGGGCCAAGTCAGCGTTTTACACTGCACTAACCCTGGCCTTGCATGTGAGCCAGAGTGAACAGACAGATCCTTCATAAATATGCATAGCCTTCTTCTCTAAGCCAGTGGCCCTCGCAGTCTCCAGTAATGAATTCCCTAAGTGTGTTTTGCCTGATGGAATACTTCCTTTTGTTTACCTTGTCAGTCTTTTGAACACCCCCAAGCTTTAGTGATCTTGGAAGGGACAATTTCTGTCTCTTCCAACAATCTGTACCATTCGTAATTTATTAATCTTCTAACATGTCTCCTATCTCTTTACGGCAGACTGAAAATCCACCACTGCACTTGAACAGTTTATCCTTAAGTTATTTTCTGTGAACCACCCTGAGACCTCTGGGTGCATTGTGGTATTCAGTAAATTCAATTATTCAATAAATAATAATGGATTCAGTTGCCTTCCTGCAAGGATCCAGGGGCTATTTTAATTGTTCTCTGGATTCCCTAAAAAGAGACCGTTTATTATTAAGTGTTATGGGTCAGGAGTCAGCTTCACCAGCTGAACAGCAGCCTGAAGGGGGAGAAGGGAGAGTAACTCCCCCTGCAGCTGATCAGCCTTCAAGGACACAGAGGAGAAGGCAGTGATGAGAACCAGCTGGCTTCAGCCTTCTTAGGCAGAGCTTCAAGCAGCAGTCAGGTGCTGGTAACAACCCTAGTATTTCCTGGCCCTTCCTTGCTGCTTCCTGCTTGTCTTGACCCTTGACCCCATGATATTAGGATTCCCAGATCCCTGGACCGTCTGACCACATGAATTGCTGTTCGCCTCACCCTAGGACTTGACCTGACTTCGGATGCTGACTCTGCCTCCATCATCATCATCATCATCACCATCATTTTATTTAGTTGAAATAGTTGAAACTATGCTCAAGGCGGCTTACCACATGACAAGATTTACAAACATAACAGAAGTCATAAACAATAAATAAAACACATCAAAAAGTACACAACCTAACGGAAACAATTTCCACATAAATCATAAGATCTAAAACTAAAGATACAACAATAATATCAATAACAGCAACAGCTCTCTCAATACTCCAGCCCAAGAATCTGTTCAACAGCCTCAGCTTTTGTAGCTGGAGACAGTCAGCACTCCACTCTCCCAGGCCAGATGGGGAAAGGCCAGTAAGACAGGGTGCAGGTCTTCCAGGGCTCACAGCCAATATGGTCTCATTTAAAACAACACAGATAAAAATTAAAAACAATTTAAAAGAGGAGCCCTCGGTGTTAAGCAGCAGTTGCAGTCCTTGTGAAGCCTGTCAAACCCCACTCCAAGCCAGGTGGAAAGAGGCAAGGGGGGGCCCTTCAGGCCCTCAGCAGGCAGTCCTCCTCCAGGCAAGTACACCTCAGATTCTTCTAGTTGGCTGGTCTCCCACTCCACTGAGCTCTGAACGTTGTTGCTCGGCAACGAGACTATGGTATTAAGCACAGCTAAGGCATGGATGAATTTGTCTACAGTACTTATAAGACCATAAAACTGCTGGATCAGGACAACGGCTCGTCTATGAGAAACCAACAAGCAAGACTCAAGGGCAAGCACACTCTTGCCTCCTGCAGTTTCCTGTCTCCAATCATGGAGGCAGAGCATAGCCATCATTGCTGGCAGACATTGATAGCCTCACCCTCAATGAAAATACCAGTAAAACCAGAGTGGTCTACTGGGAAACTGTAATTGTCATGTGGAGAGATGAATTTGGACTTGATGCTTTGTGGAGACTTTTAGGGCTGAGCCAAAAATTCTCAGGAAAGACTATTCTGATAAACACGCAGAGAATTATTGGAATGGCCATCCACAATTTACACACACAAGTAAATGGCTAAGCCCTACACTTGGTGGAATGATTCTTCCAGCCCCTCCACCATTGAGTGAAACTGTAGATCCAACCCAATGTACTTTAATATTTTTGAGTGAAGTAACTGGCTTGTTCCCTACTACTACCAATCCTCCTTTCCTAGCCGTGTACCTCCTTCACCACCAAAGATGAATGGACAAGAAAGTTTCATTTGATGTTAAGTGAGCCAACATTACTCAGAAGGGAGTTTTCTGAGAAATTTTCTTTCCCACCATCACTCAAACTGTTAGATCATTTGACCACCCCACCCTACCCCACCCCCAGTCCTTGAGAATATTCAGCAAAATTCTTATCAGCCCCATTTTGCCACCCTCAAACAGCATGGAGATGTACTGTTAATTGCACTGTAAATGACTTCATTAAATTAAAAAAATGCCATCAGTTTATTAAACATGACCACAAAGTCCCCTGTGTGTTAAGATAATTTCCATATAAACGAGGAAATGCAAGGAATGCAGAGTGGATAAAATCAAATGCCCCGAAGAAGAAGAAGAAGAAGAAGAAGAAGAAGAAGAAGAAGAAGAAGAAGAAGAAGAAGAATTTATACCCCGTCCATCTGGTGGGTTTCCCATTCCATAAAGGTTAAACCCACTGGGCCAAAAAGGAAACCATGTGAAATTTCAATATCAATTGCACCTATAAGGTTAAACATGCATTGTTCATATCAAAGACTTTTTATTTACAGTTTCTCACTGTTCCTTACTGCTTTAATAATTATGAACTTATTTTTCAGTCAGTCTTTCATCAACTTACTACAAATTTTAAAACATGCAAAAGAAATGTATCTCCCCCCCCCCCAAAAAAAGGGAAGATAGAAATAAGCGTAACAAAAACCAAACAAAACCAACCTCTAAAAGGAACAGTAAATTACAATAGTAACTGAGAAAGCAACCTCAGCATATAAGTTATAGAACCTGTTTTTATCAGCCAGGATGAGCAAGGATCCCACACACAGGTTGTTGCACAAATCTGGTCAGGAACCTTGTCCACATCCTCAGGCTGCATCAGTTGAAATTCATCCAACAACACTGGGCAAGACTGCGCAATAGACTCCGCAGTGGAGTCAACTCCTGTAATAGTGAAGACCAAGTCCTGGTGGATGCAAGCAATTTTATCCTCAAAATGCCAAAGGAAGTGTTGGTGGGGAAATGGTATTGCTGGCAAGTGTTCTTAGTAAACCATGATAAAGTTAAGCTGCAACTCATTTCATTTTAAAAACAAGCAACAAACCAAATTCATAATTAGAAAGAAATAATTTGACAACTGTAAGTGTCCAAAGATCTCTCTCTCTCTTTTTAAGTACACTTTCCAATTCTGCATCAGGATTGTATACAGATGTCTCAGACAAGGACAAAAGAATAATAGGCAGCCTTGGCATAAAAGCATGTTCTACAGAATGAAGGAGAGGGGAGCACAATGGGGTGACCATGGAAGCATTTATTTTAAAGCACAGCTTTGAAAAGAAATGCATTTAGCTCTTAGAATCTGAAGGCATTTCCATGGCAAGGTAGCTAGAGAAAAGCACTGCCCATTTACAGTGCATCTAACATATTACTTGCATCACAAACAAAATGGATTTTAATAATAATAATAATAAATTTGAGTGTAATAATAGACCTTATATGCATGTATAGAGTACGGCAAGGCTGTATATTGTCTCCCTGCTTATTTAACTTATACGCAGAATTCATCATGCAAAAGGCTGGGCTGGATGAATCCCAAGCCGGAATTAAGATTGCCGGAAGAAATATCTACTACTACTACTTATCAAACCTTTATTAGGCATTATGCAAATAAAACCATAAAAGAGAAAATAGCATATAAAAGCCTTAAAATATATATAGAAAGGCAGCAGTTGGCTACGTACATATTTATATATATACATATAAAATCAGTGGTTTTCCTTGTTAACCTGCTCCTTGGAGGACTGCTACCAAAAACTCGGCTACCCCCGCCGTTACCCTTTGGTCAACGTCGGATAGGCAGAATCCCACACATTCACCTTGCTGGGGTTCCAGACCACCCAAAAGAGGGGACAGCACGCGTTGACGGAGCGTACTGTACAATGGGCAATGAAAGAGAATATGCTCTACAGTGTCCGGGACATTCATAGAACATCTGCAGAATCTCTTGTTTCTAGGAATGTTTTGATATCTTCCCCTGACAAATGCTGAGGGAAAAACATTCAAACGGGCCAGCATAAAAGCCCTACGTTGGGCTGGGATTATTAATTTAGTGACATAATTGGCTCTGCTATCTAAGATATTTAAATCATAGAATATGGGGGAGCAAATTTTGTTTACAGCTGCCATAATATTTTGTCTCTCGACATCCTTTAGTCTAGTTAGGATATTATGGAAAATGTATTGCTCATTAGAATTGTACAGGGGCTCCAGCTCGATGCCTAAAGATTCAATCTTTTTTTCGAGGTACTGATACCATCTTGATTTATAGGAGTCTTTGAGCAAATCAGCGAGCAGACTTGATGGAGGGCAGCGAAAATGGCAGCGTAACCAGTACTTTATTGAGGTGGACCAGGCCCAATATTCCATTGTGTGTATGCCTATTTCTGCACACATTGTTTCATATTTGATCACGGCTGGGAGTCCAAGAATACGCCTCAGAAAGCTGGAGTGAATCTTTTTTAAATCACTGTTATATGCTTGGACCCATAGCGGGATTCCATAGAATATCTGGGATTGCACTTTTGTTTGAAATATCTGATTGGCCGCAGGAATAAATTGATTACCTTTCTGATAATAAAAACGGGCAACTGCTGATGAGGTGCACTTTGCCTGTTTTATGGCATTTGTGCGATGATTTGCCCACCCTAAATTGCTCTGGAATAAGATTCCCAGATACCTATAGATTTTCACTTGTTGGATTTCTTGCCCTCTTATTTTCCATTTCTCTAATTTCCAACCATTCGAGAAGACCAAAATTTTTTTGTCTTCTCATAATTTATAGAGAGTTTGTTACATTCACAGTAAAGGATCAGAGAAGATATAAGACGTTTCAGGCCCAAGCTCGTTAATGATAGTAGGACAGCATCGTCTGCGTATAATAAGAGAGGGACTGGTTTCTGATTAAGTTTAGGGGCATGTGATTCTATTTTTTGAAGGTGATCTGGCAAGTCTGATAAAAATAAATTAAATAGAAAGGGGGCAAGAATACACCCTTGTTTTACCCCTTTCGAGTTTGGGATGTCTGATGAAAGGTGACCTTTGGTGTTAAGTTTGACTTGACAGGTATTGGAAGAGTATAGATTTTGTATTAGAATCAGTAAGCGCTGATCAATTTTTAATTCTGCGAGTTTCCTCCACAGCTTTGGGCGGTCAATTGAGTCGAATGCACCACGAAAGTCCACAAAAGCAGCATATATCTTAGATTGCCTTTGGGATTTGTATTTTTCAACCAAATGCATAAGTATAAGGCAGTGGTCTAATGTAGAGCAACCTTTGGAGAAACCTATTTGTTCTTTCCCTGGTAAATTTAGGTTTTTCATCCAGGTAAGGAGTTTAGATAAGAGGTGCTTAGCGTAGATTTTCCCTATCACTGATAGTAGGCTTATCGGTCTATAATTCCTTGGTTCTTTTGGGTCGCCATTTTTAAAGATTGGGATAATTATTGATCTTAGCCATATCTCAGGTATGATCCCATATTTATCTATGAGAGTAAACAATTGAGCTAAGGGTTCTGCCCACCAATCTATATAGGTCTTGAATAATTCTATTGGTAGACCGTCTGGCCCAGGAGATTTCCCCGATTTGAAATTTTTAACTATCTCTCTAATTTCCTCTTCTTCTACCCTTGGCCACTCCTGGAGTTTATTGATTTTATTTTTAGTGGTCTCATTTCCTTTAGGTTCACTGTGTAGATTGTTAAATACAGATGTAAAGTATTGGGACCATTTGGATTCTGCAATTGGTGGTAGAGTTAGTTGATTTTCGGCTTTCAATCCTCCGTACACTAGGTTCCAGAACGCTTTGTTGTTTTTACTCTGAATTGAGTCGAATAATTGTAGTCATTTTTGGGTTGCATATTTCTGTTTCTTTTCGGCCAGAATGTAATGATATTTTCTTTTTTCATCAAGATAAGAGGGCTCTAGTTTAGTGCGATTATTTTTAAATATTTGGCGCAGTTTTCTTTTTAGCTGGAAACATTCATCATCAAACCAAGGGCTAGCGCTATGTTTAAGTACCCAAACTTTAGGTGGAGTACTAAGCTCTACGAACATTTGGAAGATTTCATTATAAATTTTCGGAATATCACTGTGGGAGTTAGTGGTCTTTAAGTTGGATAATATTTGTTTTCTCAGGTTGGCTGTAAGTTTTTGCCCCACTGCTGCACTCATTTCCTGGGACCATTTTAATTGGGTCATTTGTTTGTATTGAGAAGGTTCTATGATATTGTACTTGGTTATTTTGGTTTCGACCTTTAAGTTAATAGACAACGATAATGGCTGATGGTCGCTTTCAGTACGCGTTCCAATTTTGAGGTCCATGATCGAATTTATAATATTATAAGGGACAAGAATATAGTCGATGACACTGCATCCTCGGGGGGAGAAGTATGTAAACTCCCCGCTTCTATCGCCTTTTGTTGAACCGTTCACAATCTGCAAATTAAAGTTGTTACATAATTCAAGTAGGCGTAGGCCTTCGTTGTTTACAACCCTATCTCTGGAGAATCGTCCTATTTTCAGGGCATGTGCGATATCATTATCAGTATTCCAATTTAGTTTGCTACATAGTTGTTCATTGTTGGTTCCCACTCTGGCATTAAAATCACCTGCTATTATCAGTGAGGCGTTTGGGTATTTATCGGTCAAATTTTCTATATAAGAGGTTAGTTGTGACCAATTTTCACTGCTGCTGTTGTTTTTAGTTGGGGGGATATAGACATTTACAAGTAGCAAAGTATCGTCTTTTTGGGTTAAAAGTAGAGCTTGTGCAAGTGGTAAGCATTTTTCTAGCTGCTTGATTTCAAACCCTAAGTTGTCTTTGATCATACAACAGAACCCTGCTTTCGGCCGGCCCTTCGTGTTTGTTTTCAGTGCGGGTTTCGTATAGGAGGTGAATCCATTGATTTTAATATCTCTAGTTGACCATGTTTCTTGTAGAAGTATTAATTCAAAATCTTTAAAGAAGTTCATTAGGTCTGGGTCTCCGTCTTTGTTTCCCCACCCTGCAATATTCCAGGACAGCAAGCGTAGGATCCGTTTTTGAGTTGGTGGCTGGTTGACAGCATTTAGTCATTCTAGTTCTGTTATTGAGTCCAGCGAGGGATTTTGTCTTGTGCAGATACAGCCATTTGTCGCTGCTTTTGGTGGGGAACATAGTGGTGGATCTTTTAGACTCTTTTTTAAAGTGCAGGAAATTAAAGTTTCCTCCCTTTCTTGATTTCCTTCCTTAGCTGTTCCTTGTTCCTGAGAAATTTCTGTGGTTGGTGGCCTGTTATGGACAGTAGGACTGTTTTCAGTCTCTACTTCCATTTCTTTGGCCTCATTTGGTGTTGAGCTCAGTGTGTCAGGTCTGTTGGAGGTCATCTTTTGTTCGGCAATGTTAGAGTCCTTTGTAGTACTTAAATAGGGGGTACCTATTTCGTTTGGAGCTAGTATTTGATATCTCAGCCAGGAATTTGTGGTCTCATTGCTGGAGTTTTTCCTTGCCATTTCATATTCTAAAGGAGGCTGGATTTGAAGCTCTGCATCTATACATTTGAAAGTTCCATTAGTAGCTCTCTTTTTGACTATGCATTTTGGGGAGAAGGCTGGTAAGTGTAAAGTTTGATTGTATATTGTTTCTACTGCATTTTGTTGACCTTGTTGGTGAATTTCGGTCAATCTGGCCTGTAGTTTCGTCAATTTACTGAGTATGTTTATTTGTTCTTTATCTGGTAGCTTGGTAAAGTTACTCAGCAGATCTTCTTCTTCTGGGACTGTCCAGTCTATTGTGTCAAGGGCGAGGCTGTTATTTGATGCTACAGTCGCATGGTTTGGGAGCTTGGATTTTTCTTGCGTGATTTCCCGGGTAGCTGGCTGCGGTTTCTCCCATCTACTGGGTTCTTCCACGGGAGTAGGGCAGATGTCGGCTTCTGGTGGAATGGCCTTGTTCATCTTATTCTGTCTTTTAGATGCAATCAATGGTCTGAGTGATATATCTTCAAAGTGTCGACGCGGAATAATTCCTT
Organism: Podarcis muralis; assembly: GCF_964188315.1. Lineage (NCBI taxonomy): Eukaryota > Metazoa > Chordata > Lepidosauria > Squamata > Lacertidae > Podarcis > Podarcis muralis. The sequence continues at coordinate 43,085,457 of NC_135658.1, forward strand.
TCTGGGCTAAATGAGCCTTTTCCCTTAAGATTTTGGTTGGAATTCTATGACTACCAAATCTTAGTAGTACTTTTTTGGAGTATCCATCGTTAGTGAGCCTCTTGACTGCTTTTAAGTCGATGCTTCCACCCTCAAGGCCTAGGAGCAGATTTAGATGATGTCTGGCCCAGAAGGATGACTCCCAGTAAGGTAGGGGCCCTCTATATGGAAAAATGTGGAGAACAATCTCACATGGCCTCAGTATCAGATTGACTGAGTGAGGGGGGCTTCCTCTGGTTTTTGGCTGGTTTAGAGGTATAAATTTGTATTTGTTCTGTTTATCTCCAGGGCTTCTTAAGGATGGCAAAAAGGGAGTAAGTTGCCTCCTTTCATCTGGGTTGTCCAGCTTCTTGGAGATGTTTTGTAATTGTTCAAAGATTTTTTGAACTGTTTGAGCAGTCAATAGGCAACATTCCTCCAGCAGCTCCACCTTTCTATCAATTAGTGCTTGTGCCTCGATTATGGGAGTAGTAGCCTTGTCCTCATTTATTCCTAGGGATATCTCTTCAACTGTCTTTCCATGTAAAGAGTTGAGGAAGGTTTTGGGAAGAGATATGTGCTGTTTTTGAGGTAGCAGGTAATTATCTAGATTACTCTGTTTGAAACCAGAGGGCTCTGCGTCAGTTTCAGAACACCTGAGTCTTTTGGCTCTTCTCATTGCTAGATTCTTCTTAAATCAATGAGATCAGACTTCTAAATAGAGTGATAGAGTGCTAAAGTTCTCAGGTCGCAATCTCATTCACTTCTCATTCAGTCCTGGCTGGGCTGCTGCGAGGAGTTTAAAAACTGGGTCCAATTAGAGCACTCCTTTGAAGTATCCCCCCCCCCTTTTTCTCAGTTTGTTAAAACAACTGAGATGTTTGGGGGTCCACGAAGTTAGAGGTGGTGGGAGAAATTTGTAGTTTTATGAATTTGTAGTTTTTAGGGTTAAAAGCCCATTAGAAGTCCTTAAAGATCCTTGGGATAAGTTTGTCACGAGGAGTCAACGAGAAACTGGGAGGGAGTGCCTTAATGCCCGGGAGGGAATGTCTGAGAGCCTTCGTTAAAACTTCATTAACTTCATTAAGTCCCGGCACCGAGGAGGATAAGATAAGATGTTCAAAAGCACAGCGAAGTAGTGAAAGGAAATAAAATCCAAAAGAAGGAGGAGAGCCAGCAACAAAGGCATTTAGTTAAAAGATTTCTTTGAGCTCCGATAAGAGCGTCTTACCTCGGCGCCATCTTAGTGTCGACGAATTGTTGTTGTCACACCCAAACAATGATGTGCAAATATCAACAACCTCAGATATGCAGATAACATAACCTTGATGGTAGAAAGTGAGGAGGAATTAAAGAACCTTTTAATGAGGATGAAAGAGGAGAGCACAAAATATGGTCTGAAGCTCAACATCAAAGAAACGAAGATCATGGCCACTGGTCCCATCACCTCCTGGCAAATAGAAGGGGAAGAAATGGAGGCAGTGAGAGATTTTACTTTCTTGGGCTCCATGATCACTGCAGATGGTGACAGCAGTCATGAAATTAAAAGACACCTGCTTCCTGGGAGAAAAGCGATGACAAACCCAGACAGCATCTTAAATAGTAGAGACATCACCTTGCCAACAAAGGTCCATATAGTTAAAGCTATGCTTTTCCCAGTAGTGATGTAAGGAATGAAAGCTGGACCATAAAGAAGGCTGAAGAATTGATGTTTTTTAATTATGATGCTGAAGGAGATTCTTGAGAGTCCCATGGACTGCAAGAATATCAAGCCTATCCATTCTGAAGAAATCAAACCTGAGTGCTCACTGGAAGGACAGATCGTGAAGCTGAGGCTCCAATACTTTGACCACCTCATGAGAAGAGAAGACTCCCTGGAAAAGACCCTGATGCCGGGAAAGATGGAGGGCACAAGGAGAAGGGGATGACGGAGGACGAGATGGTTGGATAGTGTTCTCGAAGCTACCAGCATGAATTTGACCAAACTGCGGGGGGCAGTGGAAGACAGAAGTGCCTGGCGTGCTCTGGTCCATGGGGTCACGAAGAGTCGGACACGACTAAACGACCAAACAACAACAACATGCATGTATAAAATCTACATCAGGAATGGGGAACCTGTGGACCTCCAGACATTGCTGGGTTCAAAATCCCACCCCTTGTGACCTTAAAGCATGCTGGGTGGGGCAGATGAGAGCTGGAGCCCAACAACCTCAGGAGAATTTCTAGTCCATATACTATGGTTTGAAACAAATAATTACTTGATAAAGTGCAGCTGAATCATGCAGAAAACTATAAGTCCTCTTCCATTAACAGACCATCCATTACTCACAAGCAAGCCATACCACATTCAACAGGCTTATTTCTCAAAAGGCATGTATAAGATCAGACTTGCATGTCTTCCTTTAATTTTCACTGAAACCTTGAAAGCACTGGCTTCAGGCCAACACAACTAGATTGTGGTCATATAATCACATCGCAACCCCCTCCCCCTACCCACACATAAAATCCACTAATAAGCAGAATCAGAAGTCTTAAAGGGTTTGTGGTTGACAGCTAGTCATCTTCTTAAAATACTATGCTCCTGGTTCCCCCATGTGATGCCCTCCAAAATACCTTGCAGTTGGTGTGCTCCGTGGGAGGCAAAAGAGCTTTTGTGACGCTTATCATGTCATTAAATAATACTTAAAGGCAAGTAGCTTTTAAGTGCAGCTTACACTGTATATAGAATTTGAATACAGTTTTTCCCACATTCTAGACACCTCGGTTAATATTTTGAAACCCTGCAGGCAGTGAGCATTTTCCCATCCATTTGACATTGCTTCCGCTTACACATGTTCCCAGGGCATCACCTGACAAGGCAGTGGCAACATGTGGAGGCAATTGGTGGCACCCTCGAGACCTTCATGGTCTGCCCCTGTTGTCATGAGTTGGTGGGAGTGGTTTCCCCTTCTCTTTCTCTATTCTTTCTTAAAATAGAGAATCTCAGGCTTGAAAATATATGCAGGTGAGAAGGCACAGCTGGAGGGAAGCAACTCGGCCATTTCTCCCATGACTAGGAGGTACAGATTCAGAATTAGAGTCTTCCAGTGTACACCAGTACGATATATGCAATACAGGAACCAGAAGAGAAGGGGGAAAATGGATTTCTGGAGCATAGACAACAGTGCTAATGAGGGTTATGCAGCTGCAAAGTAAGGGGTGCATTTCAGCAGTTTGGATGTTAAGTAACCAGCATGAACTTCAGTGAGGCTTGAGTAGCTCACCTCAATTTTCCATTACCACACGACAGGAATGGTGAACTTGTCTCTCCTCCCAGGTGTTATTGGATTCCAACTCCCATCAACCCCTGCCAGCATGGAGGGCTGCAGGTTCCTTATCAGAGTTGGCCTTTAGTAACTGGGGATTCCATATCCCATATGCATAAATGTGGCTGGGTGCTTAACTGCACCGTCCTATCATATGACGCTTCAAGATGGACTTGTTGCCAGTTTGGCCTGCTTACTCCAGGAAGGCTGGTGTTGTTGCACCACTTGTGATAAAAGGTAAGGTTGAAAATAGGTGGGGATTGCTTGGCCAGGGATGAGATGCTGCTTGCACTGTGGTGGCTCAGGCTACTATTTTTTAGCCCCCCCCCCCGCAAGGAAAGGAGTGATTATCTATATTCGACCTCCAAAGTGGTCTAACTTCCATAAAAGCCTGCCAGCATTTCCCAGGCAGCATGAAATGGTCTGACTATTCTACTTGCAGCAGAGGTCATTAAAGAAACAATTCTTTGCAGTGGGGAACCACCTACTATTACAAATACCGTTCAAAGAAAAGGCGGATCTATAAAAAAATGCCGCCAACCCAGCTGGAAACCTAAACTCTTTTTTGTAAAGGCACAGGATAGATCAATCTCTCCCTTTCTTAAAAATGAGATTCTGCATTTGATTTTTCTACTAGGCAAAGGAAGTATACAAAGGCACCTGCTTCCTTTTGCATTCTTGTACAGAGAAAATTGAACGTGTGTGTGGCAGTATTTAAAAATGATAAAAGCAAGTAACTAGTCTCTGTTGTGGTTTGAGCAAAAGGCTTTTTGCAGCCTGATGCAAAGCTGCAATCGAGCAAAGAGGTGGCTGTGCCATTAAGGAAACAGCAGCTGCCTCCAGGTAGTGCAATGGGTCGGTGCATTCGGCTGTTAACCAGAAGGTTGGTGGTTCGAACCCACCCAGGGGCAGGATTTTCCTGCATTGCAGAGGGTTGGACTAGATGGCCCTCAGGGTCCCTTCCAACTCTACAGTTCTATGATTCTTTGCTAAACAAGCAACAACCCAAATTGATTTTTAAAAAACACAAACCCAACTTTGCTGCTTTTAGTGCTAAGCAAGGAGGGATTCTCCTTATGGCCTTTGAGGTCATGCTTCTTTCTTTTGTGTATGCATTTCTAAATGTTATATGCTGTACCTTTGGTGACAATTTTAACATAAAAATCCAATAAATCCCACCATATCATATAACAATAAAAGGCAACTGCCTGTGTCGTGTGCCCCTTACCTAGCCTGCTCCACCCCTGCACCAAAGCTCTGCCTACCCCGAACCACTGTGATTGCCCCCCACAACCCAGTGCTGTCCCCAGCTCCTCTCCTCCCAAACACATCTCCCTTCCCTCAATAAAATGATGACAACAACAAAACCCACACAAACGAAAAAGAGTTAAGCCCCTAAACAACACTCCAGCCCAACTTTCTGTTTAGTAGCCTCAGCTTTTGCAGCTGGAGTCAGTCAGGGCCCTGCCCTACCAGGCCAGGTGAAGAAAGGCCTGCAAGGAAGGGGGCAGGTCTTCTAGGATTCACAGCCAAGATGGCCTCTGGCCTCTTCAGCAGGCTTAACCTTCATAGCTGGACTCAGACAGGGTTAGTCATGTTCATTAACATTGAAGAGGAATAGCATTTGATACAGCCCATGGAGTCCCCCCACCCAAGAAAGTGCTGAACATGCTAAAAGAAGCAAGAAAAGGATATGTGCAATTTCCTGTCATTCCTCCATAATAATGTCCCATTGATTTCAGTGGTCCTCACTTCAAAGCAAGCTCACAGCTACATGATCTATGCATTCCTCCGTCCAAAAGGTTAGGCAGCAAATGTAGCATTTATAACACATGGCTGTTCTTGCTTACAGTCAGTGTCAGAGTATGTTCATGTTGATGAGTAATGCAACCCTTGCACCTAGTAGCAAATGCTGAGATGGGATAAACTACCTGTAACGGTGCCCTAGTGTGCAACTGGATGAATGGGAAACAATACCAGTCTGGACAATGAGCACTCACACTTTACATTGTGGGTGCCCTTTGCGGGATCGCACAGTGCTACAGGTCCCAGGGAACTTACTGGCAAACAGGGACTGGCCTGCCTCTCAGTGTTAATTTTTGGAGGTTCACGCCCAGCCTCAGAAGTTTCGTTGCTGGGAGGTGGGCCAGTCCCATATATATAAGGGGGTGGAGCCGACAGTAGCCAGGCAGTCAGCTTAGGAGATTCACCCTCCCTACCCTCCCTTAGTTTAATGTTTTCTTGTTTGCAGGTTAACTTTTTTCTTTCTGTTTAGCGGGCGCTGCTATGGTCCATGTCTGGTTGCTGTTGAAGGACTGGGAAGAAATTTTCCTGCATTGGCAAGCTTTGACTTCCCCATAGCAATTCCTCACAACATTGGCGGTTATGGCCTTGGGTGGAATCCTTTAGTCTCTTCTTCCTTATAAGGGGAGGGGACATGAAGTAGTGATTCACCCCCCTGTGGCAGTGATTCCAAAGTCCCCTCTTAAAGGGGTTATATATATATGGGTGTCTCTGGCCATACACCGAAAGGTTGTCAGTGAACTACCCTGAGTGCGGGAATATGGGCTGGGCTGGCTGCTACACTTACGTCTCGCAGAGCACCCCCATATCCCATTTACCCTGATGTGCCACAGTTCCCCTTGGCTGGGGGGCTGGGAGGGATACACGGCCAAGGCCTAGGCCAAGGTCTTCCTACATTCGGAAGTTTAATAAAGTTGTGGCCTAATTTTAATTCCAGAGGTGTACAGCCGTTTAAAAAAATTAGAACCTATTTTTTTCATCATGCGATATGAATTATTAGGTATACTTACTAATAAGAATTTCTTCTTGAGTCTCAAAGCTTCCTTTTTAAAACACACAGAGTCCTCATTACTTAGAATCTCACCTTCCAGTTCTTGAATTTAGTGATCTACCCAAAGACACACAGATAAATCATCTGCATATTCAATAATGCACTGTTAGCTTTCCTGCCCCCAGCTGATTGGCTGCAATGTCTCACTAATATTTTAATTCTTCCATGCCTCATCTCATGGAATTAAATGTGGCTGATTGTAATCTGGGTAGCTGCTTAATTCACCGCTGCCACCATTTCGTAGCTTTGAAACAATTATTGTTTTTGACAGCTTAATTGCCTGATTATACATATGTGGTGGCATTTTAAGTAGCATTTGACTAAGTTAATTAAGATTTCTGGTAATTGTGTGGGTTTTGTTTAGGCCGTTTATGAGTGCAGAAATGAAATATTACCATTCAGTTATTGATTAGATTTTCTCTTAGGACTGTATATACTAACATTGTCTCTGTAAGAATGGGGTTATAAGAATGTTTAGTTCCTGGGTATGTGGTCTTGCCTTCTGTAAGTTATTGAAGGAAAAAATGAGAAGCATGAGGGGAGCAAAGCACTATAGAAACAGGAGAGAGGTTGTAGGGTGAGATTAAACAAGTTCTATGTTTTAGTTACAGTGGTACCTCGGGTTAAGAACTTAAGGTACCACAGTCTCCTTTGTTCTCCTGTTTGGTTTCACACCACATAATTCATTGTCGTCCATTCCCACCTACCACAGTGAAGGAGATTTTTGGATGTTAGGTACATACCAGCTATTCATTTGAATTACTTGTGCTCTGCCCTTTAGTGTTGCCAGGCTGACTTCCATTAAAACAATAAAATCAAAAAACATTTTCAAAGTACATAATAGGACAATTTACAGTCATTAAAACAGCAGAACAGTGAAAATCTATTGAAATAATTTAAAGCGGGCTGACATTTTTTTAAAAAGTATTTGCCTGCTGCCATAAAGTCACCAGAGTAGGAGAGAGGTGAAAGGTTTTTTTCCTTCATGGGATGAGAACTCCATAGATGGGAATGCAGTTATGGAGGAGGCCCCCATCCATCTAACCTTCAGTTGCAGAATAGGGCTCTGCTAAGAGGAAAACTGGAAGACCGGCATGGTCAGCATTGGTGGCTGGGTGCTTGCACTGGCTGTGAGCTCTAGGGCCAGATGAATATTCCATTATCTCCAGCATCTAGCTTGAGGACTCCATTTATGGTACCAAAATGCCTCAAGGAGCCCAGAATGCCATCCTGCAGCTTAGTCAACTGTTGTATCAGTTTATAACTTATCCTTCAGGATCTTCTTGGATCTCCTGCTGATATATGACTCTTCTTCCTCTCCTGCTAACTTTCCATCCTTCTCCTTTCTTCTTCTGCTCTTGAACTTTTCTGTGCACATATATTTCCCATTCGTGCTTGTGAATACTGCAGGATTTGACTGTGGGATAACCAAGGCAGTGCCCATGAGATCTGCTGCTACACTGCGGTGACAAGAGTTATGGATTGAGCTGACCACATACATACAAGCTTGCATTACTTTAGTTTATGTGCAACACTGATGGTTCAGATAAAAGACTTCCATGCAAGGAAAGCTTTGATAATGGGCCAATACTCCTGGATGAAGGAACTCCTAAATGTTGATTACAGGCAATTTAGTGTTCGTCTGTGTTTTTTTAAAAAATAATAATAATGGCATGGTAATTATGCATTGGTTCTGCATCACAGATTTCTCCTTAGCTGTAAAGTTGTCCTTGAAGGCCATGGAAATCTGCTACTATTTGGCATATTAACAGCAATATGGTACAGACACACGTGTCAGAAATTAAATACCGGTTGCTTAGCAGTTTCATTCATCATGTAGGAAACTTGTGTATTGAGGATATAGATCCCATTCAGTTGTGGAAGTTTTCTTTATTGATACATTTCCAAATGTTTACAGATGCTAATAAGAAATTCATCAACTGCCTTCTCATATTTTCCATGTTGGATCAAGACACAAGTGTTTAGATACATGACAAAAACATGGTGGGTGATTATAACTATTTCCCAATATTGTCACAAATTAGACCATTTTTGCTAGTCAGGCGTGTTTCAGATCATCAGAACCTTGACTGCAACAGGATTCACACTGCAAATAATAAAATGCAAACTGTTTCACAGTGTTCCTTGGGTTATCTCCAGCAGTTGTTTTAAGCTTGCTGCCTGCATAAACAATGAAGGAATACATTTCTGAGAAAGTGAAATTTTTGAATGATGGTGACAGTGGCCTGGAGGAAGAAATTATGCTGTTATAGAATGTTAAATGTCAGGGGGAAGATGAATGTGCCTAAGTCTTTGAAGATTTAAATTGGGCCGATAGAAAGAAAGAAGTGATTAAATGCACTGTTAGTCAGCCACCCACTTTCGTTCCAATGAACATTTAAGTAGGAACTTCAAACAGACAGAGGGACAATGGATTTTCCTATGAGCAATTGTTTGTAAATCATGCATGTGAATTATTTTTGTTGATACATCTGCGATAAGGCACCCTGAATATTCAGATTTGCACTGGCATTTTCTAAACTGGTGCCCTTCAGATGTTTTGAATTAGAACTTTATTAGCCCCAGCTAGCATGGTACTTCTGTCAGTACCAGTACTATTTTAGCACCAAACATCTGGAGGGCATCAGCTAGAGTTGTAGAAAGTTGAGCTAGATCATTGGTACATAAAAAACAAGGGCAAAGTTATAATGGATGCTGGCATGGAGGAGTGAAGCAAATGTGGTTGAAAAAGATAAGTAATTGATCCTCTAACAAAAAAGTTTAATTTTTTTAATTGTTAAGACATTTATTTGCTTGTTATTATGACAAAAATGTGGTTGAAAAAGATAATTAATTGATCCTCTAACAAAAAAGTTTAATTTCTTAAATTGTTAAGACATTTATCTGCCTGTCATTATGACAAAAATAAAATAATATAGTCCCAATAAGATATTTAGTGTCTGAAGCAGACTGGTGGTAAAAAACATGGTAAAACTAACAATGCCATGGTACACCAGCATCAGCACAATTGGATGCTGTCATCTGCCCCAGCTTCAACAAAACATGTTTCTCCTGTATTGGTCTCCACAACCACAGCAGGTACTGTAACTCTCCAATGGTTTGACTTTATCTCCAAAGGCTTACTCTTCCATTATCTCCCGAGACAGATGGATACCTACCATTCAACACAGGGGTACAAATACCCCTAACCATTTTGTGAATCTTTGTACTTTTGTCCATTTACTGTATTTATTTTTCCAGATTTGAACTATAAAATGGTGGTTTTATTAAGTCAAAATGAGAGTACCCCTAAACATTTTTTTAAAGAGAAAATAAAGCACTGCTCCTTTCCCCTCTCCCCAAATCATCAACTTGAAAATATTGCTTAGGTAACTAACTGGCAGAGAGGAGACAGGAACCATGCTCACAAACCTTTTTTTTTTTAAAGCATTCCTACTGGATTCTTATGTATGGAAGTGAGAGCTGGACCATAAAGAAGGCTGATCACCGAAGAATTGATGCTTTTGAATTATCGTGCTGGAGGAGACTCTTGAGAGTCCCATGGACAGCAAGAAGATCAAACCTCTCCGTTCTGAAGGAAATCAGCCCTGAGTGCTCACTGGAAGGACAGATTGTGAAGCTGAGGCTCCAATACTTTGGCTACCTCATGAGAAGAGAAGACTCCCTGCAAAAGACCCTGGTGTTGGGAAAGATGGTGGGCACAAGGAGAAGGGGACAACAGAGGATGAAATGGTTGGCCAGTGTTCTCGAAGCTACCAGCATGAGTTTGACCAAACTTCAGGAGGCAGTGGAAGACAGGAGTGCCTGTGTGTCCAGTGGAAGACAGGTGTGCTCTGGTCCAAGGGGTCACGAAGAGTCGGACACGACTAAACAATTAAACAACAACAACACTGGATTCTTGGGTGGGGTGGGGAATGCTTGAAAACCTCAATGGAATTTCAGTGCAAGCTGGAGGAGTCTTTCACATCACTAAGTGAAAAAATTGACAATTTGCTGTTCTTTAATGGAACACAAAAACTGCTTCCTGGAATGACTAGCTTCATGTTGTCTAATGGTAGGGGTGCTACTTGTTTGTTGGTTCCACCCAAGGAACACATAGACTATTCATTGGACGATACTCCTTGTCCATGTGGAGCTATGCAGAGAGAAAGCTGTCAAATACCTGGACTGTGTGCACAAATTATCTTTATAATACCTTGATTATGAATGGAAGTTAAACTATTGTATTTCATTATTTACCTCCATGTTTTCCAGCCACAGTGACACAGGACTGTGAAACATTTGAATAAAGGCAAACAAATGTATTAACACTTCAGCAGAGGTAGTTGGGATTAATTAGTTAATGTTGACCTCAAACAGGTTCAAAGAAAAGGCTTTGAATAAATTCCATGGTATGAATATATTGAAATTAATCTCTTCCTTGGGGATTACTTTGCATTATGCCTCTAAGATAATCACCTTGTACACATGCAGCTCCCATAAACCCATATAAAATCTCCCTCTACTTAGTAAAATAACACCTTCCAATTCTATTGGTGTCAAAAGCAAAACTTTCAGTGGCTTTGTCTTGGATTTTTATGAGCTTGCAAGCATCACAGAATCTTTCTCAGGGGCTCCTATGACTTTGTCCCCCAACAGTACCCAAGACATATAGAGATGTCATTAGCAACACAGATTATGCTCCAGTGCACTTCTAAATAGAAAATAAACATTTGGAAGTAGACATCTCCATGTCTACACAGACACAGGCGTGCGTGCGCAAACAGTTTTCATGAATCATTTCCTCTTTAAAGAGTAACATTGGCAAATAAAAATCAGATAGGGATGACAGGAAGCTGAATTTACCCATTTTCCCCCTTTCACTGCTCTTACTGGATGGGTGGGGGAGACCTGCAGATCTCCCCCCTCCCACAGTGAAATCTATGAACTCTGGAAGTTGTCAACTAAGTTTGGAATCCATAGAAAAATATAACTGAAACCTGAAGGGTAATCTACATGAAGGGCTTCCATAGAATCCTGCCCTTTTGCCTGCTGGATGCAATAGGATCCCATCCAAATCCCCCTTGTACACTAAGTTACACATGCAAAGTGAATGAATGCATCGTGATACTGTTGCACTTCGGGACCTCCCTCTCTCCATACTGAGCACCCTAGGGTGCATGGGCTCTGGCAGGGTTCTAGCGAGTGTGTGATAGAGGCAGGGGAGATGGTGGTGGGCCCAGGAGAGAGGGCCACCAGTTTATGGTGTTTAGTGCCACCCGTGAGGGAGGAGTTGGGGGGGGGGAAAGGTCTCAGCAGTGAGAGATGGAGGTGGGGGTGCAGGACAGGTCAGAAGTGGAGGAAGAGGCTGTTCAGGCAAGAGGCAGGCTGGTCAAATCCCTACCATCACCTTACCTGCTGGTTCCTAGAACAAGGAGGGGCTTGAAGAGGGAAGCACAATGTTAACTTCCGTGCAGGAGAAGTTTTAGGTTGCGTGCACACACTCCATCGGATGATGGTACGTAAGTCTAGTGGGCACAGTACAGCTTTTGCTACAAGAGCTCTGCTGAGCACAAACCTGGAAATGTTTGTGCCAACTATGTAGGTGTGTGTGTGTGTGTGTCTGTCTGTCTGTCTGTATGTATGTCTGTCTGTCTGTATGTGTGTCATGTGCACCTTAGGATAGGGTTGCCCAGTGCTTTTTTTCTAAAAAAAAAAAAATGTTTAGTGGTACTCTCATTTTGACTCAAGATTATAGTTCAAATCCGGGAAAATAAATACAGTAAATGGAGAAAGTACAAAGATTCAAAAAATGTTTAGGTTAGGGGTATGTGTACATATACATATGTGAAGCTACAGTTAGAACTGGATATGGAACAACTGATTGGTTCAAAATTGGGAAAGGAGTACGACAAGGCTGTATTTTGTCTCCCTGCTTATTTAATTTATATGCAGAATGCATCATGCGAAAGGCTGGGCTGGATGAATCCCAAGCTCGAATTAAGATTGCCGGAAGAAATATCAACAACCTCAGATATGCAGATGACACAACCTTGATGGCAGAAAGTGAGGAGGAATTAAAGAACCTTTTAATGAGGGTGAAAGAGGAGAGCGCAAAATATGGTCTGAAGCTCAACATCAAAAAAACGAAGATCATGGCCACTGGTCCCATCACCTCCTGGCAAATAGAAGAGGAAGAAATGGAGGCAGTGAGAGATTTTACTTTCTTGGGCTCCATGATCACTGCAGATGGTGACAGCAGCCACAAAATTAAAAGACGCCTGCTTCTTGGGAGAAGGGCAATGACAGGCCTAGACAGCATCTTGAGAAGTAGAGACGTCACCTTGCCAACAAAGGTCCGTATAGTTAAAGCCATGGTTTTCCCAGTAGTGATGTATGGAAGTGAGAGCTGGACCATAAAGAAGGCTGATCACTGAAGAATTGGTGCTTTTGAATTATGGTGCTGGAGAAGACTCTTGAGAGTCCCATGGACTGCAAGAATATCAAATGCATCCATTCTTAAGGAAATCAGCCCTGAGTGCTCACTGGAAGGACAGATCGTGAAGCTGAGGCTCCAGTACTTTGGCCACCTCATGAGAAGAGGAGACTCCCTGGAGAAGACACTGATGTTGGGAAAGATGGAGGGCACAAGGAGAAGGGGGCGACAGAGGACGAGATGGTTGGATAGTGTTTTCGAGGTTACTAGCATGAGTTTGACAAAACTGCGGGAGGTAGTGGAGGACAGAGGTGCCTGGCGTGCTCTGGTCCATGGGGTCACGAAGAGTCGGACACGAGTAAATGACTAAACAACAACAAATGTGTACCCCTGTGTACCCCCAGAAAAAAGCACTGGGGTTGCCATATTTCAAATCCCAAAGTTCTTGAGCTTTTTTTAAATAAAACACCAAAAAACCATGATTTTTTTATTGGCCTGCCTAAGATCCAGGACAAAGCGCTGCCTTTCAGAAAGTAAAGGATTAGCTACATGTCATTTGCTTTCCTTGGCTGGGTGTGCCCAGGACAATAGGCTACTCATGACCACAGGGTTTCTTAGTCTTTCCTTGGGAGAGACAGTCCCCAAGCTGAGCAAGTGATACCTCAATTCCTTTATCTCTACATGATAATTCCCTGTACTGGGAGCTTTTATATATGTGTTTATCATAAGGGAGGCAAGACATGATGTGGCAGCAGCAACATTTTGATTTTTTTCCCCTTCTAATTATAAACTTCATTGTTCTGTCATCTCAAGCAGCAACAGAGCAATTAAATTTAAAAATGTAAGTGGAAGAGGAACTGCTGCTTTTCACTAGGTAAGTTCCTTGATTTCTGCAAATTTTATGAATTTCCCTCCCCACTCCAAAACGGCTTAAGATGCTTCTCCGCTTTTGCCACTTGTGAATGGAGCTGTGAGAGGAAGCATTTTCAGTTCAACGACAGACCTTTTGCACTTTAGGAACTGTAATCCTGGGGACCAGCATGGCTGAGAACTGCTTGGAAATGCTCCACTTTTATGATTTATGTTCTAAATGAACCTTCGTCTCTGATTGTCTTAGCCTCACTCTCCCCATCCTTTCTCTCTGAAGATTAAATTGTTTTATGGTTCAAGAATTCCTCACTGTGGAAAATTAACTAAGCAGGTGTAAATTGAGCAAAAACTTTAAAAGACTGAAAGGTGTTCCCAGTAGCATCTGGCTTCTTGCTTGCTTCAGTCTGGCTATGAGCCAGCCGCGAAACTAAGACAGCTGTAGCCAACATTTTGGATGACTTCCTTGTGGCATTTGGCAGAGGTGAGACAATATTTCTGAATTTATGTGACCTCCCCGTCAACTTTAATACTTGGCCATTTAGATATTCTAGTAGGAGCTGACAGGCAGATACCAGGCAGCCTCTTCTCTCCCACTGTCTATAGTCCCTTCTATCCCGGGAGCTGCTCTGTCTCATTATTGCTTCTCTGTAGCCTCAGCCGTATCCCCTTTCTTGCAGCATGTTTTACGTCATTAAGAGATTTAATTATTTTCCACACTCAGCAAAACAACAAGAAAAAGACCCAGCAGTCACAGACCCTCTAAGTGTCCCTATTTTCCACCCCTGATTTAGAGAAGCTGTCCTAGTTTCTGATTTGATCGTGAAATGTCCCACTTTTCCTTAGGAGTTATCCGACCCCCCAAGCTGTCTGAAGGCAATCCTGTATAGGGAAGTTTTTTTAAAAAATGTTTAATGTTTTATTATGTTTTTATATATGTTGGAAGCTGCCCAGAGTGGTTGGGGCAACGCAGATAGATAGATAGATAGATAGATAGATAGATAGATAGATAGATAGATAGATAATACTTTATTCGGCTATAAGCCCACAAGGTAAAACCAATCAATAAATAAAATAGCATTTTACATTCTAGAATATCAACTAAAATATTTCAACGCATAATCTCCTTCACGTTACATACAATCTCTAGATGTACCATATTGTGGGCTTGAATATAAAGATGGTGGATAGAGTTTACTAGATTTTTAATAGTCATGCAGCATTCCATGAAAGAACTGAATTCAGGAATCTGGCAACCTGTAACGTTCTATAAGAGTCAATGTCCTGGAGTAGATAGGCTAGATGTAATTCAGGTGGTTTAGCAACAGTTTCCAAAATGATTGAACTCAGAATCCTTGATCGGGGACACAGTAAGATGTATGGGGTATAAATAGTAAAATTATCATGATGGAATGGGATGTCCCTATTTTCATTGGAGAAATGTTGGATGGTCTGCAGTCATCCTTTAAGAAGGCCACGCTCCAATAGTTCTTATTTAGAACAGCTGCAGGTGTTAACGATTTAAACTAGTGATGAAATACAGTAGCTCACAAATGGTCATTATGACAAATTTGTAGCCACAATTCAAATGCAAGGGATTGGTTCTTTTTGATGGCAGATCAAATCAAATTTGGGGAGAATGCCAAGATGGAATTCCCTACCTGTAGGTTGAGGTGGTATAGTCTGTGGTAATATCTCAGGATTCTGCTACATAAGGAGACCAGGCCTAAGCCTAACATATCTAAAATCAATGCATTTAAATTTGTATCCTGCTGTTCCTCCCAAAGTAGCCCACGATGGCAAACCACAAAGCAAATTATAATAATATAATATAATATAATATAATATAATATAATATAATATAATATAATAATATTTATTCTTTCCTGCACCATAAGGTCCCAGGGTGGATTACAACAATTAAAACACAATATTAAACTGGCCCAAATCATCTTAAATAATAGAAACGGGGGGCAGTCCTAAAAATATACATTTCAAGCACCAAAAGCCAAGACAGAGAGGTGTGTCTTCAGCATTGACTGAAAGTGGCATCATGAAGGTGTCAGGTGCACCTCTGTGAAGAAGAAATTCTACAGCTTAGGGCTTACCAGGGAGGATGTTGTCTAGGTCACCCCACTGAGCTTCTGAGGGTCGTGAAACAACCAAGAGGAAACATCTAAAAAGCAGTCACATATCCTCACAGCTGGTATCTTTCAGCTAGGAAGGTTTTAAATTCCACAGGCAGAATGAAAGATATAGACTCATCTCACCAGGGAGGGCATTCCACAAATGAGTAAGGATCCATTCCACCAAGGAGGACCAACTTGACAGCACTGTGCCATGAAAAGGCATAAAATGCAAGAGTCACCTATCTTTCCTGGGGCAGAACCAAAACAATGTTGACATTTCACATCTACAGCTATGAAATGCTACTGTATTCAGGTGCTAAGGAGTTGAGGAACAGGGAGACCTCTGTCTTTTTCCTCACTTAATGGCTGCTTGCCAACACTAACTGTGCCAATGGGGACTTTCTCCAGGGAAAGAATGCAAAGCAGGGGTAGCCAGATAGTGTTGTTCTCTAACTCTAGGGATGGGAAATAAATTATAGTCAGTTTGCATTTAAAGGGGAAGCACCCTAATTCACACTTTTGAAAGCAATGCACAAACGAAAAACACATCTGTCTTTCAAAATTCACACTTCTCTGAATTTTGAGGTAAGGCTCACTAGCCAAGTAGTGTATATGAAAATGCAAATGCTAGGCTGAAGTGTGCACAATCATGCATATACTCATGGATGCAGCATACAAAGATGTGTTATATTAGACAGAGCTGCTTTGCAAAAATGTGTATATTAAACAAACTTGCATACAAGTTAATAGAGTTTGTTGAGTTAGTGAGCCTGACGGCCAAAATAAGAAATTATGATGAAAAGAAAACAAGAGGCGAGTGGGAGCATTTTGAAGAATGCTTTGAAAAGAGTGGTATTAAGGTTAACTGACAAGTGGGATAAGCCTGTGAGCAGCAACAGACAAGACAAAGGAATGGAAAAGGGAAATAATAAAGGTGTGGGGGAGGAAACATAAGGAGATGTAGCAAACGAAGAATATGAAATAGGATGACAATGGAAGATAAGCCAGGAAGTCTATATAAGACATGAATGGATGTAATATGTAAAACAGAAAATGGATAAATAAATATTAGGAGAAATTCTTAAGAATTTTCATGAAGACATTTTTTTAAAAAAATCCCCAAACTGATACAGAAATGTGGAGGACTGAATTATGATTGGAAAATGAATAATGGAGAGAAACCAGAATTGACAGATTTTCCATCCCTATCCAGTTCCCATCAGCCTTGGTCAGCATAACCAATGGATAGAATGATGGAGGTCATTGCCTAGCAACAACTGGAGGTCACCAGGTGTGCTACCCCAGGTACATAGGAGTGCAGCCTTAAGCAGCTAGCAGCAGGTAGCTATGTCTAACCACAGAGCTGAATCAGCACTGACGGCAATATGACATACAAATTGCCAAAGATAATTCCAATTATATTTCCAAATTAAGAACACAAAAATTAAATAACTGAACTAGCACAGAGTAATGGAAGGCACCATTTAACAGGATTGTAGAACAAAGGGAATAATTACAAATGTGTTTTTTTTAAAAAAAATCTCTCCATCCATTTCAAAGTATCATATACATCAATCTTAAAAAGAAAATATTGATGTTATAGTTAAAAGCTGCCAATTCATTCTTCCTATGACTTGTCTGCTCTCACATACCGCACTGTTTATAGGGTTTTTGCAAGAATTAGTAGTGGTTGGTTTTAAATGGCTAGCGGTACATTTTTTAAAAAAATGATTTAAGATTATTTCATACAGATGTATGAGAGCTTCTTCTAAACAATTATGAAATGTTCCTGCTCCTGACAGGTGCTCATTTCTTTTCAGCTGCTGGAATTTTGAAATGCCAACATATTTTTTTAAAGCTGTTTTCCTTTAGAAAGAGTGGAATGGAAATAGCAACCGCTATATCAGCAAAGCTCCATATTACAGCAGAGAAAATGCAGGATTTTAATAGAGCTTCTGTTCAGCGGTACATTTATAGCACAGAGCAATGAGATTTCCATACATGATTCCGCTTGTGGTCCTTGGAAGTGTGCAATTAAAGTGGCTTTGAAAACTTCCCATGTATTCTATCAGATCAGAAGCACATCTGTTCACACACATTTGGTTAGGAGTACCCACTTATCTTTTGAGTGGCCGCCAGGCAGATGCAGAGGCAATGTCTGTTTGAGACATTGCCGGAGTCTTTGCCACTGGCACTAAAACACAGGCTTCCTATTGCTTTTAATCCTACACAGAACTGATTATTGATCTTTGCCACCCTTCTGTTCCCAAGGGCTCCCAGGACAGATAAAGCGTAACTTCTGATAGCAAAGATACGATTGATTCTGAAATTTATACATTTAATTATAGTGTTACCCAGCAATCTTGATAAGGAAGTTGATTACCTTACATACAGTGAAGCTGGCATTCAGGGATGGAGGATAAGCGGCTGAAATATGTATTTCCCTGCTTATTGCTGAACTCAGATAAAATCCTGGAGTACCTCTCTGTCCTCCTGTCAAGAGATGGGGAAACTGAGGCAGTTAGCAAATTGAAAGCATGAAATAGCAATTGATTCCACACCCTATCCCATAATTTTTACACATTGATTTCTCACTCCTGCAGGGGGCTCTGTGGCGTAGCCAGACTAAGCAGGTGGTCCTATGTGTTTTGGTAGCTCTCTGCTACACCCAAAACCAACTGTCTTGTTTCTCTCATCCCCATCAAGCATTGGGGAGGGGAGACGCAAAGCTCCGTTTTGCAAGCGAAAGCAGCAAAGTGGAAGAACCCCACTTGCTGCTCTCTCTTGCAAACTGCAACTTCACATCTCCCATCTCCATCCAGGAGCATAGACTTCTAAAGAGCTTCATGATTTCCACATGGGTTGCCAACAAACCCATGGCTTTCTTTTCTGTCCCGGGACAAAAAAATTGTCCCAGGACAATTTGCATTTTCCTGCCCACGACATCACATCTGCTTCCTCTTCCAACCACACATTGCACATGGGTGATCTGTAAAGAAAATCCATGTGTCAGGGCGCCCGCATACCTCAGTTGCCCAGAGCCCCTACATGCAGGCAGGAGCTGATGTGATGGAGCAGGGGTCAGCAACCTAAGGCCCATGGGCTGCAAGCTGCCCACGGAGGTCGTTTGACCGGCCCCTGAATGAAGTTGCCCACTCGCGCGCTGCGCTAAACCGGCACAGCACGGTGCAGGGACTCGCTTCCGCAGCACCAGAAATTGCGTCTGTGCATGTGCGATCTGGCCCACAGAGGGTTCTCCGTGGGACTGATCTGGACCAGGCAAGATAAACCTTGCTGACCCCTGTGATGGAGTCTCCTTATAAAAAAGTATAGTTGAAAGAGGAAGTAAACAAGGTGTCAGGGATGGGGCGAAAAGAGTGGATATGCATAGGGCTAAATGGTTTTTGAGACTGAGGCAAAGAATCCCTTCTGAAGGTGTATTGGTGCTCATAGTGTGTGTTTGTGTGTGTGTAAATGCAATTGTGGTATTTGGGGGGGGGGGAATACAGTTTTTAAAAATAAAATACAAATAGCATTTTTAAACTTTCCAGGATAACTCATGCTTTATTCATGATTTTGCTGGTTTAAAATCTGTGTTCCTTGTTTATGATGCCATCTGCAGGTGAAAAAATAGATTTCCACTACTTTTATTATCAAGTCAAACCTAATTGTGTGTTTGTATAGAGTGCTGGCCCCTGGCCTCTTAAGTGAGATGGGAGCACAACCCTAGAGTCTGTCAAGACTGGCCCATACGGGCAGGGGTACCTTTACCTTTACCTATAGAGTCTATATGCATAAAGCATTAGGTTCCCCATTAGGATATGGCCTTAGATTTCCTACTTTTTGTACAAAACCATAAAGGGTTTGTTTGGACAAATAAAAAATTGACCTAAAATTGAAAAAGAAAAACTATTAATAACACTGTGATTCTAAAGTCTAAAGCTGTTATTTTTTTAAATTGCATCCTCATGAGATGAAATAGGGGGAAAAAATGTGTTAATTTAAACAAAGGTTCTCATGGGAGACCAGTTAACATAACCAAAGTGCCTATTGTAGTTTTTTTAATGAGATGCATTCCCTTTTTAATTGGCAATTAATTTATTTTTCTGGGTCATGGGGCAGGTTAGGGTGGGAGATTTTTAGTGATGGGCAACGTTCAGGGTCTGCTTTGTAGTAATGCATACATTTAAAAATGTTTTGCATGAAAAAATAAGTATAAGATTTTGAAAGCTATGCAAGAAGATTAAGCTTCTGCTGATCATGCCGTCTTATCTCCTCTTTGGCTTGGGAAATTTAAGCCCTCCAAGTGTCCATTAGAAAAGCAGCTAATGTAGAATGATAACATATTTAAGGCATTGGTTGAGTGAAATTCCAAAAAGTTTGGATTAGTTATTACTATTACCATTATTATTTATTAAATGCATATACCACCCTTCATCTGAAGACCGCCGGGCAGTTTACAACATAAAAGCACAAATTAAACCACAAAATATATTTTTATTAAAAAGAATGGCAAACTGCCACATTCAGAACCTTACTTGGATGTGTCTGGAGTCTTGGAAGCTTGACTACCTTACATTCTCCTAGAAATGGACCTTGAGCTTGTTTGAAGGTTCTAGCAGGGGAGCACAGCTATCGTATATCCTTGACCGAAGCAGAATGGTACACTCTTTCTATCTGGGATAGTCGTCCTCTTCCACCGAGCTCGCAACTTCAGGAGGGATACACATGGAGCGGTGAGGGAGGAAGAGGACACCTGCCTATCCAGCCACATCAGCCAAATCAACCCCGGCGATCAATGGGGTGACAGATGTCGCAGCCAGATCACCCTCATATTTTTAAAATAAAATAAATCATAAATAAAATAAAATAAAATAAAATAAGAAGCCATAGATTGTTTAATGAGCCAAAGGCCTGGTTGAAAGGCCTGGTGGGATTAAAAACACAATTCCTCATAATACTTCACAAAGAGTTTACTGTTTAATTGATCCATGTTTTGAAACCTTTTAATTTCTTTTCCATATGATGTGTACAGGTGTACAGGTAAGACACAGCTATCCAGTGCAGGCAAGTAATGCAATGGGTGTACAGAGCTAAATGATGCAACAAGGATAATCCAACATCTATAAGAAGAAAATAACAATAGTAAGAAACATTTCCCCCTCCACTAGAATTTTCCTGGAGTCTTCCTGTATTCATAGAATCATAGAATCATAGAATCATAGAATCATAGAGTTGGAAGAGACCACAAGGGCCATCGAGTCCAACCCCCTGCCAAGCAGGAAACACCATCAGAGCACTCCTGACATATGGTTGTCAAGCCTCTGCTTAAAGACCTCCAAAGAAGGAGACTCCACCACACTCCTTGGCAGCAAATTCCACTGTCGAACAGCTCTTACTGTCAGGAAGTTCTTCCTAATGTTTAGGTGGAATCTTCTTTCTTGTAGTTTGGATCCATTGCTCCGTGTCCGCTTCTCTGGAGCAGCAGAAAACAGCCTTTCTCCCTCCTCTATGTGACATCCTTTTATATATTTGAACATGGCTATCATATCACCCCTTAACCTCCTCTTCTCCAGGCTAAACATGCCCAGCTCCCTTAGCCGTTCCTCATAAGGCATCATTTCCAGGCCTTTGACCATTTTGGTTGCCCTCCTCTGGACACGTTCCAGTTTGTCAGTGTCCTTCTTGAACTGTGGTGCCCAGAACTGGACACAGTACTCCAGGTGAGGTCTGACCAGAGCAGAATACAGTGGCACTATTACTTCCCTTGATCTAGATGCTATACTCCTATTGATGAGGCCCAGAATTGCATTGGCTTTTTTAGCTGCCGCGTCACACTGTTGGCTCATGTCAAGTTTGTGGTCAACCAAGACTCCTAGATCCTTTTCACATGTACTGCTCTCAAGCCAGGTGTCACCCATCTTGTATTTGTGCCTCTCATTTTTTTTGCCCAAGTGCAATACTTTACATTTCTCCCTGTTAAAATTCATCTTGTTTGTTTTGGCCCAGTTCTCTAATCTGTCAAGGTCGTTTTGAAGTGTGATCCTGTCCTCTGGGGTGTTAGCCACCCCTCCCAGTTTGGTGTCATCTGCAAATTTGATCAGGATGCCCTTGAGTCCATCATCCAAGTCGTTGATAAAGATGTTGAATAAGACCGGGCCCAAGACAGAACCCTGTGGCACCCCACTAGTCACTCTTCTCCAGGATGAAGAGGAACCATTGATGAGCACCCTTTGGGTTCGGTCAGTCAGCCAGTTACAAATCCACTGAGTGGTAGCATAGTCAAGACCGCATTTTACCAGCTTCTTTACAAGAATATCATGGGGCACCTTGTCAAATGCCTTGCTGAAATCAAGGTAGACTACATCCACTGCGTTCCCTTCATCTACCAGGCTTGTAATTCTGTCAAAAAACGAGATCAGGTTAGTCTGACATGACTTATTTTTCAGAAATCCATGCTGACTATTGGTGATCACAGCATTCCTTTCTAGGTGCTCACAGACTGTTTGCTTAATGATCTGCTCCAGAATCTTCCCTGGTATTGATGTCAGACTGACTGGGCGGTAATTATTTGGGTCCTCTCTTTTCCCCTTTTTGAAAATAGGGACAACATTTGCCCTCCTCCAGTCTGCCGGGACTTCGCCTGTTCTCCAGGAATTCTCAAAGATGACTGCCAGTGGTTCTGAAATCACATCTGCCAGTTCTTTTAATACTCTTGGATGCAGTTCATCTGGCCCTGGAGACTTGAATACATCTAGACTAGCCAAGTATTCTTGTACTATCTCCTTAGTTATTCTGGGTTGTGTTTCCTCTGCTGAATCATTTGCTCCAAATTCTTCAGGTCGGGCATTGTTTTCTTTATCGGAGAAGACTGAGGCAAAGAAGGCATTGAGGAGTTCAGCCCTTTCTGTGTCCCCTGTTTGCATTTCACCATCTTCTCCTCTGAGTGACCCCACGGTTTCTTTGTTCTTCCTTTTGCTACGAACATACCCATAAAAGCCTTTTTTGTTGCTTTTAACCTCTCTAGCAAGCCTGAGTTCATTTTGTGCTTTAGCTTTTCTGACTTTGTGTCTACACGTGCTGGCTATTTGTTTGAATTCCTCTTTGGTGGTTTCCCCCCTTTTCCATTTTTTGTACACATCCTTTTTTAATCTTAACTCAGTTAAAAGTTCTTTAGATAGCCACCCTGGCTTCTTTAGGCACCTTCCATGTTTCCGTCTCATTGGTATTGCCTGAAGTTGTGCTTTTACTATCTCCCTCTTAACAAACTCCCAGCCATCTTGAACTCCCTTTCCTTTTAGTATTACTGTCCATGGGATCTCACCCAGCACTTCCCTAAGCTTTATGAAGTCGGCTTTCTTAAAGTCGAGAAATTGAGTCCTAGTATGCTTGGCTGCTCCTTTCCGCTGTATAGTAAACTTCAGAAGAGCATGATCACTCGCGCCTAATGATCCTTCCACTTCTACCCCACTAACCAGGTCATCAACATTGGTTAGGACCAGATCTAAAATGGCTGTTCCTCTTGTTGCTTCTCCCACTTTCTGGACAATGAAGTTGTCTGCAAGGGCAGTGAGGAATCTGTTTGACCTTATGCTCTTGGCTGAGTTTGACATCCAACAAATATCCGGGTAATTGAAGTCCCCCATTACTACTATCTCCCTTCCTTTTGCATGCTTGGCCATCTGTTCCAGGAAGGCATCATCTATGTCCTCCGTTTGGCTTGGGGATCTATAGTAAACTCCCACAATGAGGTCACTGTTATTCTTCTCTCCCTTAATTTTGACCCAAATGCTCTCACTTTGGCTTTGAGGTTCTAAATCTTGGATCTCTTCACAGGTATACACATCCCTGACATATACGCCACTCCTCCTCCTTTCTTGTCTGGTCTGTTTCTTTGAAATAGATTGTATCCCTCCATTATTACATTCTTGGATTCTCCCAAATCTTTTCTCCTCTTGACTTTGTCCTTTGGTCTTCAGTAGATCTTTGGACCTGACATCTGGCCTTCTTCTCAACCCTACCTTCTGGTTTGTTGCATACTTACTAACATAAGAGACTGCCTTTCATTGATTCAGACCACTGGTTCATCTATCTTAGTGCTGCCTGTATTGGCTGGCACTGGATTCTCTGATTTTTCCCATCTCTATCTGGAGGTGCCAGAGATTGGACCTTGGAGATTCAGCAAGGAAAGCATGTGCTCAGCCACCAAGACTTATTCTTGCTCCTGACTACTGGCTTATCTCCCAGCTTCTGGCTCACCTCACACACTGGACAACCACACTCTGCGACAGCTTAACTGAAAGTCAGAGTGGGCTAACAAAATTCATGGTTTGCCTGGGTTGAGTGAGGCATGTAAATGGACTCAGAAAAAGGATAGCAGCAATTTGTTTTTCTTTAGTGAGCTGCTTCTTTTTTGTATTCATCTCTGGGTTCAATTTGCAAAAAGACTGATAGCAAAAAAAAAAGTAATTTCCAACTCTTTGAAGTGCAATAGTTTGTTGACACAGTTAATTTGCAGCTCAGTGAAGCTATATTGGCTTTGTCTAATAACTGCAAAGAGGATAGAGAAGTATCTCAAATTTCCATTGAGAAGAGTTCTGCTCCAAAGACTTTGCTTTGGTTTAGAAGACTTAGCTGTTATAATTTAGCCTTTAATTTATTCCATATTTAAAGTTTATTTCTTAACCAAACTTCCTTTAAAATGTGTGTGTGTTTACTGTGGGGAAAGGACATCAAAACTTCACATGACAAAAAAACCTATAGTGTAAGTAGGATGTGTTAATTTTATCTATATCAATAGTGTACTTTTCTGGTAGTCATCCAGAACACAAAGAATTGAATTACTGTGCATTTCAACTCATTTCAGACTTAGAAAAACACATTTTTGATGTCCTTACCCCACAATAAACATACACATACGCACACATCCATCAATACATGAAGTTGCATTGGAACACATAGAATACCTGTATTTGTGGATGTGTGGATTCTAATTAAACTTGGCACTGAGAAAAGATAGAACTTGGGCTGACTATTCTGGCAGACATTTTTTAAAATTCTTATCATAGAATTGTAGAGCTGGAAGGGACCCTAAGGATCATCTAGTCCAACCCCCTATAATGCAGGAATATGCAGCCATCCTATATGGGGATTGAACCTACAATCTTGGTTTTATCAGCAACTGAGCTTATCCCAATACCTAACAAATATTCAATATTTTTAACTGTTTATACCTGAGGCCCCTTCCATATGCACAAAGCAAGCCTTAATTTGGGGGTGGGAGTGCATGCAGTTCTGTGCTGCCAAGGAAGCCCTGTGGGCAGCATTCAGACTTTCCTAGTGGAAAGAGCTGGCCGGTATGGCCATTTTAAATTCTCAAGTCTCTATGCACAGCAGGCTTTGCCTTGCAGTGGGCAGCAGTTTGGCACTTTAGCCATTAGGAATTGCTTTCCTGCGAGGAACTATGAGCAGGCGTACAGGCTTGAGATACCTTTGCATGCTGTGATGAAGTTCTACATACTAAGCAGTGCAAAGTCTTCCACTCCTAGTCTGTGTGTGTAACAGTTCACAGAACAGCACGAAGGCGTGAACTTGTTCTGCTCATTCTTTCTTCAACCTGACCAAGCCTGTAAATGAGATAAAGTCCTTTTTGCCTGACATCTGTTTCCAAAACAATGTTTCAAAGACCTGTCAAAAGCACATGCTGTGTCGTACTAATCTGAAAGATGCTGTGCTTGGTCAAGAAGTAGGGCAAGGATAAGTGACTCAAAATTTGTGCTGGCAGGTGGGGAGATACCCTGTCACAATGACACAAGCTGGGGAAAGAATGACACAGCAGTGACCATTTTGGTTGCGTGTCCAGAGGAGGGCAACCAAAATGGTCAAAGGCCTGGAAACGATGCCTTATGAGGAACGGCTAAGGGAGCTGGGCATGTTTAGCCTGGAGAAGAGGAGGTTAAGGGGTGATATGATAGCCATGTTCAAATATATAAAAGGATGTCATATAGAGGAGGGAGAAAGGTTGTTTTCTGCTGCTCCAGAGAAGCGGACACGGAGCAATGGATCCAAACTACAAGAAAGAAGATTCCACCTAAACATTAGGAAGAACTTCCTGATAGTAAGAGCTGTTCGACAGTGGAATTTGCTGCCAAGGAGTGTGGTGGAGTCTCCTTCTTTGGAGGTCTTTAAGCAGAGGCTTGACAACCATATGTCAGGAGTGCTCTGATGGTGTTTCCTGCTTGGCAGGGGGTTGGACTCGATGGCCCTTGTGGTCTATTCCAACTCTATGATTCTATTCTATGAATGACCAAATGTTGTGATGTTCTCTTCATTTTTCTGCAGGACTAGGCCGTCTGTTACCTGAAATGGTCTCTTCACATCAGGTGTTCATTCCTGAAGGCCTTTCAGGGTCAGTGTACTGAGGACAGTGGACTTGTGGAGAGGGGCAAGTGGAAATTCATTTCTTTTGATGTGGAAATTCATACCCTGACTTTCAAACACTATAACCTGTGGATATCTAGTGAAGCTGAATGTTGGAAGATTCAGGACACATAAAGGGGGGGGGGGAATTATTCACACAGCTCATCACAGCTCCCACAAAAGGCCGTGATAGCCACAAACTTTGATGACTTTCAAAGATATTAGACTAATTCACAGAGAAGGCTACTACTACTACTACTACTACTACTACTACTACTACTACTCTGTCTCCATGTAATGCTTTTGAATACCAGTTGCTGGAAACTACATGTGAGGAGAGTTCAGATCCTGCAGGGATCTGGTTGGTCACTGTGAAAACAGGATACTGGACTAGATGGGCCATTGGCCTGATCCACCAGGCTCACCTTATGTTCCTAAATCTGTTCTCAGGACAGAGGCAAATGTCAGGCAACCATTAAAGTATGAAGTGTAGTCTCAGGTGTGGTGACATATCGTAAGCAGGTGCATTGATGTTGATCGCCCAACCATTGGCTCTAGCTCTAGTGCTGGTCCATCCGTCCATAGCCCAAGTTGGGTGGGATACTTCGGTGACCAAATATGGTACTGATCCCTAGCACATTATAAATTCCCAGTGCACCACATCACATAATTTGAAAAGAACTGCCATAGACCAAGCACTCTCCTCCCTCATAACTGCCATGTGTCGCCTTGTGTTTAGAGACATGCCTCTCTTGTTAAACTTTTGTGTTTTTTGATGAAAGCATCTTCAAATCTATCTACAATGTAAAATTTGAACTGAACTTGAAAGTCTAGTTTTATATTTGCTTCTGGATGGCCAGTAGGACTTGCAAAAAGAAATCACATCTTTCTCTGTGGAGAGGAATCCAGATCTTGAAAGTCAAAGGCAGCATAAATTGCTTGATGAAACAAAATTGTGGCTGTGAAACTGGCAGAAATGTAGTGCGCTCACATATGTCTATCTATCCATAATCTCACTTTGCTTATTTGGTTTCTTTCTGCAGTGTACAATTCATTTTTATGTCTATCTGTGAAGTGCAAAAGAACTCAAAATGTCATAAAATATATCAGGCTCACAAGGAATGCTGCCAACCACTTCTGTAAACCACAGGCAGATCTCATCAGAGCCATTTTTATTGCACTTTTATTGGTCAACAACTGGAAGAAAAAATAATTGAGAGATAAATTAGATATTTTTTTGTCTTTTATCTTCTCATATCATGAAGGCTCATTATTCAAGATTCTCTACAGAGTGTGTGCAAGAGTGATATGTTTGGACTGGGTGTTCATCAATATGCAGATGATACCCAGCTCTACCTCTCTTTTAAATCAGAACCAGTGAAGGCAGTGAAGGTCCTGTGTGAGTGCCTGGAGGCGGTTGGAGGATGGATGGTGGCTAATGGATTGAGGTTGAATCCTGACAAGACAGAAGTACTGTTTTTGGGAGACAGGGAGCGGGCTCGTGTGGAGGACTCCCTGGTCCTGAATGGGGTAACTGTGCCCCTGAAGGACCAGGTGCGCAGCCTAGGAGTCATTCTGGACTCACAGCTGTCCATGGAGGCGCAGGTTAATTCTGTATCCAGGGCAGCTGTCTACCAACTCCACCTGATACGCAGGCTGAGACCCTACCTGCCCGCGGACTGTCTCGCCAGAGTGGTGCATGCTCTAGTTATCTCCCGCTTGGACTACTGCAATGCGCTCTACGTGGGGCTACCTTTGAAGGTGACTCGGAAACTACAACTAATCCAGAATGCGGCAGCTAGACTGGTGACTGGGGGCGGCCGCCGAGACCACATAACACCGGTCTTGAAAGACCTACATTGGCTCCCAGTACGTTTCCGAGCACAATTCAAAGTGCTGGTGTTGACCTTTAAAGCCCTAAACGGCCTCGGCCCAGTATACCTGAAGGAGCGTCTCCTCCCCCATCGTTCTGCCCGGACACTGAGGTCCAGCTCCGAGGGCCTTCTGGCGGTTCCCTCATTGCGAGAAGCCAAGTTACAGGGAACCAGGCAGAGGGCCTTCTCGGTAGTGGCGCCCGCCCTGTGGAACGCCCTCCCATCAGATGTCAAAGCGATAAATAACTACCTGACATTCAGAAGGCATCTTAAGGCAGCCCTGTTCAGGGAAGTTTTTAATCTGTGATAATTTACTGTATCTTTGGTTTTTATGGAAGCCGCCCAGAGTGGCTGGGGAAACCCAGCCAGATGGGCGGGGTACAAATAATAAATTATTATTATTATTATTATTATGTATATAATACATTTCATTATAGCTCGGAATAGTAACTCACTGATTTACCTCTTAACGCTTTTAAAATAAATTCCTTTTGTTTTGTTTATCAGAATTTGACTTTCTTGCCAAGCCATTCTTACTGAGGCTGGCATCAGTCTGTCTCAGAAGACAATGGAAGGGTATGACTTCAGGGGTGAAGGCAAACCATTTGGGAGATACAGCACCTGCTGTGGCTGTAGAAACCAACATGGGAGAGACATGTCTTGTTGCAGCTGGGGCAGATGACAGCATCTGATTGTGTGGATGCAGGTGTATCATAGCATTTCTTCTTTATGAGCTCCTTCCAGCAGTCATTCCTCCTCTGGTCAATGCTATGGATACATGATCTGACTGCCTGTCTCCAGGCACTGTGGTTGTCTGCAAGGGATTCCCACATGGCGGGGTTGATTTTCCCAACCTTCATGTCACATTTGAAGACATCTTTGTAACATGGAGCTCCCCGTAGAGCACATTTTGGACATCCTGTCATCTTCCATTCTGTGGACTTGGCCAAGCCTGCATAGACATCACTGAGACAGGAGAGTGAACATGCTGAGAACTTGAGTTTGGGAGAGCACATCTTTGTTTGAGGCTCTGTCCTGCCACGTGATGCCCAAAATTGTCCTGAGGCATTGCATGTGGGAGGCACTGAGGCATTGCTCATGGTGACTGAAGCTTGCCCATGACTCATTTCCGTAAAGCAGCATGCTCAACACATGAGGCTGATAGACCTTCATTGGTTGTTAGCATCACATTCTCCCATGTCCTGCTGGAGTCTTAAGCCATTGCCAACACACTTGACTAGTTCGGCGTCGATGGAGAGGTTGCTATTCAGCTACTTGGAAATCTAGTGTACCACCTTTTAAATAATGAAATTAAGATGTCCAAATTATTTTCCTGTAGGCTCCTGTGCCTTTAACAGGTGGGCAGAAATTCAACAGGTGTGACTTTACATATCACTCGTTCCCCTGTCACTGCAGTTTGTTGTTAGAATTTTAGCTTGTTAGACTAAAGGTAGAGAACCAGTATCAGGGGGGAAATTGTGAATTCAAATAAATTTTGTTATCCGGGCTGGAGGGGAATAGAATTTAATGTTTCTAAAATCAAAGGTTCGATATAAGGAGAGTGTTTGATGTTTATGTCAGCATATGCTTCACTTAATGAAGACAATGGGGATTAAAAGTGTTTGGCTAGACTGAGATTCTAAGAAACGTGAAGAACATAAACCCTTCAGCAACATTATCTAACAAACCTTTTTTTCCCAGTTATCTAAACAATTAAGAGCATTTCCCACCCTCAAAGTGAAAATACAGTAGGTGGTGAACATGTCTCTTACAGTGCCATTTTATGCATAGCTGCTTGGAAGTAAATCCTACTGAGCTCAATGAGATTTACTCTGAAGTAAGTGTGTATAGGATTGCAGCCTTAAAGGCAATCATTTGGGAATGATTATTTAAAGCTGAACAAATCTCTGACAGGTGGACACTCTACTAAGTAATATCAAACAGTTCTCCTTTCTAATATGAAATATTCATTTTATAAATTTATTTATTCTCTATATAAAGTTTGCTAACCACTCCAAAGACATGAAATGCATGGAGCTGTACACTTGGGACCAGAATGTGCAGTGCCCCGTGTACAAAGGGTGTGCTGTTGTCAGTCATTTTGGGAAGAAAGGGAAAATGGTGATGTTTAGTGGATGTGAAAAGGAGACCGTTGATTGCCGGATTAAGAACCAGATTAAGGGCTGGCTTTGGAGATCTCTTCCATTCAGGTACTGTTTTTGTCATGGGTATAAGGAGCATTACTGAAAGCATACATTTCTTAGTAAGATATCTTCATGGTATTTCTAGCAAATGCAAGGCTCACTGGTCTTAACTAACTTATAAAACATTCACCAGTAATTTATTAGAGTCACACAGTAAGGACTTAATTCATGAAATAGAAGTGTTTTGCTTGATTGAATGGTCTGTCTGAGGGTTGTATAACACAACAAAAATAGCTTTTGATAACAACATGAGGCTGGTCATATTTTTTTTAAAAAAAGATAGCAGTGTTCTTGGAAATCCATTGCATATCTAGTTTCTGGAGAACTGGTCATAATGCAAGGATGTATACATGGGCGTGTCTTAGCTTCTTCAGAGAGATGTAAGATTTTTTAAAGGCTTGGAATTGTGTGTGTGTGTGAAGGATGTACTCCAATGCGGGGAGGGGATGTCAAATATTTGCCAGATTCATTATTCCCACTCCAGGACATTTTAGACAAATCTGAAGGACCATGCACCCATTTTTATTTTTATTTTAAGAGTCCAATTCATTGTCACTGAACTCGGTTACTGCCAAATATGAAGTTTTGTGACTAATCCACGAAGAACAGCAATGTTCTGGAATTGGAACAGGAAGTTTTCAACTCCCAAAATCCTAGCGTTGTGGGTCTTTTCTGTTATTCTCTGTGGATGAATTATAAATGTTCATAGTTCTGTCCTTCCTTTCTTACATGCAAGATGGTGTGCAGACAAAGGGATCCAGGGAGTCCTGTACGAATGCAGGTCACTTCTGTTTGCAGAAGACCCATTCTCCAAGTTCAACAAATTCTCTTCTGTTGCAGACTATCCCACACTGTTCTGGCAGCCGCCTGACACGCAGGAATGGCTTTCTTTGGGGACAGCACATAGGCAGCAAAATGGGAGAGGATGCAGGGAATTCGCATTTCAAAAACTGAGTTCCACTCAAGCTTCTTTAAATTTAGTTCAGTAAATGTAGAATATCCACATATACCTGTGTAGATACATGCAGGCATCCTTAGCTTCATCAAAGTGCTGATAGATACA
The DNA here is from genome assembly GCF_964188315.1 of Podarcis muralis. Classification (NCBI taxonomy): domain Eukaryota; kingdom Metazoa; phylum Chordata; class Lepidosauria; order Squamata; family Lacertidae; genus Podarcis; species Podarcis muralis. The sequence continues at coordinate 43,116,626 of NC_135658.1, forward strand.
GAGTCTGACAAAACATAATAATTTTGAATTAGCAATTATGTGAGTGAATCTAATATCTGATTTCCAGGGGAGCTATGAAAATGAATGATTTAATGCACTTTGTGAACGTTTGTTGAAAAACATGTTGAGAAGCATGCACTTTTGTGAAAACTCTGTAGTAATTAGGATTATGTGACATTATGCAGTCGGTTTGCTTCTTTTCTGAAAGCAGGAATAGTCTTAAAGCTGATCGCGTCCAGTAGCTTGCCACTTTTTACAACCGTGTCACAGCAGGGAGTTCTAGATCTCATTAGGAAGATAAATGGAAGGTAATGTATCTCCCAGTTTGGTTTCATGCTGAGAATAAACTTTATTCAGTAACAGCCACAGTGATAAATTTTGAAGAATTATATCCAGAGATCTTGGAACAAGCTTGGTTTTCTTCCTTGTCAATTTGTGTTCCTTCCCTCTCACCGTCTCTATTTCTTGGTTTACTACCTCATAACCTAATGAACTTAGAAAATATATTTTATTATACAAATTGGGGGGAAGGTCCTCAAAATTCATCCAATTCCTGGAGATAGTGCACTTTTCACTCTGCTTGTATTCTCCTTTTTTAATAATGACCGCTCCCCGCTTAAAACGGGTGGTGCCCTTTGCGTGGACGCGCGCAGCCCTAGATCTGGAGCGGCCCCATCAGCATAGGCTTGGCTTTGCCTTCCCTCAGGTGGGATACCTGGAGGTCTCCGCATACCTCAGTCAGTTGTCCAATCCCACCTGGGGGAAGCGTTGCCAAGGAGACCAGGCCAGGTAGGGGAGGGATTACCTGCCCACATAATAGAGGGAAGATCTTACCTGGGAATCCTCACTTGGCTCCAGAGCTTCTCCCACCCTACCCACCCTCAGTTAATGTCTTCTTTTGCAGGTTAACTTTTCTTCACAGGTATGCGGGCGCTGCTACGTTAAGGTTGCTGTTAAAGGGCCGGAAAGGAATTCCCCTGCATTGGCAGGTTTCGCCTTTCCCGTAGCAAAAACGTCACAACTTTGGCGGTATCAGGCCTTGGGCGGAATCCTTTAGTCCATCTTCCTCTTTGCGGCGGCGATACCAGGGTTCCCCGTTAAAGGGGTTTCTGAAGGGAGGCTTTGACCATAAGGCGAAAGGTCGTCATTGCTCTCCCCTGCGGCGGCGGCGTAACGGGGGCGGCTATCTCTGCTTGAACATATGTTCTCCAGAGCCGGCCCATCCCCCCCGCCCACTGGATAACACTGATGCTCCCTAGGTCCCCAGCTGGGGACTGGGGAGGGAGAACGCCCAATGCCTGAGCCAAGGTCTACCCACATTTGAAATTTAATAAAGTTGTGGCCAATTTAATCCCATAGCACGTTGTCTTGAGTCGTTATTCCACATGACCGGGGGGGGGGGGCGCTCGGGATCTGGGGACTCCGCCTGTCCATGCAATAATTTTATTGAGTTTTACATTTTTATCCTAGTAACAACATATCAAATAACAAAAAAATACAATCCCCAAATTTCCCCCTCCCCTGACTTCCCTCAACTTCTTCTTCTGTTTTTTTTACATATTAACTTTTCTTGCTTGCTTTATTGTATCTTAAGCTTAGGTTCTTTATATTAAACATTGTTATACTCTTATCATTTTAACATCATCTTTATAATTTCTGTATTTGTTTTGTTAATTGTAAGTGTTTACTCAAACCGTGCTAGTGAGTCCATTTCTTTACATTGTTTCTGTAGATACAACACAAATAGTTCCCAGTCTTTTTAAAAGTCTCTGTTGTCTTGTATTCTCAGTTCTATCAATCCCACAATGTGTGTGTGTGTGCCTTTTAGGTAAGGTTTTATTTTAATATATTTCTGTACAAATCCTAGCAGAGTGGAGTGTCTTCTCAGTTATTTATTTATTCATTTAATCCCAGCTTCCTCTGAGGAGCTCAAGCTGACACACCTAACTCTTCTCTTCACAACCATCCTGTGAGGTAGATTAGGGTAAGAAAGTGTGACTGGCCCAAGGTCATCCTCTGAGTTTCATGACTGAAGGCATTTGAACTCTGGTCCCACAAATCCTAGTCCACCACTACACCACACTAGTGTATTATTATATGTTTAAAATATTTTAAGACTGGCTTCTAAGGCATAGCTCTCTCAAGTTGGCTTACAAGACAATCTTCAAAATACATTAAATCCAAAAGGCCAGTCCAATTTTATAAACATAAAGCAATTTAAAACATCCCAAAGATCTCCGAAACTCAGCAGGATTAAGGCCATTCTTACAAACTCTTTTCAAAGTTAAAGGGAATCAAGAAAACATCTTCTAAATCTGATCCCGCAACACATTCAGCTACATTTTTGGAATCCCTTAAAGTAACACATCTTAAGGATCGCAGTGCAAATCGGTTCTCTGTCAATCTGAAGCCATTGCTCTTCAACCTGTAGAATCACAGCAGAGATCACCTTTTTATTTTGTGTTATTCTGAAAGCAAAAAGGCTCCAAGAGTTGTAAGATGTGTTTCATGCGAATGAGTACTTCTAGTCAACCAATGGCAGACCGTAGAAGATGACTTCAACCAGCGGCGTAGCGTGGGTTGTCAGCACCCGGGGCAAGGCAAGTAATTTGCGCCCCCTAACCCGTGGATTTGCGCCCCCTAACCCATGGATTTGCCCTAACCCCAGATGTTGCGCCCGGTGCGGCCGGGCCCCCCCTGCACCCCCCACGCTACGCCACTGACTTCAACAGATGGTCCCTGCATAGCAAGCAAAACATTTTTCTACAAACTTCCTTTGTTCCACAAAAGGTTTAACATTTCAGGAAACCTACTGTCTTTTGTTTCTGGTTGCACTGGAGAGGATCACTTAAAGAAATACATTAAATAGGTCCTATGTGGCATGTAGCATAGATTGTTGGTCTTAGGTCTACTAAGATTGGCTTAGTCTTTGGCAGCTGGGAGGTGGGGGGCCAGGATAAGACGGTGTCCTTACACAGAGGACCACAAGATCCAGGCCTCACTGAAATACTTTGTACTTGGAGCAGAATACGGCACAAAAATAATTCTAATTGAGATTTTTTTTTAACAAAAAAAAAGAATGGCCTTCACTTGAAGAATTATTGATCATAAAGTTGCAGCTGTCTTCCTTTATTTTTAGAAATGAATTGCATTACTCTTATAGAATTGTGGAGTGGGGAGCTGAAAACAGCTTCCATTGCTGGATCAAAAGCATAACTTTCTCCTTTTAAAAAAGTGTTTGAATGACCTTCAGGAGAAGCTGGTTTGTGGCTTGAATATGCTGATGAAATCACTTTGCTTGCAAGTTGTTTTGTTTTGTAATGAAACTCTAAACGACTAGCCATGCTGAACAGATGATGTTTTCTCCCTTGTACCCTAATATTCATTATTACAATCTGGAACCAAAGTTCATGTATGAATATAGATGAAAAATAGGATTTAAAGGATGCTCATGTGATAATCTCCATTTGATTTTCTTTCCAAAGCCATCACGAGCTTTTCTTTATACTGCTGTTGGAAAGAGAAAGCAGTATCTCACTATTCACTGTTATACGTTTGTGTGCGTGCGAACACATCTGGAAGCACTTTGATCCTTCACTCATTATGGTCAATTTTCCTTTAAATAAATAAATAAAAGATGGGCTCGTTTCCCAAACTTTATTTAAACCTGATAATATGTCATGATTTTCTCCTGTTTGAGTTCCTAGAATCATAGAGATGGAAATGACCTCAAAGGGCTTCTAGTCCAAACCTTGTCAGTGCAGGAAGCCCACTGCATCCCTAAGTGGCCCAGCCACTTTCTCACCTAACATCTTCTGAGGCAATCTGTTCCAGACCATCAGACCACCTATATCATTAGGAAGTTCTTCCTCATTTTTAGTCTAAATCATTTTTCTTGTATTTTGGACATACTGGACCTAACCTCAGAATGACAGGATATAAATTTGACCATTGTTTATGTGACAGCCCTTCAAATGTTTTAAAATGCCTTTCATGTTGCTTCTTACTTAACTTCTTCACCCTTTCCTCATAGGAGATTTTGAAAGAGTGCTGTGGACACCACCTCTAGTTTCTGTTGTTTGCTTTTCCATGTTTCTGGGTAAGAGCCAGATCCAATAGAATTAAAATTGATCTGCTTTAGTTTTATGATTTTAGGTGGGGTCCCCTCGCCCCTCAAATCAAATGAAAGTTTACATTGGTAGACTGCACAGTAAAATTAATACATGGATCTTCATGAATTTTCCATAGAATAACAACAAAATCACCAACAAATCAGAGAAAATAACTGTGGGCCAAGTGATGACTTGTGTTATGCTGGTAGTTTTCCCTCCTACCTTTTCAGTTCCCCTACTTTCTGTCAGAGCTTTACAAGGAAATGGAATTGAAACAGGAAGTGTGAGAGAGCATGGCTTTTCTAATTTCCTCCTTTGGCTTTATGTACCACCTTCACCCACCAGGGCACTCTGAGGGTGAGGCAGCTCAGGGTTTGTGGGTACCATGGGAAGTCAAACACTCCATGATAACAAGGGCACCATGTTGGTGACCTCAGGTTTAAGACCAGAATCTTGACCTGTCAACAAGACAAAGCAAGTGTTTATTAAACTTCCAACCAATACCAGAGGAGTTTCATTTCAAGTGAACCAAAGCACCCCCTTTTTCATAATCAGCAACATTGCCACCAAACAATGTTATGGCAGACGCTAGATCTAAGCATGCTGTTAGCATTCTAAGGAGTATGTAAGATCAAATAAGTTTGGAAGTGGGGAGCGATGGTTCATACAAATTCAAATATGAAAAACACTGTTAGAGTCTTTTATATTTTACTGATTAAAAACATTTCGTTCTCAAAAACTTTTGGGTATGCACTGTGTCCAAACACACAGAATTTGGGGGAACTAATATTTTTCCCTTACGCCCCTTATTTTAGCTGTGCATTGAGAACCGTGGGAGCACCCTATACCAAATCACATAAGCAATCTGTGATACACAGGCAGAGGTTGTTTTTCAGCGATCTAGTGTGAGGACAGGTGCCCCAGGAAAACAAATTATCTTAATTTTTTATCCTTTATCAAGTAGGCCCATTTCCCCCATCGGTTGGGCTTTAAGACTATTGTCAGCCATAATGCAATTATGCCTGGTCTTAGTCCAAACCCAATGAACCAGAGCTTGGCAACAGGAGCTAATGCGCCTTCTATATATTTTAAAAAGTGATCAGTGCATGGGAAAGTGTCTTCCGCTGAAATCTCTTAATCCTTTCTCTTTATCAGGTGTCTTTGCTACACTGTATGTGTCCATCTATGATACAGACTGTCAAAGGAATCGTTCCATTTGTCCAGTCATGCAAACTGTTAATTATGGTTTTCTTAATAGGTATAACAAACTAGGGAGTCTTAACGCATGCTTTATATTTTGCAAAGATTCAGGTGGTTCATTGTGATAACTGCTTTGCTATTGCTTTGCCCAGGACTGTATATTGTCTCCCTGCTTATTTAACTTATATGCAGAATTCAACATGCGAAAGGCTGGACTAGATGAATCCCAAGCCGGAATTAAGATTGCCAGAAGAAATATCAACAACCTCAGATGACACAAATCTTATGGCAGAAAGTGAGGAGGAATTAAAGAACCACTTAATGAGGGTGAAAGAAGATAATGCAAAATATGGTCTGAAGCTCAACATAAAAAAAACGAAGATAATGGCCACTGGTCCCGTCACCTCCAGGCAAATAGAAGGGGAAGAAATGGAGGCAGTGACAGATTTTACTTTCTTGGGCTCCATGATCACTGCCGATGGTGACAGCAGTCACGAAATTAAAATACGCCTGCTTCTTGGGAGAAAAGCAATGACAAACCTGGACAGTATCTTAAAAAGCAGAGACATCACCTTGCCAACAAAGGTCCGTATAGTTAAAGCTATGGTTTTCCCAGTAGTGATGTATGGAAGTGAGAGCTGGACCATAAAGAAGGCTGATCGCCGAAGAATTGATGCTTTTGAATTATGGTGCTGGAGGAGACTCCCATGGACTGCAAAAAGATCAAACCTATCCATTCTGAAGGAAATCAGCCCTGAGTGCTCACTGGAAGGACAGATCGTGAAGCTGAGGCTCCAATACTTTGGCCACCTCATGAGAAGAGAAAACTCCTTGGAAAAGACCCTGTTGTTGGGAAAGACTGAGGGCACAAGGAGAAGGGGACGACAGAGGACAAGATGGCTGGGCAGTGTTTTTGAAGCTACCAACATGAGTTTGACCACACTGCAGGAGGCAGTGGAAGATAGGAGTGCCTGGCGTGCTCTGGTCCATGGGGTCACGAAGAGTCAGATACGACTAAATGACTAAACAGCAACAACAACAACCAACAGAATCTTCTGGGCCCAAAACACTATTTGCATTCAATCTTCTCCTCAGTGGGGTGTGATCCTTGCCCACATGACAGCCGCCTTGAGTTATCCCCTTCGGAGCTCTGGGCTCCCACAATAGTAATAATCTCCCTCCCTTCCTCTCATATGCCCCATTTGCAACCCTAGCTTTGTCCATATTCATATAACCAGACTGATGCAATTTTTTCATATTAACATTAATTTTTATCCATGCAACACGCTAGGAAATGAATATTATGAGTAATTCCCTTCAGTTTTACTGGGAAATTTCTTACATTGTAGAAGGAAACTTTTTTATACCGGCCCCATAGGATTCAATTCAAATAAATTTCAGTATGCTCTCATTACTAACTCAGCTCATTAAATTCAATTGTGACTGCCTTGCTCTAGATCAGAGAAGAGAAAACCTTCCCTGTGCAGAATGTCTGGTGCAATCCTACATTTGCAGCCCGGCAGTAGTCATGTGGAAAAAAAAGTAGTCATGTTGAAAAAAATTGGGAGGGACCCATCAAAAGTGGAACCAGAACTGTATAATTGCAGTGACAATATCTGTGAGTTATCAGTCGATATGAATGACACTTTTTAAGTTTTGCTTTGGATTCAATACAGGCTAGAGCAGAAATGGTTAGCTCAAAAACTCAAGTAGCATGCGAGGTTTTCTGCTTGTGGAAAAGCCCTATCTTCTCTCAAACAGAGCTCTTCCAATTGGTGGCAATGACTATTCTTGTGCCTTATGCTTCTACAGGTAGTATCATGTCTTCCAAAAGCCTGGACAGCAGACTGTACCCACTTTGGGCTTATATTGTAGGTGGAAACTTATTCATGTTCTGCTACAATTAGTACTTTTGATCAACCATGCATCTCAGCATCTGTTGCTGACTGGTGGATACATAACACTGCTTTTTTAGGATGATACGTATGCCTTAAATGTATTAATGACTTCAAAGTAGGGTGAATGTTTATCTGATCTTATATCTTACATTTGGTCTTATCCGAAGCTATGTTTATTACAATGCCTTTTCAATGTGAGTCTCTGAAACATTTTTAAAACAGCAACATTTAAAAGCAAAAAGTTATATAATGCAACTTTTGATATTATTATTCCCATAGGACCTTAAAACAACACATCTTTCATGTTTTTTCCAAGTCTGACTAGTCTCAATAAACACTTAGTACTTCCTATCATGCAGAGTAGTCCGTCTGAAGCCTTCTTCATGGAATAACATCTGTTTACAGATCTCTTCATATAATCCAAAAATTAAGAACCAAATCTCATTTCTATAGTTTTTGGTTTTAATTTACATGTATAATTTTTGGATTTTGGGGGGGCTTTTTGGTAAGATTTTGGTTTTTCAACCTTTTGCTTTGTGTGGTGGGGATCTCTGCGTGATTTGAGTGTTTGTTTTTTGGCTTTTGGGGCAGGTGTTCATACGGTTGGATAACACTGAGGAGGTTTCCGCAACTATCATATGAGCAGAAATTGGGGTAAAAAGACTCCTTCCTGCAGCCTTATCCAATATTGTTCCTTCACAAAAGCCTGCTTTAAAAGAACCTGGGGAAAAATTGGGTCTCTGGTTTCCCCTCATTAATTGGGTGTCTGTTGCATTTGGGTGGGGAGGAAGGAGGTTCCTAAGTGATCAGGCAACTTGGCCAGGCAAAGCACATTAAAATGGATAAAGGGATTTCCTGACAGTATAAATACCTGCACACGACTTCCCTGTGCACCATAACCCATGTTATGTATATATGCAAGGGAAAGTGGTAGCAATCGAATCTGGACTGCTGGGAACTGCATAGGGTAGACTTGGGAGAAAAGCAAGGCAAGGCATCTCTTCGATCTTCCTTTTCTGTTTGCTTGTGGGAATGAGTTGTCAAGCCTTTCCTTCAGCTGACACCTTCATCCCTTTGAATTCAGACTCGTCACCCTCTCTGCCTCTGATAATGCATCACAGTGCTGCAGAGTGCTTACCCGTCTCCAATCATGCCACCAATGTGGTCTCAACAGGTACTTTTTTTATTCTATCAGTGTTGCTCTTCTCAATGTGCCGTGCCTTGGCATCTTTCATATGCTACGCAAGCCCTTGAAGGGAAAAGTTTTTAAAGAGATCAGGTTCTCTGAGCAAATGATTCAAGCTAAAACTACCAGCGTGCCAGGTTTAATTGAGTTTGGTGTAGTCGTTGTTTTTTTAATTGCCACATTAGCTTTCCAGTAAAATCTTCACAATGGCAAAGCTGGATCATCATAATGCACCATCAAAAGGCTGGTGTCTTATTTACTTATCTGATGTCGTATTTCTTTAAAGTGTTTCCTAAATGTTTCAACAGACGATTCCAGGGTGGTGTACAAACGTGTGAATAAAATCAATTCACACAACGTACAAAATTTAAAACCATTTAAAAACAAGACGAAACATAAATCCAAAATGGTAAAAGCGTATCACAATTCCTAAAACCATTTACAATCTAAAATGTCTTATTTCCTACTTCTCAAAAACTCATACTAAAGAATGGGAAGATGCATTTTATGAAGTGGAAAATAAAACCAGCCAGTTTGCACATATGCCAGCACTAAAAATCTAAGGTGTTAAAAATATTAACCAAGCTAATAAATCCTGTTTTCAGTTGCATGTCTAAGTATGACATTATTAACAATTAAATTTCATTTCATTTGGACTCTTCCATATGACATTTTATTTTTGTTGTTGCTGCTGGTCTAGGTGGTGGTATATTCTGCAACATGCAATTCACTCATTTATACTGAATTTGTGGTGGTTTATATTGGAGCATCCACACATCCTTCTGCTTTATTAGATGTTCTGCAATGCTTCCCCAATGTTACTGCATTATTGTCATCTGGAGCTACACATCTTGAACAAGAGTGCTATAAAAGCTATCTGGGAGTGAAAAAACAAAAAATAACTTGGAATGTTTGTGGTATAAAAAAATTGAAGGATTTTAGCAGGAACATGCACTGTTTGGGAACAGAAGAGTTTGTCTGCCTCCAAAAGCTTTACAAACACAAACAGTATTGAAAGTGGGATTGTATGTATAACCTCCCTGATACCAAATAATCATGAAAGCACAATAAAAAGGATGCTTGGAAGGGCCCTTAAGAGTTGATCAAAAGCATCAATTTATTCCAAGTGGCGTGAAATGACATTTCAACCTTAAATAAAATCATTTGTATGCCCATTTTTTCAAACTCCAGTATGTGTGTTTAAGCAGAAGGGAAAACAGAATCAGAAAAAGCTGCTACCTAAAACCCAGGGAGGGGCACAGGGAGTGGGAATTAATCTCTATTGAAGGTACATCAAAAGAGTTTTCACCAACCAATAAAAGTTTGGTAAGGAAGGAGCCAACAAGCCTCCTTGAGGGAATTCCATAGTCTGGGCTGCAACCATAGATACTCCGTCCCATTTTCCTACCACCAGCGTGTCTGAACCCAGCTGGAAATGGCCTCAAAGATCTCAGAAATTGGGTATGATCACACGATGATCCTTAAAACACCTTGGTCCTAAATCTTTAAAGGCAGTATTTGGCACTTTGAATTGGGAGTGGAAACACGGCCGTATCCAAGGTCAGTCTAAACAGGAAAAGTGGGCCATGGATTCTGAGCTTTCTGCCACATCTGCATTTGTCTCAAGTCATACTTTCAAACACTTGCAAGGTTTTATATACCGGTAACCTGCCAGAGAGTTCACAGTTTTAGAATAATTTTTTTCAAAATAAGAATTGTTTCAAGAAGCGCCAGAATTAGGTTTGGGGGTTACCTTGGCAAAGTTCTACCTGGTCAACCTCGACTTCACCAACGTCTCCCCACTAACACTACCACCCCCCTCCAAATAATTTTCTGGTAGTTGTGGACTTACAACTAAATGCTGCACTATGGTCCCAGTGACTGGCCATGCCACATCAACAACAATAAGACAGACCACTCAGAAGAAGGCAGAGGATGCCTTGTGCTGGTTTAGAATAATAGATGCTCCTTGGGAAGGCAGGGAAATATGATTTTTAAGGTAGAGATCCATGTCCCATTGACAGAGGCTTTTGTGCAGCGTTCCTTCATCGCTCCACATCTGGTTTCTCCCAAATGAGTTATATCAGTGATGCATGAAAGTCATTGTGCTCAGAAACTGCTATGCTCTCCTCTCCCCTGCAGGCAATTTAAGCCAGGCTCTTTTCAGTTCCTTAGGTTTCCTGTGACTTCAAGAGCTCTCCGTTTTTAATTTCAGAGAAGCATCAAGATGTGTATTAAAGCAGATGACCCTGAAAGTATATTATACTGTATCCAACTATTTCAAAGATCATTAAGTTAAAACTTTTTTTTCTGTTACATGGGAGAAAACCAATTTGTGGATTCAAAAGAAATGAAGAAAGAAGCAGAACGCTGCGCTGCCATTTTAATTTAATGTGAAATAGAATCCTTCCAGGAATATAATTCATTTCTATTTCAATGCCTTAAAACAAGAACTGTGGCTGAAAGAATGAAAATCAAAAATGGTTTGGCACACAGTGATTTATTTGCAGTGCATAACCCCCCTGCCACACACATAGACACACTTGCTTTTTTAAAATTTTGTGAATAGTTCATACTGCGGACTTTTGACCAGCCTGCCAGATAAGGATTGGCCTGTGATTAGTACAGAACTATATTGAAACTTGCATATGTGATCTTTAACAAACAACTCTGTTTTGAAGTAAAACTGGATGCACTGATTTGCGGGCAGGGGAGTTCCTTCTGTGTAAAATGGAATCAAACCAAAGAACAATGGGTATATTTGACTAACACAGAAGCCATTCATAGTTCAAGAAGTAGTCAAATGTCCCTTTGATTCCTTTATCATCTGCCCACATCAGACGTGACTATTTTTTAAAAAATGTTTATTTTGTAAAATTTACACCATAAAATAAAATCTCATAAGCATAATTTATATTTTATGTGTCAAGCTTTTCAGTAATCACTATAACTAGCACACGATGGCCTACATTTACTGGACTTCTGCTCCACCTGCTTTCAACAACTTTGTCCTGCATGGTAAATCTGAGGTGCATTGAAAGCTGGGTGCATGCAGTTGCTTTCCCTGAATGTACAGCTCAAATTTACACACTTTCTTAAGATGCTCTCCAAAAGGTAGAGTATAGACTCAAGACATATCCAAAATGTGAATATAATGTATTATTTGTTTGCCTGTTTGTTTATTTCATAACATTTGTACACAACTTGATTGTAAAAAAAAGAAAAGAACAACGCTCAGAGCAGTTTACGAAAAGATAAAACAATAAAATAAAGGGGGAAAATTACAACCATACTTTTAAAGCATATAAATAGAAGGTAAAATACTGAGTAAAATTACCTCCACTTTCTTAGTGTCTGGGTAGGCTTGTCTAAACAGGAATTTGTTTAGCAGGCACCAAACACAGAACAGTGAAGGCACCTGCTTCATCTCAACAGGCAGGAAGTTCCAAAGTGTAGATGCTGCCACATTAAACGGGTCTTGTGTGACACCCGTAGTGGTGCTAATTCTTCAACTGAAGAGGTTGAGTGGGCACATGTGGGGCAAGGCAATTCTAGTACACTGGTCCCAAGTTGTTAAGGGTATAGTATGTCAGTTTGCATTTCCTGGTGCAGAAGGTGTTGAGCTGATGTGTAGAGATCTTTCCTATTCTAATTAATTCAAGAGGGTTCTGGAAGCTTCTCTGTGTGGAAGAAACAAGCAGGAGTTCCTGATATTTTGGGTTATTCCTTCAGAGAAGCTGAGTATAGCTGGCTTACACTGGTTCTCTTATCTTTTCAGTCAAGGTCATGCTGACTATAAAAGTAGGGCCAGAAGGAGCCTGGGTTTCACTTTCTCTTTCTATATCTTTTCCTTCTGGTGTGGTGTTCTGTACATGGCATGCTTAGTGTTAATGTTTTAGACTTATTATAAGTTATTATAAGTTAAAGTTAAGTCTGCTGCAGCTGGATTTCCCATGGACAGCACCAATCCTGAATGTATTGGATTTGTGACCATTATGCTCATTTGCCTTCCGTAGCAGTAAAGCTCTGCTGGATGAAATATTAATTGCCTCTGCTCTATTTTGGGGGGTAATCCTGCAACATGTTTAAGGTTTTACTCTGCTAACTATACATTGGAATCTATTCTGGGTCAATACTGAGTAGAATTTCAATGACATAGTATACATTGGTGCCTCGGGTTACAAACACCTCGGGTTACAAACACTTTGTTGCAGACTCCACTAACCTGGAAGTAGTACATTGGGTTAAGAACTTTGCCCCAGGATAAGAACAGAAATCATGCGCCGGCAGCGCGGCAGCAGCAGGAGCTCCCATTAGCTAAAGTGGTACCTCAGGTTAAGAACAGTTTCAGGTTAAGAACGAACCTCCAGGACAAATTAAGTTCTTAACCTGAGGTACAACTGTACTTTGGTTGGGTTGAAAGGATGATCTTCGGGTCTTTATACATGTTCTTACCGATCTCATCTGTTTTGTTAACCCCAACCCCTAAATCTTCCTCCATATGCCTCTCCATGCCGACACTGGGAAATGTTCTATCAGGTCTGCATTATTCCATCCCTTCCTGCCATTATGGAAACCAGCAAGCTGCCTACGGCGTGATGGCAGGTAAGAAATGTTCCCTTAAACCCAGTGGGCCCATAAAGCGGGGGGGGGGGGGGATACATCTGTAACTAATTCAGTTTGTCTCAACTGAAATGGTATTACTGCACCCTCAACTTCCCCCTCCCCCTTTTTACCCAGGGATCAAGCCTGCAGGTCCAGATATGCTGGCAGCCAGCCTCTCTCAAAGCCGCATTTTGCAGACCTGCAGTATGCCCCATCCCAACATTGTGAATGGTGTTGGCACATTGCAAGGCAAGTCTGTCCTGTTTCATTTTGTTTTGTTTTCCCTAACTGATTAACCTTATTACATAAAAGGCTTCAGTGCCCGAGAGGCATTCCTGTAACAGTGGTAGTTCAAAATCAAAAGGAGCAGGGTTCAAATCTTAATTGCCATTTAAAAACGATGAAAAGCCATACAGAATCGGGATGACTAAAAGAGACCTTGTGGTTGGAGCTAGTCATCATCATCGGGAATGAATGAATGAATGAATCTTTATTTGCATCAGCCATCGGCCATAGCAATAAAACAACAATACGATATACGAAGAATGAAAATAAACAGACAATTATATAAAATGAATTTTAGGGTTTATAATCAATAGTCAAATAGTGGAACTTATTCTGTTTGCCCCAGCTAAAAACCTTGCAACCTTTGCTGTCACCTGCTCATCTTGATCTGCCAAGAGAAAGGACACTGTAGCAGTGGTTGGGCGACCCATAATGGACAATAAAAGGGGTGATAATCTCATTCCTCAAGTCTTTATAAAGAAGGGCCAGAAGGGCATGCACCACCAATTCAGTACGGCCATCTCCACAGGGACCTAAGTGTTTTTCGTGTGGAATCGGTTGTAATTGTCCCTCAAGTACAGCCATTTAGAAACGATGAAAAGTCATACAGAATAAGGATGACTAAAAGGGACCTTGTGGTTGGAGCTAGTCATCTTCATCGGGAGGGAATTCTGCAAACTCAGGAGCTGCCCCAGAAAAGGCCCCTTCTTGTCTATTCACTAACCAAATCTATTTTTCTGGTGGGAGATACGAAAGGACTACTTAGCCTGTGGGAGGGTTCATATGGGAAGAGATAGTGTTTCAGATAGCCTGGCCCTCAGCTTTTTAGGGTTTTAGCACATTTACTGGGCTTGGAAGCAAACTGGGAAGCCAGCACAGTCTATTTGTTTATTCATTTCCAATATTTATAGGCCACTTTTCATCACAGAGGGACACAGAACAGTTTACAGAACAATCAATAAGACCAGTGGACATAAGACTTGGGTAATATGAAATGAGAATAAGCTATTAAGACTTCAATCCCATGCCACTTACCTGGGAGTGTGTCCCATTGATCTTGGTGAGGCTTACTTCTAAGTAAAAGTCTGCCTAGGATTGCACTGCTGCTAAATGATGTGAGCTAGGAAATTATAGCATTTGTTTTTGTTCTCCAACAGGTAGCCTCACCCCTTGCCTTTATAAATTCCCTGACCATGCGCTGAGCACCAGTTCATGTGCTCTGGGCCACAGCTTTCCTTCCATGCACCCCTCCATCCTTGGAGATGACTCGGTCACTGATTTTAAGCAGGAATTCCGCAAGAAGAACAAGTCAATCGAAGAACCAATAGACATGGATTCTCCTGAAATCAGGGAGCTAGAAAAGTTTGCCAACGAGTTCAAGCTGAGAAGAATTAAGCTGGGTATGTGACTCATTTAACTAAAGATGTTAGGAGATTTTTAAAAGAATCTTTTGTTTATGCTAAAGTGACAAATGCATGGATTGTGGCGTACTGATAATGATAAAATGGTCAACTTTCAGCAGCAGAGTAGAAAGGGCAGTGTGAAAGGTCCATGTCTAAGTACTACTGCAAATGAACTGGGTTTTTACCCAATACTGGAACTTTTCAAGCCTCCCACATTCTTCAAAAATGGTGCACTGATATAAATGATCCTATGTAGGAAATCTAAATGTGGATGTCTTTTCTGAGTAGTAGGAAATGTATAGCACAAGCCTTGTATAGTGCAAGGATAAGTCCCAGGCTCCCTTTTAGTTTGTCTGCTTCCGTGTTAAAATTAAAACATTTTATTTTGTACAAGCAACAGGGAGTCTTGTGACTTTTGTGGCATGTGGTGCATAAAGTGGCTGTAGATGCATTAAGCATTATCCATAGATGCAGAATCATCCTCTCTAACGATCTCACTGAGGTCAGAAGAAAAAGAAATGCAGAGAGGTACAGGGAGTGCGAATTATGGCATTACCAGTGGCCATTCATGTAAAGTTGATAATTTGGACAGCCTGGCATTGGTTAGCTAATTAGCAAATGCAGTCTTCAAGGTGACACAGGATTCTTTGTTATTTTTGCAGCCACAGATTAATGGCTTCCCCACTGGAAAACCTTTTCTGTGTCTGATTGCTGTGAAATCAAAATCAGGTTTTATTAAATGAAAGAAAAATTCCGGAAGAGCTTCAAAATCATCAGTGTATGCATATATATAGGTGGGTGAGTGGATGTGTCGACTGATAAATAGATAGGTGGATAAAGTGTTCCTATGCCAGCATCTTTCCCTGAGTTTGTAGGATTATTTTCTTTTGGCAGGTTATACCCAAACAAATGTTGGAGAGGCTTTGGCTGCTGTGCATGGCTCTGAGTTCAGCCAAACAACTATTTGCCGGTTTGAAAACTTGCAGCTGAGCTTCAAGAATGCTTGCAAACTAAAATCCATCCTAACCAAGTGGCTGGAGGAAGCAGAACAAGTAGGAGGTATAACCCAAAATTTCACGGCTCTTCTTAAAGGAGATTTTCTTGCTTGTGTGCATTGAAACTGATGTGGAGCTGAGAACAATTTTCAGAAAGCACAGGCCTGCTCCAGCAACCCCTTTAGCACATTTAGTCAAGGGAGGAAGCAGGATTGTTCCCTCTAGCTCTGTCCCAGGTGCCAATGAACCAGGTGACAAAGCGCCCCCTGGGTCGTAGGTGTGGGTCCTATTTTGAAATCACTGAAATGTGAGTGTTTAGTTCACAGGAATTGCAGGTCACAATAGCTTTTGATACTGTGCATATTATCATTGGAAGTCGCTTTCTCTCACAATGTTCTGTTCTGCAGCTTTATACAATGAAAAAGTTGGAGTGAATGAGCGGAAAAGGAAACGCCGAACAACCATAAGGTAATGCAGCTGGATGCTGAACTGGGCTTTTCAGCTTTGGGAAACGCAGGCAGTCAGCCCTTGAGTATTCCCATCTGCAGGAATAGTCTCCTAAGGCTGCCATCCTACATACCAGGGGTTAGGGACCTTGGGTCCAGGGGCAAAAGGCAGCTTACCTGGTCTTTCTAGTCAGTCCTCAAGACATGTGTCCCTAGGATGAACCCCCAATGGCCCTGCTCCATGCCACCCATGGGTGCTTTTGCCCATCTTACTCATCTGGATGGATGGTGGTGGGGTGTGTAAACCTCTTGTGTGGCTAGAATGTAGCCTCCTGTGGAAAGGTAAGAGTCTTCCTCATTGGCCCACTATTGCTTCTGGCCCAGCCCACTAATGCAATGCAGCCCTTAGGCACAAAGAGGGGACCCTTCCCTGCTATAAAACACTTGTTGGAGGCTAAGTCCCTAGAATCATAGAAATGTAGAGTTGGAAAGCCCCCCTCCTCAGTGGCTTGTACAAGTAGGCTGCTTAGCTTTCCCCCCCTTTAGTTGTTTTGTTAATAAGTGTTTTATGGAAGATGGTTGCTTTGCTGATGATTTTCAATTGTTTTACTGGCGATTTGTTAATTATTCTATGTGATTTATGTTGTAATTGTGATGGTCTGTTATGTTGTTTATTGTTGTAAGCCACTTTGTGATTCACGTAAGTGAAAAGTGGCATAGAAATATAATGATTGAATGACCCTGAGGGTCATCTAGTGCAACCGAATCATGTCCACAGCCTTACCTGGAGGGGCTCGAACCACCAACCTTCTGGTTAGTAGCCAGATGCCGTGACCCATTGCACCATGTCCAAATACACATGTATAGGATACGGTCCTTATATTTGGGGGGGGGGGGGCGAGGTCCAAAACATCACACTATTTTCCTCCATATATCTAGTTGCAGATAGGTAGCTGTGTTGGTCTGCTGTAGTTGAAACAAAATAAAAAAATTCCTTCCAGTAGCACCTTAGAGACCAACTAAGTTTGTTATTGGTATGAGCTTTCGTGTGCATGGTATCTGAAGAAGTGTGCATGCACACAAAAGCTCATACCAATAGCAAACTTAGTTGGTCTCTAAGGTGCTACTGGAAGGAATTCTTTTATTTTGCTCCTCCATATACTTACAGTTGAATTCATGGTCCCTTTTAAAGACCCGTGCTAATTAAATCTTCTACGATTTTGAATCGATAAAAACCACAATGTTTTGTTTTACTCCACTACCCTGTCAATGCTGATACACCCACACCCACCCACCCATTCCTGGCTTGTTTAACCTCAGCAACACAAATACATCGCAAAGTACAACTTCTCTAAAAAGAAACCCTGAAAAGGGAACATACCACCCCGGCTGTTTTGCATCAGAATCCTACCTGCTTTGCACAGCCCCTTTCATGTCAAACATAAAGTATAATGCTGCCCCCTTGTGGTCAAAATGAAAAATAGTTCCACTACGGAGGGAACTGTTTTTTGTTATCTTTGGAAGAAATATATCACATATCTGAATGTTGGCTTTGGAAGAAATATACCACATATCTGAATATTTTCACAATATTTCAGCTTGGGCTGAAAAGCACAACAAGTGGCTTGGAGGCAATTTCAACATTCGTTTGTAGTTTCCCCAAAGAATGAGGCAATATCGTAATATCGTAGCAAGGTTTCCAACTTGTTTTTAAACATTACACTCTCAGATTAGAACTGCAAATTTAAGCCGATTTAAAATGTGATTTGGTAAAACACATACTTTTGTGTTAACTGGTACAGATTACCTTTTTTGGCTCAAATGTTGTCATTTTTATTTGTCACTATGGCTAGGGGCCTCCAAAGGTGGAAGTGGCCGAGGCCTCTCTGGACATGTGAGAGATATTCCCAAGGAAGGTTTTCACTAAAACACCTTTGGCAATGTACTGTCCATTTTTAAAGCACCAATTTGAGCCTTGCTTCTCTCTTTGCTCTCTTGAATTTGGTGCTGCTCTTTTTTTCTCTGCTAGTATTGGAAGCACAGGGATAAATACGGATGATGCTTCCTGTTTGCATCGCACAACCCAGGCTACAAATGACATGCGGATGTCATACTTTTTTTCCTGTCGTGTATGTGAAACGCCTTGCATGAACTGGCCCATAGTTTCCATGCTGCCTGAGATACCAAGGATATGATCGAATTGTTATGGTTCTCCTTTCTAGCATTGCAGCCAAGGAAGCTCTGGAGAGCCATTTTGCAGAACAAAGCAAGCCCTCATCTCAGGAGATCATGAGGATGGCCGAGGGGCTCAATCTGGAGAAAGAAGTGGTGAGGGTCTGGTTCTGCAACAGAAGGCAACGAGAGAAGAGAGTGAAGACCAGTTTGCACCAGAACACCTTCAATTCCATGATTAAGGACCACCAAGAGTGCCACTAGACTTTCTTGGAGTGAAGCAACACTTTGAAAACTGGACTCCCCCCCCCCCCCCCGAAAAGAAATGGGCGTAAATGCAGGGCATATAATGCTTACCACTTTTACAAGTTTGTCAAGCTGAATGATAAATAATTTTAGGGCGGCTTCATTTAAATACTGTGCAGTTAATACAGCCTAGTGCAGTAGCACCTTGTGCAATTTAGTAATGCCAAAATTCGAAAATAGGGAAAGCAGGAATGAAGACTGCTTGGCCTATTTTAATACCACTGTCTATAGTGTCGGAGGGTATGATGACTCCTATGGGTGCAGAATGCAGAAGTTAGGCGGTTAGATATTCACCTTTAAAGGGTGGCCTGCTGTGGTGAACACTACTTGCATATTTTGGAGGGGGTGTTCTCACACATCCAAGTGCTTTGCTTTCTTTATTTTAGGCTGAAATCTTTTACTTAGTTGCTCACTGCTGCCACCATGTAGCTAAATATCAAGTCAATTATATATCCCATTTTTTACCCACTAGTAGCTAGCTATGGATCAGCGTGGTACAAAACAGCACCGGCTCCATTTCAAAGTAAAAGGCAGAGTAACTTATTATTTATTTTAAGTATAAACAGCTGAGGATCTTAGCTTGTGTAGATACTATATGTTGATCTGTACATTAGGGTTACCAGACGTCCCCGTTTTCCGGGGACAGTCCCTGCATTTGCGAATAAGTCCCCGGGCAAATTCCATCCACGGAATGTCCCCGGATTTCATCTAATGTCCCCAGGAAACACAGCAGCGGGAGTCTCAGCAACCCAGAGCAGTCGGCTCTGGCTGGCTTCAGGAGCTGCTCGGAAGTCCCCATATGATGGTAGTGCAGGGGCTCTAAGATGCAACTTCCGGCCTGCCTCCACCTTCCCTCTGAAAGACAGTGTGAAGCCTCGCTTCCCAGCTGAGGGATCCCCACCCCCTCCTGCTTGCACGCAGGTAGGAATGGGATTGGAAATGCTCCGATGGAAAGGGAGGCATCGCGCTGCCTGAGCCTTGCTGCTGCTGCCACTCTCGGCCCTCCTTCTCCGCCTTGTATGCCTGACCCACTGCATACTGCTTCCCCACCACCACCGAAGAACGAACAACTCAGGGGCTGCCCAGGCTCATGGAGAAAGGAGATAGGAGCCTCAGAGGAAGGGGAAATGTGGCGGTTGAGGTCAAGGCGGCAGTGGCCCCTCTGCCACCGCCATCATTGCAGCATCAATGTCCCAAATATGTAGCAATTAATTAATTAATTAATTAAAGTGTCCCTGGATTCATTGAAATAAATCTGGCAACCTTACTGTACATGGTTTACTGTTTAACTCAGAATGGTTACAGCTAAAGTTACTGCTTCTTTAAGAAGAAGAAACTGAGAGATTCAATTTATCCCCTATGGTCAGTTTCCCTAGACCACTCCAACCCAGTTAATATTCATCCATCTAGTTGTGGAGAACTACACTTGCAGTCAAAACACCAAGGCTGCAGGCTGCACCCACATTGCTGCTCTTCAAATTTGTGCCTCCCATAATCCCTTGTCTGTTGAAACAGGCAGGTGGGGAGGGGGTTTCTCTCACTTGTAATCTGCATTTCAGAAATTCCCTAGATCCTGAAGTGTAAGCTCCGAAACTTACACTGAGATCCACAGACTAGAAAAACGCCATTTAACTTATGCCAGCCTAATCAATTTGGACAGAGATTGAGATGGAAGGGATATTTAAAAGCCTGAGGTTATGGGGAAATTCTGCTGACATCTATATGCTGTAGTCCTTTAATCCAAATACTCTCATTAGCGCCCTAGACATTAACTGAACTCACTAAATAAGTTACAGCATGAAGCCTTTTCCTCTGCAAGAATGAGATTTCATAGGAGGGGAGGAAAAGATGACAGGAATCAAGGGATTTCAGAGGGGGGATGAAAAAAACTGTCAGCTCCGACTGGGGCAGGCTTATCGGTGGCATTGATGAGGACTCTCCTAGTTGACAGGATCCTTAAACCTAAAAGCTCCTTAAAGCAGCTGTCGCCTAATGAGCAGTTTTAGCAAACAGTGAGGGGCCTGCTGGTTAAAATATTGCCAAGAACTTTTAATATGGGAAAGGCTTATAGGCAGGCATTACCTAACATCTGCATTCTGTACATTCATCTTTAAAGCTACTTCACTCCACCTTTGCATTTCGATTTTTTGCTTTGTGAAGTCCAGCCAGGATTAAAAGCTTGCTGTTACCAAAAGGAAGTTGGCCCAACGAGAGGTATTCCTTAAACTACATTGGAATAAACATGACAATTACCTCTATCCTAGCTTATGCAGGGAAGCCAGTAATGTATTAGTTTAGTTTCATCCTAAAAATGAAAGGATCGTGCTAAAGCACCAGATACTATAGGGGGGGTCTCTAACTGGGACCTTTATTAATAAGCTAGACGCCATGTGACCCACATCTTGGAAATGACCATAGCATGGAATGGGAGACGCACACAGCTAGGTACAAACAAGCATTTGGCAATCAACAAAAACCACATTTTTTTTATTTCATTGCATTTAGATCCCACATTCTTCTCCAAGGAGCACAAGGTAGAGTCAAAGAATTGTAGAGTTGGGTGGGTCATTCAGCCCAACCCCCTGCAATGCAGGAATCTGTTGCCCAACACAGGTCTCAAGCCTATGACCCTGAGATTAAGAGTCTCATGCTCTATCGACTGAGCTATGCCTGTGGTTCTCCCCATTCTCATTTAATAATGGCCTGGTTCATGTCACTTCAAACCCTAGTTTAAAACAGGCATAGGCAAACTCGGCCCTCCAGATGTTTTGGGACTACAACTCCCATCATCCCTGACCACTGTCCTGCTAGCTAGGGATGATGGGACTTGTAGTCCCAAAAACATCTGGAGGGCCGAGTTTGCCTATGCCTGGTTTAAAATAATTGCGGTGGAAAACAGCATCCAGACAAGGTTAAGGGAAAGATTCTGATCATCCACCACAGGCCTTTTTGACGGAGGGTGGAGCCTCAGACATCAATCACAAGGTGACTCTATCTGTCTGTCTGTCTATCTATCATTGCAGGCATGGCTTGAGTTGTGCCTGCAGAGGCAGATCCTTTGCATCACCAACTTCACTTCAAGCCAGCGTTGCAAATGAATGTGTGTGCTCATAGCAAGCTGTTTTGGAGCTTGCTATTAAGTGCCAATCCCAGCAGGCTTGCTGAAAGCACCAGTCATCAGCTGGGTGGTGCTGACAGCAAGGCTTGCTTGCCCAGGAACAGTTCGGAGTGCACTTTAAAGAGCTCACCTGTTCCTTTGCAGCTGTGTTTCCACACCCTAATAGTAGGTGTGTTTGGGTATGATTCGAGGAAAACTGCTTTTCAAGCCAAATTGGGGCCTGGCAAACTTGCAGTTCTTCAGCCCTAGTTTAATGTGACGTGTGAACCACCTCAATGTGAATTAAAACAAAAGTTGTGTTGTCTGGATATTGTTCAATGGATAAACAAGCATCAGGAATTGTTGGAAAACACAGCATTATTGCCAAGCTGTGTAATGTTTATTTTGCTGTGTAATTTCTTCTGTAGTATATCAGCCAGTTTAAAACTTTCAGCATTGCATACTTCTACATTTTTATTTGACAGGGTAGAAGCCTAAGATAAAACACGTTTTTGGCAAGAACAGGAATTGCAATATACATGTTTTGATATCTATCACTTCTGTTGTCCTGGTATTATTTATTTAGTGTTTTTTTCTTTCAAAATTGCAGTACAGCTACACTTCAAGCTGCTACTGAATGAATTTGATGCTCCAGCTTCCATTTAATGGTGATCAACACACTGTTCAGAAATAAGATTCTGCTAAGGAACCCATACTTTTAACAGCTGCATGACACACATGCGTAGTAGCAGCCTTCCCCAAAACAGTGACAATTGTGAAGGGAGAGAGTTGAAACTCTTAGATCTAGCATTCTTAGAGAAACTGAAACGAAAGAAGCACTCAGTTAACTAGTGCCTCATTTAGGAGGCATTCCTTCATTCCATTCCCTCCCTCAAATGTTTTTATTCAGCACCCACCATTGACAAAACATTTTCAAGTATTGTTTGATTGTCCAGCTTTAGTTGGGCAGCATTTGTAATGCTTTAACTTTCCCACTAGAGTGGATGAATTACTTTTTCACTGGTCATTAGCATTAGCATAACTTTCTCTACAAAAACCCAAGAATTCTTGGCTACATTTACATTTTGAGTAATACCAAAGCTCTGAATGCGTATCGGTTAGTTTTCTTTATGCCTCTTTCACAGCCCAGTCCTAACCCTCTCCTTTTCAATTCAGCAGGGCTTACTCTCAGGTAAGTGGGATTAGGGTTGCAGCCACAGCCATTCAGGGCAATCCAAACCCAAGCTGGGCAGCAGCAGAACATGATGGAGCCATGAAGCCACCATCTCTGTGGCCCTGTCACTCATTCTGGTGGACACCTGCTGGCTACACAAGTCCTGGATTGGACTCAATGCTGCTAAGAGATGGGAGTGGGGTTGACTTGGAATCCAGTGGATCCTCAGCTGCTGCCTCACATTTATGGGGCATTTCAGGGCTTTTCACAGGCTACCGCTGGCAGGATATCACAAGCAGTCCAAAAAGTAGTGTTGTCATCACCCTGCTGGCAGAACAAGGAAGAGGGAAACCTCTGCCCCATCCAGTCCACACACCCCAGTGCAGCACTTTGGGGGTTTGGATTGCATCCTTAATCACTGACTAGTGGATGCTTTTAGTATTTTTTAAAAACTATTTTTAAAAATAATCAAACAGAAAAATGGCACTCAAGGAGCTAAAAGCTTTTATTTGAGTTTTACAAAATCCATAAAAAGGAGATCTTGCTGAAGGTAGCCACATAGAGTCTATTTTAAGTAATTACAAAACCAAATTGTAAACCAAATTGTGTATGTACTTGATTGCTTTGATCCTACGTTTAACCAGAAAAATCATAATTCTATACTAAAATGAAGACCTAGGCTGCTGTTGCCTTATTCCTATGGCGTATCTTGTGAGCTGATAGTCACAGTAATTACTTTCTTTTTCTGTTCTTCATAAAGAATCAGCAGATATTTTCTTGTTAATTTACATTCTCACAATTAGTACCAGGGCCACAAAGAAGTTCAGGAATAGAAATCCCCTTTCACAACCGGCAGTAATTCACAATGTGAATTATGTTCCCTATAATACATCAAGTTACCCACTGTTTTACTATATTAGGCGCAATTTTATAACCAAGTGAACCTATTTCCTTTAAATAGTCAAGCATACATAATTCCAATTAGTGTGTAACAACTGGATATAAAACAGAACAAACATACTATATGGACAATAAAGTATATTTTCAAAGTTAACACTTGTTCAATGAAAAAATGCATAGCAATATGTACAATGCTATTCAATGAAAAATATGTAATTTCAGGTGTTGGTAGTAGATTACATACTTTGTAGCAGCGGTTGCAGTTGAGTTCACATAACTCTTTCAGTGCTATGTAAGTTGAGATAATGGCTTTAACATTACATTATTTCCACAATTCTAAGCTTAATTAAAATAAACCAAACACGATGGGCAACATCCAAAGATGTTCACCTCCTTGTGCAATGGAAACCCACATGTGCAACTCAACTTCCTGCTTCTCTCTTCACCCTCTAGCCCCCTTGTGCACCCCAGGGCAGATTTTGGGGGCACACAGGAGGCTGCAGGGAGAGTAAGGGAAAGGGGGAACCTCAGTGCACGAAGATCTCACCCTATGTACACAAAGGCACAGAATTCCTTCAAGTTAGCTGTGTTACAGTACAATGGAAGTTATTTAGTACGTTCCTTACAAACCATTTTCCTAGCATAACATATCATTAGACCACAACCTTGATTCCAAGAAGATAATCACATATCAGTATTGTTCTAAAATCTTGGGGCTATGTTAGAAATGTATATTTTAAAACAAGGCTGAATCAAAAATGATTTCCTAGAAAGGCGCTTAATGAAAAACCCACTATACTTTTAAATTCATCTTCTGCTTGAAGAATACAACAGCCACCTTCCAAATGAAAGAAAAAGTAAGGTTTTATTCAATACCATAAATTAAGAAGTCTCTTGGTGTGCTTGCAACAGATACGTAAAGGAAATGCCTCCAGAAAGGCTGCTTGCAACAGCCTCAGAAAGGTTAGAAACCTGAATGGAAAATGGAGTGTTGGTGCTTTTTGGAGAAAAAGCTAATTGTACCCAATCCAAATTTAGATCATATGCAACGGTTGCTCCTGTTTACAGCAGAATCCAATTTGGTCAAATGTATACACATTCTGCATTATTTGCATGTTGTGATGTTCTGTCTCAACTGATTCCAACTAATTGTTCCAACTGCTTCTAGAATTCATTGTCACCAAAGATGGCTCGGGCAAGATCTTGCAAAGGAATTTGGTTTTTATTGATACTGGTCTTGCACATTCATGTGCATGCCAGCACTGGAGCAATTGCAGAAGGCAGGCTGCTCGTTAATCTACTCCCAGGGCTTTGAGCTGCCGCTCAATCTCTTCATCAGAAATTGTGGCACTTTGGGATGCTGATGCAGATGGCATGCCTCTGGCAGCTGAAGGAGCCTTGGCCATCTATTAGAAAGAAAAATGAGGAGAAGTTACATTTAGGCAAGCAAGATGAGACACAGTAATCAAAATGATAGAACACAGAGACAAAAAGGAAGGCACTACAAAAGTCAATAAAAATGTAAGGACAGGGGCAGATTACTTTTCAAGAGCAATGGGAGATAATTTCTTCATACCTTTCCAGATATTTCAATACCAATTTCATCCAGGACTTGGTTCACAATATCCTGACTTTCCTGTTCTTCATCAGAATCATTGAAAATATCATCCAGGGTATCGTTGACTTAAAGATAAATGAAAACAAAAGCTTCATTAGAACTGTAATAGTACAATTGTTACCCTGGTCTTTCATACCACTTTTACATCCAAGCACACAGTAACAGCTTTATTTTGAAGAAAAGTGAAAGAAAATAATGTAAGCAATAATATATGTGGGTTTACACTGTTATACTGCTGTTTAAATGTGATTTTTGCCCTCAAGGCAGCTTACAACTTTAAACATATACAATACAAAAATAGAGCCAAAAGCAAATCCATTAGGAGGGAGAATTTATAATTTTACAATGCTAGCTCTGAAAGCCAATGTGCTTTTAGTTGGGATTTAATGCTCGTTTGACCATGAATGCTCCCAAAAGAAGCCAAGCTATTTTCCCCCAAAGTAAAAAAAATAGCTTGGCTATTTGTGACAATTCACTAATGTTCTCTATTCTCCTGAAACCCACCAAGCTCCCTTCCATCCACCTACCCTTCACCTGCCCCAGCAGCAGTAATAAAACCATCTGTGTACTGTCAGGAATAATGGAAGTTAACAGGCCTCCACAATCCTTGGCTTGTTTCCCAATATTTAGCATCACCAGCAGACACCCTAGTCAGCAAATCAGGACATCAAAGTCATGATTTGAACCTGATTTCTTTTTAACAATCATAGCTTGAACCAGCCACTGTTTCCAGATCTTGATGAACTTCTAAAGTAAAAGCACAGCCTTCTATTGTATGTGAAGATATCATGAAGAGGGAAGGATGAAAGCATAAGCTTGTGTAGTTAAACCATGGGTTTGAATTGAATCCGAATCAAACATTTAAAAAAATCTCTATAGTGGCAGATAAGCACTTACGAGGGGGCACATTAGACTTGCATCAGCATGCCATCACTAGTATGCACATTGTACTCAGTTAGGCATCCAGCTAAGACAGTGTCATGGTGCAACAAGATATGGCTTCATTATGGTGCTGGGAATAGCAGCCACTGCTAGTGCAGAGTAACAACTTCACACAATGCTATTCTAACACAAAGGTGGGGCGAAAACAACCCAAGAATTGTCAGTTTCCGCATTCCATTATCCTCAAAGGATTTTGGCTTCCAGAGAATCAGCCATGTGAAAAACCATGTTACCTACTTTACATATGGTGGACATCTACATTATGATATTGGATCAGGCAGAACACAGCTGGAAAGATTTACCTCACACAAGACTATGGAATAGTTTGCGGAAAGCAGCTCTTTGTGCTATTAAAACAGTTTCATTTTTAAGGCTACAGTTTTGATAGCGTAACTGGGACAACATCCCCCATGATGTATGTATATTCTGCACCTAGTGGTTCACTTTTTAAGTGTGGAATTCCACTTAAGAAGCAGCACTGGTTAATGTTTCAGCAATGTAATGCATCATATGTCCTCCTGAAATCTGAATGGGCTGAGCAGGCCAAGGCTTTAGTGTTCCACATGGCTCTTCCCATGACATTAACATTGCCCCTCTATTTCTGGCCATCCATTTTCATGTTTCCTTGCCTCTATTCTCTATGAAGCCCATACCGAAGTAATAAGGAAGGCTATGAAAATGGATGTTCCTGCAATTAATAATTTCAACAAATGTAGGTTTCAACAAACACAAGCTCATGAACCAATTATTAGCTTGATTTGGTGGTCTTGCCAACTCAAAAAGGAAGCAGGGAACAATTTTAATCATTGTATGGAAAAGCATAACTTACTCATTTCTTCAGTCATTTCCATTTTCATGTTTTCTTTCTGGAAGTTCTGCATAGTTTGCAGTGTCTTTTGTGGATCCATCTTTTTATTAACAGCTTGCATTGTCTAGCAATAAACAATAACCTTTATGAATAAATGTGGCCAACGTACAGTACAGTAAAACTGCTGAACATATCATATTTGAATACTTTTAAGGTGTTAGAAGAAAATAAACTCCAAGGAATACAAGTTCCCATGTAACGTGGGGTATACAACAAAACCTTTAGTCTTTGCACATCTAGAACTATCAGAAAAAGAGTAGAATGCACTATTGCGTAGCAGTCAGTTCTTCTGTAAATCCATCTGATGTATACATTTTCCAAAATCTAATCTGCTGGTGGGTCTTCCTGATATTGACCTGGTTTGGATGTAATACCAAATTATAATTTAGCATTACATTAACAACATCTCAGCTGGAGTTCTTCTCCCTCCTGTGCTGCCTTCATTTGTTTTCAATTAACTGCAGGTCAGTGTCAAATCCAAATCCTAAACTCTGCTTAATATTAATTATGGTTTTATTGGAACAAGCATACACCTTGATTTAGAATTGGCCTGTTTCTGTGAGCTATAGTTAAGACCATCAACAGTTTGTTTAAAATGGAAGTGAAAGCTTCTATCATGGCTGTGCCAGATAAGGGAAGGAGGGAGGCATGGAGTGAGTCATGTTGTTCATGTAACACTAAGGTATTGTTTAGCATTATGGCTGAACACAGCTATTGTGAGAAGGGTGAACCCTGTATGATTGGCGTAAAACCTCTACACTTATGCCTACACATCTTACAATTTAGAAAACCTCTTCCTGGCCCTATGAAACTTTATCCTTCATCAAGCATGTAGTAAACCACTTGCCTCACATGAAGCTGACTTATATCAAGTCAGGCCATTAGTGTGTCTACCCCAGCGCTGCCTATTTTGACTAGCAGTCAGGCAGTGGATCAGGAACAGCAACAAAACATGTTTTTGTTCCCAGCCTACCACAGGGTCACCCACTGCCCATCAATTCCTCTCCTGCTGCTCCAATGACTCACTGTGAGGAAGGGTTTTCAACTTTAGACAGCATCTGCTGCTGCAGCTAAGCAGCCAATGACTTTCCTCTGGGGCTCTCTTGAGGTCATTTTGCCTCAAAATCTCAAAAGTGCTTAAAGAAAGGGTAGGAGGAGGAAAATGTGGCAGTGATTAGCATTTACTGAGCTGCCTCAGGAGGTTTAATGCCGGTCAGCCCATACTGCTAACTGACAGTGGCTCTCTAGTGTTGTTGGCAATAGGTTTTAATCAGCACTGCCAACTTTTAACTGGAAATGTTGCAGATGAAACTTGGCATCATCTGCATGCAAGGAATACATACCACCAGAAAGCTATGTCCCCTCTCTGCATATGAACTGGTTGGAATGCTTTTATAAACTGGAAGAAAGGGGTTCCACCAGTCCTTTAATACCGCTTCACATGCCCCAGAATCAATTGGTAAAATTTTGAATTGTACAACAAACTGTATGACTTCAGAATGTGAGTGGAGGATAACTTTTTCTTTTCCCCAAATATGCCCTGAACTATCTGTAAGCGTATCAGGTAAAGGTAAAGGTACCCCTGCCCGTATGGGCCAGTCGTGTCCGACTCTAGGGTTGCGCGCTCATCTCGCTTAAGAGGCTGGGAGCCGTCGCCGTCCGAAGACACTTCCGGGTCACGTGGCCAGCATGACGAAGCTGCAGCTGGCGAGCCAGCACCAGCGCAGCACACGGAAATGCCGTTTACCTTCCCGCTATAAAGCAGTACCTATTTATCTACTTGCACTTAAGAGTGCTTTCGAACTGCTAGGTAGGCAGGAGCTGGGACCGAACGACGGGAGCTCACCCCCCCCGCGGGGATTCGAACCGCCGACCTTACGATCAGCAAGTCCTAGGCACTGAGGTTTTACCCACAGCGCCACCCACGTCCCTAGCGTATCAGGTAGAAGCCATCTATTCCAGTCCGCTTCCTACTGTGCTAGGTTTTCAGCTGCAGAGTTTTGTTTTGGTTTTTAATGCAGTAGAGCATTCAAAAGCCACTTAGACCCAGTGATGAGAGCCAATAAACTGAAGCTCAATTCTGATAAGGAGGTATTGAAGGTGGATAGTTCTTTAGTCTGGGTCGATAATGTACAAAATAGTTGCAGACTTATTTGCAAGGCTGCCCTTCTCTACATGCTATTATGATACCCTCCTTTAATCATACATTCACAAAATTCTTCTAAGATTATTTGACAGCACAGAGAAATCAGAGTTTGAGGTAGAGTTTTCATTTTAAAATAGTATAACAGAACATAATGGTTAAGCATTTCTACCAGTAGCTGTGGAGATACTATGTTGGCACTGTTTCAAACAAGAGATGATTACATGTATGAGGTTTCTGTCTTTGTAAAAAGGAGCCAAGGCATCGGAATCCAGTAGACTCTAACTGATGAGTTTGCTAACATTCTGCTTCATCCTATTGGATCAGTTATAGGCCAATGAGAGGACACAATTCTACCCAAATTGAAATGATTGGCTATGGAGTGGGTGGGCTCTGCCTGGAGTGAATAAAAGGCTAGACTCTAGTCAATGAGACAGCAGACTAGGCTAGGATCTGACTGTTGGTCAGTTGATGGAAGAGCTGAAAGTTGAGGTCAGACAGGGCATATCAAGGGGCTTAAGAAGCCAAAAGAGAAGCCAGGAGCTAATGCCACTAATCTAGACCTTACATTAGGTTTGTGGAGAAGAGCATGTGACTCTAGCAGTAGCCTTCAGGGGAGTTCATCTGTCAAGCGTCAGTAGGATTGCTGAGAACCTGAGGTGACAGGGTTTGTTGGACTCTGGCAGAAGTCCTGAGAGAAGACTGAAGAGTCAACTTAGAGGAAGAACTCAAGGACCTGACAGAAGAGCGCAAGTATAGAGCTCAGTCCCTAGTTCCTAAGTGTTAACTGATAAAGACTATTATAGTGAAATGGATTTAGGTTTGGATTTGGGGTGGTGTGGGGATGGGACTGAAGTTTGCATAACTTTCCTCTTAAAAGTGGCAGGAATCCTACTGTGTTTGATACATAATTTCAAGTGACTAAAAACTAACAGTGTATACATTTTTAAGGTAACAGTAACAAAGTAAAGTTAATCACCTAGTTTAAGTATGTAGGGATGAATATATACATGCTTATTAATGTAACAGTTTAAAGTAAGATATGCTATACTTTTTTTTACTTCATATTTTGATCTCTGTGATGTTTTGCCCTATATTTAACCATAGCTATTGTTGGGTAAACCGAAGAAAATAAATGGTAAAGGATTAAGGATTAAGAAAAATGAAATATAAATCACAGCAAAGAAGTGTGAGATGATCAGTGCTTTTTTTCTAAAAAAATGTTTAGTGGTACTCTCATTTTCTTACTCATATTGAAATACTACCCCTCAGTGAGGCCAAACTTAGATTCACAAAATGTTTAGGAGTATGCGTCCCCCTGCGTCCCCCCAGGAAAAAGCACTGGAGATGATGATAATAAAGGGTTTGCCACAGACATCCTTACTCCTAAATTGTCACTTGAACTTAAAATATTGTGACAAAAATGAAAAAATTAACTGTTTATTTGTACTTTTAGTAATATTTTTCTATAAGTTCATAACTACATATTTAAGATACCAAAATATACAAAAAAGAGAAATTTACCTTCTATTTGAAGTTCTAAATTGCTTCCAAATTCCTTTAGAAGCAGCAGAAGGACCATTACTTAGTCACAAATTTTCACTAAGTGATTTCACATACAAGTCACTCTCTCACTAGAATATCAGGCTGTAATCACAACATGAATTTGCAAAGCTAAAATGAAACATCCCTGTGTACTCTGCCCTAATTCCTCATATGAGCTATGGGATGCATATGTGCCAATATTCTGCACAAGTCTGTGAATCCATATAAATACAAACAAGCAATTTAGAGACTGACAGCTCAGCTGGGGGAGCAAAAGCTCTTGGATCAGCATGAGTCAAAACAGAACATCCGTAAGCTTAGTCATCCACTTTACTCATAACACTGCTTCCATACGTACACAACTCAATATAGCACTACAGTGTGCTTACCCAGCTGCAAAATGACAGTGAGGGATTGGGTCAGGATAGGAGCCATAGGCAAAAGACTCCCTAAACATTTAATTACATGGTAGTACAAATGCCTTCAGTGTGTCACATATTGACCTTTTTTCTTTTGTGAGAAGGTATTTGCCAGCTAATCAGTTTAGCTTCCATAGACATCCATACTCTATAAAAGCCTTGACTATTTTCATCATAAATTTCAGACTACAGTGGTACCTCTAGTTACGAACTTTATTCGTTCAGGAGGTCCGTTCTTAACCTGAAACTGTTCTTAACTAGAGGCGTGCTTTCGCTAATGGGGCCTCTTGCTGCCACCGCACCACCGGCACACGATTTCCATTCGCATCCTGGGGCAAAGTTCTCAGCTCGAGGTAACTCTTCCAGGTTAGCGGAGTTTGTAACCTGAGGCGTTTGTAACTCAAAGTACCACTGTACTTTATTGTCAGATTTTTGCAGAGTACTTGTTGTAACTCAACCTGGGACCTGCTGGTGAAGGGCAGGTAGTAGGTCTGGGCGATATATCAATATATCACCCAGGACCAGTATGAGGAGCAGACCATGATGTCGGCTTCACTCAGAAGTATATTACTGGTGAAAATGCTGCTATGTTTTAGACATCACAATAGATTGTGATTTATCTCAACAGGAACAATCCTAGGCTGACATGAACCCCCCTCAAATGAAGCTACAAGACAGAATTTAGAAGCTTTCACCCCCTCCCCCCTTTAACTGCAGCTTGTTGTTGTCGAAACCCAGCAAATTGTGGTTAATCTTACATGGTTTGTTTAAAACAAGACAACTCTGACCAGGGTTTATGACCTTGGCTTGCTTCAACAAGCCATAGTTGAGATTAAGTTTCAGAAGATGATGCTAAACTGCAGTTAATTAAAAACATAAGTGAAAGTTTCTCATCTCCCACTTACTGCAGTGCCAGAGGAGGGGGAAATGCACAAGCCTAGATTTGTTCCCATCATGATAAACCACAGTTGAAACACAGATTTGTGTAAATTAAAACCAGAATCCTATGAGCAATATTTGGGATACTTAACTTTGATTGCTTACCTTTGCTGTTGTTGACATTGCTCCTGCCATTTTCATCTGTGAGTTCATCAGTTTTGTTTGTGTTGACATGGATGTAACTTTTGAACTAACAGCATAGGTTCGAGTTTTCTGTTTTCGCAGTTGCACAAGCTGTTTTGCTAGAACCTTACAGGCTTCTTTGTTTCCAGTTTTAGCCATTTTCTTTATTTCCAATTCCTATTTATTAAAATGAAAACTGTTTTTTAGTTTGTATTCACTTTTTATCTTCCAGCATAAATACTATGATAGTTTAATGAGTAAAAGGTGATTTTTCAAACAAATTCCTATTAGACATGCAAGAAAGTTATCTAAAGAAAAAATACAATGTTTCCAAAATTAAAAGCTAGGAGTACAGGCAGAAAATGGTGTTAAGGAAATGGAAAAACTATCATTTACCATAACCAGTTTGGGCACTGATTGTGAAAGATGAACTAAGATTCTCCAATTACTTACCAGTTGCTTTTCCTGTCTCTCCAAAGCTACTCGATCTCTTACTATTGCCCTCTGGGTGCCTCTTAGCTCCTTATTTTGTTCTTTAATTATATCTAAGAAACAAAATATTTACAGTTAGTATAATGGATAAGGAAGTATGGTGAAGACATGCATGGTGAAAACATAAGTTTTAGGTGAAAGGTGTTTCGCTCCTAATAGCAGTATCACTGATGTCTCAAAAATAGACTACTAGAATAACTGGAAAACAGACTACTAGAATAGTGTGAGGGACGGAGGCCCAGGAGACTGTTTTCTCTGTGGCAGCCCCTCATTTGTGCAACTCTCACTTCACAGAAGTGCATCTAGCATTTTCATTCCACTGCTTATGCTGAACCTTTGAATGCAACCTCTTTACCCTAGCCTTTTGACAATTAAGGTATTTTGTTTAGTGGGACCCACCTCTTTTATTCAGTTTCTGGTGTTTGTTCCATTTGGAATAGTTGTACTTGTTTTATAATTGTATACTGGGACCTTACTGTAAAGGGCACATAAGATAATACAGTGGTAACTCTGGATGCAAACGGGATCCGTTCCGGAGCTCCGTTCGCATCCAGAAGCGAATGCAACCCACGCCTGCGCATGTGCGGGTCGCGATTCGCCACTTCCGCGCATGCGCATGACGTCATTTTGACCGTCTGCACATGCGCGAATGGTGAAACCCGGAAGTAACACGCTGCGCTACTTCCGGGTCGCCGCAGTGTGCCACCCAAAAATACTTATCCCGAAGCTAATTCAACCTGAGGTATGACTGTACTTGATAGAAATACTATAGTCTTCAGTTGCAGGTAACCAATTACATGTGGGGAACAGAATCATATGCTGTCCTGACTCCACAACCTACTTGTGTCCATTTGAAGGCCTGCACAGACAATATATGGGTTGTTTCACATGATTGGGTACTCTGCTTTTTTAGGGTCTCAGTCAGAAGGAGAGTGTTATACACACACAGCTGCTATGCAGGCCTTCCATTTAATGCACATGGGTCATTGGTCACCTGAGACTGAAGTTGTGAATATGACTTAAACATGAATGCCCCATCTTTATTTTACAAAGACTGAAAAAAGCTTACAATGTTTCCACCATAAAATGCATAAAACCAATTCATTCTGCCTGTGGATAATTAATATCTGAAGGCAGCCCTGTTTAGGGAAGCTTTTAATGTTTGATGTATCACAGTATTTTAATATTCTTTTGGAAGCTGCCCAGAGTGGCTGGGGAAGCCCAGCCAGGTGGGTGGGGTATAAATAATAAATAATAATAATAATAATAATAATAATAATAATAATTAATATGAAAGCATTCACCAAAGAAACAGGGAGATAAAACTTAACCCACACAAAAAGTTTGGCAAAGTTAAAAAGGGCTTAGCAGTTTGATTTCTGTGAACACACAAACACCAAATGATATCACACATTTTCTGTACGCGTAATTTAAAAAAACAGCCATACTGTTTTGAATCCACAGGAAAGCAGAGGCTTCCTCTGGATCCAACCCTGAGGAATTTTATATTTGAATTATGTATGCCTTGGAGGAAAGGAACCTTTGGATTCAACCTATTATGTTACTATTTTGACACTATCATTATTGCTTGAACATAAATTCATACTGTTGGTATTATTTGTTATCTCCATTATTGCATTTTTTTCCTATTTCAAAGATGTTCACTGTACATATAATCATAGCCAGATACATTATTAAATGAGTTATATATCAACTTAAGAAAACTGTTACTGTCTCAATGCAGTAGAAATAGACTAGAGATAAACCCATTTTCTGTGCCCAAGTACTAGCACTTGATTGTTCTCATTTTTCTGTCCTTATAGAAGCTCTCCACATCACAATTTTTTGGGGGAAAGTTTCCCTTTAATTTCCCTATCAAATAAATTGTAACACAGCATAAACAAAATACCACCTGCAGCACAAATATTTTCTAGCCTTTTAATAAACCAGCACTTTCTTCCACATAGAAAGAGTGCAAGAATCTGAACCTTATGGAATCATAACATTCAAGCTTTCAGTGGCCTACTTTGTAAGTATATATATTTGTATTGAAATACTATTTGCAAATAGAGTTGGAATTCTCATTTCGATAAGAGGGTTGTTCCCTTAGCTATAAATTGAGAAGTTGTGTTTTATCAGATGAGAATACTTGTAATGACTTTCTAAAAGTCCTTTTAGACCACAAAGATATGACACTTTGCAGGCTGGGAGTGTTTATCCTCTTTTACTCAAAGAGAAGCAAGTGACATTCCCATGAACTAGTGGCTATGGCTTCTATAGGGGAATGAAGTTTTTAAATTATAGGACTGCCAGTCAAGGATTACATTTATCTATTTCTTCATAATAAAAAAGTATATTTTGTGTGTGTGTTTTATGCCTGAGGCCATTTCAAACACAATAAAGTCAAAATAATTTATTTGGAGTTGTTCAGAAGAGAGTCAACCCCCCACCCCCGCACTTTTACAGAGATGACTTGTCTTATTCTATTAAAAATCCCATTTCTTTTGAAAATGAAACATTCCCAAAAGTAAGTTTCCATCTTGCTTTCACAATCTAAAAAAATCATCTAACAATAATGATAGGATTTTGTTGCTGTTGCTTCCCACAATATAGACTGTCAAAAATGAATAAAGCATGAACTGCAGCCATAGATTTATTTTACATTAATCCTTTCTTCAAAGACTCTTCTTTCCTAGATACAGTTCCAAGACATGCCAGGATGAAATGATTTCAGCATTAAGAAGTCCTGGCAGGAAACATTTTCATATGTGTTGAGGCATCTATACTGCCCTTATTAACTTATACAAATGCATACACAATTGGTCTATGTAAGTACTAAATACAATGGAATGATTATCATAGGGGAAAATCAAGAGTGTTGCATGAAGAAGTTTGTACAGTGATACCTTGGTTTATGAACTTAATCTGTTCCCTTAAACCAAGGCATGCTTTCCCATAGCAGCGGGTGACTCAGTTTACAAATGGAACACACTCAAAAGGATCATGTTCTGCTTCCAAGGCAAAGTTCACAAACCAAAACACCTACTTCTGGGTTTGCAGCGTTCTTAATCAAAGTTGTTCATAAACTAAGCTGTTCTTAAACCAAGGTACCACTGTACTGTACAATCAGGCTTGATTTGGATTGAAATTCATACTTAAGAGTCAAAATTATGGGAACATGAGAAGTCTCAGTTGACAACTCTAAGAATTACTCTGAACTTGGGTTTGTTTGTTTTTTGTTTTGGACAAGAGAATGTGATCTGGGTATTGGGGGTTGTCAAAAAACATTTTAAGTTTTAGATTTGCAGGACTCCTGATGCAGATATGGGGGGGGGGGTGTTACAGAAGGTCTTCCTTTAGAACAAAATGGGCTCAAATAGTTTCCTGACTGCCCTGGGAAAGTTTTCTGTTGCTCCAGTCAGTGATCCTGTTGAACACCTGGTCAATATTGGGATAGGGAACTAATCAAGTGGATAGTATTCTGAACCAGCACCAGGAATCAGCAGGTCATGAGGGGTAACAAACTGAGGCTCAAACTAGACAAAACAAATATACTCTTGGTGGGGGATGGGGTGGGGGGTGAGATAAAAATCTGGAATAGGGATTAAATGAAGTTTACAGTTTGGGACTATTCTGGATGCAGTGTTACATCTAGATGACCTCGTGGTAACGATGGCCAGATGAAACTCAATCCTAATGAATGGGTCTACAAAAATGGCTGTCACACAAAAACACTAAATGTGTTTACACCAACACAACTTTTTATTCAGTATCCCGTGATAATGCAAAAATTTAAGTTCCTTGTTATTTACTCACAAGCACCTCTTCACAGATCAGAGGTAAGGAGGTGGCACTTATCTGCTTACGTCAGACAGTAAATCTAGTGCCCTCTAGATGCCCATTATCTCTATTAAATATGTTGGCTTGGGATAATTGGAGTTGTAGTTCAACATCTGGAAGACACTATGCTGCCTAACTCTGATTAAACAGAAACATATACCAGAGACAGAGCAGCTTCCAGGGTATAAATACTGAGAGCTTGAAACTATATATTTACTTCTGAATTTGTCAAAGAATGTCAACTTTCCAATCCTTATGACCACACACTCACACTTACAAGTTTTTGTCTCAGCTTATACGTTTTATGTTTTCTTCCTTAAAGGTTGAACCTTGAGGTTTCAGGTAGGAATCTCTATCACAAGTAGGAAGCTGACTTATGCCATTATTGGTATCTAGCTCAGTACTATCTGCACTGTCTGACAGTAGCTCTCCATGGTCTCTCCCAGGCCTACTTGGAGATGTAGGGATTGAACAAGATCTTTCAATGCAAAGGTTGCTATCTACCCAAGCCATGGCCCTTCCCATAAGCCCTGCTCTTTACACTGAACTCCCCACTGAGAACCAAAGTGCTACACCTCATTGGCCTTCCAGAAGTGGAGCAGAACACATCTTCCATTGAGTCCAGTTCAATTGTTCAGCTTTAATCACTACTGTTTTTCTGCTTTTAATGGGGTGGTTTATTTGGGGCAGGGTGTTTTGTTTGTTACTGCACTCAGGAGCACAACAAAGGCAGAAAATAAATTATTTCAATTAATAAATATGGAATAGCTTTACTACCAGATATATTCACCACACATGAAAATAAGTGACAGAAAAGAAATTATACCACATTTGTAGTAATAGATTGTCAAGTGGTCGTGTGATAGAAAACCAAACCATATGGTAACCTCGTTATCTATTCACCCTATAGCAGTCCTGTGTGACAAAAGGCTTCACAAAAGAAGCAACTCCTTCAAATTTATATCAGTGGAAAGCTGAGAAAGCCAGCTGTGCCATCAAATTTTGTACTCAAACTCTTTACCAGGCAAGTTATAGAAAATACTAAATTTATGTTTGATGCACTGCAATTACTGAGTAGTAATACAGTGAGGCAGCAAAGCTGGCAGGACTGGGGATAAAAATTTTATACATCACTAGACTACTCAGTGCCTTCAAGAGCTAATGACTGTGAGAGTTCTGAGTGCTTCATCTTATCTGCTCAGAGATGTACAAACAGGAGGAACAGGAGAGGACTCTGAAGAATATATGCCCTCCTCCCAGCCATCAACACCTTTCAGGGAAGAAGAACCAGAAGCCACATGACCATTACCTGGTATTTCAGATTTGTCATTGGGGTAGCACTATCATCCAACTATAGGTCTAATTTTAATATTGTGAACCACTTTGATAACCATTATGGTTGTAAAACAAACCACTTAACAAAGTGAACCACTTTGATAACCATTATGGTTGTAAAACAATATACATATAAGATAAATAAAAATGTCACCTTTTCTTGAGAACCCAGTTCTAAAGAAAATGAGTGGCCATGTTTTGACTCATGAATGGATGACATAGCCAACAGTAAAATACAGAGGTGGGAGATACGTAATAGTGCATGACACACATAGAAAATTCACTTAGCAGCAATGATCACACAACATTATGCTGCAATAGTCACAAAATATGCTCTTTCCCTCCCAAATATGCCAAATGCTTCAATGTAATTCAAAGCATTCCTTTGAAGTGTCTTTCTCTAAACTAAGAAAGACTTAACTCATACTTCTTTAGAAATCAGCAGTAGGTGGAATTTTTGTCTACACACACCACACAAATATAATCCCTAGGAAATATTGAAGGAACACTTTTTAATATCAACCAGTACTGCAGCAATAGTAATAAAGGGCATCATTTTGAAGAGGACACTAAGAGCTTTTGTTACATCAAGGAAACAGCTCTCTGGCAACACTGAAGAACCCTGGCAGTTCCTGATAGGAAAGAATGCTCTTGTTTTAATAAAACAATGCATCTTGTTTCCTTGGGTTTTTTTAGGGCCATTGAAATTGATACAGATAATACAGATAATTATTTATTTTTATTACATTCCTATACTGCCCTTCATCCAAGGGTCACAGGGCAGAATAAAAACACAAAAATACATAACAGAGTAACCAACAAAAACAATAATCCGACACAAAGTATTTATTTATTAAATAAATAGGTGGCTACATGTAGTCATCTATTGTAACGATTTCTCAAAATTACTGCAAAAAAACAGTTCTTAAGAACCTTGCCCTACTTCTAAGGCATTCTCTGCAGTAGCTCTTTCTCCATTTGAGCAGTGCAATCTCCACTGTGTGTTCAACATGGCTGGGAGTACCCAGGTAAGTGTGCATGTGCTCACAGCCACAATCCCTCAATAACCTGGTGCTGGCAGTTCCACAAGGTGTTTTTGTGTGTGCTGTGCTTATTAACATTGTACGTAACACTTCCACACATGATCAGGAGATGAGTCATGCATGTTCTCTCTCTCTCTCAATGCACAAACAACCACCACTGCCACCCAACAACACACACGGATTGTGCCCAAGCCTACATTCTGAGCTGCATCATTATTTTTTATTTGTATTATTAAAATTCAAGCCTGATGGTCCATTTAAGGCAAAGGGCAAAGAACGCAGCGCAGGAGGCACCACGACAGCTATAGGGCAATCAGAAAGAAGAGGGAGGAAGACTTCTATGGGGGGAGGCGAAGTCATCTTCTAGGGGCAAACTAGGCTGGATCTCCTCAGCACAGGGGCGAAGCGGGGAGCCCACAGGGGCGAGCACTCCCTGAAGTACCGGGAAATACCTCTCCAAAGGGGCGGGGGGAGCCCTGGGGTGAGGGGTGGAGGGAAATCCCCCCCACCCTTTGCTAGGGTGCGGTGTCGTCAGAGGGCGAATAGGGGGGAGGGCTGCCCACCCCCAAGGAAGGGAAAAGGACACCCCCCCCGCCCCACCACAGCAGGAGATTTCCTTCGCCCGTCACTCACCGTCCACCGTCTTCTTCT
The DNA here is from genome assembly GCF_964188315.1 of Podarcis muralis. Lineage (NCBI taxonomy): Eukaryota > Metazoa > Chordata > Lepidosauria > Squamata > Lacertidae > Podarcis > Podarcis muralis. The sequence continues at coordinate 43,156,363 of NC_135658.1, forward strand.
TGAAGAGCGACGCCATGGCGGCGGCGGCGGCGGCCCAGGAACCGAGGCAGGAGAGCGGGGCCACCGGGGCTCCTTCCTGCTCCTCAGGTGACCGACCAGGAAGCGGAGGCTGCCGCTGTTGCTGCCGCAAGCTCAGAGACGAGCAGGAGAAAAGCCCGCCTCCCGCCTTCGGGAAGAGGCTGAGGCCGTAGCAACAGCGGCGCCCAGTGCCGCCACTGGCGCGGAGGGCGGGGCTTGCCGTGAGGGGAGGGGCTAGAGGAGGCCGCCCCTCTCGCGAGCCGAGTCGGCTCCGCGGCCGGCCGGGCAGGAGAGGGGCGGGGAATGAGCGGCGGTTGCTCACGTGACGGCGCGCGGGCAGTGAGGGGGCAGGAATGGTTGGTAGCCGCTGCCATGACACGACCTAGTTGCGGGGGGAGGTGGTGGCACGTCCTGAGGGTGGGAGGACGTTTGTTTTATTAATTTATTATCCATTTATTTATCTGTATACCGTTTTCCCCCTCACGAAGCAGGGTAGGGTTGTGGCGTTTTTTTTGGGGGGGGGGGAGGAGAGGTGAGCGGGTAGTAGTAACCTCTACTCACACACCGGGAGGACGGGCGGATATACCTCACAGCGCCGCGCCTCACGACAACCTGTTTCCCAAGAGTGTCGCCGCTGAGGTGGCAAAGTGGCCGAGCGAGAATCCCGGGCTTGAGGAAATGTAGCGCGCGAGCCTTCTCTCCCTTTCCGTCGAAGCATTTTGGAGGGTTATTTTGAAACAGATGCTTTATTCGAGCTTTACACGCACCATCACCACCTCCACCGAAAGAAAATGGGCTGGAAAAAAAGGCATTCAGGTCACGTGTAAATTCGGGTCGGTTAAGTCTTCGTGTCAGAGGCGGACACACAGCGGTGCTTCCCGACGCCTCAACTCTGAGCGCATCTGCGTGGTTTGAGGGGGCACCAAAGGCTGCCTCGCTAAATCCGAAATGCAGGGCAGGCGCCATGCCATGCAGTGGTTTTGGGTCGCTCTTAGCATGTGGGCTGTACCGCCTCTGTGTACAGCATGTGAGCGCCTGCGTTTCCGTGTGGAAAGTAGGGAAGAGGTCGGCGAGGGTTGTACTTGAGCGCAGCCTGGGACTTGCCTGACTCCTGGAATGCCAGGGAGAGGCAGCTGTGTCTGCAGGTTGGAGATGGCCCCCCAAGCAGGCCCCTAATAAGTCTTTTAAAGAATATTTTCAAATTGTAAGAAATAGCCACATTGTAAAGCACAACCTCACACATCTGAGTTTTGTGTATAATATGCAGATATTTCCGTAAGAAGCCACGAGGACACATGGTACATGATTGCAAAGCCCTTCCTGATCATGTCAGTGTTCGGACACTGAGCACACCCAGTCTGGCTCTTGAGATTAGAGAAGTTTGTCATACGTGCCCTAATATAATGTCAGGCTCTCCGTTTGCTTAGAGAAGAATCTTACAGGGTAACATTTGGATATACAGGTTGTCAGAATTAGAGGAAATGATGTTCAGATCCCTTCCAGCCGTACAATTCAGTGTGGCATGCTTCATAAAGCTGGCAGATGCTGTGCAAAATGCCAAACCGCTATTTGCAATTGCAGCAGTAGAGCTGTTCCAGTTTTGTGTGGTGTTCGTATTTCATATTGAACATGCTGTTTTGAATGAGCAAGATTACTTGTCTGGATTTTTTTAAAATTGATGCTCATTTTGAACCTGCACAGTGTCTCCTATTAGGGAATACAGTGTGGATGAGGAGAGGGACCTGCCAGCCCACCAGAGGAACCTGCCAGCTTGCCACTGAGGCTTTTGTCTGCTGCCTTCTGCCGCTCTCCTTGCCCCACAAGTCTATACAATCAATACATTACACAACAAACTAATTGACATGACAAACCCAGTACAGCTAATAAACCAGTATGTAGGGCACAAAATGATGGTATGCCAAAAAGCATGATCTCTGCATATTGAAAAAGGCAGTTTGGGGGGAAAGCAAAAGTAAAAATTAAAAGATGACAGCATAAATATTACATTTTTTCTTGTTTAAATAAATGGTTTCGTAATAGGTAAAGAAAGTATGCAATACGTTATATGTAGTAATTAACTAAACAAGATCCAGATCACTGCTGAAAGAGAATTATGTTTCATGCTATAATACTCGTTATAAATCTCACACAGAACTTTGCTGTTGTAATTTCCCATTGTAATCTTATTCAGTGATGTATACCATTTCTCAAAAAATTTCATACAGTATAGTCTTGTTTTCTTTTAAGCTGCATAGCACTGATTTTATAAAAATAAAATAAAATCAAGTTTTGTTAACAAAAATTAGTAATATTTAGTATTACTAATAGTAATTTAGCTGCCACATTCAAAATATACTAAAGAATAAAAGTAAATACTAATTGGTGCACAGAATGTCATAATTACCTTGAAAACCAGATAGACCGTTAAGTAGGCATCAGTGGCTACATCTTTTTCATATTCTGATATCTTGCTGCATTCTTAGTAAGAGTATGTTTCCGGCATTTTTGTTAGCCTGAGTGTCTGTTGTAGGAGAAAAGCTCTTTGTATCAGTGTTTTGTCTTCAGTGGAATTTAGAGAACAGACACTACTGCTCCATAGACTCCCATCTTCTGGCTGTTTTATCCGTCAATCCTATTTTTAAGTCTCTTCCTTACACATAAAGCTTGTAGATCCATGTAGCTGCAACCAGGCACGATGAAGTGGCATACACTGAGGTTGCTACAATGATGAGACAAGTGGGGCAGGTCCTACTGCACATCACTTGCACTCCCATTAGAACCCTTTATTGCTGTCATGTCTCAGACACGTAGAGCTACTCTGTGCTGACTGAAGTGCCTTGAGCGCATCATAGGCTATATCTACATTTTCATGTAATTGTAACATGACTCGAGTCCCAGAATGCAGCAAGCTTCACATTCAAGTGAAAAATGAGTTGCTTGTTCCTACTTCTGCACCATATACATTCAGTGATGCCACTCTCTGCATGAGGCAGTAGAGGGGTGGGTGGACAACTTTTATTCCCTGTGAAGTAAAAGTAATCGTAGGGATTTGTGTGCTGGCAGTGGGACCTTCCTGGGCCTCTACCCCAGAAATGTCTGAGGGCAGTGGAATTTCCAAGAGGGTCTCCTGCCCAGAGCTTAACACCTATGAAAGTTCATGGGGAAGGAGGTGGTATTTCAGATACTTGGGGCTTGAGTCATTTATGGCTTTAAACATTACCATGGTCAATTTGAATTAGGCCCAGAAACCAACTGATTACCAATGCAGCTATTTTGAAATAGGGTTTATGTGAGATCTCAGTGGAACCCCAGCCAGTATTCTGACTGCTGTATTTTGGACTACTTGACATTTCTGATCATAGGATTGTAGAGTTTGATCATAGAATCATAGAGCTGGAAGGGACCCAAGAGTCGTGTAGTCCAACCCTCTACTTAAAAACCTCCAGGGAAGGAGAGTTCACAACCTCCCGAGGGAGACTCTTCCACTGTAGAACAGTTCTTACGATAGGGAGTCACCTAACACCACCACATGTCTCTTCCTCCTCTGGGGAGTGACAGGAATTGTTCTATGCACTGTGCCTTCCAAAGCCTGCTTGGAGTGCTCTTAAGTTCTGCACCACCTGCTCTTGCCTTCCCCTCTTGTCTATTGGAGCTTATTTAGGTGTTGTTGGGATAGTTTACAAAGGCAGGAACCTTATGGTTTGAGTACAGTGGTGCCTCTGGTTACGTACTTAATTCATTCCGGAGGTCTGTTCTTAACCTGAAGCACCACTTTAGCTAATGGGGGCCTCCCACTGCTGCCGCACGATTTCTTTTCTCATCCTGAAGCAAAGTTCTTAACCCAAGGTACTATTTCTGGGTTAGCGGAGTCTGTAACCTGAAGCGTATGTAACCCGAGGTACCACTGCACTTCCTACTCCTTCCTCTCAGCTGGCCATCTCCAGGCTCTAATTCCCTTTCTCCAATATCTCCATGGAAGGTAACAAGTGGGTTATCAGCATACTCATCCACGATCAGTAGCCTTGGATCTGAAGGGGTTAGGTTAACAATGGAAAATGATATGGTCTTCAGTGTGGCTTACCATCTTAACAATGTATAGGATTACTGGCTTAGAAATAAATCCTAAATTTAAAAAAAACTTATGGTAAGAAATGTAATTTAATCCTTGTGTTTTGGGGGAAAATCCAGATGTGTGGATTCTTAATTGTGATGAATTACACTTTTTTAAAACACCAGGCTGTTCATATTCCATTTTCAGATTTGCAGGCATATGAACTTTCTTTCCAAATTACCTATTGGCAGGCAACTATTTCTTTTCTTTCATCTCATGACATTAATGTGCTTGTGCAGATTTACCTGCAGCTGTGTATCTTTATTCCAAGGTACTTTAAAGATAAACACATCATTTGAAGAAGTAAAAAAGCACATTATTTGAAGGACTGTAGATTTTATTTGTCAGAAATATGTTAGCTAGCTATTAGCAAAAGAACAGTAATATTGAAAGCAATATGCTTCCATCATAGGTCCCCCCCCCATTGGTTCATTTTTCATTATCTTGTACCTGTGATATAAGCATAAGCTATACCTATGCTTAAAAAGGCAAGGACAAACTAAAAAGCATATTTACACCATAAATTTTGTCCACTTAGCTAAAGGAGAAGATCCTGTTGGTAGCAACCTGCCCCAACAAGCTGTCCTGTTCTCCAGTGATTACTGCTTCTTCATTATTACTTATGTCATTTGAAGGTCAGGGGTGGTTTACAACATACTTTTAAAAGTATTCAGAGTATCTCTGATTAGAGCATATTGCAGTAGCAGCCTAGTCTTAAAGCTATGAATGATGACTGCTAAGCTTGCGTGGGGGGGGGGGGTGAATGATCAGGTGGGACACAAATAATGACAACACTAACAAAATTTGAACTGGGCATCTTCAAAAGACTAACTTAGAAGTTCAACATTAAAAAAAACCTAAGATCATGGCCACTGGTCCCATCACCTCCTGGCAAATAGAAGGGGAAGAAATGGAGGCAGTGACAGATTTTACTTTCTTGGGCGCCATGATCACTGCAGATGGTGATAGCAGTCACAAAATTAAAAGACGCCTGCTTCTTGGGAGAAAAGCGATGAGAAACCTAGACAGTATCTTTAAAAGCAGAGACATCACCTTGCCAACAAAGGTCCATATAGTTAAAGCCATGGTTTTCCCAGTAGTGATGTATGGAAGTGAGAGCTGGACCATAAAGAAGGCTGATCGCTGAAGAATTGATGCTTTTGAATTGTGGTGGAGGAGACTCTTGAGAGTCCCATGGACTGCAAGAAGATCAAACCTATCCATTCTGAAGGAAATCAGCCCTGAGTGCTCACTGGAAGGACAGATCCTGAAGCTGAGGCTCCATGGGGTCACGAAGAGTCAGACACAACTAAACAACAACAACCAACAAAAGCTTGTGGCCCAGAACACTATTTGCATTCAATCTTCTCAGTGAGGTGTGATCCTTGCCCATATGACAGCCACCTTGAGTTATCCCCTTCAGAGCTCTGGGCTCCCACAATAGTAATAATCTCCCTGCCTTCCACCCTTATGCCACACACACACACACACACACACACACAGCATTTCATTTGGTCAGTGCTCTATAAAACAAAGAGGCCTTCTGCCTTGGTTGTAGCTGTCTGTCTTGCCTCCAGGAACAACTAGAAGTGTTTCTTGCCATCTTTCTTTTTAGTGCTGCACATCACTCCAGGTTAATCTTTATACTGTGACTGATAAGTTGAAACAAAACACTCATCAGGGAAACACAATTGAATTCTATACCGGTGACTCAGAAAATGCAATAGATCTCTTTCACATTAGTTAAACATTTTTGCCCTTTGACAGGGATGGCAGGCAGAGAAATTGCTTTCTACAGGTTTTCTTCGGATGCTTTTTATGCCAAGAAAGAGCATGAAAAGGAAGCTCTAACAATACTTCTTACAGGCATTCTGGCTAGGCTTTTTCTGAAATTGTTTTTTTAAGAAATTAGTTGATAAAATTGAATCATAGAATCAAGTACAGTATATCAAATAACTGCTCTTTCCCGATCTTCTGCAAAGACCAGAGTATGTACTGGAGAGCACAAATGTAACAGGATAGGAATTCATTTTCTTCATGTGCTTATAATCCACCATGCACACACAATTTGAATGTATGTCTCACTGAATATTTACATTGAAGAGAAGCAGCAAGCTATTAAAAGTGTTCTTGGTGTAACCTTTAAGCTACCTGCAAGTTTCTGTGGACCTATTTTTTAAGGCACTGCTGTTAGTCTTGAGCAAAATCTTCTGATTCTCACTGAACTGTGCAGCTGCAAGCTCCAGTGAAATAAATGGTGCCTGGCATGATGATGAGGTTGTTTGAGGCTTTCAGCCAAAGTCTAGCTTCATCAACCAAGTATAGTAGGTAAATGACTCCATTTCTTAAGGGTGGTCATAAAACTACTGCTTATATTTTGAAGTCATTTAACTTGTAAACTCTGCATCTTTAAATGACTTTGCCCAAGGTTGAACAGATATCGGGGGTATCACCTAAAAAGCAAAGGCTTTTGGTACTTTATCATGAGCTTCAATATTTCCTTAAGGCATGAAGTTTAAAAAATATGAGAGAGATAGATTAGATGAGGGTATTTATTATTGCAAACTGCACAGTCAACTGGGATTGCTGCTAAATGCTCTTACTATCATAATAGCCAATCTTATGTTAATTCTAGCCTGAAGCTTCTTGACTTTTTATGTGCAGAGATAATGGGGGGTAAAACTACAGCTTTTTTGGTTGTACAGCAAATTCTTTCCAACCATGTCAAATAAATTATACTGGCTTGCAAACTAAAAATGGTTTGGGCATTGGAGGAATTCCCAGCAATAATATGCAAAGGTTATTACCCCTGATAGTTAGAGGGTGTTATATTTTATAGTTGATGCTATTTGAATATTTCCTTCATAGGATGCTAGCAAATCTACATTTCAATCTTGTACTTTAGCAAACTATAGGCGAATTCCTTCCTGATAGAATTCGTTTTAGTCCTTGTGCTATGTAGGTATATCATGTTTTGTTAATGAATTCTGGCATGTTTAATATACACATGTGTATATACAGTTATTAATCTTGATCTTATACATTTCCTTTAGGTGGGTGATTATTTGTTATAAAATTATATAGCTCTATTAATGCCAAATCTTTTAATCTGCTTTGCCCTTCATTATCAAAATTGCCTCTAATTACCCCCTAAGCCAAACAAAAATTCAATAACACAATTATTTAAGTCCTGACTATTTAATTACCAGTAACCTGAACATATTAAACTGTAGAATAATTCTTAAAGAATTTGTGAAGTTAAATTAAATGCTTTCAGGAATTTTAAACAGCAGCCAGATCCCAACCACTAGAACTTCTAGGTACCGTAGATTCCAGCATATAAGATGACTTTTTAACCCTGAAAAAGAGGTTAAAAAGTCGGGGGTTGTCTTATATGCCAGGTATGGGAGGTGCGGAGCGGAGCCCGCCCACTGCTGCTTCAGAAGCAGCAGCAGCCGGCAGCGGGCTCTGCTCCATGCCAGGTGGCTTTCTCCCGGCGCGGAGCTGCTCAGTGTATTAGGTGACTGGTCTTATAAGACGAACCCCCAAATTGCAGCTGCCAATTTGGGGGGTCGCCTAATACGCCCAGTCGCCTAATACGCCGGAATCGATGGTAATTTTGCCTCCTTAATAAATAAAAAATAATAAAAAATAAATAAATTATAGCTATAGATATATCACTTAAGTAAAGCTGAGATCTACATTGGAAAACTAGTAAGAACTTTACAAAAATAAAATTCCTAGCAGGCTTAATATTTAAAACATAGCAACCAGGATTGGGTTGTTGTTCCTGATCTTTAATTTCTTTTGTTTCCCATGTAAGCTGATGCTCATCATTTTTACAGCCTGTCAAGTGTACAAAAAAGCTTCCTGAAGAGCTAGTCTGACAATATTATATTCCATGTCTTCCCTGAAAACTTGATGCGTAAAGTCATGGAAGTCTCTAAAATTACGCTCCCACGGTATGTGCAGTCAGAAAGCAGGATATATTTTAAGCTGGATTGGGCCCTAAAGTGTTATAAAAAATAGCTTTTCCTCATTTTTTTATCACTGCAAGTCCATGCAGGCAGAATCAAATTGTTTATGTGAAATCTATTGTTCATGCCTTGCAATATGGTTTCTCATTGGGCCCTTGAGTGTAGTTTACTTTTTGTAGTATCATGAAATATCTGTTACTTTGGGCTTTTTCTAAAAAAATCCACCCTTCCTTTGTTCTCTAGTTTGAGTTCACCTATTTTAAAATTAAATTTAAGAACAGAAATAAAACTGGAACAGATTTACCTTTATCATCAGTCATGCTATAATGTTGTTTCTTAATTCTGTTTTTCTCATCTCTATTTGTGTTGAAAATAAATGCATAAGTAAAATGTAAGAACTGTGTTCCAATATTTCTACATATCAGTAAAATGGAATACTAATTTGTCCCTTCAGTTTTAATGAAACATTAGAAAGTATCAGGACAATTCAGATATGTTGCTTTGAAATCAATTGCCTTGTATTTTGACCTTTAAAATTAACGAACATGCCTAAATTAGGTCCATTAATGTCAATACACCTACTCTAAGTAAAACTTAGAGTTGAATACCACCCAGTATTGGGAATAACTACCATTGAGTAGCAGTGCATAAGATCCAGCTGCATGTCCTATTTATTTCATGGTCCTTAAGTGTTCTTGCTCCTTTCAATGAGTTTTCAAATTGGTGATGGGCTGTGGCCAAGGTCATATAATTTTAGTCCTTGCCCCAAGCACATTGCAAGTCATCCTCCAGTGAACTCCATATGTATTTTCACTGCTGATTGTAATGCTGTGAGTCCTCCATCATAGGCTCAGGTTGCATATATGTGTAAATAAACCATATATTATAAAGACACCACAGTCTCTGCTGTGTTTCATTTCCAAAGGTAACACAAACCCTCAGTAAGTGCCTGGAACCCCTGGAATCTGACAACCCTTGTGGAGATTTAGGGGGTGTTTGACAGTATGTCTGTTCATTTCTAATATATGCAGGAATTCCTGTTTCTGCTGATCTGTAGCTTATGGAATTGCGAATCATTATGGCTTCACATATTAGACTTCATGTCTAAGAAAAATGTTAACCAAGTCTGGTGCTGAGTTCATTCCCTGCTAACCACAGAGATAGCTTAAGGATGGATGCCATAATGGCACAACGTTCACATTCTCTATTATAAGATGCTGTGTAAATGTTTCAGTTGAATACGTAGGCTGCCTAATTAAGATTTTTGGTCATATTGTTTTCCATGGTTGTCTTAAAACACTAGTGGAACTGAACATTTCATTCACATTTCTGCTGAGCGCAACATTTAACACAATAGTTCTCTTGTTGATAATTGCCTAATCAGCATCATTATAATTTGCTACGCTAGCAAAATCCCTGAAACTAGAGGTGGTTTAAAACAGTTAGTACTAGTTTTATTGTGGCTGATTCCCATGTTCATTCTCATCCATTCTCTTATATTAAGGGGTGGGGGATAAATGACAAGATGTTCATATATAGTTGCTGTTTAGGTCTTTCCAAATGATAGAATACAAAATTTTATCTTTAGTGGTGTATTTGCATAGGCATAATTCCAGTGCATCTATTTCATATATTGTCCCTGTGTAGTGAGTCACTTAATTTCCAGTAAGTGCATTGGCAAATTCCCTTATTCATCTTTTTAAGGTTACCCCACTAAATGAAGTCTGGTGGGTGGTTACTAAAGAAAGGTTACCAATTGGCAGTGATGCCCCAGCTGTGGAATGCTTTCTCCAGAAAGGCTCACCTGGCACCTGTGATATGGTCTTCTTGGCACCAGGTGAAAGAGGCCTTTCCCCCCATGCATTTTAATATCATTTATTAAATTCTATCCTGCCCTTCCTCTCAAAGGAGCCCAGGGTCATAAACAGCAAATTAATAAAAGCAGTACAATTAAAATAAAATAAAAAAAAACATTCAAAACAACTGTGAACATCTAAAGGTATTAAAAACACCCAAAACCCTATAAAATTATTGTTATTGTTATTGTATTACTACAATTTATAACTCAATTTATAACTTTTACATAGAGTGGAGTCATTGAAATTAATGGCAATGGCTAAATTAGGTCCATTAATTTCATTGAGCCTACTCTGAGTAAATGTTATGCAAATACATCCCTATGTTTGTTTTTATGTTTGCTTTTGTCTTACTAACAATCCAGTGAACATTGTTAAATGTGTGCTATACAAATGCACGTCATTTATATATTGAGAAACCAAGTTATTTTATTCTGTGAAGGTTTCCACTTGTCTGGTGCAAAGCACGGCATCAAGAAAAATATTTTAATTTACATATTAAGGAAGGAATATCCTATATGTACTGTAATCTACCTACTCTTCTGGAAAAGAACATCTATTCATATAATGAATTAATATTTGCAACAGAATCATTTATAAACTTTGCAGCAGTCTATCTCAACACAGAAACTCAACTATATACAGAGAAACAATTACTGGTGCTGTTTGTGAGTCATAATGAAAGCAGGCACAGAGAATGGGCTATGAACAGGAAGCCCTTTATCCCAATTTCTGAATTGATGTATGACCTCGAGCGAGTGAGTCCAACCTTCTGTTTATCTCTACAGCTTTAAAACGAGAACATTGTTCTTCACAGGGGAATTATGAAGAGTGAAGCAGTTACTATGAATTTTTGAAGTGTGTAAGTGTTTTTAAATTACATATTTAGATCATATTAATTGCCTGAGAAGAAACATAAGAAAGCCGTCAGTGTTAGCTTTTGGTATGTGCTAGCATCTAAATCCAAAGAGACAGGAAATAAATATAATCAAATAATTTATTAGGCACATCTGCTAAAATGCTCACAGCTAGACAACCTGTAGCTTAATTGTTCCTTGTACAGGACTGGATTTATGGATAGGCTTTCTGGCCCCAGTATCGAAAGTAGGAAGCCCTGCCTCAGGCAATGATAGTGTCGTACAAGGAACATAGGTAGCACAATTCAGCTGTGTCAAATTAATGTTCCTATCATGGGACACGCAAGCATAATGAAGGAAGACTAAGGGCATTAAGGAGAGCTAGTCCTTCACTAGGACATCCCCTTAGATTTCTTCTTGAGTGCACAGAGAAATAATTTCATTTCCCCCCAAAGTGAAAACAGTGGGTTATAGATTAGCTTTGGTGAGAAATGTGACCCAAAGGGACTTGGCACTGCATATTGTTTTTGCAGGTGTCATCTAGTTTGTAACTGGGATGATTTAATGAACATAATAATTCTCTGAAACTTAATGGCACACTAGAAATTGTAGACCAAGAATAATTCGCAGTTTGTACCTCGTTTGCTAGGGCTTTCCCTCCTCTGGCCCGTGAAAATTATGTAAAGATAAAGACAATTTAAAGAAAATACTACCTCCTTTTTTCCTGTCAGTAGATCATAATCAAAAGGATCTATTTGTGTACTTTATTTATAAGATACAGTGGTACCTCGGGTTAAGTACTTAATTCGTTCCAGAGGTCTGTTCTTAACCTGAAACTGTTCTTAACCTGAAGCACCATTTTAGCTAATGGGGCCTCCTGCTGCCGCTGTGCCTCTGGAGCACGATTTCTGTTCTCATCCTGAAGCAAAGTTCTTAACCCGAGGTACTATTTCTGGATTAGCGGAGTCTGTAACCTGAAGCGTATGTAACCTGAAGTGTATGTAAACCGAGGTACCACTGTATAGGCATCTGATTATTTTCTTTGATTTTGTTCTTCATAATATGATTTTTCTCTTCTGTTCTACTTACTTACATAATAATGTAATTCTCACACACATCCTGCAAATGGCCATATTAATGCTGTACACTGGATTATCTTGGATTTGTGCGCAGATTTACCGTACCTTACAAAGCAGTGATAATTACCTAAACCTGTTGTAAGGTTGTGTACATATTACTATTCACTCCAGCTCCATTGTGCTCCCTCCTCTGGTCTTTGAAGCTGGGTACACATGACACTAGCCACCATCCATATGTATCCTGTAGTTTATTGGGAAATACTGCTGTCTGATGCATCTGATTTGAAAACAGTTAAGCTGAGGTGTGTATACTTTAGACGTTCTTGATTCCTGACAGCTTGATTGAATAGCTGTTTGAGGGAGTTGCAAGTGCAGCGGAAGCAAATCAGGTAATGATGCTTAAAAAGGTAAAGGGACCCCTGACCATTAGGTCCAGTCGTGACCAACTCTGGGGTTGCGGCGCTCATCTCGCTTTATTGACTAAGCCGCTTCTGGTGAACCAGAGCAGCGCACGGAAACGCTGTTTATCTTCCCGCCAGAGCGGTACATATTTATCTACTTGCACTTCGTGCTTTCAAACTGCTAGGTTGGCAGGAGCAGGAACTGAGCAACAGGCGCTAACCCCATCGCGGGGATTCGAACTGCTGACCTTCTGATCAGCAAGCCCTAGGGTCTGTGGTTTTACCCACAGCGACATTCTTGATTCCTGACAGCTTGATTGAATAGCTGTTTGAGGGAGTTGCAAGTGCAGCAGAAGCAAATCAGGTAATGATGCTTACAGCGATGTAAAATGCAACTTGAAGTATGCAGAGGAGCAATGACCTCACTGTGTCTTAAGCTGCTAAAGTGTGTATGCCCCAAGATAGCCACGTAGAACTGCCCGTATCTCCCCAAAAAGTACTAAAGTTGCTATCTTGATACTGGGCTTTGCAGATGGCAGTAGTAATCCAAGCTTGCATGCATCATACACAAAATGGACCTAATTATGACCAAATGCAAAACTATATCAGAAATTTCACACATTTGAATTCCATCCATCTATGGCCTTTCCCAGGATACTCCCTTCCTGGTTTTCCATTCTCCCACAACAGTGAGTTGTTACAGTGGATGCTCAGGTTGCGAACGTGTTCCGTGCGGCAGGCATGTTCGCAACCCGCAGTGTCCGCAACCTGCAGCGCCGTGTCTGTGCACGTGCAGTATGAGATTTGGCGCTTCTGCACATGTGCAAAGTGTGATTTAGCGCTTCTGTGCATGCACGAGCACCGAAACCTGGACGTAACCCATTCCGGTACTTCTAGGTTTCGGCGCATCCATACCTCGAAAACACGCAAGTGTCTGTAACCTGAGGTACAACTGTATTCCATTGTTCACTAGTAGAGCCGGCCCAATATATTTTTCTGCCTGAGGTAGAGCAGTAAATGGCATCTCACCATCATAAAAAACATACTACCCAAGGCAACCAAGTTAGTGTGACCCCTGAAGTAGAAAAATGTCACAGGCACCTGTCCTCGTTCTTGACAGTAAAAATACAAACATGATGAATTAAATAACTAACAATTTTCTGCCATTCCATGATACCCAAAATCAGCTGCCTAAAGTGGTCGTCTTCCTCTTTTTAATAGTAGAGGCAGACCTACCACTAAGCACGCTCCGTCTGCGCCCAGTTTCCTCACTCACCCCACCTCACCTGCCTGTCTCCGGTGCTTCCTTCACTCTGGAGCATGCACAGTGTATCAACAGTGTGATGACAGACTAGTACAAAGAGAAAATTCTGTCAAAATTCAGGTTGAGTTTTATATTGGTACCACTCCATAGACTTTTCCAGAGGTACCCTTGGTGTATCATCATGGTCCAATATGAAAGGACAATTTATGTGGAAGAAATTAAACAAGCAGCTCTCTTCCAAGCAAACCAGAGAAAATTCGGGGGGGGGGGGGGGAGTAGCTGTAGGGAATAAACTTGCACTACAAGGGAGATAGGACTACATGATTTCCTGCTGCTGATGAATGATTACAAAAATAATGCCATTTTCTGAATGTTGTAACATTTGCATCACAAATGCAGGAAATAGACTTAGGGAAGAGCTAACAGATTGTCATTGCCCGAAGCACTGTTGTACCAGTGATTGCTCCAAAATAGCATATTTTAATATATTTTTTCTTAACCCTTCTTATGCCTTCAATACAACTTGGACAAAAACCAGCTTCATGGACTGTGAAGAAGTGTACTTTGGACAGAGACCATCATAATTTGAACCAGTTATAGCACTCAATTTTCTTTCTTTAGTTGGGAGTAGTATATGGAGATACGTGGTATTTTCAGACTCACTTTATGCATTATGAGTTTTATGTGGATCACTTAATTCTCCACACTGTAACAGCATTCAGGTAAACACTTTCACATGTGTAACTATTTATACCAGCCTTTCTCAACCTGTGGTTCCCCAGATGTTGTTGAACTACAACTCCCATCACCCCTAGCTAGCAAGGCCAGAGCTCAGGGATGATGGGAGTTGTAGTCCAACAACATCTGGGGACCCACAGGTTGAGAACCACTTATTTATACCATAGCTGAGTTAACGACAAATCCAAAGCCCCTTACCTGTGAGGGGAGCTATGGTAAGCATCTGATCCATTTGTATCCATTTTTTTATTATTATTTGCACTTGCAACAGTATTTGTGACATATAGTTGGCTGGGGATTTGCTGTGTTATGGGCATGGTTGGTGGGAATGCCTAAGAGTGAGGTTGTATGTGGGAGAGTGCTATGGATATGTTTGGGAGATGATTTTGTGAGAAGTAAGTAACTAAGTAAGTTACTTTGTCTAACTGCCAATGATGTTTTAATATGTGGCTTTTTAATTGTATTTCTGTATTTTACTTTTACTAGTACTGTTTTTGATGTTCAAGAGAATGTTTTGCTTTGCTGTTAATTATACTACTTTAAATGTGAATACATTTTTGTATTTGATTTTATTTCTAATGCAAATTTCATTTGATAGTTATAATATACATGTGAAAAGACAATAATTTCTATATAATAATTTTTTATAAATTTTCTAATATTTATCCAATATTACCACAGTTTTGCCAATTATACAGATTCCAATTAATATCAAAATAATTCCAGTTATTCCCAAATTTATACAATTTAATCAAAGTGGTTTCCTGCGCTCCTTGATCAATGTTTTTTTGTCCAGTTCATATATTGCTGTGGTTCATATTTTTATATCAGTTGATATATTAATCATTAAGATAACAGTTGCATTTTTAGCAATTACTATTCATGTTAATACCTTATCTAACTTTCCATAGGATTTCAAATTAGGTGCTCTAATTATTTTCCTTTCTCTGCGTGTGTCAGTCTGAATATGTCCAGTTATAAAGTCCTTGGCCTTTGTCTGCTGTCCCATTCTTGAAATTCCTCCAATTGCTGTTGTCTCTCAGAGTAGCTGAGGTGGGACTATAATCCTGGATATAATCCTCATTAGCTCCCTCCCATCGTGCTCTCATCTTGCTTTGTGTTTCTGGACAACAATATACTCCCAACAGTCCACTCTTTTTCACTACTCAGTCAACATCTAAAAATTTCCACAGCCCAGGAAAGAGGGATCCAGCTTCCTCCGCAGGGGATCTTGCAGTACTTTCATTTTAATTAATCACCATCAAAGTTTCCATGCCTCCCCTGTCCACAGCTCCAAATTCCTTTCATCTTTACGACTGCATTTTGACCAAAGTCCACTTAAGTTGTATCTCTTTTCTGTTGTTTTTAAGGTGGGTAGAGATGGTATCCACTCTAAATTTCCCAGATAATTCATTCCAGCATTAGAGCTCTCCCCCATCTCTTTAAGCCACACACAGCTAACTGTTCTTTTATCACAAATTTTATTCCATACTGCAATCCAACTTCATTTTGTATCTTTTAAATGTTGCATCTGGAGAGGGTTGCTGAATCATTAATAAAGAAGCTCAAAGTCAACAGGAAAGCGGAGGCTCCCCTTTCTGCTATCCACTACCCACACCAAATAAAATCTTTTTCTGAGTTCCAAACCTCAGATCAATGCAGCTGGGTAATTCTGCAGTTCTGATGACAACATCTCTCAGAGCATGCCTGACTTTAAAGCCAATTAAAAATCCAATTAACAGTAGAACCTCTGCTTCTTAATGGCGGCGTAGGAGGGTTTTCGCGAGGTGAAGTGCTTTTACAATCAGTGCCTCCCTGCTCCCTGCATTCCTTGCAGGAGCAAGAGCCAGGTACCGAGACAGACTGTGAGTGAAGCCTGTTCCTCCCTTCCCTGGGAGGAATTTCCAATACAGTGGTACCTCGGGTTACAGACGCTTCAGGTTACAGACCCTTCAGGTTACAGACTCCACTAACCCAGAAATAGTACCTCAGGTAAAGAACTTTGCTTCAGGAAATCGTGCAGCGGTTTATGTCCATTGATGAATTAGTATTCACATAGCTGAGAAAGCTGTTTGGAGGGTGGTGTCCTTTTTTTCTTCACCAGTTCCACAGAGCCAGCTAACAACAATCCTGTTATCTATGCACATGAATTCACATTTCACAGTTGAAAAGGGGAACAACAATTCTCACTCTTCCCTTCTTTGACCTACTTATGAAATTTCTGCTGTTATTTTGCTCTGTGTTTCATATTTTAGGGGGATGCCATGAGAAAGCACCCTTCCCACAATCTATTTGTATTGTTCTTCATTTCTACTTGACTCTACAAGGGTGTACCACATCTCATCATATGTATATCAATAAATAATTATTCTGATCAGTAAAAATGGTAGAAATGTCACACTTGCTTTGAGGGTACGGGAACAGGTGTAAAAGTAAAATGGTTTCCTCGTTAAATTCAACCTCCACCTTAGACAATTCTAGGCAAAACACAAAGCCATGCCATTGAAATTCCCACAAAAGCACACAACAAACTTTATACAGCCACAGTGAAGACAAATAACGAATAGCAATCCAACTACCACAGGGAACTTCAGTCAGAAATTCCTGTCCTTTGGGTTTCCGGTTCCCATCTGCCTTAATGGATGTAGCCCCCATGACATCGCAGGGATTGAAGGTGGAGAAAAACAAGAATGATAGAGGGTAAATTATTACAGTGGTACCTTGGGTTAAGAACTTAATTCGTTCCGGAGGTCCGTTCTTAACCTGAAATTGTTCTTAACCTGAAGCACCACTTTAGCTAACGGGGCCTCCCGCTGCCGCCGTGCCCCCGGAGCACAATTTCTGTTCTCATCCTGAAGCAAAGTTCTTAACCTGAGGTACTATTTCTGGGTTAGCGGAGTCTGTAACCTGAAGTGTATGTAACCTGAAGCGTATGTAACCTGAGGTACCACTGTACCAGTCAGTGTAAAGAATACTGAGCTAGGCTGCCCAATGGTCTGACATAGCATAAAGACAGCTTCCTGTGTTCCTACATTCCTCAACTTCTCACTTACTGCAAATCTTTGGGAACCCAAAACTGATTTAGCTCATATGGTACATAGGAAGAGCCCTGATGGTTCGGTCTGTGGCTCCATCTAACCATCCTGTTTCCATTTCCTGTTTCCAGCCATGGCCAGGCAAGCGTTGAAGCAGAGCATGGAGGTAATAATTCCCTTCTGCTCTGACTTGGAAACATATTGAAATCTGTACTCTGTAGCTTAAATAGCAGCACTCTAAAAACAAATTTCCTTGCTAGAATGGACACAATACAAAAAATGTGTGTGGGCATTATTTTCCTCCTTAAATCTCATACTGAGGGTCTCTTTGTATGTTTTGAAATGCTGACATAACAGCCTCTGAACTCAGCTTAACTTCTGATTTGTTCACATATTGATGTGGTGAATCAGAATTGGGAGTAAACATCCACCAGGAAGTTCAAGATGTGAGTTTGAAATGGATGGGAGTTTCTTAAAGGTGAAATATTGAAGCACAAAGGCAGACAATTCCAGTAAGAAAGAAAAGTGGGAGGCACCTAAATAAATCAGTGTGGCTGCATGAGGAACTTACAGATAAAGATATATTTTTGTAGTGGACCTTTAAGTGAGTCACCCCAACACCTGCTGTAAAAACTTTAGGAGGTGGAATGCATAGAGAATAATTACAAAGCAATCTTCAAAAGAACAGCACCTATCTTCACAGGACATCAGACTTGAAATAAAAAGTTTTTTCACGGCAGTTAATTTATAGTTATTCCAGTATGCTTTAGAGCATGAAAACAACCTATTTGGGCTCTGTGGGTTTATTAAGAAACCTCAATCATTAAAAAATTATTCAATAAGTCTGATTAAACTACTCCAGAATAGTTTGGACAAAACAGGAATTTCAAAACTGGCCATTTTCTTCGGGCTGTTCTATGATTCCAACGGCTCATCGAGAATTGCAATCCAGACCCAGTTCCTTGAATCAGCTGCTGAAAAATTCCCATGTCTCACTCACAGGTAGAAAATAATCCCCTCTATTTCTGATGTTCTGATGCTGTCACTTAGGTAGCTAAAAGAGGACAGTGGCAGCAGGGTTGGAGGAACCCTGAGGCTTGTCAAAGAGCAGGAAAGAACATTTGGGGGGAAACCAAGATGCTGATCAACAGGGGAATGGCTGTAGCTCAGTGCTAGAGCATCTTCCCTGCATGTAGAAGTTCCCAGGTTCAGTCTCCAGCATCTCCAGGTAGGACTGAGAAAGATTCCCTGCACGAAAGCCTAGAGAGCCACAGTCAATCAGTGTTAAACAGTACTGACCTAGATGGACCAATGGACTGACTCAGTGTAGGGCAACTTCTTATGTTCTGAAACACGGACCAAGGATAGTCAGTGGCCAGAGAATGCTGACTGGGGTGGGTGCAAGAGGGTAGACAAGAGAATGGAATGAGGTCTAGCAGAGAAGGTCTTGGCTGGCTAACAGGAACAGCAAATGGGAGCACAACACACTGCAATGTTTTATTACCTCTCCTACTTGTATGAAATTCCAAACTCACCAGGAAAGCAAATAGCTGTTTGACAGGACACTAGACTAAAATGCTATGAGTGGAAATAAACGAAGCTTTCAATCACCTGCAGCTCCTCCCTACAACCATTAAATTATGGCCATTTTAAATTGACCGATAGATGGCAGTATCATACCCCTTTTTGTCCTACCAGACACATTCACCGTTCAACAGTTACACTAGAACCCTTTGCTATGTATCTTCTTTTCTCATTAATCTTTTGTTACAACTTTCCAATCTTCATTTTTGTTCGTCCTGTGCTTCTGCACTCTTGATTCTTTATATCATGTTTTAAAGGCCTCTGAATTACTGGGAGTTTTAGATAAACACAAGCAACCCCTGTAACATTTTCACAATGGCATCACATTAAAAAGGTGACTTTAAGCCTACCTATGCTACATTTATTCACATGGGGTATATTCATGTGTTATCTACATGGGATCCTGCATAGGAGAGAAACCTGGAGAGTGCCAGTTGTTACTCAAAGGAAGGTTTCTGCCCAACATAAACCATGCATTCAAATTCAAGATGCTGTAAGTACAAATAATGGTTAAGCCATCACATTTCAAACAGCCTTAAACGTATGTGTGTGCGTGTGCTCACAGCTGGTTGCTTTTACACAGAATAAAGCACATGTGTCTTTGGGTAGCATTATGGAAAGTAGGATACAAACGTAATGAATTTTTTTTTAAAAGGTACAAAAGTATTTATATATGTGTGCATGAATTCTCTCCCTGTATAGACTGGCACATCCTTGGTTCTTTGTTGCTGCCCCACAGCTGCATTCATCAACTACACAGGCCAGTCAGAGGGGAGAATCAGGACAAGACTGAACCATGCCTTGTATGGATTGGATAAATACACTTAATAAGCCCAAACGGGCCTTGAGTGGACATGTCCTAAGAGCTGATTCAAACAGCCACTTTTAAAAAATGATGCTTTTCCTGAAAACATTTTCCTGCATTTTTCTGAGAAAAGAAATTAACAAAAGAGAACAGAAACACGATAGGAAGAATACAAGAATCACTAAAGGGGAATGTGGTTTTGCAATTTAATCATAAACAAATGGCACTACACAGATAAGTCAGTCTGATCAGAATGAAGTGCTTCTTTATCCACAAATGAGACAAGTGGATATCAATCATCTATATAAGAGTTCAAGTCTATAGTCCCTACCTACTGATGGTTTTCTTGTGTATTGAACTCATTAAGCCCATTTTGTGACTGACTCAGAATGCATCTGTGCTGGAAAGAGCCTACTCAAAAGGGGGGTGGTGAATACCAGCTTTTGCCACATGAGGGCTCATTCAGCATATCCACATTACACAGGGCCGGCTCAGCCAAGGAGAAATAAGAAGGTACTGTTCCACCCACTCCTGACCCAAGCCTTGTCACAGCTGTGACAGTTTACTGCTGTCACACAACCCTGGCATGGGCACGGCTCCTGCCCTGCGGGATTCTGCTGCCCATAATGGCTGCTTCAGTCTGCCTCATGGGTGGTCCTGACTATGCCCAATTAATGTGGGAGGAAGATAGCACCACTGTACCCATCACTAATATGAACAGCCAGTCTCAGTGTAAAGCTGTCCTCCCCAATTTAGAAATGGCACACTGTGCTTAAGTACGTTTTGCATGCAAGCCCCCTTGGGGTATGTGCAGAAAATGATTCCATCTGGAGTAATAATAACAATTTCATTATTTGTACCCCACCCATATGACAGGATTGCCCCAGCCTGTGAATTCTGTATGGGCTCTTTGGAGTGGGTCAGTGTGTGCACCCCTTAAAGTCCTCTTTGACTGAGTCAGCTGTTTGGGAGGATGAGGATGCTGAATTCAGGGCCCTATTTTCCTTCTGCCCTGGCAGGTGATGGGAACCATTAGAGCTTACCTGCAGAGATCTGTGTGCACAGCAGAGTGTGAATAGCTGATGCTGTACACAAGGATATATGGATTGGAGCCCTGAACTACTGAGAATTTGTCTTTTCAGCCAAGATCCGATCAGGTGTTTCTCCTCATGATTTACATACACTTCTTGAAACTCTATAAGTGTCTATATTTGTGAGTGGAGCCTCCTGTAAATTTATTGCTCTAGGCATCCTCCTGCCAGAATTAAATTGTATTTGCTAGTTTTTATTGCCTGTTCTGGTCATAAATCTGTGGCCTAGTCATTCTGGGCATTGTCTATCACTGTTGCTCACACTTTTATTACAGGTTGGGGATTATTATTATTATTATTTCTTTACAGTAATTCTGACAGAGCCTTAACTTGTGCAGGCTTGCACCTATAAAATTTATATCTTTGATATAAAAACCTGTACTTAATAAGCTTGTTACACATTGACAGTCTTATTGCAATCTCTCTCTGCCAATATATTCTATTGCAGCCCTTCTTGTTTCTAGAAGTGTATTTTATTTTCAAGCAGTCTAGCTCCAGTAGTATTAATGGGGGTACATGTGTGAATTCTGCGTGGATTTATAACTGGCAGGGCACTGGCCAGCTCCAAGGATGTGCAGTGCTGTAAATGGTGCTTCTCTGGCTCAGATGCAGTGGCAAAGCTCAAAGCCCCCTGCATCTTCATTACCAAGTCTATTTGGCGGCCTTCTTGAACGCAGCCATCTAATCACTTGGTAGCACAAACCATTCTTTTTATATGGGTTATAAAGGCAGGAAACATCTGTGAAAAAGCAAGTGATGGATCTGCCGATAAACAGAAGAGGAAGCTTCAAGTACTAGAATTAAAATGCACAATTGAGGCATTCCATGGTGTAAAATGTAATTTGTGGGATGTAACAGTTGGGCCACAACACCATTAACTTGAGCAAGCATCAGGTTTTGAAGATTGAAGCGATACCTAATTTTATTATGAGTCTGGGTAGATAAAGCAACTATCGCAGTTGGTATTTGCAAATAGAGGATACCAGATTGGAATATATTCCTCCTCTTTTTTTTTCCTTTCTTTTTTTTCATTGTCTCAGTTCTGGATTTGGAAGGGATTTCATTTAGGCAACCCAAGAAACAATGGGCTGTGTTCAACTGAGTGTTACTCGGCATAGACCCATTGCAATTAATGCACCATGACTACTCAGTACCATTAATTTCAATTGGTCCAGTTTGAGTGATACTTAATTGAATACAACCCAACATTTGGATTGTTTGCATTCCTGCATCTCTTTAATATAAGAAAGAGTGGAGGGGTCAGTATAGTCAGCACACACGATATCACAATCTGTGCATTAATTTTTGATTTCCTCATACAGAACCATACATGAAGCCTCATTAGACGGGTACAAGTGTTGTTGTTTTTTGCAGTTACACAGAAATGTTGTTGTGTCTGTTGATAGATACAGGTCAAATCCGCTCCATACATTTAAAGCACACAGCTTCCAGTAAAGAATCCTGGGAACTGTAGTTTGTTAAGGGTGCTGGAGTTATAGCTCTGTGAGGGGTATACTACAGCCACATGGGAAACTGCTAGTTATCTGTAGCATATTCCCATATGTCGGAATAATTTTACCAGACTCCATTCCCAATCATAAATCTGGAGAAGCAGAGGAATGATAAACTTCTCACCATATGGGTGGCTACTGCAGGCAACAAACTTCCTGTCCACAGCAGGTAGTCACCATTTGGCAAACAGCCAAGAGACCACCACCATCCTTGTGTGGACCTGCCACAGCTCCAGAATAAATGAAAGCTGCATGCCTCCAATCATCGACATTGGATTCATTTGGCGCCACTGGCATCCAGAATCGCCAAATTCCATAGCACAGCATTGCTCTTTGTCCCCACTACTTTCCTGCTACTTCCTTGCATATTGGTCCCATGTACGAAATCATTTAGCACGCAAGCAAAGTGCTGAATATAATTAAGCATGGATTTCTGTGAGTAGTTTTAAACAAGCCTACTTGTGGCTTTATTTGCTCCGTTCTTAAGCTCGTCGCCATTAGCATCTGTCATTTTTATACTCATTTATAAGGAATTTCCTTGTTGTACATCTAACTGGCTGCATCCGTACGATTAGAGTAGGAAATGAAGTGAAATTTGCATTTGTTTTTACACAAAAAAAGGCTTCTTCCAAAAAAAATTGATTTTAATAAACTGCAAATGTGCAAATACACGAGCCCTGTTGTTTTCTTTATCCAAACATACATTCTTGGCCCAGAAAAATCAGTGCTGAAAATTATTTTGAGTTCTTCAAATATCCATGTGCTTATTATTAATATATATGCAATGCATATTGTACAGATTAGTAACAGGCTGAGTGCTGAGTGAGTGAACAAGGGTGTTAAGTTAAAACTACACAGCAGAAGATTGGCAAGAACAGGTGCGTCCTTGAATGGATTACAATGAAGTAAGTCTGAAAACAAAATCCCTTTTCTTAAAGCCTCGTGTTGACCCTGTAGTGGACCCTTCACAGTTCTCCCAGTATCCAAATAGTCTGAAAGGACACTGAGTGCAATGGAGCTTATTTGTGTTTCTGTTATTTTTTAAAACCATTTTTGCTCTGCCTTTCCCATTGTTCAAGGGCAAAGTAAAGGTAAAGGTAAAGGTACCCCTGACTGTTAGGTCCAGTCGCAGACGACTCTGGGGTTGCTGCACTCATCTCGCTTTACTGGCCGAGGGAGCCGGCCTTTGTCTACAGACAGCTTCCGAGTCATGTGGCTAGCATGACTAAGCTGCTTCTGGTGAATCAGAACAGCGCACGGAAATGCCATTTACCTTCCCACCGGAGCAGTACCTATTTATCTACTTGCACTTTACGTGCTTTCAAACTGCTAGGTGGGCAGGAGCTGGGACCGAGCAACAGGAGCTCACCCTGTCGTGGGGATTCGAACCGCTGACCTTCTGATCGGCAAGCCCTGGGCTCTGTGGTTTAGACCACAGCACCACCTGCATCAAGGGCAAAGGGCAGAGCAAAAAATGGTCCTCTTCTCACCACCCCATTTGGTAAAAAAACTGGAATGGGGGATTAAATTGAATACAGTGGTACCTCGGGTTACATACGCTTCAGGTTACAGACTCTTCAGGTTACAGACTCAGCTAACCCAGAAATAGTACCTCGGGTTAAGAACTTTGCTTCAGGATGAGAACAGAAATCACGCAGCAGCGGGAGGCCGTATTAGCTAAAGTGGTACCTCAGCTTAAGAACAATTTCAGGTTAAGAATGGATCTCCAGAACGAATTAAGTACGTAACCAGAAGTACCACTGTATTCTCTGGGGGAATTCTCCAGTGGGATTTTTTTTTTGGGGGGGGGTGGTCTTTGTCACAACCTCAAGTGATAGCAATGACAAAGGTTGGTGGACCGGTGCCATTTTGTACCCCATACAATGCTACAGAGGTAGCATTTTCCCAGGGCATCATGGGAAATAATTGTAATTCTGTGGTGGTTGCCAGTTTCCCCCACAATGCTGCTGAATGGCATTAAGAGTTGTATCCAATGAAGTTGTACAATTAACACAAAGACTTCTGCCTACGCAGTGGCATGTATTCTTCCTCTCCTCTCCTGTGTGTCCCCTAAAATCTGTTCTGGATTTCCCTCCAACTATCTGGAGCAGATTTGGGTGGGCAATGGGGGTGCACAAGGAGACAGATGAAGTTGCATAGTCTAAGGTTATGTGAGAGGATACAAAATGATGCTGTTCCTCTTTGTCAAATGAGGAAGAAAAGCCACATAGCTCCTGCTAGTTGTGACCCCCCCCCCAAAAAAAAAAACCCTCACCATATAAGATTTTTTGGTGAAATAACTTTTGATGTGTGTGTCTGTGTGGGGGGTGGTATTGTTGCCCTCTCACTCGTCTGAGAATTTGGAGCTTAGTTCTGATATAATGCTTCTCTGCTTGGTTCTGTAAATCAAAGATAACTGTGGGCTGGTTCCATACTAACATTTGTCATCTGCAAATTTGCAGGTGAGAGAACATAAGAAGCTTGTTTCATTTCATTTTTTGCTATGCAGGTTCTCTCTTGTTCAGATTTCTTCAGCAGTTTTGCTGAAGATGTTTTTACTGCTGCTGCAATGTTACTGTATTTCAATCAGAAAATTCAGGGATTTTGCAACTTGCCTGTTTAAATTATAAAGGTAAGATCTAAGTGATTTTAATAAAGAACTGTATATACATAAACACATCCTCTGGGGATTTAGGCACACCTATGCTCTGAAATGAGATGAAATGGTTAATGATTGGCATAGGCCTCTCACTTTATTCTGCCAATGCATTCGCCTTTTGACAGGGTTTCTCAAGCTGTCCACCATCTGGGTGCTACTCAGCCATCTTGGCTGTCCAGAATTCCAAATGAATGGAGGCCCACCTACAACCAAATGTCCACACATTTTGCAACTCCAGTATGATTCATTATTGTATAGGAAATGTTTTACAATATCAGTATGATCAGACCATGATTTCTATTTTAATTCCAACTTTCGCTATGGTATCTCAGCTGCTCGAATTTGCCATGTGAAAGATTCTGAAAACTGAGCATGATATATGTATATACACACACACATTTCTATAATCTTTATGATTTCCCTGTTATTGCTGTTGGGTTTTTTATGATTCTGGGTAATACACAGCCTGGAGTATGACGTTAGTTTGTGACTCATGCCTTTGCTTGTTTTCTTCTGGTCTCCGGGGGTTGTATTGGTGATGCACAGTTAAGGTAGGAGGTTGAGCTTTTCATCATTAGCACACCCAACCTGTTTATTTTATTTTATTTTATTTTTTAAAGATGAATAAACTTGCCAGCATCAATATCCAGCAACATTTCAGATCTGCCAAACTGGAGGTAGAGAATCCAAAACAGCAGATGCAGGTAGTGTTGGTCACTGTGACAACTGGACCATCCTGGTACGGAGGTGAACCAAGAATAGTGCATATTTTGCTGTGAGTAGGAATGATGACTCCTGAATTCCTATCACAGTTCTGGTGAGCTGATTTTGGCAAGTCTACATCTTCATCCTGAAGGCAGAGAGGGGACTTGGGTGGTGTCTTGCCAAATGCAAGGTGCTTCTTTTAAAATGAGATTCAGATGTAATACAAAACACAAGTGAGTGAGAAGATTAAAGGTTTTGTTCTAAACAGCAAGCAATATATATACCAAGCAAGCACTTCAATCTGCCACTTGGAAGCCCTCAAGAAGTGGTGAAGTGACACCCCCAGGTAGCCTCAGTTTGCAAGGCCATCAGTCCGTGCACGAGCTTCTCAGAAATTCTGCCCACAACCATCTGATTTATAGTTAGCCAGCTTGTGTGGCTTGCCCAACTGGCTACGTGCAGATCATTCATTGGCCACCCCTTCCCAATGCCTCACATTCTCAAAATAATGTCCAACATCAAAGAAGGTGTTCCTCCCAATTGATTAGGACATTAAAGGTGTTCTCATGCCATCATAGAACTTAAATGTGCTCAGGGAGGGGGAAGGAACAGAGGCAGGAAGAATAATCATGTCAGATCACTAATTCCTCGAAATACAATTTATCTTCCAAGTAGATTGCCCATACTGGTGGTAGTATTGGATGGTCAGCAGCAGCAGCATGATGGAAGGATGGAAGGAAGGAAACTACAGTAGCCCTGAAACTGAAGAACAGTTTTTAAATTCATTGCAGCCTCTAGGAGCTCATGACCAGGATTTGTAATCAGAGGCATTCACGAGGGCGTTTTGAGGAAGAGGCCAGGAGTGCTGTCTCACAGTGTATGTTGGACCAAGATACATGGACAGTGAGGGAGCTGCTGCAGTGACCTCTAAAACCTATGCCATGTTTGTCTTCCTGCCTGAGATAGTGCAAAACTAGACCTGCAGCAATTGCAAGACGGCTGCCTTGCTGCAAGAGACGGTGCAGCAACTTGAGGCCAGACTATCCATGCTTTATGCTACTGGGAAAGATGAAGAATTTCTTGATAAAGCCTAGTGGACTGTCCTGGAACAGCCACACAGGTAGGTGCCCCTAGGGAGGAGGAAGATCTCCCATTACCGGAGATGAACCCCTGGAGGAACGTGACACACAGAGGCAGGACTGTCAGGAGCCCTGCTGTGTCACTGGAGTTGCAGAATCGATCCCCTGCCTTCACCTTGGGCACTGATCCTGGAGCAGAGGAGCAAGGACAGCAGTTGCAGACCTCAAAATACACCAAGGTGACTATGGAAGGTATGGTGTACAGAACTATTCCTGCCACTCCCCAGATGAGGAAGAGATATCTAGTGGTGGTAGGTGACTCTTTACTGAGGGGGACAGAGGCAGCAGTGTGCGTTAGCATTCTCTAACACTGTGACATTCCATATGAGTGATAACAACAACAACAACAACAACAACTTATACCCCACCTATCTGGCTGGGCCTCCCCAGCCAATATGGGCGACTTACAGCAGGATATTAAAAACACAAGAAAAGATCAGACATTAAAAACTTCCCTAAACAGGGGTGCCTTCAGATGTCTTCTAAAAGTCAGATACAGTGGACACTCAGGTTGCGGATGTGATCCGTGCAGGAGGCACGTTCACAACCCACAGCGTCTGCATCTGCACATGTGCAAAATGCGATTTAGTGCTTCTGCGCATGTGCAAAGCACAATTTAGTGCTTTTGCGCATGCACGAGTGCCGAAACCCAGAAGTAACCCGTTCCTGTACTTCTGGGTATTGGCACGTCCTTATCCCGAAAACATGCAACCTGAAGCATCTGTAACCTGAGGTATGACTGTAGTTGTTTATTTCCCTGACATCTGAAGGGAGGGCGTTCCACAGGGTGGGCACCACAACAGAGAAGGCCTTCTGCCTGGTTCCCTGTAACCTCGCTTCTTACAGTGAGGGAACCACCAGAAGGTCATTGGCGCTGGACCTCAGTGTCTGGGCAGAACGATGGGAGTGGAGACACTCCTTCAGGTATACAGGACCGAGGCAGTTTAGGCCTTTAAAGGTCAGCACCAACACTTTGAATTGTGCTAGGAAATGTACTGGGAGTAGCCAGATCTGAATGAACCCATTTGTGTTCACCTTTCACAAAGTGGGCAACATGTGAGAAAAAGAGCTGGTATAAATAAATGCAGTTTAGTATGCATCTGAACAGAACAATTAGGTCAGTGATTCAGAATACAGGAACTGTAAAGTTCAGGCAATAAATAAATAAATAACATTAGTTTACATGACATTAGCCACACCATTTTATTAGCAATGAATCACATATTCTATGATAAAGAAAATGTCATCCAGTCAACTGTTGTGCACTATCTTTTGCTGACGTTTGGACCCACCACATTCAAGGTTGTGCTGACAATGTCCAGCAGAATCAGTAGCCCTAGAAACAGTGAGCCTGTCTGAAAAGTGTGTGTCATCGCCCTGGCCCCAGTCCCTCATGCTTCTCATACATCTTCATCTCTCTTCTCTGTGAGAACAAAGGTGACCAGATGGATTGAAGGACGAATCTCTTCTATCTTTAACAGCAGAGCTATGTGCAGATGTGACTTTTGCCAAGAGAAAAGCTTATAAGGAAAGCTGCTTTTCATAATTCAAAACTGGCTTGTTTGTATGTGCATGCTTTCCCTCCTATGTGCGTATAACTTTATAGAATTAGATCATTTGTCTCTAAATGTCATATATAATCATTTGCTACAGTTTCGAGTTAGAAATCCGGTCCAGGAAGATAACCGACTCAAAAGCAATCTCTCTATTTCTCTCTCACACTCTAGCTTGGAGTTAAAATATGCTTGTACCACAATGGCACCCTTGACGTTTTAGTAGCTTTATTCTGCCATATGGTAACATCTAGCTCAGTGATGTCATCCATATATTTGCTGTACTACAACTCCCATCATCCCTGACCACTGGCTATGCTGGCTAGGGCTTATGGGAGCTGGTGTCCAAAACACCTAGCCGACAGCACATTGGCTACCCCAGATCTACCCCAGTTCCATTAAGCTGGCAAATTTGTTGCCTACTGGAATGTTAGATCCAGAACCTTGTTGTAATTATTCAGCCTCAGTCAACACAAGCATCATATTCATTTGTCTTCCTCTATAGCTTTGGAATTATCTCCATAAATTCTGAGGTTATCAAATGGGAATTTGAAGCTTTCAAACATATGCTCAGAGATCAGCTCTTTAAGCTATGCAATAACTCAAGGATGTCATCATCATATCTAAGCACCCTGAGCATAATTTCTGATAGAAACATCATCAAGGTGCCAGAAAGCCTTTGGCAACTGAATACAATTAAAGTATTTTAAGCAGTCAATCCAATTAGCAACAAACAACCTGCTAGATCCAGTGATCTCGGAGGACTAGGAGCTGTGTTGTATGCTTGAGAGTAGAAAAGGAACACTCACTTTGAATGAAATATGCTCTGGGGATAAAACCAAATGTGATGTTGGAAGATGGCGTATGAGCAGATCTCCCTGAAGATTTTGAAAAGGTAAAAAAAACCCAGTGCCCCCTGAATTAAATCAGGGCTGCAATATTTGGAAGGAGGGTTAAGCATACCAACACCATTT
Source organism: Podarcis muralis (assembly GCF_964188315.1). Taxonomy (NCBI): domain Eukaryota; kingdom Metazoa; phylum Chordata; class Lepidosauria; order Squamata; family Lacertidae; genus Podarcis; species Podarcis muralis. The sequence continues at coordinate 43,185,720 of NC_135658.1, forward strand.
CCTCAGTTCAAATTGTCCAACCCTCCCCAAAGTTGCTATCACATCTGCAGAGGAAAGCATACAGGTTCTATATATTGATAACAGTATGTTTTCTCCAATGAGACAAATAAAAACTTCGCAGAGAATGTAACCTGGGGGAAGGGTGTGATTCAGATTCCTTATCAGAATCTAGCCTCAAAGGCCAAATTTGACAGGTGGATGAGACTGCTCATCTGTAGTCACCTGATGTCACAATGATGTACAGGTAACTCAGATCTTACACAGGCGTTGCATTCCTGGTCATCGTGCATATATGCAAAATCTCATAAAAGCCAGAACACCCCCTATTATGTTTTTATATGTGTTGGAAGCTCCCCACAGTGGCTGGGGCAACCCAGCCAGATGATGGGAGTGGTATAAATAATATATTATTATCATTACTACTACTACTACTACTACTACTACTACTACTACTATTATACCATAAAAATCCTAGAAAACCTTAACAAACCATTTTAAAAAATTGTGCACTTACCAGTGAAGGAGGAATGGGACTTCCTCCCCCTTCTCCTTGCTGGATGCTACTGCAGTGGTACCTCGGGTTACATACGCTTCAGGTTACAGACTCCGCTAACCCAGAAATAGTACCTCAGGTTAAGAACTTTGCTTCAGGATGAGAACAGAAATCACGTGGCAGCAGCGCAGCAGGAGGCCCCATTAGCTAAAGTGGTGCTTCAGGTTAAGAACAGTTTCAGGTTAAGAACGGACCTCCGGAATGAATTAAGTACTTAACCTGAGGTACCACTGTACAGATTATATGAGGCCCAGGGGTTTTGACCTGTAGCCAGAAGAAATGTTTGGATGTGGTTCAGATCCAGAGGTAGGTTGCCTGGGCACATCTGCTGCTGCTGGTGGTATCTTTGTGAAGAATATGATGATTGCCAGCTGCTGCTATTGTCTCTTGAGCTCATCAAACATTTCCTTGTATGGTCTCAGAGTGTCTGCAGTTCCACAGATGATCTTGAGGCTGCATTTCATGTGTTGGTATTAAGTTTTGGTTTAAACTAAAATAGTAGGTATTTTAAAAAAGAGAGTTCTCTGGATGACAAGATCCAGGTTTGGGGCAAGTACTCTTGGTAAGAAAACCCCAGCAGAGTTTTAAAATCACAAAATATACAGTAAAGTAAAGCCTTGAAATATAGGCCATTGAACCTTTAAAATATCCCCTTCTAAGTTGCTTCCAAAGTTCCCCTCTTCCTTTAGCATGGAAAGAGACCACACATTTGGTAAGTTAAAAATGGTTTGCTTACAAACTCTTCAAAGGTCAGATTCATGTGCTTTTCCACACAGCTTTCAGAAAACACAGGCAGTAAAGCTTAGGTTGCAAAGTGATTAATGTTTCTAAATTATTTGTATAGAAACACAAAGCTGGCTTTGTAGAAAAGCTATATGGTCTGAGTTTGGAGTAACCAGCCCAGACCACTTTACATGTTGGAGTTCACATGGTAAACTGGGGAAACAATAGATTCCCTCCCAAGGTGAGGGGGAGTGACCTAGCTAAGCCTGGCAGAACAGTTTACTCTATGGCATTAACCCCTTCATGCAGTAATTAGACTTAAGCATGCTGGTTATATAAGGCTGTTTATTTCACACCATGGAGGGGGGCAGTTCATTTGTGCACTTTATGACTTGGAAGAGTTGAGAATATTTGTGCAGCTTCCTTACCATTAATTTACCACCTCCCAAAATCATCATCAGCATCATCATCAGGATTGTTTTTCTTCCAATACAAATAAGTATTCTTACGTCTTGTCTCTTGTCTCCTCTCGACTTGGAATCAGTACAAGTTGTGAAACGAATCAATAGCCCTGAATGCAGATTTACCTGCTGCTGAGCACCATAAAATGTTCACTATATGCTCCAGAAATACGTACTGGCGGTACTCCGCATTAATTGCCTCCTTTCTCCTCTCCTCATACTAGTAAGAATGGAAACTTCAGCATCTTTCAGGCTTTTAGTATAAGGACCCCTAGAATAGAATATCATTATACTTAATAACATCCTGCAAACCACTTTGGAAGCTGGTCTTGTTTCATAACATGATGCGTCAGTGCCCAGGCACCATGGTGATGGTAAGTGCCTAGGTCTGACCTTTATGGTATTATTTGTGGGTAAAAATGCATTCATGTCAGTGGAACTGGTTTTGAGTTGCAGTGGTTGTCAGCATAAAAAAAAATGTTTTCATCAGCGTTGCAACCAGAGTTTCTAATTCCTAAACTAAGAGCCCGTTGCAGAAGACCTTGGATATTTTGTTGAATAGTCACACACACAAATATGTACACATCTGCTGGAGGATTCTAGGTATATTAATAACTTTGGGGAGCACATGGGAAGGTGTTTTTGTTTTTTTTACTGTGGTGACTCACTAACCTTTTCATGGTGCTGTGCCTTGGCACTGAAAAATATAAATTCTCCACAGCTCAGAGGGACATCTGAACCCCCTGGGGTCTCTCTATTGCCTCAGAAAGAGCTGGCGTAGCTGGCACATTAACAGCATTTGAGTCCCACATGAGAATGGGCGGATCAGCTGTTGTCCATCGACACAAGATGGTTCTCCTCACTGCCAGATTTAGGGAGGTGTGGGCAGTTCCCCCGCACAGGGTGCTGAGCTGACATGGTGCAATTTATTATTGTTGTTGTTGTTACAGTCAAACCTCAGTTGTCGAACATAATTCGTTCCGGAAGCCCATTTGGCTTCCAAAATGTTCGACACAGCTTCTGATTGGTTGCAGGAGCTTCCTGCACTCAAGCGGACGCCACGTCGAACGCTCGGCTTCCCAAAAACGTCTGAAAACCGGAACGATTACTTCTGGTTTTTGGTGTTCGGGAGCTGAAACGTTCCAAAATGGAGGCGTTCAGGAGCCGAGGTTTGACTGTACAGTGGTACCTCTGGTTGTGAATGGGATCCGTTCCAGAGGTCCGTTCGCAACATGAGCAGAACGCAACCCGCGTCTGCTGATCGCGATTCGCCGCTTCTGCACATGATGTCATTTTGCGCGTCTGCACATGCGCGAGCGGTGATACCTGGAAGTAACCCTTTCCAGCACTTCCGGGTCGCCATGGGATGCAACCTGAAAACGCTCAACCTGAAGTAAACGTAACATGAGGTATGACTGTACCTATATTTATATGGGCACATACTCAAAGTTAGGCCCTGGTAGGATAGGCAATTGAGTTGCAGCAAGGATGATGTAGTGCACTTGAGAGCATGCACAGAACAGAAGGTGTGTGTGGGGGGGGGGGAGAGAGAGATTTAGGAATGAGCACCAAATTTTGCCTTTGCTCAAGGCACCATATTACCAAAGTCTGCCCCTGGTTTTCCTGCACCTGCTTCCATTTGTCCTCCTGTTCTTAGGCATGTATGTTTCACTCAGCTGAAACATCCTATGAGTGCACAGAGCAGTTCCACTTAGACAGAGCCCTCTTCTGCAGCCTTCCGCTGCTTAGCTTGGCTTGTTTTACTTTCTCCTTTTTTGCTATGTAAGAAAGAAGATCCAGTAAAAGCCTGAAATGCCCACTTGTGCCATAAAGTGCCATCTTCTCTTAAGAGTGCTCACCCACTATATGCTCTTAACTGGAGAGCTGGATCTAATAGTTCTCCATATTCCTAATGCATCTTCTTGTGTTAACTTTGTATGTAGGTCATTGTGTGGCAGACTAATGCATGCATACATAAACTTCTGTTTGTTCATTTTCCAACCAGGATCTGGGAACTTTTGTTCTGGTTATGTTTGTCTTTGTTTCTGGAAGTGATGGGACAGTTCAAGCCCAGTGGCACATGCCGTTTTAGATGCCATAGGGACAGAAGGGGAAGTAGTAGTAGTCTGTGGTGTCAGTGGTTTGCTAATTGAGGCAATGCCTGCATAAGAAACAAAAGAGGTCCCTGATTTTACAGCACCCAACAGGGCCAGTCCTACCATTGGGCAGAGTAAGGCAGCAGTCTCAAATGGCAATGATGCAGGGTGGAATGGGCAGCAGCAGCACGGTGCTGGGGGGGCACAGTGGTGTTCGTGTAGGCTGCTCTGTGCCCCTAAAGCTAGTCTGCTGCACTAAGATGGGTTGTCCTGTCATCACTGTGTAAGATTCAACTGCAAGCATGGTTGGCTTTTGCACATGGAATAGGGAAATAGACACCATCTTGTTTGCCTCCAGCAGCAAAAGCTCTTGAACTGCCCCAGCAGTCAAAGCCAAGCTGAGAGATTTGTACATTTTTTCTCCCATTAATACACCAATTTATTGTACCTTTCCCACTGGGTGAAGGACCATGCCATATTTTTATGTGGGTCATGTTGAGGGGTGTGGGGTGGAACACTCTGATTTATTCATCCAACCACTACTTGCAGGAGCAAATGGATCAGCATGAGGTACGGCCTCTCGTTCTTGGATCACCAAGTAGTCCTTTTGCTTTTCATGTATGTGTGTTAGATCACACCTTTAATTGAAAGTACCTGCTTTGCCTTAAAAAAAAAAAAATCTCACTGCCACCATTTAGTTCATATAAATAATAGTTTAGCTCACCAGTTATCGCATTATTCAAGACCGGCCATTAACATCTCTGTACCAGCTTTATATTATGCAGGCACATTAAGCAAATTGAGGTACCCCCACCCAAGTGGAAGATGCTTGTGGGTGAGGAGGATTGAAGCAATCAGCCTTCCATACCTTTTAAGCCCACCTCTGTTCATCCCTCCTGAACCACACACACACACACACACACACACACACACACACACACACACTGCTGCTCTTCCTGAGCCTATCCCAACCCAGGTGCTACAAGTAATTCCTCATGAGTAAATGTAGGGGGGTGGAGAGGTTGGCAAAGGACACACAGATCTTCCGGGGTTCTAAATCACAGCAGGCCTCTCATGACAAGAAAGGGCTTCCCGTTTCAGAACTTATATGTCAGCATGTATAGGACTAGGAGTGTTCACAAAAACTTCAGGGGGTGACAGAAGAATTCAGAGCAAGTACTGAATGGGCGAGAAATGCCCGAAGGGCGGGGAGGGGGGATACAAATATTTTATTAAACTTTGTTCACAGCTAGGCTCTTAATAGAAAGTAAAGGTCAGATTTCTACACTTTCTGGGAGTGAAGTACACCTCACAAACATAGCATGGTAGGTGTCATGAACACCACATTTCTTAGAAGATGCTAGTGAAAAAAAGGCTTTTTCAAGTGAGAGAGGACTTTGCGCCCAGAACACATAGCTTCAGATACGGAGCTCTAGTTTGACCTGGGCTTTACATCAGGTTTTGCCTTCTCCCCCATTCTCATGACCATAATTACGGTAAACACTCATCTTAAGTCAGATCGGGGCCATTTCAGATTGGACCCCAAATTGAACTGGGGAAAATGCACAGCCCTAATAAGTAGAATAAGTACAAATAACCTGCTGAATGTTTGGAGACCAAACTATCTGAAGGACCAGCTGCATCTGTATGTGCCTGTGCAACTTTTAAAATCACCCTCATTTGCCCTGCTCTCTGGATCATCATTAGTTTGTTAGCTTTGTGGATACTAGACACAGGTCCTTTTTGGTGTTGGTCCCACAGCTTTGGAATTCCTTTCCCAGGAAACTATGCATGGTCCCACCAGTATTTGCTTTTAAGAAGATCCTGAGGACTCCCCGCCACCCCCCCACACTTTTCACTCTGTATTTGGTGGGTGTGTTGCTTCCTGAGTGTACTGTTGTGGCTCATTAATTCATGAGACAGTTTTAGTAAGTGTCAAAGCTGATTTTGTATGATTTTATTCATCTTTCTGTACAATGCCTTGGAAGTGCTATGCCCTGGAAGGTGGGTTAAAGGTTAAGGTACCCCTGACCATTAGGTCCAGTGGTGGACGACTCTGGGGTTGTGGCACTCATCTCGCTTTATTGGCTGAGGGAGACGGCATTTGTGCGCAGACAGCTTCTGGGTCATGTGGCCAGCTTGACTAAGCCGCTTCTGGTGAAACCAGAGCAGCACACGGAAATGCTGTTTACCTTCCTGCCGGAGCGGTACCTATTTATCTACTTATACTTGACATGCTTTCGAACTGCTAGGTGGGCAGGAGCTGGGACCAAACAATGGGAGCTTACCCTGTCACAGGGATTCGGACCACCGACCTTCTGATCAGCAAGCCCTAGGCTCAGTAATTTAGACCACAACGCCACCTGCGTCCCGGCAAGATGAGTTAATAAATCTTAATAAGCAAACAAAGGAAAGATCAGGAAACTACACCATCGGTCTCCTGGATCTCATCTAGTTCGAACCCTTAAATAGGACCACTGGGCTGAAGAAGTCCCTGGATGCTTTGCAGTGAGAAAAAAGTACATGAAAAACTTCAAAAGCACTTTCTGTTTGGCAGCCCAGTCATTTCTGCTCAGAATCAAGACCTGCTGCACCCAATGGGGCTTATTCCCTAGTAAGTGTGTTTAGAATGTTGGCCTTTATTCTTCTATTAAAAAGCAGGTTCAAGTCCTCACATGTCAGGCTTCAAATAAACTCTAGATGTTTGATAAAAGCTAGTGCTTAGTGACAGGGGATAGAACCAGTCCGAATGCTAAATCCCCCCCCCCCCCCTTTTAGCAGCCAGAACTAGACTCTTAATACTGTAGTAGATACCAAGATATATGAAAGCTCTTTTGCTGCTGTTTCCCTGCATCAATTCCATTTACAAATAACTCAAGGGCTTCTCTCATCTCTCCATTAATGCACTCCCTATCTATGCTGCAGCCTAATGGAAATAAGAAAATAAAGATAAGCAGTGCATGCGCAGAAAGAGCACCCAGTCCCAGACATTTTCTCACCTTGCCCAAACGTGCTCTGATTGGCATTGTTGTAAAATTGATATAAAATACAATATAAAAGTCTATATTATCTTTCATTCTGAAAGCAACAGCAAGCATCTTTCTATTGGGTTGTAGCTAATGTTAGACATCCTCAAGAGTAGGACCATTGAAATTAACAAGTATGACTAACTTGGGCTTCTTTATTTCTGTGGGTCTACTTTGAAAATTACTAACTCTATTAAGACTAGTAACTTTAATACTCTGCTCTTTTAACAGCACATTCCTTTTTGAAAAAAGACATAAAAATCAATTATATTAAAGTAGAGCAGAACAGCTGCCTTGGAAAATGATTTGAAAACTGCATTTGGTCTAGAATAGGGTCACAAGATTATTAACTGGAGCTGCATGGTTTGACCATATTACACCAGTGCTACTGCTTTGTCAGCTACAGTGGCTCCCAGGCAATTTTGAGTCTCAATTTGAAGCCCTGAACTGCTTGGAACCAACTTATCTGAAAGATCATCTTCTTTCAACCTGAACATCAAGACCCTCTTGAGAGGACCCTTCTCCAGGTGCTTCTGTCTGATAAATAAGACTGATAACCAGCAGCATGAGACCTTCTTGGCAGAGGCACCCCAGTTTTGAAGCGCCTTCTTTTTGGCAGCACCTCTTTAAAACAGCAAATATTTCACAGTCTGAGTCTCTCGGTATTTTTTTTTTTGGCTACAGTTTTGTGCTATGTTGTAATATTACATTGTTTTTTATTTCCTATTTTGCATTGTGATCCACCCCAAGAATTTCTGTTATGCAGCAGCTATATAAATACTGTGATATAAATAAATCATTTATGGGGAAATGGAAAGGGGTTTACCTGGTGCCCAAAGACAACATGCAGCGCCAGCAAAATGTCTGGGCATAGAGTCCCAAAGCCAGGCCCCAGAGAAGGAAAATGAAATCAGTGGGCATAAGTTACACACTTTGGGAGTTTTGGGGAAAAGGATCAAAGACAGATTGGTCCATTGTTAGAGGAGGGTGGTCATGTGAGAAGGACCTTTTTCATTTTAAGAAGGTTGGATGGGCAGAAACCCTTCTTTCTCCCATTTTCCTTATCTAACTTTTCTGTCCTTTCCTTCTTTAACCCTGCAGTGTACCAGATATTATCCCTAGCACTGCATTATGCAGGGTGTGTGTTAGAAGCAGAAGGAATTGATATTCTTCTATATTTATCAGTAATTTGTATGACTGCAGCATTTTCACAGGAACTGTCTGTATTTTTGTAACATTTGTTATTAAGTTATCTGTAGCTGTTTTTGTTTTCAGTACATTGCATATGTTTGTTTGTTTGTTTGTTTTTTGTGTGTGTAGTCTAAATAAGTAATAAAGTAAGCCTCTTTGCAATTGGGGACCCCAATAAAGCAGGGTCCCCAGCCATGTGGAGATTTCTCCTGATGTTCAAGAGTCCTCAAAGGACTTTCCCCCATACAGTGCAGGAAGATCGGGGACTTTTAAATACGAAACTTTCATGTGAGTAAAGGCCACCCTATCCTATTCATGCTTCATAGTTGAACAGGGCAAAAATGTCAGTAATAAAACTGCATAAAAGTGAGAGAAGCAGCAAATGAGGCAAACAATAATTTTGTGAGAAAACTGATTTTATTTCTGATGTTCTAGAATGAAAAATATTAGCTTATATGCTTTTTTATTTTTTAAAAATGCTTTATTTCTAACCCTATAATTATAATAAATAAAAGGACCAACATAAAAAGACCTGTAAGATTGCAGCTGCCCTGCACAGTTTAGAACATCACCTGACAGAAATGTTCAGTTAAGTCTTACTGAACTCCCATTTGCTTTCAGTTTTGAGGAATGTTACATAACTTTAGCAAAAATGCTCAGATGGCCATACAAGGGACATATCTGGAAAAGAGGAAGCATACATTATCTTAATTTTGTCTGGAAAGGGTTTGTTTAAATTATTCATGTTATGTCCTTATAGATCAGCATAATCTTCAGTCTGAAGTTCTGACAAGTGTGCAGCAGTGAAAAAGCTTGAATTTGGAAGCTACGAGATTGGTTCATCGCACTGCACAGATGATGCAGGATTTCAGTTTTTTATATTGAGGACAATGCTACTGTCTCAGTGAGACCCAGTTTGCACGTGATCATGACTTGGCGTGAGCATGTAAACATGATGGCTCCCAGAGTGAAGATGGTGGCTCCAACATCCCTCTCCCAGTCGTTACACTTGGCTAAGTATTACATCTGAACCTGGGCTCACAGAGGAACGATTAGTGTAAACCAGTAACCAACCTTAGCTACAGTCTGTGTTTGGACATAATGCTAAGGCAAACTGTTGCTTAGCCCTTGGTAGTGCAATCACAACAAGACTGGCAGGGAGGGAGAAAGCCGCTTCCCCCACCTTTGCTTGTTCACGCTAAATGCTGCTTTGGGTTAGCATGTGCAAACTTGTTCTTGCATTTGGATACAAAATAAGGCTCCTTCTGAGTGCTGCTTCCGAGTTTATATTCTGCTTGCATTCAGTGAAGAACAATGTTGCTTTTTGAAATTACTGTGAAACATTTAAGGGAAGATACTGTATCATCTCTTACCTCTTTTAATGGCAAGTTTGCAAGCTGAGGAACAGGAATCCTGAACAGGAAAGAAAGATGTTCTTTGGGTAAATGAATACTAAAAATGCCATGCAAAACATCTCCTTATTATGCAGAAGTGAGGAAGAAGAAGAGCTTTTCTGGAATTCTTCATGACAGGGCCAGTACACCCATGAGGCAATCCCCTCAGGTGGCAAGATCCACTGTGGCAACAGATCTGTGCTCAAAGGAATGCATCACCTGTTGCTGCTGCTGCCCTGCTGGCCAATAGGAGGCGCTTAGCCAATAGGAGGGGCTGCTGGTCTCTTTCCACCCTTGTTCCTGAGGCAGATCTTCACCTCAGGTGCCAAAATGTCTTCAGCCTGTCCTGCTTCATGAGATACCAGGACCCAGTGTTTTTTTTCCCTTGGGGGGGACACAGGGGTATGTTGTTGTTGTTGTTTAGTCGTTTAGTCGTGTCCGACTCTTCATGACCCCACGGACCAAAGCACGCCAGGCACTCCTGTCTTCCACCGCCTCCCGCAGTTTGGTCAGGCTCATGTTTGTAGCTTCGATAACACTATCCAACCATCTCATCCTCTGTCGTCCCCTTCTCCTTGTGCCCTCCATCTTTCCCAACATCAGGGTCTTTTCCAGGGAGTCTTCTCTTCTCATGAGGTGGCCAAAGTATTGGAGCCTCAACTTCACGATCTGTCCTTCCAGTGAGCACTCAGGTCTGATTTCCTTAAGAATGGATGCGTTTGATCTTCTTGCAGTCCATGGGACTCTCAAGAGTCTCCTCCAGCACCATAATTCAAAAGCATCAATTCTTCGGCGATCAGCCTTCTTTATGGTCCAGCTCTCACTTCCATACATCACACAGGGGTATGCACACCCCTAAACATTTTGTGAATCTTTGTACTTTTGTCCATTTACTGTATTTATTTTCCCCGATTTGAACTAAAAAATGGTGATTTTCTTGAGTCAAAATGAGAATACCCCTAAATATATTTTAAGAAAAAAAGCATTGGCAGGGCTCATATTGTCTAATTAAAAGCCTTAATTACAGGGACTCAGGTGAAGGGTCTTTGGCGACCTGCCTACCCCTTTTCCCCAACACTTTCTTTCACCTCACCTGCAGTTGCACCCTTACCGACCAGGCCCCTGACCAAGCCGCTCTGACAGCACGATCCCAGTTGCCAAGCTCGCCTCCCCTTCTCCTCCCGCGCATCGGTTGCCTCGCTTTCCCAAACGCCTCCCGCGTTCTCTCCAGGCGCCGCTGCCTTCGCGGGCGACGTGGGAAACTCACGCGGCAAAAGGGGCGGAGTCCGCGCCTTCTTTTTTCTCTCCGCGCCTTCTTTCTCGGCCAATCCCCTTCCCAGCCCGCTCTGTCCGGACACCAACTTTGAGCCAATCCGAGGGCTGCGGGGCGGAGTTTGCCAAGTTGGGCCGCGGCTCCCCCGCGCCCGGGCAGCTATTGGCAGAGCGCGACAGCCCCTCATTGTGTCTATGATAATCAGGGCGGCGGAGGCGTGCTGCCCCTGCTCTGCCTCCCCGGGCTGCGCTGCCTCCTCCGCCCAAGGCAACCCGGCTTCTATTTAAGCGCGGCGGCGGCTCCCCGAGACTCCCGAAGATGACGGCGCCTCCGCCACTGGCCTCCGCAGCCCCAGGCTCCGCGCCCGAGCCCGGATGGGAGAAGGCAGCGCGGCGACCGGCACCGGCGGCTGGAAGGCTCGGCTCCCGCTTCTCCGGACGCTGGCATTAGCCGGTCCCGCGGCGGCTGCCATGAGCTGCTCCGACGTGGTCAGGCACCAGCCGCAGGCGACGTGCTGCCCGCCCCAGCTCAAGCTGCCCGGCGCCGTAGCTGCGGGTCCCGCCGCCCCCGCCGCCTTTCCTGCGCCGCCCTTCGCGCACAGCCAGCAGGTGAGACCCTCGCCGGGGGCGCAGGAGGCGGGACAGGCTCCATTCTAGGAGCGGGGTGGGAGAAGACCAGACGGGGCGGCTCAGCTGGGATGAAGCGAGCCGCTTCTCCGAGCGACTCTCCCGACGTGTTTGTGATGAACCTGACCCAGGTCGCCAGCTCATGGCCCTAATCCCGGTATGTGCGAGTGACGGATGCAGCGGGCAGGGGGTGATGCACGTGTGAACGAGGCTCCAGCGTGCGCGATGTCCTAAGCGCGTGCGACGACCTGTGCCTTGAGTATTTGTGCCTCTAAGCGAGTGTTGACACAAACGTCGATGTGCGTCACTCCTCGTATCTTAGGAATGTTTATGTCCTTCTTCACGGTCACCCGCTCTTTCTCGCACAGACGCCCGCTTTGTCTCTCCCACGTCGCCGGCACATACATTCCCTTGGGTGCGGCACACACTGCCTGTCACTACTTGTGACAGACAAGGCATCGGGGCTGTTTGCCACCACGTGTGCGTGTGTGTACCTGGGCGGGGTGGCGGAGAGGGGGACCGAGCCCCAGCCGAGGGGGGAATGTCAGGCGCGCCGGCCTGTGAACAGAGAGCACACCTGGAGGTCAGGGGTGTGGGGCGTGAGAGTGTCACGCTGCGACTGGGACCTAGACGGAGCGGGTTTTCACGACCTCCAGCTCCCTGAAAGCAGCAGCAGAGGCTCTCCAAGTCACCTTAGGCTCTGATGCGGAAGTTTCTTGGCGCTTTCTAGAAGCTCAAATAGCAGAAACAGACTTCTTCGACGGGACGGTGTCCTTTAGTGGTGCCCGCAGGATTGCCCCCTCTGGCGAGTTACCTCACTTGCTCGTGACTGTGCGGAAGTGGAAAGGCGGCAATGAGAGAGGTGAACGTCTGGACCTCGACGACGCGTGTCTGTGCGTCTTAAAAGCGCGCGCGAGAGCGGGGAAAGTTGGGCGGGCGTGTGAATATACTTGAGACGGCTTTGGACCCCAGGGTCTGGAGTGTATGTACTTTTCTGGATCCAGCCGAGTGACTCGGGTTGCCCCGACTCTGTGGCCGGACCCTTGCGGGACTCGCTTTCTCGACAGCCACTCGGGTTGCGAGAGCCTCGCGAGGTAAGCGGGAAGCGCTTCTTCTTGGCCGTCTGCGCCCGTCCTCCGGCACCTGAGGGCCAGGGCAGCCCCGGCGCTCGGCCCCGCTCCTAGAAAAGATCGCGCAGGGCTGAGTCCTGGCCAAAGTTGCCCACGGGAAAGCGGAGGAGAGCTCGTCCGCGTTACTTAGGGATGGCGCCTGACGAGGTCGCTGGGCGCAGACACGTTTGGGGCGCTAGATTATCGCACCTTGGTTTTGCTCATCTGGTCCCCGCCCCCCGAATTCTGAATTAATGCTGGGATGGTGCCCTTAAGGAAGATTGCATTTGTGCTCTGACTTCTGAAGGTATGCTTTCGAAAGCAAGCTCCATTGCTTTCAGTGGAACTTATTTCTAATTACAATGGGATGGATTGCGAGATCTGTTTGTTTGCGAGTTAGTCTCGTTGATTCTAACAGACATACTCGGAACACAGCTGCTTTGGAGGGAGATCTTCCTGTCCATACAATGTAATTTGGGATTGTGGTATGTAAGGGTTTACTTCCAAGTAAATGTGCGCTCCTTAAACTTGCTATCCTGGTCAGTTGTAGGTGTTGCCCCGTTCAAGACCATAGCCAGAAAGTCATTTTTGTAACTGCAGAGTTAAATGGGTCTGTATGTTGGAGCAAAACGTACAACAGAAGAGTTTTGTGGTACTTTACGACTACCAGATTAATTTGGGTTTACACTTTTGTGAACTGAAGAAAGTCCTCTTCATCAGATGTATCTGATAAAGTGGGCTCTACTACACAAAAACTTATTCTGCAACAAATCTGTTACATTGAGGTGCCACAAGTCTTTCAGTAATCCTACACAGGTCAACTCAAAAGTAAGCCCTATTAACTTCAATGGGAGTTAAGCCTGTATAGGATTGCAACCTTTACTGCCTTTACTGTTTTAATTGCTTCATTTGGGTTTTTAATTGAGAGCATTGCTTTGTGGGTGTAAACAGTGTTATTTCTATACCAAGCATAATTCATTGTAATTAACTATAACAATGGCCTAGTTGTATGTTCTGCATATTATTACTATGGCTGCAACCCTGAACACATGTACTATGTCCTACTGAACACAGTATAACTTGCTTCCGAGTAAACATTCACAAAGTTGCACAGGATGTCTAATTGGTGTGCAGGACACCTCACTTGATAAAACAAGCCCCAATACTCTGTTTTTTGTTACAGTGCTGTTTTAAAGTACTAAGTTCTTTTGCAGATCTAAAGGAGAAGAGGGTTGTTGTTGTTTAAAGACAGTCAAACATCTTGTTCTTCTAGTAAAGCGGCAAGGGCTGTTTTTACCCTTTAACTTAAGAATCTGATGTAACAAAGTAAATCAGGAAATTCTTATCAGGCTGACAGCATTTTTAGACTATGCTTGTGCGTGGGTGAAGTGGGACTAATATTGACTTGGCCCCAATGCAGTCATCTGAGAATACATTTTTTGGTTGTTGCTGCATTCCATAAGGTTTTATCATTATTATCCACAAAAATTGTTTTCTCCGTACATGGGAAGTGACCCTTAATACCAGCTTGCCTGGGAGACACAAATATGGGCTAAAATACAAAATCCCTTTTTCAAGTTTATTATTTCCTCTTTATTCATTGCCAAAGCAGTTTGAGCAATGCTTGGCTAACTTTTTCAGGTCCATTATACATGGACAGTAAGAGCGTGTAGAATTTGGGATGTCTTCCCATCACCATCATCATTGAAATATACTGAAGTTTATTTTGCAATCTGGGTTATTACAGTTGCAACTGAAACCATTTTACTGATTTGTAGTTTTACTGTTTAAGCATTCCACAATTTCAAGTATTATTTGCTAAGAGATCAAATACGAACAGATGTTCCAGTTTGCTATCATATTTGGAAGTCCAGAAGGACAGTGGAAATATAGGTTTTTTTTCATCTCTACTTTTTCATTTTACAGTTCCAGGTTTTGAGCATCTTTTTTCATCTATGTATTTTTAAAATTAAGAAGTTGCTTTCTTTTTAGGAGACTACTGAGTCCTAGAGCGTAGCATATATTTAAGCAAGTAAATTTCTTTGTTGGAGAATTGTTAGATCTAACTTCTTCTATATGCCACTGTCCCTATGTTTTCCTGCCTCAATCTTTTCCCGTTGGGTTTTTGTTTCATTTCCCCCCTATATGAATCTTAACAGCAATAAGAAAACGGTGATTAACTTTAATTGTTGACAACCTGAACACAGGTATGCTTCATTGCCTGAACACAGTTTAGTTTAGGAAACACTTTACTTCTGTTTGGCATGTTCTCTCTCTCTCTCCCCCCCCCCTGCTTTTTTATATTTCCAAGCTGGCAAGTTTGTAAAGAGGTGATGAGTCTGCTCTTTTCATGTATTTATGGATTTCTGATTTAATAAAACCTGAGGGTAAAAACTATGATATTGCGTAACATTGATAAGAACCCCGACTCTCACTGCTATCTAGCAGAGGCAATGTGCCTGGAGCAGCTTCCACATACTGTTTTCTTTGCTGGGTCACATTCCTTGCAGCTTTTGCTGCACACCGTAAAAATCTTCTGTGTATGGCACCTATGGCTGTATGCTGGTATGTTCTGACCCAGTCCAATATACATCCCTGATGGCATCAGCACGGCGAGGTTGAAAGCACTGGTTCCTTCTAGGGAGAAGAGGACCAAATCTAGCCTATCCTTCAAACAGGTGACAGGCACTCTCAGAGCTTCACCAACTGTGCTGGTCATCTGTTTCACAGGTGCATGTGCATAGATTTTAATGGAAGTGGACATGCAGGGAAATGTGTCTGGGGAATCTTTGGTCTAAGACTAAAAATTGTAGAAACAATCACACTTCCTTTACCTTTGCACACTTGATGGTTATAGAATGGCAACATTTGGAGCCAATAAAATTCAGAAGACACTGCCAGTGATATTTTAGGGGATTTGGAATATTTGTTTGCCTATGTAATACTTTATAAGCCCGTAGCAGGCAAAAAACAAACAAACCCTAAAACAATAACAACCCCAGATTTAGAAGGTCACGATAATATTTTTGGTTGGCACGCTTATTTGTGGTATGAAAAGGTGAAAGTACATAAAGGTTTTACAAACAATATAATTAGGAAAAAATTGTATAGAATATGGGACAAATACAAATTTTTATTGGAAACTAAAACACCACTTTGGCTTTCACCTTTTGAAGCCATAGCAGTGAAAAAGAAAAATATGCCGGAAAGTTGGGCGACTTATAGAAATTTGCTAAGAGAAGAGGGTGGATAATTTAAATTAAAAGAGTTTAAGGATTTACCAGGAATGGTAACAAAATAGTAACAATATCATTTGAATGAAATATTTAGAAAGGATATGAAGCGGGGGTTTGGGGAAAACTATCACAATTAGAGAGAGAGATGTTAAATTGTAATGTTAAAGTGATGTCTAAAATGTACAAGATGCTCTTGGGCTGGGAGACAAAGGATGAACAAGTGAAATCTTCAGTGATAGACTGGGCAATAGATATTAGGCATAATATAGAAATGGAAGCATGGGAACGATTATAGAATACAGATATAAAATTTACAGCATGTTATGGTTTAAGTCAAAATCATATGAAAATGCTATATAAATGGTACCTAAAACCTAGTAGATTGGCAAAAATGTATAAATCAAAGTCAAATAAGTGTTGGAAATGTAAATAGAAAGAAGGCACCTTTATCACATGTGGTGGTCTTGTTAAAGCTTACTGGGAAATGATGATATATAATGAATTGAAAAAGATGTTTAAGATAACATTAGTAAAAAAAGCCAGAAGCTTTTCTCTTGGGAATTATAGGATTAGAACTACCCAAACAATATAGAAATTTATTTATGTATGCGACTATAGCGGCAAAAATGTTATTTGCCCCAAAGTGGAAGGATATAGAAGTCCCAACAAAAGAAGATTGGATACAGAAACTAGCGGAGTATGCAGAAATAGCAAAACATACTGGAAGAATGAGAAATCAAGACAACAAACGTTTTAGAAAGGAATGGAAGTGGTTTATTGAGTATTTACAAGCAAGCTGTAAACAGATCAAGACATTGGCAGTATTGTGAAAACCTGCAGTTTTAAATATATATATGAGATATATATGGGACGCAGGTGGCTCTGTGGGTTAAACCACAGAGCCTAGGACTTGCCGATCAGAAGGTCGGTGGTTTGAATCCTCGCAATGGGGTGAGCTCCCGTTGCTCGGTCCCTGCTCCTGCCAACCTAGCAGTTCGAAAGCATGTCAAAGTGCAAGTAGATATATAGGTACCGCTCTGGCGGGAAGGTAAACAGCGTCTCCATGCGCTGCTCTGGTTTGCCAGAAGCGGCTTAGTCATGCTGGCCACATGACCTGGAAGCTGTACGCCGGCTCCCTCGGCCAATAAAGTGAGATGAGTGCCACAACCCCAGAGTTGGCCACGACTGGATCTAATGGGCAGGGGTCCCTTTACCTTTACCTATGAGATATATATATATATGAGAACAGATGATTAAAAGCAATTTGAAGTATGCAGGAAAGGATGAAAATAAATGCAAGGAACCGCAGAAAGAGGGAAAAGGGAGTCAAAACTTGAAAATATTAAAACTATGGTTAAATAATTGTTATAATTTATATAAATGAAAATTATAAATAAAAAATAAAATAAAATGTTAATAATCCCAACCATGGCTTACATAAATCCTAACATAAACAACAGATTTAGACAGTTTCATTTTTTCCCTTTTCCCTTGGCTCTGTCTAGCCTGTTCTGCTTTTGGTGTTGACAAAATACAATGGGAAAAGAATTCCAAATTCATTTTCTGTTAATTATAATTTAATCATGAATATTGCAACAAGCTGATGTTTTCTGAACTAAAATTGTACAATAGATTACTCACTACTTTAGCCTTGATCACGCCAAAGTGAACTTTCAGATCCTGCTGATTTCAATTGGGATGCTTCAGCACATGTTTAGATATTTTTCCACTGAACCACTGGTATGGTGAAGACGAGTACACCTTTAGACTGCAGCATGCCCTAGATGGACAACCTGTGGCCCTCCTAATGCTGTTTGACTATAACACCCATCACCCTTGACTATTAGCTATACTGGGTGGGGTTGATGGTAATTCCTTTTGCATGCTTATTAGGATGGTTCTTATGATAGATTGGAAAGAAACTGGCATTCATTTCCCATAGGCAGCAATGGCCCACCCAACTGCTTACCTGCTACTGGTTGGCCATTGCTGTCTTTGGAAAATAGGCAGTGACTAAACTGCACTAGATTATTTCATATGCTGTACTGTAGTTAGAATCTCTTGTTCCATATCCCCGTATTTACTTACCTGTCATGCCTGCTAACCAGGTGATATTTTAAAAACACAGGCTGCATTTAATTGGTGGGAAGGGGATGGGGGATTGGGGCATGCTGCTGAAGGTGGAGAAAGGAAGGAGAAAAGACGATAGAGGAGAGCCAAACATTTGCAATTGCCAGCAGATGGACATCAGCACTGAACCAGACACATTTGGCCTGTGGCCTGACCATCCTTTTCATACCAATGCGAATTTATTCATATCAACACTCACAGGAAGTGTGCTTTAAACTTTGCTGCCGATATCCAGTTATGCCTACAACAATTTCTGACACTTCACCTCATCACTAAGAAGTTTTATAAGCATTGATCCAAGAGACTAATCTGAAACTTAAACAAAAACATCAGTTGGTTATATCCAGTTATGTATGTCTGCTCTTGGAAGGCTATTTCCCTTAGTGGAGGCTTCCGTAAATGAGAGGTGGGAGGAAGAGAGTTTTTGCAAATCACACCTTTCTTTTATAAGTGTCCCGCCCCCAGTCACCTCCTGCAGTGCTCCAGAGGACCTTCCAACATTCTGGAGCAGATTTCTGGTGGGCACAGTGGGCTGCAAAAGGGAAAGCAAATCATCAAATACTGCTCCCCCCTCAGTTCTTGGAAACTTCTGCTAGGTTTAAGAGCCTTCCAAGAGCTGAGAACCACAATAGGCTAAAACCTGTATTTTTTGTTTCCAAATACGATGCCATTAAAAAATAAAGGGGGAAAGCACTGAAATATGTCACACAGTTTATAAAAAGGTTGTAGTTTAAAATTCTCAGTTCTGTAAGTTATGTGAATGCTTTGACTTAGGAATTTTCAGGGTGATTGCATTTGACATGCAATTTGTACATCACTATTTGTAAATGTCTTTCTCTTTACACACACACACACACACACACACACACACACACACACACACTTGTTTTTGTCCTTTTATTATTCAGTTCATTTTATTGGGGCTGCGAATTGATCTTGTCCTATTTTTCATCGCTGGAAAGGCCTTAAAGCTTATGGGGATCTGTTTTCAAAAGCTCCAGGATATCTTTATAATATGGGGATAGACTGTATCTCAGTGCAAGAGGGCATGTTTTGCATGTAGAAGGTGCCAGTTTCAGTCTCCAGTTTAAAAGAATAATGTAGCAGGTGCCAGGAAATAGCTGCATTGAAGGCGGTTGGACTAGATGACCCCCGGGATCCTTTCCAACTGTGCAATTCTATGAGCTACTCTTCTGCAAGAGGAAATAACATAGCTTGGTCCTTTATAGTTTAGAAAAAAGATGAGCAATAGAGACCATGTTAAGAGGTATATATGGTGTAGAGAAAATGGGCCCTCCCACAATATCAAAACATGGGGTCTTCCAATGAAGCTGAGTAGTCAAATCCACACAGTTAAATTACGGAATTTGTTACCACGAGCATTGTGATGGTCACCAACTTTGATGGTTTTGAAAGGGAATTAGACAAATTCATGGAGAATTGGGCTGTCACTTGCTACCAGTCATGATGCCTATATACCTCGAGGTTTGGAGTCAGTGAGGAACCAGAACAGGAGATGACTATTGCCTGGCAGGCTAGATAGATCTTTGGTCTGTTTTTGTAAGGTATTGTACCAGTGAGGGTGTGTTTAGTGATGGCAGAGAGACCTATGGGGGAATAATTCCTGGTTTTGCTCTGTGGCATCTTTGCAAGATGGCTTTGCTTATTTCTGCTATGCAACATGGCGTGCCCTGCTGCTATTATGGTTCGTGCCACAGATGATGCATGGTTATGCTTACAGCAATGTTGACTCTGCAGTATTGTTGCCACTTTGCTGACAAAGGGTCATCTGTTAGTACTGGTCAAATGGCATGGGTTGCAATAGCAGCCATCCTCTGAAATGCACTCTCAGAACTCTCACGTGTGCAAAGGCTTCTCCATTCATTTTAGTCGATTTATTCATTGAAATGAATGGAGAAGCCTTAGTATGTACTCACATCAAGGTGCTTTGGAAGAGGACCATAAGGAATAATTTGCTTTAAAAGTGTTAGTAAAGTTTATTTTATGGCTAGGATTCTCCCATCTCTTGAAGGCTGCCAATGAAAATCTAACTTCATAACATGAACAACGCTGAAGCTCAAAGAGATGTCTTAGGAATTGTCCTATTATGAAAACTTTTTTGGGGGGGGTGGAATTCATTTGGTTTCTGTTGCTTGAAAATGTATATCAAGTATTACCCTTCATATACATTCTATGTATGTAGAGCAAGTTTGCCACTAGGCTGGTAAAGTGTTAGCATCTCAGGATAAAATAGGAATATCAAAGATTCAGCTTCATTTTCTAAAATTAACCAAAATAACTTTCAGCAATAACTCTTGGGATGAGAAACAGGAAAGATTGAAATGCAAATGCAGTGAGAGAGCCTTGACCATGAAACGAAGAGCATTCCTGCACAGGGCAGCAGCTCTGGATATGAGTTTTAATTTCCTGAATTCCACCTACTATATACAAACGCTAGCAGACTTCCAGGCAGTAGCATCTGGATCCCAGGAACAAGTTTCCACATTGCCCCCTTGGCCTACCCTTCACATGTAAATTTTCCTGGTTCGCCATTTGAAAATGATCTCAATAAGCCAAAAACTCAAACGGAATACAATAACAATAAAATGAAATCTGCAAAGGGCAGAGTCAACTGCTACATTTGCAGGGAGTGTGACGACGCCTAAACTGGCCCATGATGAAAAATGGAGATGAAAATGCATGACAGTGAACACTGCAATGCAATTTTCTTCCCGTTATTTTTTTTAAGCTACTGATTATTGCTAATATATGACACAGTTTGCCATGTAAGAGGGTGTGTAAACTGGGGTGGGGGGTGGGAAGTGAGTACCAAGGGACCTGGAGGAAGAGTTACATTTTGCCCCCAGCGCTGTGGTTGCTCACCCTGTTCTATTGTGATGTGAGTAACAATGTGGTATTTCTAAGAAAGTGAAAATACTAACTTTTGAATATGGGTCATTGTGATGCTGCTGAGCTGAAGGAAATGAAACAAGTGAAAGTTATAAAACGCTGGACTCTTCCTATGGCAGTTTGCAGCCCAAAACATCTGGGCAGCGCTAGGTTGGAAAAGCCTGGGTCAGGCTAAAATGCTATTTAACAGACTACTTCTTTGAGAGCCTAAGAATGGTAGCAAACATTGTGCTGCACAGAGGGTGAAGGGGAAGAATGGGAAACACTAAGGGCTTATCCATACATACCTTTTGCCCCACTCTTTCCAGGCACAGGTCGGCACCTTAAAGCTCTGTGTCCCACTGCCCACCCCCTTATTTTGCTCCAGAGCTTTCCCTGTGAAAACCTGCTCAATTGGAGCGAATGTCAGTTTGGTATTTCCACAGACTAACATTTGCTCCGATTGAGCATTAAAGAGTAGATTTTCAAGGGGGAAGCTTCAGAGGGGAAAAGAGTGCTCGGACCCCGAGCTTTAAAGCACAGGCTGTACCAGTGGATGAAAGGTAAGTGTGGATAATAAGCCCACAGAGAGCTGAGTTAAAAACCTGCAACCTTTTTGATTGCAGCGTGCTTGAGGATGGTGTAACACAAGCAGGGACAATCTGATGCTAATAACAACTCCTTCTGCAAATAACGTGGAAATTACTGGGGTAGGGGGGGGGGATGGAGTGACTTAGAACATACATACCATGTGAGCTGCCTGCCACCACCAAGGAGGGGGGTTCATCTGTCTGCCAGTTCCTGGAAGCCCCTTACTTCCCAAACTATGGTCTGTGTCTAATGCTTAAGTGCCAGTTGTAGCAGTTAAGAAACAAAAGCACAGACTGCCATGAACCAAAATATATGCACAACAAGTTCATATGAGAAAGGGGAACTAATAGCCCTGGATAACTGACATATGATAGCAGAGTGGGAGAGGAGGTAAGACAAGAATCCTCGAGTTTATTCCTCAGGTGGAGACCAAAGCAGAGGAGCCTCCACTTTGGTGCATGTATCCTGGTCCCCCAGCCAACTAGCTCTGCATGAGCAAGTCAGCCAAATGCTGAGGCCTCCATAGCAGGTGGCATGGCTGGCAATTGTACCCTAAGATGAACAGCCACTGGCTATGCAGCCAACAATCACACCCGTTCCCTTCTCTCCCCCATGCTGGGCACAAAGGGATGCTCACTGCCAGAGGGGTGTGGATCTGGGCTTCTTGGAAAACATTCGTAACATGGAACATCTGAAAAATATGTTCCATGTAAAATTGATCTTCACACTTAATTTATTTTGACATTTTCGTTTGATTTGACAGAAAAATTGTGGAGAGATACGCAGAGGCTTTCATCATCCAACATTGGTTTTAATTATGTTTCTCCCCCCCCCCCTTATGAACTTTAAAAGGGTTTGTTTATCTCACAGCAATCTCATCACATTTAATCATCTTTTATATGCAATGTTTTTATAAGTTGGTGTTATGTAAAAAAATGCAGCATTTGCTTGAATGAGGGAAGAGCACAGATTTGTTTTGTATCTTTGGCAATGCTTAGACTCCCCCTCTCCCCGCTCACAAATGGCTCGATTCTGCTACCCACATCTATGTGTAGCATCCTCCTCCTCCACAAATGATAACTAAGCCCAGGAAAGCTATGACAAGTGGAGGATAGTGAAGAATGCCTAAAACTGAATTATGAAGCTGGAATATTTTACGAATAAAACTGAATTATGAAGCTGGAAAATTGTGGAGAGATACGCAGAGGCTTTCCGCTCATACGGTTAGGGTTGAGAAAATCCATCACTTGAACAAGAGTAATAATTCATCAGATGGCTGATTGAGGATCAGTGCAATACCATTAAAAGCATGGTTATCACGAGGAATTCCTGCTGAGTTCAATGCAAAGGTGCCAGATAGGTGTGCATAGGCCTGCACCATAACAGCATTTTGACTTGAGTCATTTAAAACAAGAACCAGCACAACTGTTTGTAAAATCCACCATCGTCAATGTTGAACCATCAAGTTTTAGTTAGACTACAACTCCTATTAGTTTGGCCAGAACAGCCAATGCTGAGGCATTACGGGAGTTGTGCTCAAAAACATATTGAGATTCCTGCATTGCAGGGGTTTGGACTAGATGACCCCAAGGATGCCTTCTAACCTGACAGTTTATGATTCTATGGATATCTGGAGGACGCCTCACTGGCCACTGAATAATGGAAGGGGTTATGTTTTGATTTGTGCATTAATCTTGGTGGTGTTTGTTAAGTCAGTTAATTTCATTTGATCTGCATTTCTACTTATCTTCATCCCTATATGACACAGTATGAATGGCTATTCTCTGTGTGAGGCACTTACAGAATAGATAGGGCTGGCTACAAGTAAATGTATAATAATATAAAATGTATCTCCATTGCCATACGTTAAATGCATGTTTGTTTCTGTGCTCTGTACTTGAAGTTATCTTACTCTCTTTCTTTCTGTTTTTCCTCCCTTATACCAGAGTAAGCTAGCTGTATACAGCAAGATGCAGGAATCTCTGGAAGTGACCCTTCCTAATAAACAAGAGGAAGATGAGAAAGACCAGCCTACTGATATGGAGTACCTTAACTCTCGCTGCGTCCTTTTCACTTACTTTCAGGGTGATATTGGGTCAGTAGTGGATGAACACTTCTCAAGAGCTTTAAACCAAGCTAGTCGCTTCAGTCCAGAGACTAACATTTCAAAAAGCAAGACAGGGCTATGGAGAGGTAAGGTTTATAAGCAAAACTTGGTTACATTTACTTTACTTTATTCCTTTGGTTTTGTGAGCACACAAGTTGGGTTTTATATACGCCTTCCGGTATACATTCTTTTTAAAGATTAGGTTGCCATACAACACCTGGATGGCAGGACACAGATACACAAAAATCTGACCTGCAAAACCAGTGTTACCCATGCAGTCTGATTAGCCACATGCAAAATTTGGAAATTCCTGGGGAAAATTAGGAGAGGAATTCAACATCACACTATTATGATTGTTCCACTAGTGTAAGCGTTTTTCCTTGCACTAGAAGAAGAAGAGGAGTTTGGATTTGATATCCCGCCTTTCACTCCCTTTAAGGAGTCTCAAAGCGGCTAACATTCTCCTTTCCCTTCCTCCCTCACAACAAACACTCTGTGAGGTGAGTGGGGCTGAGAGACTTCAAAGAAGTGTGACTGGCCCAAAGTCACCCAGCAGCTGCATGTGGAGGAGCGGAGACGCGAACCCGGTTCCCCAGATTGCAAGACTACTGCTCTTAACCACTACACCACACTGGCTCTCACTAGTGGAACAATCTCCCCTCTCCTCCTGCATGCTGTTATTGCGATTCTCCTAACCCAGGGGTGTCCAAACTTTTTTCAAAGAGGGCCAGATTTGATGAAGTGAACATGTGTGAGGGCCGACCAAAGTTATTGAGCTTTTTAAAGAATTGAACTTGTTGAGCTTTTTTTAGTATTTGACCCCAATAAATGAACTGCGACAGGGGCCAGATAAAACTGGCCAGGGGGCCAAATTAACAGACTTTGGACATGCCTGTCCTAACCCTTCTAGAGCCAATGGGGGGGGACCCTTTGCACTCTCCTCCTGAATGCTATTCTGATGTCTTGCATTGGCTCCCACTAGTGGAACTGTCTGCTTGAAACCAGCTCCTACCTTTTACTATGAAAAGAGATATGATGCAGGAAATCTGTAACTAGAATTTTCTTCTGTTCTTTTTCTTAACTAGCAGCCTCGTGCAGTGGCTTTGATAACTAGAGAAATAGTACTTGGAGAGAGTGCAAAACCTGCTTCTCCGATGTTATTTTACCCTTCTGAATTGCCCCTCCCATCTGTAACTAAAGCAATGGGGAAACCATGCAGGTACCAGACATGTTAACTGCCCCATTTTGTGCAGCTCCACTTTTCAAATCTTCAGAGCAGAAATATGGGGCTCCCAATTGGTAATAATGAAACCTACAGGGAGATCCTATGCTTGTGGATTTTATGTGTTGCGTTGAGTGTGACTCTCACGTTACAGAATTAGTCTCAGAGAATGGGAGGTTGCCATGTGAAAAATTCTTTAAGATTCACACCTTTAAAATGTTATACTTTCCTGCAAAATATTATAGTGTGACGATGCAGGAATTGCTATCTTATCATCATGCTAGATAGTTTGGTGGGTGGATAAGCATCATGACTTCGGAAAGAGCTGGCCGTTCCAGACAGATGGGATTGCTTAGTTTTACAGAATTAATGAAAACTGGAAAATGAAATGGGCGTGATAGTTGGGATGTATTTGGTTTTCTCCAAGCAACTGAATGCTACCAAAATGGGTATAAACAGTATCAATATTATCAAGTCAGTTAAGTACTTTATTGAAATCTCAAAACCTAAATCAAAGAACGTATGAACACTTAATGCCTGAAATGATTGTGTCCCGCATTTACAGCTGAACTATTGCATTGCCGAATAGCTTTGAGAAGGAATTGCACTCCTTTGGCTATCTTTAGCGCAAGTGTGGGCAGATTGCAGGCATATTGAATCCATTTAGGGGTTTGTTTGTTTTTTGTTTACTAAAACCCCATGACACACCCTTAAGTTCTTTATGCTTAGAATGGAAGAATTCTGACCTTGGTGACAGATAATATGAGGATGGGCAACAGCGGATGGCATGATGGGGCTACACTGCATACCTGACCTCGCCCCACCCAGCCAAGACACTGCTGCATCCTGGGCTGGAGAGCAGGAGTGAGGTTAGCAGGGTGCAAATGTGCCAGAGGAGCTAATCTGCTGTTCCTGCTGGTGTGTTTGCACTGTGCCAGTCCCTCTGCTGCCTCACCCCTTCTCATCTCAGTACACAGCACAGAATTGTTGAGCTGAAAGGGGACGCCAAGGGTCATCTAGTCCAAACCCATGCAATAAAGAATTCCTGACAGATGGTCATCCAGCCTCTGTGTAAAAACCTCAGTTTTTCCGCCATCTTCCGCAGCCGCTGTCCAGAAGGGACGTCAGATAAGCCATGCAGCGTGGCCATGTTGTCTGCTACTGAGTAAAGGAACTGAACAGAACTCACCATCCTTCCATACAAAACTCTGCTCCTAGCTATCCCATATTTTTCATATTGGCAGTACAATGAGTGTGCCATTTTGTTGCTGCTACTGCTTAACAATTAGGAGTGATAAATCCTTTCTGATTTACTGCAGTTACATAGAGATCTACTGGTAGATGCAGATTTACCTACAGCCACCTCTGCTTTAGCATCTTAACTAGCCATCCTAATGCAATTCTCAGGTGACTCTCACAAGAGAGGAGATGATTTCTGAGAAATTAAAAAAATATATATGTAAAAATGCCAAGAGACCACCTCACCAGATAGGAAGCGTCAAAATTGTTTTTTCTGAGGTTTTTTGTTTAAAAACAACAACCAAAAGAGATTAAGAAGTTGTCTCCAAGAATTTGGTTGTGCAAGAGGTGAAATGTTTATGAATTGGGTGTGGAAGCATGATGACATTTCACAAATATTCAAGAATGTTATTTTAAAGCTCTACAGACCTAACATTCTCCATGCACATTTAGCACAGAACAGAGGAGTGCACTTTTATCTCTTGGACACTGAACACCATTTACCATCAGTTATATGCGAAGGCAAACTTAAGGTCTCCAGAGTTCCTGAAGGATGGGAGAAATGGATTTGACTGTGTTGCTTCCCTTTCTGTGGTTCTCCTTCCAAAGCCTTCGTCTTCTGCTGAGCCATCCTCATCAGAAAGTATACTGGGCTAGATAAGGTTTTTCTTCAGGGCATCTTGGAGTTCTATTGAACTCAGGTGTGATAGGTTCTGAGTAGAATGCTTAAGTTGGTCCCTGCACAGCTCTCTACTGGGATACATACAGCAAGGGCCTCAGTGGGGCACATGTATATTTTTTTTATGTACAGTTGGTTAACTTTTGTTAAAATTGAAGTCTTATTTTTAAAAAAATAAAAATAAAAGGTCAATGAGGAAATCCGTTGAAAATTGTAATTTATTAGATATGAAAGCTCTTTAGCTTAATAAAACAAATAAACCTTTACAATTGCCAGATAGATAGACAGACAGATAGATATATATGGGTGGGTCTGATAAACACCCCACTGAAATGTTCTTATTTTTGTGATATTTCTGTGACTTTATTTCCTCACCATCAGCTATAGGCATCTTCTTCCATGGCAACATCTCTAGCTTCCCTTATTTGCCCCAAAGCATCTTCCTTTCTACTTTACTTCAAACCAAGGTTTGGGCAAGAATACGAGTAGTGTCTCTGCCAGCACTATCATTACATAGTAGAATCATTTACCACTCCTTAGAAAGATGGGATTTAAAGTATGTGATTTCATAATGTAATGGCATTGGACTTGAGCTGTGCTTGAATTACAATCTGCTTAGTTCTAAAATCAGCTGTGTTGTTATATTTCCAAACACATTAAAAAAATTGCTGATTAGACACTAAAGTGGCCAGTTACTTACGCCCTTTTTGGTGATCCCTGGGGTCTAAAAAGAATTTTAATAAAATAGAAAAAAAACATACACAATAAATCCACAATAAACTTAAGAGACGAACAACACAGAAACCCAAATACAAAAGCAGCGCAATGAAACCAAAACAACAAACTGCTGTATAGCAAAGAACTTTAAATAGCCCTTAAATGCATATGTCAAGACTGCCACTGTGAATTAAACATATATCTTAAAAAGGCCTGGAAGAACATAAAAGTTTTAACCATGTGAGCTTCCCTAGGGAGAGCATTCCATAGTCAGGGGGCCACCACCAAAAAGGCTTTCTTTCTCATAGTTGTCCTCCAAGCTTTAGATTGAGGAGGCACATGAAGAAGGGTTTCTGGCAGGGTCCAGTTACTTGTGCTTTCATCAACATTTTTAAATAGTTGTTTATGGAACTTACGTTCGTTTCTTTATTCATGTTAGCAAAGCTGTTTTTTATTCAAGATCCATGGAAGAATTTATCATCATTTTGATGTTTCTTTTAAAAGAGAATGCAACAATCGCAAGCCAGAGGAGTGGTTTCCCAGCTTCGTTTTGGACCAGTTCTTATCAAACTCCACCTCCACCATGCTTAAGTGGAGTTCATCATGACTTTCCTGTTACTGCACCAGGCACCTTCTCAGCAGCAGATCCCAGCAGCTGGCCAGGACATACTCTGCATCAGACTGCTCCACCTCCTCCGCCGAGTATGCCAGAATCTTGGCACTATCCATTAGCATCTCAGGTGAGCCCTTCATATGGACACATGCATGATGTATACATGCACCGCCACCATCCTCATGCACACATGCATCATCATCACCACCCGACTTCGCACCTTGACCCACGGTACAGATCTTTGCTGATGCCTTCAGTTTGCGCAGGCAAGATTCCTCCACCACAGTGTGATGCAACAAAGACAGATCCTACTGCTGTCACCAGTGCTACCTCAGCATGGGCAGGAGCCTTTCATGGAACAGTTGACATTGTGCCAACTTTTGGGTTTGACACAGGTAAGCTGCAGCTTTCTCTTTTACGTGGTTCGTATTTTAGGAAACATATGTCGTAACCAAGCAAATCCTCAAGACCTCCACTAATTCAGGGGGGGGGACTATGGCACTGCAGATGTTGCTGGGCCCCCATCTCCCATCAGCCACCATGGTGAGTTATAGTCCAAGACCAACTGAGGGGGTCACAAGCTCCCCACCCTGATTCTTTCACCTGATCTGTTAGATATGAATCCCTGATGTAGTTAGAAAGGGTTGAAGTTGCAAGAATGCTAAGATTTGCAATGATGATCTTGAAGAATTAGTTCTTTACTCCCACTGAAATCATAAAGCAGACAAAACATATAACACACTTAATAAAGGCAAACAATCCCAAGGTTCAGAGCTCTATTGTGTGTAGCAAAAATTTAACCACAAACATCCTGTTCTTATATAAAGTCAGTAGGAACCAGATACTTGCTTTCTTGTTTTGCAGTTCTAAATACCCTTCCTTGTTCCTTTTTTCAAATTAGGCAAACTTAGGATTCTTCTTTCTGTAAGCCTGCAATGAATCTGATTTCTTACTCAATCCTGTTTGAGAATGAGATGTTCTGAATTCACTCAATGTGGACCCAAGAGATCATAAAGTGTTTTTCAAAATCCAACCCAAATGTTATGTATAAAACTTCCCCAAAACAACCCAGCATAAAAGAAAGCTGTCATTCTACAGGGCAGTCTTCCAAATAAATTTATTCCAAGCACAAAACACTTTCCCTCAAATTATCTTTATAGATGCGGCTCTGCCGCACCTATACAATCTAATTTCATTGCTTTGAGATGCTCTCTGAATTGGAAGACAAAAGTTTTTCCCTGTGAGCTCCATACTCAGGACCCAGAAACTTTGTACCATTGGAATGACATCTGGTCTCATCCATTACCCTGCTGCAGACATCCCAGCAGGTCTAGCTAGCATTTGAACCACAAAGAATTGCATATTAAGTATACATATCACGTTACCTTGTGGTAATTCAATATTCATTCTCTCTCTCATGCATTATGTTTCATGGTCCCTTGAAAATAGATTAAAGTGGCCACTTGTGTATTGCTAAAAAAAGAAGCTATGCATCACCAAAAAAGAGGACACAGATTTGCATTTACTGGATTTGGGTAAAAAGGTAAAGGATCCCTAGACAGTTATGTCCAGTCAAAGGTGACAATGGGGCTCATCTTGCTTCAGGCCAAGGGAGCCAGCATTTGTTCACAGACAGCTTTCCAGGTCATGGGGCCAACATGACTAAACCACTTCTGGCACAGTGGAACACCATGTCGGAAACCAGAGCGCATGGAAATGCTGTTTACCTTCCCACTGTAGCAGTACCTATTTATCTACATGCACTGGTATGCTTTTGAACTGCTAGGTTGGCAGAAGTTGGAACAGAGCAATCGGCGCTCACCCCATTGTGTGGATTTGAACTGCTGACCTTCTGATCAGCAAGCCCAAGAGGCTCAGTGGTTTAGACCACAGCGCCACCACATTTACCTTTACCTATACTGGTTTTATGTATAAATACAAATAACAGAAATATAATACATCTGGGAAAGACTGTGGCCAGGTGATCATTTTGCCTGCTCAGTCTCCTGTCTGGATGCTAACTGTTGATGAGAAATAAGTTACCAATCTATTGGTTCTTTACCTTTAAATGTGACATGAGTAGACAGACAGCCCTTCAACTAGAGCAGGAATGGGGAACCTTTGGCCCTCCTGGTGTTGCTGAACTACAACTCCCATCAACCCCAGTTGTAGTTCAGCAACCTCTGGAGGGCCAGAGGTTTCTCACACATTAAATAGAGGACTCCTTCATGAGGACTGTCCTCTGACAGTCCTTCAAACAGAGCCATCCTCTATAAAGTATGATACACAGCCATCCGAAAATGGATTTAGAGTCACGCTGGAGCCGTGTCTTGAATGTGTACCAACTTTCATTCAGATATCTTTGTCTTGAAGGCAGATGTCATCACCACAAAAAACCTGAAGATCCCAAGCAGTCAGGTTAAATCAAAGGCCTTACTTGGCGTAGGCAGTAATCTGTAAATCACTCCTAACTGATAGAAGGCGTAAAGGCCCGCCCTGCTGTTTGTCTCCCAGCAGCTGGTATTCAGCATCATACTGCCTTTGAGTTGAGATATTTCATTTACTTAGTTATCACTAAGTTATGATATGTGACAGGTGAGTTTGCAGCTGGTTTAGAATCATAGAATCATAGAGTTGGAATAGACCACAAGGGCCATCGAGTCCAACCCCCTGCCAAGCACTTGCAAACTTTATGCATCTCAGGAGCCCAATAAGCTCAAGGATCACCTCTCTCACACAAGCCACCTCAGATCATGTGATCATCATCTCCATGTGCCCCCTCCATGGGAGGTCCAGAGGGTGGCATCCAAAGAACCTTGTACATCTCCCAGAGTGTTTGAGCACTTGTGCCTGTCTTTTTACACATCTAGTGGAAAACACTAGTATAACGCAACTGTATCAAAGGGCAAAGCAGTCATTGCTGACCTGAAAAGTGAATTGGGAAAAAGGGGCAGATGTCCCATGAAATAACTATAGAACTGGCCCATACAACTGCATAGCTCATTCAACTACAGTGAGCCCTGCCAGCCATTGATCTGAGAAAAGTTGCTTACTCTACTTCTCCCAGATCTGGTGTGGAGAAGTGGCAGAGGCTAAACTTACTGGGTTAGGACCTAGTTCAAGTGATGCTCAAGCCAAGGCAGATTGGGCAAAAGATCGAGGCTCACATATAACGTGCAACTCTTGTTTGCCTTTGCCTGTTAATATAGCGTAGCAGACTACAGACTTTAGCAAGCAATGCTACATCTTAAATTGATTTTCCTGTACTTAAAAATAAAACTGTTGTTCCAATTCTCAGACTGCAGTTTTTGCCATCAAGGATAGGAAACCCACCTTGTTTTTTCCATACAAGTCTGACATTACTGTTTGCAGGTTTAATATAAGAGTTTATATGGGAAATAGTACAGTAGATGGCTCTCACAAGTATACATCATATATATATAAAAGTTGTACCATTCACATAGTATTAGATGATAGTCCGTTTCTTTTAGAAGGTTCTTTGGATTTGGGTTTCAGAGAACAGTGCAGTGCAAATGCCCTGTCTCACATTCTTGAACTAACTGCTACAACCTAGCAAGCTTCATTCTCACATTCTCCTTTATCGGGGAGAGAGTAAAACAGCGCTGCTTTTGCTGCCTCGGGACATTAAGAAAAAACAGCACAACCAAATCCTTAAAAGATCTGGGCAATTCTATGGCCATTAATTATGTTTGCAGCTGTACAGATGACACAAGAGTAATTAAATTTCATGCTCCAGGTTGTAAAGTGATCGTCTGCTATGACTAGGAGCAATTGTTAGCCCCTTCATGGGGTCTGCCTTTTGGCAAGGTGTATTTATGAGCAAATTTCAGCTGTCTATGACTCTTGTCATAGAAGGCAACATAAAGGTGCATCTGATAGCAATTCCAGTATTCCTTGCTGTCTAGACAATTGGATTGTCTGTCCAAGGCTGAATAAGGAATCTTGTTTTAAGATTTTTTTTTTTTTTTAAAAAAGGAAAGGCTCAAAAACCCTGAAAGGGGCTGCAATTTGTTCATGGGTAAGTGAACGTAGGAAGGAAATGAATTAATATTTTGGGATGGGGGGTGAGTGAGGGATGGCTCCTATTTTAACTATTGTTATAAGAATAGAATGCTAATGGCCCGGTCCAGCTTTTCCATTTCAGAGCTTGGGTACAGGGGTCAAAACTGAGGATGCATCGTCAATGATAGATCCAGTCCATAAATGCATGCGTAACATTTAATTATGCATGCAGTGCTGACTTCAGGTTTATCTGAACACAAACATAAATGATAATGACCATATTATAGCATTCCATATATTAATCAATTAGCTTGCATTTATTTGAACTCAGGGTAGGCTTTTCCCACATATGTAAAACAGTGACAAGTTCCTGTGGGTTTACTTTTTATTAATCCTTTAGGGATGGAAAGATGGTGGAAGAAGAGGAACTTGTGGCTCTTTAGACGTTGAACTAAAAGTTCTACGACCCCTGCCCATTGGACTGGGGCTGGTCATAGCTATACAATGTTTAAATGCTCCTTATGGTGTTCATTGCCCTAATCCCAACAGAGCTTGCATGTAGATGTTATATGCAATTGTGATGACTCATAGAGAGCTTTGAAATGTTATGTCCACTTATGGAACACTGCCTGGGGGAAGGGATTTCCACAGTCTACACAAAAGATCTGTAACCATTGAATAAACACTGGGGCTCAGGGAGAATTCACACAAACATTTCTGACAGAAGCAGCTGCTCCAGACTCATCTCCCCACACCCAATATTCACAAGTGGCAAAGTTTTCTTTTGAGTCTGCATCAATACAGCAAAATCTCTATTTACCTACATCCATAATGATTGAAAATGAAAACTAACATTATCAGGGACAAGATTCCGTGCATATATCTCTAGCTATCATCTATCTATCATCTATCTATCAATATCTATCTATCTCACTGAGCATTAATGAGGGGAAAAAGTAAATTGTGTCTTTTAAGACTACGAATTTGCTCTCAAGAATCACTGCCTAGATTACTCCTAGCTCCTGCGAAGGACATATTCATTAACTGAGGATGCAGCAGACCAGATATGAATACCCTTACATAGCCTTGTTGATGTTAAAAGATTACAAAACTACACATAAATTAATCTGGGCCAGTTCCACAAAAGTATAAGGAAATGATTCAACAGTAAGTAATTTCAAGAGTGTTCCCATCCCACCCCCTTTAGTGCAGGAACTTCAGCAGAATCTTTAATTTTACGTAAATGTTTTTAATAACTTATTTTATTAAAAGGCAAAATAGACCAAAGATAAAGGTCATAAAGAAATATTGTTTCAGCAGGTTGAGATCAGTATAAGGTTGGACATTATCAAGGAACTTGTATGTTCCAAAACATTACAAAAAGGTACCCATTTTTTCATCATAATATCACAGAAATATTTATGTTTAATTTATTAAGATAGAACAGATAATTGTCTCTTTCAGTTGTCTCTTTGCTTAAAATTTTCAATGATTGTTAGTGGATTCATCTTTTTGGTAAAGTTTTTGGGGGAGCTATTTTTTTATGCATTTAGGAAGTTGCTTGTTTTTCATTGGCTCTTTCAATTTTTTATTGCATTGGGCAGCCTTTTATATTACATTTTGTATTCATTTACTGTTTTATTCTTCTATATGTTTTTATGTTTGCAACAACTAAAAATAATGGGGGCGGGGAGGCAAAAGTGGTTTGAAAGGCACATAAGTTCTTCTCTTATTAGGGCTGTCCAAATGCATTTTGCTCCTTGAGGTGAAAGACATGTTGAAGCCTCTCTTCATTCCATGTAGAGAAGCAGGTCCTTTGGAGGATGTGTGGCCAGTGCATCTCTATTCAGTCCTTGTCCCTCAGGATCTGAGGTGGCCACTTCACTTAGCCTAATGGTCAGTCGGTTGGCCAGATTTTATCCTACTCTCACCTCTGGTCAAGCAGGCAGTGCAGGTTTCAGAAATAATGCAAAAATCTGCCAAATGTGTGTACCAGAAGCAAAAGTGGGATGAATGTACATGCAGTTCTTCTTCTTTCAGACTACTTTAAACTGAAGTTCATGATGCATCTCAGGCACATAAATGTCATTTCTTAATGAAACCAAACCAATGTTTATGTCAGATGATTTAAATCAATATGTTTTGAGTCTAGTACTACTTATTGAAATTGGACGGGGGGTGGGGAGTCAACTACAGTACAGTCTATCACAGGTGTAATTAACTTTTGTCCCAGAGTATGATCTGATGGTACCTGAGGCCACCACCCAACTGAAGCTAAGCAGGTATGGGCGATGCCTGGATGGGTGACCACCTGGGAACCACGTGTATGTTGCCTTAGGTTTCATGGTGAGAGAAAGGTGGGATGTAAGATAATGACTGATTGATCAAATTAAGCCACTCAAACAATGCAAGTTTAAACTTATTTCCTCTTCCCTTTCAAAATAGGCATCCAACATCAGGACAAAAGTAAGGAGACATCATGGTTCTGAAGTACCAAAAAATGGATTTTACCAGTAACCAGTGTTAAAAGAGTTCCCATCTTGTGAAGGAGATACTACAGTATTATTATTTTTTACTGTTTCTTCACAGTGGCAATAAACATTATACTAAGCAGATGATGAGCAAACCAGCCATATGTTTTTTGGATGGAGCCTTTACCTCCAGAAGGTCATTTTAAAGTCCCAGGACATGAAGAAAAAAATCGAAAACCTTTCTTTTGTATATCATTTGTCATCTGAGCCTGCTAAAGCATTTCTCCAATCTAACTTCTCTATGCTCCTTTTAACAGTGTTTTGCTTAGATGTGTGCCATGGTCTATATACTAACGCATACCCTTGACTGTCAGGAGAGACCTAGCTTTGACCTAGAGTCCTCCTTCAGGAATGCAGTTTTTGTAGTTCTTTATGCATCTATTTTTGTAGAAATACAGAAAGTTTGCATCAGCACTGGTGGGCTATTTTAGAACAATGTATTTTTTAAAATTTAAAGTTTTGAAAATTTTAAGTTCTGTTTTAAAGAACTTGCTCTCAGAGACGCACTGGCAAATCTTTTGAAATGCATAGGTTTTTAAATGTCTGATGTGGTTGTATGAGATTTTGTTGTTGTGACCTGAAGTATCTTGTCATGATCAAACGGTTCAGTCCCCCATATAACAACCCCACAAGATCTTGAATGTACTTTGGCTTTCGCTTAAGCAATTGTTCAAATGTAAAATAGTGTCTACGGCAGTGCTCTTTCGTTGAAAAATGACTATTTGCTTTGCTGCTTCTGATGACAACTTTGAACTGGGTACCTGATAAGAATATGTTGCTGAAACAATGAAGTACAGACGCTTTTAACTGAAATCCTAAACAGATGGGTAGCCTTGAGCCTTTAAATTAATCTCAGCTGCAGTGTTAACATGACAGTAGCTGAAGAGAGATGCAGCACCTTGTTGCTTGAGGTACATACCCTACTTTCCTGCCAACCTCCACCTATAACCTGCTAGAACATAGAGTGGGATTCCAAGAGCAAGTTTAGGTGTGTTCAAGGGACTGTGTGCACCGTTTAATTTTTCACTGTTTTCCTCTTGAAGGGTAGACTGATTTAGAAGATCTTTCCCTAGCCATACCATTCTTTGGATCCAGACCAGAGCTTAGCCAATAATTGCACTGGTCTATGGAGCATGTTAAATGCCTTGCACAAAGACACTAGTACGGTTGTCTAAGTACAAGCATGAACACAGCACAGTAAGCTTTCGATGGTGCCACAGTTCTGGGGATAGCACCTTGTAGCACAGCTAGGGCCATTTTTTTGGCTTGTTAGCTGCTGTGCTGTTCATAGAAACAGGATCTTCACTGAAAAATTCATTGAATATCAATGGGGCACACAAATAGGTATCAAGACTATTAATTACCTAGCTTATAACCAAACATAATATTATTGGGCTGGGGTTTTTTTTGGGAGGGTGGGGTGATATTTCCAATGAACCATTCTTGTGATGAGGAAAAAAATCTAACAGGAATTATAGAGTCTGAAGCATATTTTGCAAGTATTGATAGGTCGTGGGGGGACCTTTCCACCAATGGCTTTTGCATTCTGAATCAGCCCCTTTTTGGTGCGAAAACTTTGTATATTCCAAAAAGCTCAGTATTTTCAAATCCTGGAATAAAGCTACTCATTTTCCACAATCTGGTGTCAGCTGGCAGTCCATTGAGTGCTGCCTTCACTACTCTTCAATACAATTAGATTAGGAAGTCATTGGCTAAACCGAATTTGCCCACAGATCCATAATCAGCAAGACATTTCTAGAATATGTGCTAAAGTTAAACCTGTGGTGAGATTCTTCAGTAGTCTGAGGTCTAAAGCAGGTACACGAAGCAGCATGCATGCAAACAGGACTTATTAGGGCTCGTCTAGACTTCTGCTTGTGCCACATTTCTAGGCCCAGCTCTAGCCTTTAAATTTCTGTGTCTGAACATTGGTTTTACTTGTTTGTTTTTTGACCTGGTGCTTTCCCCGTGAAAACCCACATTATACCGCTGAATCAGAGCCAACAGCAATTGGGTTTTCCACAGATTACCATTTGCTCCAATTCGGCTGTAAAATGTGGGTTTTCCCAGAGAAAGAGCCAGGGAAAAACAAAAAACACCCACTGGACACAGAGCTTTAAAGCACATAACTGTATCTGGAAAGCACAGCACAAAAGGAATTCTGGAGGAGCCCTAAGTGCTACAAACTGCTGCTTCAACTTGAAGGAAATTCCAATGCAGGGAATGTTCCTCCTGATTGGAAAAAAATAAAACATAAGCTCCTTGTTGTGTGCAGTCTTTTTCTTCAATTTCCTTGGGATGATGGTTATTACAAAAAATAAAATAAATTACATTCTGCTCATTTCAAGTATGTGTGATGCAGGAGTTGCCAGCCTTTTTTGTTTTGTTACAGGCGTTGTGCCTATGGGTGCATTAGGATTTCTGAGTAAGTGTTATGGGGTGTGCACCTCCTGACCACTTCTTCTCCTCTTCCAGATCAGTGTCTCCCCACACCACAGGGACAGACAGTGTAGGCACACACAATTTGCTTTTCCAAGAAGCTGGTAAAAGTTTGGTCCAACCTGAACCTTGAAAAACACACAGGGCTGAAAGGAAATCCAACAGATCATTGTACTTCCAACTTCCTCCTTCATCTTTTAAAGGGATAAAAGGTTAACAGCCATTGCCATTTCTTAATGAAGGACAGTGAGCTTAAAGGCTTCATTAGCACCAGGAAAATATTTCAAAGGCACTACAGTACTGTGCCCAAAGGCACCATGTTGGCAACTCCTAGTTAGTACATCTTAAATGTGAATCTCCACTACTTACCAACTGCTGCTTCTTTGCAATTTTCTGCCAGGTAATTCAGACATATCACACCATTGAACTGGGATATCATTAACAAAAGTTTATACCATAACTTATGAAGCAGTACCCTGTTTGGTCAGGCACAGTGGAGTTATACAATCTATCCCACTTGCTTCTGCAAACACCTGGAAACCTCTTTACTTGCATCACACAGTTGTGCCTATACCAAGAAAGAAGGTCAGGTCTGTTTCAGTGAACCTCTAAAGGCATTGATAAAAATCCCTGTCAAGATTAAACTTGCTGTTATCATAATGGTGGTTTGCAGCTCAGACACATGATAGGTGGTGTCCCTTTGTGCCTACGCTAGCAGTAAAAATCTCTGCTGCCCCAGTGCTGATACTCAAAATTGCAAAATTGATGCTGCCGACTTGCTGAAGTTAGTGCAAAACTAGGCACTACTTTGGTTGGTTTTCCCTTTCTTTGATTACAGGTTCAGGGGCCCCTGGAAAGAGAGGTTTGTTCCTTTCCACCCCAGCACTGAGCCCAACAAATATTTCTCCATGCAGCAATTAGTCTCAAGGAAAAAGCTGACATTGGTGCCAACTGCAGCATGGGTGTGTATGGGATTGTGGCTAGGACAGGCAGGGGTTCATTTTTTGATAGACGCCTCTGAGCAGTGTTCAAGAAACATTGCAGACTGTCAAGAGAACACATGAAGTTTCTGGTTTTGATTTTCTGCAAATGTCAAAAGTATAGAATCTGATTGGGCCTAGGAAGAGAATCGCTGAAATATCACGAGGAAAATGACTACCAGAGTACTAATCTATTGTTATTATTTTAGAAAAGTTTATTTTAGAGCTTTGTTCGCTTCAGCTTTTATCGCTATGCATCTGGAAATATCTGCCAAGTCACTGTTTTTCCAGTGGTACATAAAGGTCACAAAGGAGCCTGCGTCAGATCTCTGAGGAGATTGGAGCTCTGAATCACCAGCGAGTAGGATCACCTCCAAAGCCTATCTGGATTGCATCAATCTCAATGCACTGGAATCCCTTGCAGTACAGTACTGAAGTACTTTCTCAAGCAGGCTGTTTTGCATTAAGGGAACAATTCATTTGTAGCATTGTGGTGAAAGCAAACCAAATACCCATTCCAAAAATTCTACTGATATACCCTGACAAAGAGGTTTGGAATGATTAATATTAGACAATACATTTTTCAACAGCCTAAAAAGCATCTCCTCCCCTACAGAAACCAGCACACTTTAACTGTCTGACATCTGGCTTTCAAAATACTAAAATGTTTTGCATTGGCTGGGGGGGGGGGGAGGAAATAGTTGTCCCAATGGAGGACATGTAATAGGTGATATAGGTGGCTTGTAAACTTCAGTATGAGACATCAGCAATTTAAGGCATTGCTAGACATCATACATAATATACAGAGTCATGGGGGTTGCACATGCTTCGATGGAGGTACAAACCTCATTCTGGAGCCAAGTATGGATAACTACTTGCAGTCAGTCGACAGTGGAATGGCAGACAGTGATTCAGTACACGATAAGCACTGCTTCTGCTTTTGTCACGATTCCTCACAGGAGTAGTGAGTTTTGTGTGCGTATAGGAACTTACGCATTTTTACTTCAGCTCCATACATGCATCAGTGCATGTCTGTGGGGCTGTCTGTACAAGTGGGACCCCTGCTTCAGGGTTGTGAAAATGAATAAACACAAGCATAAATAAGTACCCTGCCATTTCCCAAAGTGTGAAGAAAAGGTTGCAGGATTAGTCAAGCGATGAAGGGAAGGCACTGTGTGCATGCAGAGTCACAGAACTCCATTTCTGGATTGTTAGTAAACAGACACAGCCAGAGGATATATAATCATCTCCTCCTCTGCCTTTATCAGGGGTTCACCAAATCATAGTTACAGGGGTGCAGGGCATGGTTCTGATGGATGCAGGAAGCAGGAGCTTCAAATCCAAAGCATCCCAGTCAGAGAACCATCCTTCTAGGCAACTGAACTGCTCTTAGTGTTAATAAGTAATGTTCAACACAAATCTACACTTTTTCAACTTCAAATCATTATATCTAGCCCTGCTCTCTGGGACAGCAAAGAACAAATCCTTGTCTTCATCTGTGTGACGGTCCTTCAAGTATTTGATGTGCAATCATGTCCCCAACTCAGGTTCTCCAAGATAAGCATACCTGTCCCTTCAACCTTTTCTCATAAACCTCACAATCCGGACCATTTCCTTTGCCATCCTTTGAACTGATTCCAATTAGTCTATGTCCCACTTAAAGTGTGGCACACTTGACATGTTTTTCTGCTAGGTAAACAGCAGATTCTACTATGTCAGTATGACACACTCCCAATGTAAACTTACTGCTGACTATAAACATTAAAGGGCCTACAAAATGAAAGTGAAATGGAGATATCTTCCTGTTAAATGCGATTTAGGCGACAACACTATGAACACTTACCAAGGCAAAAGACCTTTAGGGCTCAGTGGATCATAAGTCTTGAGTAAACATACATAGGATCAGATTCTTAAACAGCACTTGCACTGATCCTTTTCCTAATAATGGAGCTGGAAAAAGAAATCAAAGCTGCACTAATAGCTTTCTCCTGTTTTTAAAATCAAGGATGGAGAACCTGTGAGCCTCCAGATGTTCAAATCTAACTCTCATCTGCTCCAGAGATCATGGGCAATGGATCAGTGATGATAGGAGTTGTAGTCTAATAGCATGTTGAAGACCACAGGTTCCTCAACATCCCCGATTTAAATCATGAAAACTCAAAAGGGCAATAATTAGTTGTGTGCTTATACTTCTGTTAGTATCTCAAAATGAATGGTGCAAAAGTACTAATTAAACACAGATGTGGGATTGGTATTCATTATTTAGAGAGCAGAATGTTCTCTTGAAACATTTAAGGCACCAGCATAAAAAGATGACTAGAGCTGATACAAATATTAATCCAGAGTTCACATTAACAATGCAGGCTTGCATTTGTGATCATCCGTATCATCACTGTAGTGGACACAATGCCATTAATTGTGAATACATTCATTCCAAATACATTAATTTGTGAAATAAGGATATTTGCAAATAAATTCACTAACAAATGCTCTTCTGTTGGCCTTGTGAAGTTTTTGATACATGTAAACTTCAAAATATTGCAAAAGGAAACACTGAGTGGTTAGAGGAAACAGTAAGCCTGCAAATTTATTATTGACAAATGTTCATGGTTTTGACATGTCATATTCAGATCAGCCCTAGAAATCAAGATGCAAAGAGCCAGTAATCCATTTTGACTGATGTTCTAATCTCTTGGTATATCAAAGTTGTGATAAACACTACAGACATTAATGATCCTTGTTGTTCCATGACTCACAAGTGGAGGGAGAAAAAGAACTGATTTTATTTCCACATAAAAATTAGGTCTCTAATTTAGCATAGCTTGATATGCCATTGACAGCATTGGTAGATCTGTTTCAAAGCCCACTTAATAGAAATAGGGCTGTCTGAAAACTACAACCGCAACAATCAAATGCCATAGAATCTCATGCACATATCATGCTGGAGATCTTTGCCACAGTTCCCACTGCCAACGACACAAATATCTGTTGTTTTCAAAGCCACTTGTCTCTTTAGCAGAGAATACTGCTACAGTGACACGAGGTGTTTGAACACATAACTGGCCAAAGTGTGGATAGCAGTTTGCCCCCAATGTCCTCACAAGTAACATGCCTCCCTGCTTGGATAAAGGGGAAAGCAGAAGTCCTTATGTGGGCTTCTGATAGTGGAACTAATTACAGTGGTACCTCAGGTTACATACGCTTCAGGTTACATATGCTTCAGGTTACAGACTCCGCTAACCCAGAAATAGTGCTTCAGGTTAAGAACTTTGCTTCAGGATGAGAACAGAAATTGTGCTCTGGCGGCACTGCGGCAGCAGGAGGCCCCATTAGCTAAAGTGGTGCTTCAGGTTAAGAACAGTTTCAGGTTAAGTACGGACCTTCGGAACGAATTAGGTACTTAACCTGAGGTACCACTGTATCTGAATCCCACCTTATGTTGTTGTTGTTGTTGTTGCTGCTGCTGCTGTTTGTATGTGTGACATGTTCTGCACCATGTACATGAAGGTGTCTCCTTAATGCACATCATTTATTTCTAGGAACAGACTAAAACACAATTACTACCCAGAGATGCCATTGTGGAATTAACTGAATTTCAACTCATTCATGTCCTATCACCATCTCATACA
This sequence comes from Podarcis muralis, assembly GCF_964188315.1. Lineage (NCBI taxonomy): Eukaryota > Metazoa > Chordata > Lepidosauria > Squamata > Lacertidae > Podarcis > Podarcis muralis. The sequence goes on from NC_135658.1 coordinate 43,227,197, forward strand.
TAAAGAGATGCATAATATGAGTGGATGAGATTGCAGGGAATTCCAGTGGCACAGGCCTTCTTGAGATCTACTCCCAAACTGGGGACTGGGCTATGCCATCTCGGAAACTATGTTTTCCCAAAAAAGGGTTAAATTTCACAATTACCCAGTTTTATCTTGAAGCTTCAGAAGCTGCTAGGCTCTCAGAGACATCAGAGACATCTCTTCTCCCTGTGATCCCAATGGCCTTTTGTGTTTGTTGTTGTTTAGTCGTTTAGTCGTGTCCGACTCTTCATGACCCCGTGGACCAGAGCACGCCAGGCACTCCTGTCTTCCACTGCCTCCCGCAGTTTAGTCAAACTCATGCTGATAGCTTCGAGAACACTGTCCAACCATCTCGTCCTCTGTCATCCCCTTCTCCTTGTGCCCTCCATCTTTCCCAACATCAGGGTCTTTTCTAGGGAGTCTTCTCTTCTCATGAGGTGGCCAAAGTATTGGAGCCTCAGCTTCAGGATCTGTCCTTCCAGTGAGCACTCAGGGCTGATTTCCTTCAGAATGGATAGGTTTGATCTTCTTGCAGTCCATGGGACTCTCAAGAGTCTCCTCCAGCACCATAATTCAAAAGCATCAATTCTTTGGCAATCAGCCTTCTTTATGGTCCAGCTCTCACTTCCATACATCACTACTGGGAAAACCATGGCTTTAACAATATGGACCTTTGTTTGCAAGGTGATGTCTCTGCTTTTTAAGATGCTCTCTAGGTTTGTCATTGCTTTCCTTCCAAGAAGCAGGCGTCTTTTAATTTCATGGCTGCTGTCACCATCTGCAGTCATCATGGAGCCCAAGAAAGTAAAATCTCTCACTGCCTCAATTTCTTCCCCTTCTATTTGCCAGGAGGTGATGGGACCAGTGGTCATGATCTTCGTTTTTTTGATGTTGAGCTTCAGACCATATTTTGCGCTCTCCTCTTTCACCCTCATTAAAAGGTTCTTTAATGGCCTAAGATATGAATTATTCTTTTTAGGGTTATAGTCCATAATTTAAACACCATTTTGCCTTTAACTTGCTAAAACAGTATGCCAAATGGAGACCAAGACATCTGGTAAGAATTCGTCCCAGTCCAATTGTGTTTTCTTTGGGGAATATTTTGATTTGTTGCTTTGGAATATATAGCCATCCTGTATGTTCTGAATTTTCAAGGACGGCATGAGATTCAAATAATCAGTTGTTTACATACTCTAAGGATCTGTGATAGAAAGCTTCTGCCCTTGATAGTGGGCGTGCACTTTGAATCCATGGATTTTAACAGGACCTGCATATGCTCAAATGTATGCTGGATTGTACCCAATATCTGTACATCTGAAACTGGTTTTGTTATTTTGTGCTAACAGGGAAAAACTGAGTCAAGCAAAACAAAATGGAGAACAGGCTCTGTTGCTCACTGATGCAACTGTAGTACAGTGGTACCTCGAGTTACAAACACCTCAGGTTACAAATGCTTCAGGTTACAAATTCCGCTAACCTGGAAGAGTTACCTCGATAACTTTGCCCCAGGATGAGAATGGAAATTGTGTGCCGGCGGCGCAGCGGCAGCAAAAGGCCCCATTAGCGAAAGCACATCTCTAGTTAAGAACAGTTTCAGGTTAAGAACAGACCTCCAGAATGAATTAAGTTCGTAACTAGAGGTACCACTGTATTTTGCATCACTGAGTCATGGAGTCTGTCCCCGTTTTCATTTTGTTCATTTGAAGTGCTTCTCTCTTCTTTTCTTTTCTTTTCTTTTCTTTTCTTTTCTTGTGCTCTATTTCTCAAATATGTTTATTTTTGAGATGCTCTCCTTCACATCTCACCAACATCTGAACTGTGTTTGGGATTCTTCTCTGTGGTTAAGCTCAGGCATTCACTGAAAGAACATAGTCAACTTTGCACTTCTTGCTACGTAGGTGCAGATTGACCAGAAAATAAAATAATTACTTTTAAAAAGCTAATGTACTTAACAAAATATTTACAGCTCCTTGACCCCTGAGCCTATTCTTCTGAAATTTATCTAGGAGCACATCTATGCTATACATCATATTTATGCAAATGTCTCATAAAACCACAAGGATTTGCATCAAACATAGATAAAAAGTCTTAAACTTTAAAGGCATGTAGTATAAGAACCTCTTCATTAATGTGTTTGAAAATTATAATGGGCAATTTCAGACCCTCTAAGTGTCCCTATTTTCCAGGGACATCCCCGATTAAGAGAAGCTATCCTGGTTTCTGATTTGATCCCAGAATGTCTCACTTTTCCTTATGATGTCCCTATTTTCTTTGGAGAAATGTTGGAGGGTATGTTGGAGTTATCTGACCCCTGAGCCATCTGAAGGCATTCCTGTATAGGAACGTGTTGTTTTTTTTTAAAGGCTTAATGTTTTGTTATGTTTTTATATATGTTGTAGCTGGGGCAGAGTAGCTGGGGCAACCCAGTAAGATGTGTGGGGTATAAATAGTAAAATTATCATTATGGAACAGGATGACCCTATTTTCATCGGAGAAATGTTGGAGGGTATGTAATTTCTTTTTCCAAGTCTGCCCCCCCATTAAAAAGTTAAAGACATTTGTTGATTCCTCACTTCCCCCCTGCAGTCAGGAGGAAGATGTCTGAGACGCTGGAGATTTGGGCCCAACGTAAAACACATTGTTTATCTAAAATGTAAAAGTAGCCGTGTTGGCGAATAAGAAAAAAATCTAGAATCAATATTAGGGCAATAATTTCACTACGCCAATCAAAATGTCACAAAATAGCATGCCAGCTTTTGAGATCTCCAGTATTCTTCATCACGCTAAATGATAAATAGAGCAATGGAAGCAGGGGGAGAAAAAACATTGGGTAATGTTTGAACCATGAAATCTGCATCTGGTTGCAGTCTTCTGGTGGAATGAAGGAGGAGCTAGCAGACCTTCAAATAAGGCTGCTGGGAACAAGAAGCAAAGCGATGGTTGATCCCATGTTTCTTGTTTCTAGCAGAGATCATGCTTGAGATCATGCACGCTGTTTTGTGATATTTTGGTTGGCCTAAGAAAAGTACTGTCCCAATATGGATTTTGAAATGCTGTATCAATTTAGTCACCAAGCCTAAGCAACTCCCACCCACCAAAGCCTCTTTGAACAGCCCTCTTATCTCCTCATGCTGAGATGAGGATAGGGATATCACTTCTGTGCCTAACAGTGACTACATAACAGGTAGGAACCAGGAAATGAACTTCTTCATCATGGCACCTCTATGGCAGGAAAAACTTTGCCTGTTGATTTCTGCCTCTTATGTCTCTGTTCATTAAAAGAAGAAGAAGCAACCCTCAGAAGAGTCATGACTTTGAACATTGGGGGGTTTGAATCTTCCATTGTCAAATTTGGCTTGTCAACTGGTTGCTTTTGCTTCAAAGGCTGTCTTGCCTAAGAGGGTCAAACATTTACAGGAAGGTTAAAAATACGATAAAATGTTTTGCTCAGGAAAATATTTGTATATAAGTCAAGCTAGATTTATATAGGGTAGTGGTGGAGAAGTCAGAAGGTTGAGAAGTCAGAAACTGAAGCTGATGGAACCAGGAGAGGACCACAAAGGGACCCAGAAGCTGAAGTGATGAATGCAAATGGGTAAGTATAGATTTGGTTAGAATCTTAGAAAAAAGTAGTTACACAAATAATAATTACTGGAAAACTGCTTATTATTTGGCCTAAGTACTTACTAAATAGTATAATTTGTGTTGGGATGAATTACACAAACTTGCACTCACCCCATGTTTAAGTGCCATACCACTCGGCTCGTATTGGGAGTAGGGTGGGCTACTGAAAGTCCAGAAGGCCTGAGTTGGGCTGTTTAGTGGAGACAGTGGAGAAAGGTATCTACTTGGTGGCAACAGTGAAGAAAAAGGAAAGGCTTGTTTGGGTGGTTTGTTTGCCTCCCTTCCCTTTGAAGGTGCAGGCTACAACTTGTAACATCAGAGGGGATAATGAAGTCGATGAGGAATAGAAGCTGAACGGAACCTATCACTGGAACAGATAATTGCATCTTCACTTTTGCTGAGGCTGGTTTGGAAAGCCTCTTTGGTACAAAGATGTTTCTTCTGAGCAAAACTGCCTTATAATGCCAGCATTAGTTTTGACTTGGACTTTACTGGAAGCAAGGCTGAATCTACTACTTTTTTTTTAAAGAACGAAATCAGTTTCCAGAAAATCTCACCTTGGGAATACGTAATCCACAAAGGCCTGTATTGCCAGACATGCTAGTGATGGATTTTAAAATAAACACTGGGATGGGATGTTTGGAAATATTTGGGGTATGTAAATATGCAAAACATGCAAAACAAGGCTAACAGCTGTGGGATGTTCTCTCAGTCGACAAGAGAAGGGCTTGCGTAATTCTCCACTGGTTTCCCTGCAAAACAGGCAGACACTTAGCTTGACAGATGATGGCACAGCAGCTTTGCCCTGGAAGCAGGACGGAGCATGCTTGTAAAACAGAACCTGCCTTCTCAAAACAGGTTAAATGATGCAAATGATGTAACAGAGAGACCTTTTTATTTCTGGAGCAATTCTCCATTTTGGAAGCACAGGAGAAGCTTGTAAAGTGTAAGAGAGCCGACCTTCTACAGAAGCCAAAGTGCCGCCTCTCAGCAGCCTAGTCTGACTTTCTTACCTGCATGATAGTTCTGTCACATGCATGAATTCCTGCATACACAACAACTTTCCTTAGTCTTGTAATTCTTTAAAATGAATAGTTCTAAAATTGAATGATTCCTATTTTCACATCTCTTGCACTCAATGCACTGATTGAATGTATTGTGATCATTGAACAGAAGAGAAATTGAGTTGACTAATAATAATAGTAATAGTAATAATAATAATAATAATAATAATAATAATAATAATAATAATAATAATTGTCCTACTAGCTCCTATACATCAGAGCCTAATCAGCCCGTGCCTGGTTTCCTAGGAGAAGAATTAGAGCAACAGAGCAGATGCAGGGGTTCATCACAGCTGTGCTCTCTCAGGAGCCAGAGTTGGAGCCAAAACACATTGACAGCAGCCAAGAAACATGGAACATGCTCATGTAATGCTCTCATGTGGTGTTCCATTGCATATAAATGCACTTATCACATAGGCTGTCCCATGCACAGTCTTCTGGTGGTGCACCTGCCCAGGACATCAGTCACTGGCTTGCTAATTCCTCATGTCAGCCTTCCCCAGATGCTTTAGACTACAACTCCCATCAGCCCAGGCAGCATGGCCCGTGGTCAGATATCATGGGAGCTGTAGTCCCATGGAGGCAACCAATTTGGGGAAGGCTGTCTCCATGTATCACATTCAAGTCAACTGACCCACAAGATAAGAACATTTGCATAGAACAGGATATGTGTGGAACATCTACCTGGGTAAGCAATGCACCTGGCGGTTTTGGGTAGCTGCCCATCAATGCTGATGTGACTGGTCCTCTTGCCTATGCAGGAAGAAAAGAAGAACCTGCTGGATCAGGTCAATGGCCCAGCATCTTGTTCTCACAGTGGCCAACCAGATGCCTGTAGGAAACGAGAGGCTTGACAGCCATATGTCAGGAGTGCTCTGATGGTGTTTCCTGCTTGGCAGGGGGTTGGACTCGATGGCCCTTGTGGTCTATTCCAACACTATGATTCTATTCTATATGACTCCTGCAGTTTCCAGCAGCTGGAAATCAAAAGGAGAAAGAGCTTATTTGCACGTACCCTATGTTGCTACTTGGGTACTGTGGAGAATTGTGAGAAATTTAGCATGACAAGTAGCTTCCCACACCCATACATGCTTCCAGTTAAGCCCATGACTGGAACAGCAGATGTGGGGTGGACCAACTGAAGATCACCTTGATGGGAGCTCCCTCAAACTTAGAGCCAACCCTTCTTTAAGTTTTTTTTAATTATTATTATTATATTTTTTGGGTCACTTTTTCACTATGGTACCTCATGGCAACAATGATTATAAATGAACAGAAACTTACATTAAAACCAGCATTAAGAAAAATAATATAAAGACCATTCTGTTTTTTAAAAAATCTAAATCAAAACATCCTACACACCCCACCAAGTTTATTTAATTACCTGCCTCATGGCTTATGCCCCCATGATTGGGTTGTCATCCTCTGGGTATGTCCAACACAATGGTAATTTTTCATAATCTATGGCCTTGTGGTTTCATTGTCAAACTTGTTTAGCAATGTATGCAAGATGGCACTGTTGCAAAATGCAGTCTGTTTAATTGGATTTTTATATCTCAGTCAAGTAGTTCAGCCAGATACAATGCAACCTTCACATTAAGCCTCTCTGAAGTTCCTTTTTTTCATCCTACACTGTATTTCAGTGACTGTGAGCAAAGGAGAATTATATGGCAAGTGGCTTCACGGTCACAATCCTAAAGATTCCAGCAGTGCCAAATTCAGGCACTTCTGATGATTCTCCCTCTGGTTGAAAGGACAGCATGAAGAACTCTTAAAAGAAAATGCAGGCAATGAAATGCTACGTGGCTTCACTATGTTCCACAATGACACAAACCCTCCTGAAAGAGCCACAAGTGTCCCATTTTTTAAAATAGGAAACCAGTGGTGCTAAAATTTTACCACAGCAGGAATCCCCACTCCGTTCCCCATCTCCTTTCTGCAAAACCGCTGGCTATCTCCTTTGATAGATCAGGCTTAAACCATTTGCAAGCGGATGGAAAGGAAAAGTCAAATTATTGTTTTTGCTGAAAACTTCTGCAGCTGTCAGGGTGTGTATGAAACAGTCCTGATGACTGGAAACAATGGCTGGACGCAGTGTGCCGTCTGGGTGTAAGAGCAGCAGAAGAGCTCCAAGTCGCCAGCTATTATTTGGAGAAGATGGGGCTAAATGAGGTGAAAAAATATATTGCTGAACAACACTGAAATGCTTTCTAGTAGGATGTTTTCCCCACCAGGGACAGTCTTACTATACTTCATATTCTAGCCAGGCTCACGCAGTGAAGCCAGCAGCTAGAGTAAGCAACAGTTAAGTATGAAGTGCTGTGCATATGCTAGGAACCTCCCTTTCTCTTTATCCTCCACTGCAATCCTCGAGACATTCCTCTTAGGGTATATTCACACCATACATTTAAAGTGCTATGGTACCACTTTAAACAGGCATGGCTTCCCCCAGATAATTATGCGGGTTTGTTAAGGGTACTGAGTGCTGATGTTGTTGTTTATTCATTTATACCCTGCCTTTCCCCCATACAGGTTAGAAGACCCCTCTTGCCATCCCAGAGCTACAATTCTTAGAGTAGGTTAACCATCAATCCCTCTTCTGAGGGAACTCTGGAGAGGTGAGGAGGATGTCCTGTTGCACTAGCAGGAGTCCATGCTCTGGTTTCTGCTAATGGAACCATGCCGTTGAATCTGACTCTCAGATTCCAGTTGTATATTCCTCTAGCCATGGGACTGGCAATTCACTGTCCAGATTAAATGTGGTCCATCCAGTGGTGGAGGAAGCTACTCGGGCACCTGGGCCGGTGCGCCCAGGGGCAGAGCGAGCTGCCCATAGGTGCGGGGCTGTTGTAAATAAAAATATGCCCTTTTCCCTTATGGGGTATCCAAGAGCCCATATAGAGTCCTCACATAGGTTCCCTATTGGTAGGAGAAAATAACAGAGATCAACCAGAGAATATTGAGAAGCAAAGCAGCTAGTAAGCTTGATCTTTATTGATCTGTTGCAACAGGGTGCTCCCCTCACCCGCAGGAGAGAGGAGGAACCCAGAAAAATGGCGCCCAAGGCCTTATAAAGACTTTTGAAATTCCCATCCTCTAGATCAAGACCACCCCCAGAAACATTATGCATTCATCACAGAAGGGGTGTAACCTAAGACCACCCCTCAGATACATCCCAGAAAAGGAGGTCTGAAACAGAACATTTGCATGTTGTTTTTCTCCTGTCCCAGTTTATCTGCTGTCTGGCAAGTTACTTGATTGGATTTCCTGGGGAGCCTGGCCATTCTTTTGTAGTGGTAAAATACTTATTTCCTGGGCCAGGTCACAGGCTCACACCGTAATCATATCTTAAATGTGTCCTTAAGACAGGATTTGTGAGGAAAGAGACAATGGGGAGACTTTTCCAGTTTGACCTTGCAGAGAAAACATTTGGTCAGTTTAGGAATCAAAATGGTTCCAGGTTGGCCTTCCTGTGTTGATCTATGTATGTGCAGTTATGAACATTGCCATATATCTAAGACCATAAAATTCCTATCACAGGGCGAGGGTGGGGCCTCCAGAGGCTGCCTGCCTCCTCCCACTCAACCGCCCTACAGCTGGGGGGAGGAGGCAGGGGGTGGACCATTTGGGCAGCGCGGAGTCTGTGCGCACCCAAGCCACCATATCTTTCCCAGGTGAGTGCTGCCTGGCATTTTGTCACCCCCTCAGTGGTGACACCCGGGGCATTTAACTGTTGGGAAATGTTTTTGTAGGACTCTTTCATATCCAGATCCAAAGATAAATGGAATCTGCATTAAGACCCATTAATTCTGCAGAGTTCAGAAAACAAATCTTTGGTTTGCAAAAAGAATGTGTGTCTGTTCCATTAAATGCAATAATACCAAGTGTGGGAGGAAAACATAACTTAGGTAATGGAGTCCCCAGAAGTCTGTAATTCTGGAAACATTCTCAGTATTTGTATGTCCTTCTGTTCGGGTCTTTTTAAACTTTAGCAACATTGCTAAATCATTGCCAAGTTTTTATGCAAAATCCTTACGTCACCACTATGCACCAAACTAGACATGACAATAAATGTGTTGCTGCAATTAACATTCATGCTTTTAAATGAAATGGCTGCCTCATGCCCCCATAACCAAGATCGTTACAGTAGTTAGCATGGAGGGTGGCTTAGCCCTTTTTCCTGACTGAGATTCTGATGAAAATTGACCCTGCCTTCAACACTGCTATTGAGACCAAAGCTCCCATGAATGCTTTTAATCTGCCAAGGGTATTTGGTCAATTTCATTTACTGTTTTGACTGGATTTTGTGTGTGTGTCAAGCACTGTGTGCTTGAATTTAACTGTCAAAAAGCGCTGGCAGACACAAGCAGTCATGAAATTGGGGCTATTATTTGCTATTAGCTTATCTGCTTTCCCGTGGAGGAGAAAGCTGGGAATAATAAAGTGCTATATTGCATTGCTACTCAAGGAGTTATGCAACAGTTCAATTTTTAAGTTACATAAGGAGCAGCTCGTTGGGTAATTGCAATCCTTAATATAAATGGTCAGAAACATAGGGAGCAGAGCAATGGACTCTCCATTTCTTAGCATACCCTCAAAATAATACAGTTAGGAATGTAAGAAATGGCCTTCTTCCATATCAGACCACTTGTTAATCCTGCCCAGAATTGCCCAGTGTGTTACTGGATTACAAGTCCCATCTTCCCTGATCATTTGTAATGCTGGGTAGGGCCGATGGGAGTTGCCATTAAGTATAAGTTTTTAATTGTACATTGAAATGGAAAATGACTCTATTGGTAAAGGGAACATAGGGGAAATTCCAGAAGAAGAACTTTCTGAGTACCTAATGGGTTAATAATTAATTTAGGATGTTTCGCTGGTCTGCTCTCTTAGGTGGTGTTTAACTTGGATCAAGTGGGAGGGGTTTTCAGTTGCAAATCTCCATTCTGAGGGAGTTGTCTTTGTTCTCAGACACCATAGAAGAAAGGTGTGCAAATGAGTTTCTGTTGGAGAAAACAGCCTCGGGCTGGAATGCAGGCTAATGGAGTCTCTGTGTGAAGAGAAAGACCTTTGATTTTAGGTCTGTTTGGAGTAATTTAATATTACTAAGAAGATGTACCTGTGCTTGGACAAGCATATGATTTTATGCAACTATAAAAAACATTGATTGTTTTTGTGTCTGTTTTGGAATAAGTTCTGTTAGTAAAGCTTTTGAACCATATTTATGGTCTGGACAATTTTTATTCGAAGAGGATTCAGTTTTTCTTCACCCTATTGCTTCAAGCGGCGCAATAGTAAGAATTCAATAGTTGCAATTTCAACATCTTCTGGAGGGCACCATGACCACTTGTGTAAACTGGTAGCAGAGGCCTTCTAGGGTCTCAGACAGGAGTCTTTCTCAGCCATACTTTCTCAGCCAATTTAAACCAGGAATCTTATGCAGTCAAAGCTTCCATTCTACTACTGAGCTATGGCCCCATTATAATTTCACTCTTCCACAGTCATGCTTGCCTCCTTCTTTCTTTTCATTTCATGGAGACCTTGACTCTTATTATTCAGTATTTACTGTATTTTGGTATCAGAAAATCAATATGCAAAAACTGTGTGATACTTCATCTGAAGTCAACCAGTGTGGTTCCACATTTCAGTAACATTCAGTTGATTTATACAGGGTTTAGCTTTAAGGCCTTATCAACAGGAAGTTAATGGCTACATGTTATATTTATGAATGGTGTTTGCATGGTCTTAAGATTTCAAATCCCAAAGCAGCAGAATGTAGCAATTGACAAAAGGATCGTTCACTCATATGCCCTAAGAAAAATAATAATTTCCCTGGGTTGTAGCAATCAGTAAGGCTGGAATTAAGGACAGAAATCAGTCCATATTCCATTATCCTGCAGATAATTAATTTTTTAAAGGTAACTTTCTTTTCCTCTGTAGCCTAATTAGTTGCCTGTTGGGAAACATGAACCCTGAGCTGTCAAAAAAAATAATTTTTTTTAAGCTGCATTCCAATATAATTAGATGGCTGATTAGGCCAACAAACACAGCCACAGCTGTTTGAAGCCCAGCACTCCTTAAGCTTCACCAGCTTTTCTTTTGACAACAACTAAGACATATGGTAATGATACTCCATTTTCTCCCCTTGTGTTGCTATGCTAGACACTTCAGTTCAGATGCCAAAGCCGTTAGAAGTTCTTTTATTAAAAAAAAGAAAGATTAAACAAACACTTTAGCTATTTGTCTCTCTCATGTCATTTTAACGTCCTTTTCCCTTTCTTTCCTTGACCACTCCTTCTATTCCCAAATTTCCTGGAGTATAAATGTGAAACGACTGTGCTTGCCTCGAACATCTCTTAAGGAACACCAAAAGCTGCCTTTTACTGAATCACAGCATTGGCCTATCTGGTGGCTGTTGCTCTGGTTCCAAGGACATTTCCAGAACTGTACATTTCTCTAGCACTCCACAGTTATTATGCCTATGCAAGAACAATTACCTGAGGCGCACATGCCACCTTGCTCCCAGTGTCCCTCTTCTCTCTGTTTCCAACCTTCTTGTGTAGAATAGGAAAGTTTTGGTGATGACTATCTACCTGCAGTAAAAAGAAATGTATCACAAAAATAGGGAAAATGGGACACTGATTTGCATAAAATTTGCAATACATAGGCATAGATAGAAGAAGCTTAGAAATCACCCACATAGAAATCAAATACAATATATCGACCTCTCTCCTGATGACTCTACAAGTAGGAAGTGTGCTGGAGGAAAAAAAGAATTCTGGAGACATTTTGGATGCTATACAACAGAGATGGGGAAACTGGCCCTCTAGAACAGCAAACTTTTTCATCAGGGGGCCGGTCCACTGTCCCTCAGACCTTGTGGGGGCCTGGACTATATTTTGAAAAATATAAATACCCTGCAAGCCAGTCCCACAGCTGCCTCCGGACCTGGAGGAGGGACACACTCTGCACACGCTCAGGAGCGCGTCTCGGCACTGCCCGCTTTACCGGCGTTGTTGACGAGCAGCAGCTGCTCCATTGGCCCGTCCCTGCAGAGCTCCCAGATGGCATGCACCATGCGCTCGGCCCATCGTCCATGGCCAGGTCAGTGGCAGGCCACACACGCAGAGCGCCAGGCAGCGGTGTGCAGCTTGCCCTCTATCTGCTCCAGCGCAGCCGCTGAGCATGCCACCAGCAGCAGTGCTGAGCTGGGTACCAGGTGCGGGGCCAGCAGGTGCACCAAGCTCCGACTGAAGCCCTGTGACACGCCTGTCATGATGCCCACAGCACGGCCCAGACCCGCTGCCTGCCCGCCGGCTTCTCCATCCATGACCGCACCGGGTTTACCTCAGCCGCGGGCAGCGAACTGTCGGATTGGCTGCAGAAACTTCCTGGAGCCAATCCAAAGCCGTGCCAGTGTCGCCGCCTGCCCAGAGCTGTCTGTGGCTTCGGATTGGATGCAGGAACTTCCTGCAGCCAATCCAAAACCATGCCAGCGTTGCCGCCCACACAGAAGCCGAGGCATCCGCAGCGCGCAGGGACTGACCAAGTGGGCGGCAGGGTCTGCGGGCCAGATTTACGAGCCTGGGGGGCCACATCCAGCCCCGGGCCTCAGTTTGCTGACCCCTGCTCTAGAAGTTGCTGGACAAACTCCCATCAGCCACAGCCTGCATGGCCCATGGTCTGATAGATGGGAGTTGTAGTTCATTAAAACCTACAGGTCATCTGCTCCCTATCCTTGTTGTACAACAAAATGAAATGCAAAGCCTAGGGCACCTTATAGTCAGATTGAAGCAAGCATCCATAGTTTGCTTATGCTTGTGCAGTCACAATTACTCTAAGGTAAATTGTCTGATATTTTCAGCCTCATTAGGTGATGGTAGCCAACCTAAGCTGAGGCTTAATGGTATTACACTATGATACGTATTCCTAAAATGAAATTGGTCACTTGGTGCATGTGTCTCCCTATTTATAAATGGGAGTTTATTAGGCCACTGACATGTAAAAGATATTTCAAAGTATTTGTGCAAACATCTGAAATATTTATACTTGGATCAGGGCTAATTTTACAGAAACTGATGAGACATGCAGAAGTACCCTATTTGCAGCTTTGACATAAATACTTTGCTATAAAGATGATTTATGTTTCTCTGTGCTCAGTGAGCATACAACCTGCTCTGCACAGAGGATATGTAATTGTTTATTTGCTTAATTTTCTTTTTATTGTTTTGTGCAACAGTGTAGTGCATAAAAAGCAATATATAGAGAAAGGTGTTGCCAAGCAAAGGGCAAAAACTGAACATGGTGATATTCAGTAATGAGAAAGATATTTCAGGTTACATATCCTTGTCATTTTCCCAGATAAGGCTTGCCTGTACTTCTTGTTTTTCATTTGCACAAAACAGCATTACTCAACCTTGTTTGGGGTTGTGGGGAGGTGGCAGGAAGAGGAGTTTTTGTTTGAGGGTATTGAACACAATATGGCCTGGTACAATTTATTCATTTTCTTACATTTATATTCTGTCTACCTTCCATCATGGAAGTCAAGTTGGTAAGACATGTGATAACCCAAGCAGTCATTTATCCAGACACTGTCCAGACCCAGACCTGCTTAGCTTCAGCAAAAATTTGGCTTCATGTGCTTTTAGACTATGCCCAGGGATAATTATTTTTTAAAATGTTATTATCAAGTACAAGACAGCTTGGTTGCTCCACCCCTTTAGTTATAACAAAGCTTTTAGTTGATTGTTACAGAAGAATTCAAGAAGAAGAAAAAGAGGTCACACAGTCATGTGAAGAAAGTGTCATTCCATGGGTCTCCATTAATTTTGGGTTTGTAGCCATGTTCCTTTTTGGAACATAAAACTAAACCAAGTGTTGAGAAACCTTTTGAGTGTATAGTAAAGGTAAAGGTACCCCTGCCCGTATGGGCCAGTCATGTCCGACTCTAGGGTTGTGCGCCCATCTCACTTAAGAGGCCGGGGGCCAGCGCTGTCCGAAGACACTTCTGGGTCACGTGGCCAGCGTGACGAAGCTGCTCTGATGAGCCAGCACCAGTGCAGCACACGGAAACGCCGTTTACCTTCCCGCTATAAAGCGGTACCTATTTATATACTTGCACTTAGGAGTGCTTTTGAACTGCTAGGTGGGCAAGAGCTGGGACCGAACGACGGGAGCCCACCCCGCCGCGGGGATTCGAACCACCGACCATACAATCGGCAAGTCCTAGGCACTGAGGTTTTACCCACAGCGCCACCCGCATCCCATTTGAGTGTATACCCTGGGATAATCAAAGAACTTTTGGTTAGACCGGGGAGACTAGAATGCTGAGGCCTCAAATTCTTGCTTTCACAAGATTCTACCCCTACCATATGGAATCACAAATCTCTTTCACCAGTGGGCAAAACCCCCAGAGGCTATACAATTCTCAGAGGCTATAGAATCAAACAACAAGGATGGTCAAGGTGGCTAATCACCTAGCTTTGTTACTTTGTAGGTGTGGCCTTCAAGGAAACAGCTCTGAGCATGCTTAGAACAGATGTATTGGCTACTGATTCTACCAGAAAACTAGACTTGCTAGATTGCCATCAATACAATGGGAGGGAAGGAGAAATTGCACAACCAGGACTTAGACCTAGTAGCTCCATTAACATACAAATTTACTATTCTACTGTTTTGGAGACAGGTGGGTGAGACATCCTGTCCCTAGCAAATGTTTGGACTGAGATTAGCTGAGTAGTGCAGAAAACTGATTGATTAGAGATTGACAGAAATATTTTCCTCAGCCTCTGTAAATTCAAATAGATTATAGAAGTTTGTGGAGGATTTTGAGGGGAAACCTTTTAAAAACGTGCTTGACGTTTGACACAGTATGGACCAACTAAAATGCTAGTATGCAGCAATGACAATTCATTGTTTGTAGACACATTTTAAAAGTATCCTCTCAGTTAGGAATGTATGCTACTTACTATGGGGCCCCTAAGCTGCACAAGGCCCTAATTCTGCACATACTGTGTGTGCCTATAAATCTGTCAGTGCCTGAGTATGGTTTAACTGAATACAATTGTATGTTCTAAAAGGTAACATGTGTTCCATAGTCAAATGCCCTCCCCTTTTGGCAGTCATAATTTCACACACACACACACACACACACACACACACACACACACACAGAGAGAGAGAGAGAGAGAGAGAGAGAGAGAGAGAGAGAGAGAGAAGGATAGACCACACTAAACTATGACCATAAGTCCTAAGACCATTGTGTTTGCATGTACAAAGGCTTTACTCAGGAATGACTTTGATCCAGAAAACCACAAGTAGAATCTTGTCCCAGTGTCAGCTATGCAAATCAAACATCCATGAGCACAAACTATGCCATAACTAACAATGTGATTGCTATATTCATCTCTGTATTTATCTTCTGTATCTGTTTAATAAACCTATTTAACAATACCTTCAAAAACAAAGCAGCAAAACATGCAATAGTACGCAACCTGCAGCTGTTGCATCACTAGTATTTTGAGATGGGGATGAATGGGAAAGCAGGAAGACTATGAAGGGGAGCAGTTATCCTACATTTCAGAGCATTTTCATTTTAAGAAATAGCACCCTGGGAGAGAGATACCTCACCCGTAATCCCCAACCCCAATCATTATGTGAAATGTTTCAGTGGGGAAAATTATGTGCCAAACAGTATACTAATTAACTTAAACACACACAGAGAGATACACATTAGTACATCCTTTAGTTGTGGAATGGCACAATTACACAATTGTTAGCAAGTATTAATTTGCTATGGGAAAAATGGATTAGGACTACGAGGGATATCTGGATTCACTAATAAAGATCAATTAGAGTCCCAGTGGTATTGGGTCTCCTGTTGTTCACCATGCCCTTTTGACTTCTTAAATCTTTCCTGTCACATGAGTAACAATTCCTGTTATGGTACTTACTGGATGAGAAGCATGGGAATACGTAGACATTCAAACAGCTGCATTTAAGTGGCCTCATTTCAATACTGGGAACAATGAATGTTGAATAATGTCAAGTCACTGTTTCTTAGCTCTTCTACAATAGCATTCCCCCCATTGGTTAATTAATTGTTCCCTAACGCACCGAAATTATTAGATTTGTAAAAATAAAAAAATTAGACTGTTGGTGATCTACAGGACACAGCTAGTTAAGCAACTGATATATGGGTCCGATGCACTGGCATGTTTAAGACATGATTGCAATACGGTTTTATGACTACCACCCCCATTACTACCAATACTGCTACTACTAATTCTAAAAACTCATACCTTGCACATTCCAAAAAAAGAACCCGAGGCAGCTTACAACACATAGAAATGGTCAACAAAGAGCAGCTAAGATAACAAGAAACCAATTCAAGAACAAAAACAGCTGTTAATAAAACAATGATCAGAAAAGGAAACAGCAGGCAAGAGGGTAGAAAATATTCTATAATATTTGTTTTGCATACCAGACAAAATATGATGAAGCAGGAAATACAGTGCTTAATCAAAAGCCTTCTTTTTTAAAAAAACAAGTTTTAAGCAAAAGTCAAGGGACAATATGGATCTCAAGTGAAACTGTATTCTACAAGGTGGGTGTCACCACTGAGAAGCCCCTGCTCCTCATCATTGCCTGCTTCACCTCTGGCAGCTGGAAAGTTTGGAGCAAGGAACCACAGTGTTGTTTCAGCATTAGGAGAGAAATAATAATAATATTGTTGATATCTGACCTTTGCAGATACTGCAAAAGTATCTGCCAAATACTGTATTGTACAGGATCTACAATACTGTACATTATTGTTTCAGTTCTGCAATTAGCAGAAACATTTTTAAGAGTTTCTCTTTCTCAGATTTAGAAGATCATAACACTGCGGGTGTGTGTGTGTGTCTTTTTAGGGTTTCTTTTTTAGCTATCACATTTCTTAATGGAGTTAATGGTCCCACAGCCTGTGGAAATTTCAGTTTCTCTCAGGGAGGTCTGAGACTGAGCTCCAAAAAGTGAGCTGGTGTGGCCAGCCAGACCTTCCCGCTGACGTGCAAGACCTACAGGCAGGTGGCGGGCCCATAATTCAAAGTCTTCATTTGAACGGGCCTTAAAATTGTGAATGAAGTCTCCATGCACTCATTAAAATAGCTTACTATAAGTAAGCTGCAGAGCAGGGGAAATGAATCCTGGTGGCCCAGACTACCCAAGCATATGTCTGGAATAGCTGGTGCACTCATATAGGAAATCGCTAGATATTTTACACCTCTTGCTGTGGCTTAGAAACTGGCTGTAGAAACTCATTCTGCACTTGAGAAAATCATGAATTATATCCTCCCCTCCACCCCCTCCTTTTTTACATCTGTTGAGCATGTTGTGCTTCTCAATCAACCAACTCGGCTGAAGCTTGAGCTTTCACAATGAGCTCACTGTTTTCAAGCATGTTCTGGTGGCATTTTGTCAAGCCATGTGTGTTTGCTGGGCTGGGGGTGGGGGAAGAGGAACAAAAGTCTACTGCAGTTTCACAGGCTTCGCAATCCCCTTCTCAGCCTACAGAAAACTGTAACTGACCCCGTCAGTAAGAAATATTCTTTGTTTACTCTTTTTGAAGCAGCCTGACTGCCTACAGGAAAAAGATCCATCTCCTCCATTGGATTCCGAGCCTTTTTAATTTTAAGCTCTTTCGATGCTGTCTTCAGAAGACTTTCTTTAAACTGCATTTCCCTGGGTGCAAAGATGCATTTTTATGCCAGCTGGATAGTATTTTGCACACAACATCTCTCTACGAAACGTAGGAAACCCATGAATAATATTCTCATAGAGAAAGGCATTTGCTACCCAATTCCAAATAGTCTGCTGATGCAAAGCCTACTGAAGCAAAAGTCACACTGCATTTGCACCCCAGGACCACAGTGACTTATTTTCCTGTTGCACTTTGTCCAGAAGCTTCATAGCTTCTTGTCTGAAGATTTCAAACACATACCTTTGGCTCGGAACTGGAGGCTGGATGGATTGGAACAGGTAGCAGAACTCACAGTAGCCTGGCTTGATTTGTTCGCAAAGCATTTTGAGGATATGATTGCTTGCATCCTTCAGGACTTTGACCCCACTGTTACAGCAGTTGAATCTCAAGGGGTATCCAGAGCACTGGCTAGTCCTGCTGTGTTGGACGGGCTTCAGTTGGTAAGGCTTGAGGATGTGGACAAAGTGCTTGGATCAGTCAGGGCTTGTGCACTGGACCTTTGCCCCTCTTAGCTGATTAAAACGAGCAGGGAAGTGAAAGCTGGCTGGGCCAGGGGGGTGATTAATGTCTCCTTATGAGACGGGGTGGTCCCTGCCTGCTTGAAGGAGCCAGTGGTAAGACCATTCCTTAAGAAACCCTCCCTGGATTCAGAATATCTAAGTAATTACTGGCCAGCTGCCAATCTTCCCTGCTTGGGCAAGGTTCTTGAGTGAGTGGTCGTGGACCAGATCCTGGCACTCTTGAAGAAAACTGATTTTCTAGATCCATTTCAATCAGGGTTTAGGCCCAGTTTTGGCACAGAAACTGCTTTAGTCTCCCTGTATCATCAGATGACCTCTGTCAGAAGAGAGACAGGGAGAATGTGTCCCTGTTAATTATGCTTGACCTCTCAGTGGCTTCCGATACCATCAGCCATGGCATTGTTCTGGAGCAGCTCTCCAAGTTGGGGGTAGGCAGCACTGCTTTGTGAGGGTTCTGGTCCTACTTAGATAGAAGGTTCCAGAGGGTGATGCTTGGAGAGTGCTCTTTGGCCCGGTGGGCCAAATATTCTGATGACAAACAATTATATTTGTCATTTGCATCTGCAGGTGTGGCAGTAGGTGTGTTGGACCAGAGGTTTGCCTCAGGAATGGAGAGCCAACAAACTGAAGCTCAGTCCAGATAAGACTGACACACTGTTAGTGCATCGTCCCCTAGACCAGGTAGATGGGAGGTGGCCTGTTCTTTATAGTGTTACATTCTCTTTAAAGGAACAGGTACATAGCTGGGGGGGGGGGCTCCTAGGTCCATTGTTGCCCCTTGAGGCCCAGGTGGTCTTGGTGGTATGGAGTGCCTTCCACCCTCTTCAGCTGGTGGCCCGGCTATGCCCCTATCTGTGGAAATACGCCTTTTCAACCCTTCCTGCAGCACACAGTCCAATAAAAATGGAGCAAAAATATCAGCAGAGCCTTGGTCAACTTTAAACAAGTGGACAGCTGGTTATACACACTATCAATTCCTGATGTCATCAAGTCTGAATGAATTCATCCAGATAAGGCTGGATGAGGAAAGGAAGTGACTGTAGAGAAGGTTGTTTTCACATGTAAGTAAACATGCTGTGTTGCCATTTCCTCCCAACCCCCACATCTAGCAGTTGCAATCACTATTTCACAAAACTGTTCAAACCACTGCGAAAGCAAACAGGGCCACTTTTATGTTTTGGAAATCTTTTTTGGAGGCATTCCAGAAACTCACAGCTTTCATACTGGGAAAAGGCCCAGTGAATAACAAAGATACCATCTGACATATTTATTCAATCACAGAATTTTAATCATCAACAAATATTTCCTGAGAGTAGTTTTTGCAATATGTCTCAGATAAATCTGAGATTGATTTGCATAAAAGGTTTGGGGGCTTGGCGGGGAGGGGGGAATGCACAGGAGGGAAAATAAGAGCTGTATCTTACATTTTAAAGGACCAGCTTTAACTTTACAGAATGGTTCACCACAAACAGTTGACTCAGAATCTTCACACTGTTTGATAAAGCCTAACAAAAGAGGTGTGTGTTTGAGGTGAGACAGCTACATTCTGCTCCAGAATTCATATGAAAATATGTCCTCACCTAAATAGATACGTATGACTGTGTTTGCCTCTCATCCCTTTGTTTTTAAACACCAAGACACTGAATCCTGGACTTGTCCAGCTGTGTTGTCCTTTCTTAAGGAATGGGAACACTACTGTTGAGCCAGAGATTGTTTCGAGAGAAAAACGTCCCCTCAGATATTTGGAACTTAAGCCAGACTGGCCAGCTGAGCCCCAAGGGAAAGTATGAATAGCTAGCTAACAAGAAGCTCAATGTGGCAGGGAGATTTAGACTGCATGCACTCCATACATTTAAAGTACATTTCCCTCCCCCAGCAGGAATCCTGCAAACTCTAGTTTGTTAAGGGTACTGGGGACTGTGAGCTGTGTACCAGGTAAACTAAGTTCCCAGGAATTATTATTTTTTTGGGGGGGAGTGTACTTTAAATATATGGTGTGCACACAGTCTTAGAGCCTGAGTACACATGCTACCTAAAGGTAAAGGTACCCCTGCCCGTACGGGCCAGTCTTGCCAGACTCTAGGGTTGTGCACTCATCTCACTCTATAGGCCGGGAGCCAGCGCTGTCCGCAGACACTTCCGGGTCATGTGGCCAGCGTGACAAGCTGCATCTGGCGAGCCAGCGCAGCACACGGAATGCCGTTTACCTTCCCGCTAGTAAGCGGTCCCTATTTATCTACTTGCACCTGGAGGTGCTTTCGAACTGCTAGGTTGGCAGGCGCTGGGACCAAACGACGGGAGCGCACCCCGCCGCGGGGATTCGAACCGCCGACCATGCGATCGGCAAGTTCTAGGCGCTGAGGTTTTACCCACAGTGCCACCCGCGTCCCATTGCCGACAAACCTAGCCCCTTCCAAATGTCTTTCCATCCTGACCATCTGGCAGTGCATCTACAAGTATCTCTACAACTTCTGGTTACATATTAGATCTGCACCATTATATTGTGACTGTCCACATCTCCATGCCATGTTCTGAGCAGGATCTTCATACAGATATGCTCCTACATGTTGCAGACCACATCTGATTATTTTCCAGGAGCACAAATAGCTCCTAACAACTCACAGGTTTGACACACTGAGTGTGTATTTTCTCATTCTGTGCCAAAATCCATCTTTAGATTTCCTCAAAGTTTTCTTTTTTTGTAAAAAATAAATAAATGCTTCCATTTTTCTGTTCAGGGCACTTGAGAATTGATTTAGAATTTCAGTTGCTGCAGGGTTTTGAGCTCACCTTACTGTTGCTGAGGGTGAGAAGTGTGTTTTTCTTTTCAGTAAATACTAAATATTTCTCCATCACTTTGCAGCCTCCCTGGCTGCCCACACTTCCTGATCTGAAAAAGCCCCAAAGGAGGAGTTATCACATGACACCTTCCCCTGGCTTTAATGGAATCAGTGGCACCCAGGAAGGCAAATGGCTGGTTAGACGATTTGTAGAACACCCACAAACACCCTTCAGCCACCTCAAAAGTAAAGTCAGTACAGCAAAAACCCGACATCCCATCTGTAAGAATTTCACTGACATTTTTTTCCTCTTTTCAGGTAGGTAGCTATGTTGGTCTGACACAGTCGAAATAAAAATAAAAAAATAAAAAATTGTCCAGTAGCACCTTAGAGACCAACTAAGTTTGTTCTGGGATAAGCTTTCATGTGCATGCACACCTCTTCAGATATACTGAAGCAGAAGTCACCAGACATGAAAGCACACAAACACATGAAAGCTTATACTAGAACAAACTTAGTTGGTCTCTAAGGTGCTAAAGGGCAATTTTGTATTTTTTTATTTCCTCTCTCTCTCTCTCCACCCCCCACCCCCATTTCATAATTTTCAAATGCAAATTGGAGAAAAATCTGTGGCATATAACTAGTATTTTCAAACATTAGTCTTGGCTCCATTTACCCATTCAAAGACACAAATCCCTTCAAAAAGAAAAAAGGTGTGTGCGCACATGTTAGATTTGTATTGATAGCACTGCCATAGTTATGAAGACATCTGAAGGCAGCCTGTTTAGGGAAGTTTTTAATGTTTGATGTTTTATTGTGTTTTTAATATTCTATTGGGAGCTGCCCAGAGTGGCTGGGGAAATCCAGGCAGATGGGTGAGGCATTATTATTATTATTATTATTATTATTATTATTATTATTATTACAGCGGTACCTCGTGTTACGTACCGTCCCCCTTACGAATGCTTCGGGTTATGAGCTCCGCTAACCCAGAGGTAGATGCTCCTGGTTGCGACCTTTGCCCCAGGATGCGAGTGGAAGTTGTGCGCTGGTGGTGCAGCAGCAGCAGCGGGAGCAGGGGCGTAGGAAGGGGGGCGGAGGGGGGAGGCCGTCCCAGGTGCCACTCTGTGTGTGTGTGTGTGACAAGATGGCCCTTGCCTCTTCCAGCTGTAGAGTGGCTGAGGGCATGAGCCCGTATGGATTGTGCACGTGGGGGATGCCACACATGCTGCCTGCGCACTCCATATTGGCTGCCTCGCCCTGCGTGCCGGAGAGGGTTCCTCCGCCGCTGTGGGGGGGGAGCCATTAGTGAAAGCGCGCCTCATGTTATGAGTAGTTTCAGGTTACAAACAGACCTCTGGAATGGATTAAGTTCATAACCGGAGGTACCACTGTATTATTATTATTATTATGAAAAGTAGCCACAACACATTTTCTTTTTTTAAAAAATACACACTCCTTCTGGCTTGTTGTTAGCTTTACAAAGATCGAAGAGTAGGCCATAGCATTTTCTTGAGAGCTCTACCCCAGCCTCCCACTGAAATATCTTTCTTTGTCCCCTTTAATTGACAGATGAAATGGCACCCATAGAGACTTGTAACTTGATGGCAGTGGTCCACCTGGTGAGTACTTGCAGTCATTCTGAAGGGTCAGGGATGATTCACCATGGAGAGGCCGCTCTCAGTGTCACTCCAACTGTAAGTATAACATGTGTGCAGGCCCTTGGGCTGAAGTGCTGTCAGCAGGGAGAAATATCTATTGCCTAACTGTAAGTGTTCTGATACATTTTGTGTCACTCTAATGCCACGGCATAGCAAGAAACAAAAGTATTTCTGGTTCTGTGTTAATTACTTGCACACTAAGGGAAACGCCCGCTTTGAAGAAATGGGTAAAAAGGAAAAAAAGCTTATTTAGGAATGAGCTGGCAGCTATTAAGTTATTCTCTCATTCAGACCACAGAATCTGCTCCACCTCTTTTGCATCTGAAGGAGATTCATACCAGATGGTAAGAGAAGACAAAAACCCAGCATTCTGTACATGGAAGACAGCCCTTTTACTACTAGAAAACCAGACTTATGTCCTCACCCTCAGCCCATTTACTTAATAGAGTTGTCACATTAATTTCAATGGCTACTTTAATAATAATAATAATAATAATAATAATAATAATAATAATAATAATAACAACAACAACAACAATATTTATACCCCACCCATCTGCCTGGGTTTCCCCGGCCATTCTGGGCAGCTTACAATGCATAAAAAATATAAAACATTAAACATTTAAAATTTCCCGATACAGGGTTGCCTTCAGATGTCTTCTAAAAGTCATATAGTTGTTTATTTCCTTGACATCTGATGGTGTTTCACAGGGCGGGCGCCACTACCAAGAAGGCCCTCTGCCTGGTTCCCTGTAACTTTGCTTCTCGCAGTGAGGGAACTGCCAGAAGGCCCTCGGAGCTGGACCTCAGTGTCTGGGCTGAGCGATGGGGGTGGAGACGCTCCTTCAGGTATACTGGGCCAAGGCCATTTAGGGCTTTAAAGGTCAGCAGCAACACTTTGAATTGTGCTTGGGAAAGTACTGGGAGTAACCAGATCCACACAATTGACCTGCACCTCCGTGGACAGTTGTGAGTCCAAAATGACTCCCAGGCTGCGTATCTGGTCCATCAGGGGCACAGTTACCCCATTCAGGACCAGGGAGTTCCCCACACCTGCCTGCCCCCTGTCCCCCCAAAACAGTACTTCTGTCTTGTCAGAATTCAACCTCGTTCTGTTATCCGCTATCCATCCTCCAAATAAATATGCTTAGGGTTTACCCAAAGCACTGGTAAATCTTTAATGAGTAATGTTTATTCCACCTCTAATAGGTTACACACTCTCTCCAGATCAACTTGTGACCAATGTGTTGGACTGGTATTGTAGTAGCCAATATCCTAATATTCATTTTCATTAACATCATTTCACTCCCATCCTTTGAAGCTAATCTAGCGCTTTTTGGAGAACAGACTGCATTGTATATTTTATATGGTTGTAAATTTTGTATGTTGTTTAATTTGTTGTAAGTCACTGCAGAAAGAAAATACAGAGGCATTTAAATTCATTCAATAATTAAATATTTTCTCAATGCAAAGACTTTAGCCTGGGCAGAACAGGTTAAGTTTTCCACACCAACCTGCTAAGATCTGAATAATTATCAGGGGTCTTTCAGTGGGTGCTATTTGCATTTACAAACACACACACCAAACACATTTAACATCATATCCAGTTTGGCTTGGTGGAACTAATTTCCAAATAAACCTGCTTTATATTGTTGTGTGAAGCTACAGTCCTATGTACTTGGCCTCCAAGTGAACCCTGTTGGTCTTAGTTCTCAGTAGGGATACACAATGACTTCAGATCATGGAGAACGTTTTCTGAGCAGATTTTAATGCCCAGCCTCCACTTCAGTGGTACAGCAAATTGCTGATATTTGGGCACAGCTGTTGCCTGTTCCTAGCATATTTTCTGTGTCAAGCCAGATTGTACATTTGGATCTAAAAGGGAGAAATGTAACTTATCAGTTCCTATCAACTGCAATCACCTGTTGGTTTGGTTTTTTTTAATCTACCTTTAGAACAACTTATTCCTTCTGATGTAATATTTCTGCCTGTCCATAACAGAATATCATAAGTATAAGAAATATGACATTTCATAACCACTATATTTATTCTAATGCTGGGCTTTGACTATCTCCTTGAATATTTTCCTGATCCAGACATGATGTAGATTTTTGTTCTCAACGCAGTTAAATGAACTACTGAACTTGGATCAGAGGTCAAGTACTAACTCAAAGCTGCCTTCATTATTTTCCTTCTAAGTATGTTTCAAATTCGTTTATAGTAATTGGAAAGGTCATACCTGAGTTCAGAATATATTAACTGTAAAAAAAAAAAGGTCCTGGAGCTTCACTGGGTGGTTTTATACTCCTCCCATCTAGACATGCTCACCAATTTCTCCCCAGTTTTAGGAGTTCCATATTTCTTGAACTTTTTAATCAAAGTGGCACTGATAATATTAGATTTGCAATATTTCCCCTTGGAATCTGTGGACTTTCAGAAAGTCGTCATCACCATAAAAATAAAATGAAATCAATAGCTCAAAGAAATGGAAAAAAACCCCACTACTATTTATCAATCTTTATGAATTTTAAAAACAATTTTCTAAGGGTTGTATCCAATGCTGGTGTGCCATTTCCACTTGTGCAATGGTAATTTCCTTTCCTCTCCCCCGAACCCAAAAGCCCCCAACCCTCTGGAGCATCATTTGAGGGGGTGCAGGGAGGAGGGCAGGGAAGATGAGATGACAGGAAATTCTGTTGTAGAAGGAAGAGTCTTTTGTGCGAGTGGAAGGACAGCATTGAAAATAATCCTATGGCAGTAAAAAACCCTCCTCCCCCTCGCCAGGTCTTTGCACAGAAATGAAGGGGAGGGGAGAAATTCTGATACATTTGGTGGACTAGTCTGGAGTTCTCTGAAATTCAGAAGGGTGATTTACTTACTGTATTGCAAGGTGCTCTGAGGGCCGAGAGTTTACCATTTTCTCTTTCTCCCAATGTTCAAATGAAGCCATAGCTCAGTAGCATATTGTCACACACTTGGGAAACCCGTTCACTCAATGACATACTGCTATTGCCAGGACACTCTACAGACACAGATAGGGTGCTCTGGTACTGATATGCAGAGCAGACCCCCTGAAATCCCTGGCTTACTTACTTCCATCAGTTTCAATTAGTCTACTTTTAGTATGACTTCACTGGGCATAATCCTATCTTACCTGCTAACTGAGGATGTACTTCATGTATCAGATCAATTGGGGTCTGTTCTCCAAAATCATATGGCACATTTTTAAGGTGCCATGTGGCGGTGTGTAGATTGTGCAAATTAGCATGGCTAGCCCAATGGAAAGAGCCAACCCTACTGTATTTATTAATGCTGTAATATAAAATCCATCTCTGAGGGAAAATTTGCTTTTGCAGATTTGTACAATTGATTTATTTGGATTTAAATCCTATTTTTCTCCCAAGTCTTTTGGACCATGACGTGTCTCAGCATGGGATGATTTGTGGATGACAAACGTACAGAAGCCAGCTGTTCTGCAGTTTTTAAAAACAAAATGAAGGCTAATTGGTGTGGCACTAATATGTCAGTAGCATTTATTTTCAGGCTACATAGTACTACTGGTAGAAGATAAAAGTCTCACTTCTCCTTTACTAAAAAGATCATATTCCCATTTTAAAGGTAAAAATCGAAGCTGAGTTTAAGGGCCTATGTGCCCAGTTTGTCCATGGGAACAGCATAGATACTGCCATAAGACCAAATGAGTTTTGCCTCGAAACCAGTTGTGGCTCTTTTTTTTTTTTTGCCTGAGGGTGGATTTGACCAATCACTTGCTAGTAGTGGGTGTGGCCATTCACACTCTTACATACCCACAGTCTTTGGCACACGCAGCTCCCCACTGATCCATACCCTATTGACAAACAGATTGACTTTCAATCAGTCAAAAAGAAAAGTAAACAGTCACCAGCATTGCCAGAAACTTCATGTATGAGAATTCGGGGACTCCCTACATGGTATGAAATGTTTCTTATGAAAACATGTGATAAGTCAGGGTTGCTCAATATTGCTGTGACTTTTGTTCCAACTGCTGTATTTAATAGAATGCCAGCCTAGCAGAAGTTTCTATAATGGCCAGCAAGGGTGAAGTTGCACAGCTCAAACACCTGAACACATTTACAGCTGTCACTCATGGGGAGAGCAAGCTCAGCTTCCTGACCCATCTGCATTCACAGTACAGTGGTACCTCGGGTTACATACTCTTCAGGTTACATACGCTTCAGCTTACTGACTCCACTAACCCAGAAATAATACCTCAGGTTAAGAACTTTGCTTCAGGATGAGAACAAAAATCATGCTCCAGTGGCACGGCAGCAGCAGGAGGCCCCATTAGCTAAAGTGGTGCTTCAGGTTAAGAACGGACCTCCGGAACGAATTAAGTACTTAACCCGAGGTACCACTGTACCACAACATGTTTTTACACAGGTCCCAGGCCGCTTGTACAGGGTTATCAGGTTTCCAGACTGTGGGGAAGTTTCTAAGTGCATTGAACAATCCTTAGAAACCCTCTTCAGAGTTTCGTGATGAATGGACAAAGGTCGAAAGAGAAGTCTGCCACCACCTTTGCTTTAACACAGGTGGTTTATATCAGGTCTGTACAACTTTTTACAAAGCCAAATGTTTAATCATCTTGTTAAGGGCTTGCAGGTTGGCGTTAGCACCCAGCATCCTCAGGCAGCTGCTGGGGTCCACTGGAATTGAATTGGCACCTGCTCTGGACCCATACCCTCAGTCACACTCCAGAATCCTGAATTTCTGAGTGACCGTAACAGGCAGCTGAGAAGCCATCATTTTAAATTGCCCACAACATTAAGAGAGAAACACCGCACTGGGGCATTGTGGGAAGCTGGCCCCTGAACTGGTCTTAGTGCACCACAGAAAAGTGCCTTGCTAAGTAGGTCTGGACAATGCCTAGATGGTAGATGCCCATTGCACCATGCACATAAGATGGAAGAAAGGTGAGATATAAGTGAATGACATAAATAATTACAATGAGAGACAGCTTGCAGCCACCCACCCAGATTGCGTAGCTGCTGCCACCTGCTGCCTACAAACTCACCGGGGGACTAATTCGTGGTGTTGAAATAGCACTGTGTTTGACACCCATGTAGTCCACTTTCTTTGAGACAACTTTTAATAAATAATCATGCTCCTAAATTCAATATTGTGTGTGTTTTGGATGTTTTCAAAGCCATTCAGATAAATGAGGCAGTCCTGTAGATGGAACAATACCCCCTCTGCCAAAATAAAACTAATGCACAATCTCTGTCTCTTCTGAATGGAAGGAATTACATCTTGAATTATAATGCTTTTCCATTGTTCTTCAGTACTATTATCTTGCATGTTTTGGAACGGTACTGGAATGATGGGATCATTTGGTGATACATTAACATTAAAATCTTGATTTGGTATTACAAAGCAGCTTGTACTGTTTAATATACTGCAGGCCTCAATGTTTGGGAAGCTCAAATGTTCCACTGAAAGCTCAGCCTTGGACCATTTTGGGTTGGACATATTTTGCAGATGGAAGCCAACATGGATTCCAAAATGACATTACTGAGTAACTCTAGAGGATTTTCTTTTTGTGTGTCTTGTTGACTCATGTTTTTCTGTGGAAGTTCCTCACAGATTTTTTAAAAACAAAAAAAACCATTTTTAGTTTTATTTTTTTATTTGTAGTAGTGGTGTTTTATTATGTATTTATTCATCTGTCTATCACATTTCTATCCCACTTTTCCTCTCAAAGCATTCCAGGGCAGTGAACACCAATGTAGTAAAACAAGACAATTAAAAAATAAAATAGTGTATAAAAACACCAATAAAGTGAGGTGCTATTCAGCACTTGCAAGACATGAAATGAGGTAAAAAGTTCCAACATATACCATATTTATTTTCAATAAGATGTAATTTATTTATAACACAAAGGAAAGCAGGGACCCTGTTTGTGGATTGCAAACAACCCTGAAATGCTTTGGGCAGGGTCATTGTTTAGTGCAAAAGGCTCAGGGTTCAATCCCTGTCTTCTCAGATAAGGGAAATACCCCTGCCTGAAAAGCCTGGACACTCTTGACAGCTGCTGCCAGTCAGTGCAGACATTACTGAACTTAGATGGACCAATGGTCTGTTTCTGTGTAAAGCATGCAAAACAGATGCTCTGTCACTGAGAATTATTGTACATTTGATACGCATAGGAAAAGGGCTCTTCCTTCTTTATATCAGGTGCCATCTTGTAAGTTAGTCAGAGTTCTGAAATGCTGGATAATAGAATATTGTATTGGCAGCAAAAAGAAAATCCATAAACCATCAATGAGAAAAGCAGAAGTGTCACAACTGTGAAGATTAATCAGGGTAGGGTGTTGCTTCCTCTTCACATAACCTCTACTCTTCCACACATGCATTTGTCCTGTTATTCTGGTAATTTAGATCTTCTTTTGTATTGGTTCACATATTCCTTACCATCTGCTCTTTTGTTTTTTACTTATTTTACATACTATTTTTTGTTTTACTTCTTTACTTTTCCTAATATCCTAATGTCCACAAATTCACCAAGAGGAATAGAGCCAGCTACGTACTGAGACTTGCTGGGAGCATGACAAGCCGCCTTCTCTGCAGTTTCCAGGCAGCAAGGCAACAAAGCCAGTCCCTGATAGGTTGGCTGCACATGCATGGACAGCTACATTTGCCTGGGAGCATCACAAATTGTTCAAGTTCTTTCTAGAACTTCCCCCAAGGTCATGCTTATATCAGATCGTAAGCTGGACTTCAAGAGCTTTTGACTTTTATTTTCTGAAATGTGGTCATTTGTACAATCAAGGATCATTAAGATTAATTAGACAGATCTGTCTCCTCCTGCTTCTCTCATGAGTTTTGATGTAAATGTTATTTTCCACTCAAGGTGGCTTGACAACAGAGGAGACTTTTCTTGTATCTTGCAAGAAAAGGAGTGATTCTGAGGTCCATTGTGTACACCAGCTTCAGTTGAGACTTGCTGTGAGAATTGTGAATTGCAACAAATTTAAATGAATAGCTTTGCAATTCCAAATGGCTGGTGCGATCATTATCAAGTCAAAATGGAGTGCATATCCTTTTTATATCTTTTTTGTTAATTGATACGCTTGCTGCTCTGTGGCAGAATGTCCACATTTTAGCATTAAAGTCTGGAGGCTCATGATCAGAAAAAATGCCTTCGAAAGATCAGGGCTATTGAATTCCATTATGCAATGACCCTGATCCATTATTTCTCATAGAATGTATGCCATGACGTATAGTACTATAGCTCCACAGTGGTCTGGAATTACATTGGGGTAAGTGGGATTCCTGGCTATATACCAAGTAGGACAATGGCCAGCATGGCAAGAATGGGTGACAGGCAAGACAAGACAAGACACTAAACAGATGTAAAATATCTCCCTGTCATTCTTTCTAACAGTTGTCAATCACTAGAGTGCACCAAACAGCACCCTTCCAGCCCCCCTCAGGGCAGAAGCTAGAAACACTTTTGACTGCCAGTTTCGTTGCTGTACGACTGAGCACATATTCTGAAGCCTGCATCTTTCAGATGCCACCAAACAAGCATTTGAAGGCAGTGGGAGGGCTTTTGTGTGTGAAAAGTTAACTTGGTTCTCCTGGCTTCACTTAGCACCAGAACAATACCACCAGCCACAACGTAATTAACATCCAATTTGTATCAACTCCCATTAGGTTCAAATTAACAACGTTATGCTGTTAGCCTGCAGCAGTTAAGAGGAAAACAGAGCTGGGTCGTGTGCAAAAGGCAAAGGCGAAGCCTTGCTATTCCTTTAAGAAAATCCAGTGGGATTACAGTGTTCTCTCTTGTTTGGCTCCAGCTCAGAATTTCATGATTGACAGTACCCTAGGAGATGTCAGAAGCCCCCTAACCTTCATTGTAGTGGCTTCATGCATCACAGTTGCCTTGGGACTTCTTTTTCAGGTGTTCCCAAAGAGCTGTCAACACACCAGAATGATGACCTCTTGTGGAGTCAACATGTTCAGTACGTTAAGATCAGCTGGTGCCCGAGTAGAAAATGTTAGGAATCTACATGAATGGGTGGGAAGAAAAAGAAGACCAACTTTATTATGGACCCTCCTCTGAAAGCACAGTGAGTGAAATGTCAAGCTGAAAACGGTATTGACAGCTCTTCTCTGGTTTGCACAAATGCCAGAAGAGTCCCTTTGACAGTTCCTTTTTCTTTGTAGAAATCAACAAGCAGCAAAAGATACACTTGCAAATGCCTTGAATAACTGGCATTTCCCCCCATGCCATGTTACTAGGACCAATCCCAATATTTATTTTTGATTGATTGATTGATTGATTGGTTGGTTGCAATGAGCCTGGGTAGCAGTTTATGGAGAACTGCAGAATTCAAGCTTCATGTAATGTACAGTGTAGATAAATGCCACAATGGAAGGATATACCATGATAAAAGCATTCTGACTTTCCGAGGTCTTGTAAACACAGCCTTCCTGAAGTAAAGGCCACAAATCTGAAACCGTGTAAAAGGCAGAGTAATACTTTAATACCATTTGAGAGGCATTTTCATTTTCCAAAATGTTTCCTAGCCTTCTAGATATTCAGTTTCTTCCCTTGGGGGGGTTCCTCAGCTAGTGCCTCCCACTACAGTCATACGGCATGTTACATTTGCTTCATGTTATGTTTTTTCAGGTTGCGTCCCATGGCGACCTGGAAGTACCAGAAAGGGTTTCACTGCTCGTGCATGCGCAGAAGTGCCAAATCGCACTGTGCACCTGCACAGATATGGCGCTTCAGGTTGCGGGCTTTTCATGTTGCGAACAGGCCTCCAGAACGGATCCTGTTTGCAACCAAAGGTACCACTGTACTGCTCAGCATCCAGCCAGTTCATGACAACTATGTGGTCTATATCACTGGACATTAATGTGAGCTATACTAGTATTTGAGTTTTCACCAAGTTATGGTCAAGCATTAACTATTTCCAGAATTACTGAAGTTGTTTTTCCTTGAGTTTCTATTCCATTCCTTGCTAGATAGGGCTGCCAGATTTTCAAGTGAGACTTCAAAGAAAGAAATTTGAATGGGGACCAACAGAAACAAGAACTCTATGGCTAAACCCAAGTCTTTATGTGTGTTTTAATATTTACAGGTTTTTATTGTAAAAAATCCATACATTGAGTGAATTAAGAAGCAAATCATAACGTATTAAGTAAATAATAGTCGTCTATGGTGAGAAAAACCAAGCAGACCCTACTTTCTGTCTAATATCAAGCTGAACAGCTATAGGCATTAGATTGCTACATCATCCCTCACCCAATTCCCAATGTGCTTGACTTGAATACTCTTCTTTTGAAATTTTTTTCTTCTTTCGAGATTAAAGGAACATCAGAGTGTGTTGCCATTACTGAGTGCTGAACCGAGAGCAGCTGCATAGTCTAATAGATTGGAAAGAAACTGGTTTCTTAGACTTAATGAATTTTCCGCTAAAGAAAAACATTTTTTTCTCCCCTTCTCAATATTTATGCTTACACAAAAATTCCTTTCCTTTTCAATAGGCCATGAACTGCTCTCATTACTAGGCCATGAGGCAATTCCTAATTTGGTGTTTTCCCTCAGAAAACAGGATATGCATAGCAGCCTGCTGCCATTGTAAGGATGCTTCTCGATAGCAGCTTCTCCCGTGACTATAGCACTAGTACAGGACATTAAACAGGAAGATGTACTTTCCAGATGATAGGCTTGACCCTCAATCCATTGATTTGCAGAGAGATTGGCAAATTCAGGGGTGGTTTGCAGGTATAATATGTGGGCTCAACTACATGGAAGTCACACAGGCCAATACAGCAGGCACAACATTTGCAAACAGAAGTGCCCTAAAGCTTCATCTGGACGAGTTCCTTCATGGCTCATTTAGTGCTGTGAAGTTGTGCAGGAATTGGTGGGAAATAGGAAAGGGGCTTAGCTTAGCAGCAGAACACATGCATTGCTTGCAGATGATTGAGCTTGGATAGGTCAGTTGGTTAGAGCGTGGTGCCGATAACGCCAAGGGAGCAGGTTCCATCCCCACATGGAACAGTTGTATATTCCTGCATTGCAAGGGATTGGACGAGAGAATCCTTAGGGTCCCTTCCAACTCTACAATTCTATTATTCTAAGGCGCCAAGTCTAGTCATTAGCATCTCCAGCTAGGAAGATGATGGGGTGGGGGAAAACCTTTGCTTGAGAACCTTGAGCTGCTGCCTATACTGGGGTAAGAGGAGATAAAACTGGGACAGATGAATAGTGTGCTCTGGTATAAGGCAAGTTTCCTATGTTTTTACCTCAAGGAATAGGTATCGACTAGCACAGGATCTTTGTGTTTACCTCCCTGTTTGCGACTAGGCTGCCTGTGCTTTTCCTACACCCCATCTGCATCATACATTTAAAGCAGTATCATGCCAGTAATGGATTCCCCTAAAGAATCCTGAGTACCATAGTTTGTAAAGGGTGTTGAGAGCTTCTTGGAGACATCTATTCCTCTCACAGAGCCAGTGTATCCAGGGAAGAAGGATTGATTGCCAGCCACTCTGACAATTATAGCTCTGAGAGAGAAATATGGGTTTCCTAACAACTCTCAGAACCCTTAACAATCTACAGTTCCCAAGATTCTTCAGGGGAAGCCATGACTGGTCAAAGTCATATACCTGAAGGAGCGTCTCCACCCCCATTGTTCAGCCTGGACACTGAGGTCCAGCTCCGAGGGCCTTCTGGCAATTCCCTCACTGTGAGAAGTGAAGTTACAGGGAACGAGGCAGAGGGCCTTCTTTCCAGTCACACCCACTCTGTGGAACACCCTTCCGTGAGATGTCAAGGAAATAAACAACTATCTGATTTTTAAAAGACATCTGAAGGCAGCCCTGTTCAGGGAAGTTTTTAATGTTTGATGTTTTATTGTGTTTTTAATATTCTGTTGGAAGCTGCCCAGAGTGGCTGGGGAAACCCAGACATGGGTGGGGTATAAATAATAAATTATTATGATTATTATTATTAGTAGTAGTAGTAGTTGTAGTTGTTGTAGTAGTATACTGCTTCAAATGCATAGTGCAGATGGGACCCTGTCATTAGAGCAACATTTCCCAAACTTACAATAATCACATGGCCCTTTTGAGATATTAGTCTTACCAGCATACACTTTCTACGGTGAAGATAATTTGGGGGTAGTTTTAAAAATACTGTTTTATATTTGAAATATTTTCTGCAGTGGAAACAAATATGATAAAGTAAAATTAAATTTTCTGTCATGTACCCTTTGAAACCCTTTCGCATATCCCTAAGGGTATGAGTACCACACATTTGGAATCCCTGCACTAGAGCATGATCAGCTCTTTGGACCAGCACAGAGGATCAGCATGGAAATTGGCAGTCGTTCCTGTACAATTTGTGCATGTCAAACAACATGTCAAATTGGCACTCATCAGACACATACAAAATTCCCATCTGGAAGACTCCTAAAAATATTTGTGTGAAGCTGTGATTGAGAAGAAACACCACTAGAGTCACTCATGTTTAGAGTCACTCATGTTAGTGACCCTGTGAAATGTGACACCAGGGCTGGTGCCAGCACCACAGTAACATGGAGAGCTGACTAGGAATCTAACTCCATTGACAATGGCATACCACTGGGCTTTATCCTCTCTTCCTATTTCTGACCTTCCTCCTGCAACCTACCCCAAGAGGTGGAAGAAACAGAGGATTTGAATGGTTGTCAGACAACCACACATTCTCGAAACATATGTAATGGTGTCATAGAATTATTGCGTTCGAAGGTAGACCAATGGCCATCTGGTCCAACCCTCTACAATGCAGTCTATTAAGGTAGGATGCGGGTGGCACTGTGGTCTAAACCACTGAGCCTCTTGGGCTTGCTGATCAGAAGGTCGGTGGTTCGAATCCCTGTGACGGGGTGAGCTCCCATTGCTCTGTCCCAGCTGCTGCTAACCTAGCAGTTCTAATGCACACCAGTGCAAGTAGATAAATCGGTACCGCTGCAGCAGGAAGGTAAACAGCATTTCCATGTGCTCTGGTTTCTGTCATGGTGTTCCGTTGCACCAGAAGCAGTTTAGTCATGCTGGCCACATGACCCGGAAAGCTGTCTGTGGACAAACTCCAGCTCTCTTGGCCTGAAAGCAAGATGAGTGCTGCACCCCATAGTCACCTTTCACTGGACATAACTGTCCAGGGGTCCTTTACCTTTACTTAATGCAGTCTATTTTAAACCAACCAATGGAAATGGAAGCAGTTGTGAACATGAACCTCACTTCCCCAAAAAGTACTTTTAGAATAGTTTTCATCAGCACCCTCTCCCGATACCCAGAAAACTACAAGTTGATGATAGCGAAAGCCAAAGTCATTGTGCAATTCTACAGGGAAGTAAGAAGGCTGAAAGCATATTCAGATTATGGATGTCTTCTGCATTTGGCACTGTAGTGCATGGCCAGGGCGTATCAGAAGATTTCCAAGGAAAGACAGGTCTTTCTTTTCTTTTCTTTTCTTTTCTTTTCTTTTCTTTTCTTTTCTTTTCTTCTTCTTTTTTTTTTTACTCAGGACACCCTGCACTCACTGAGGAATACAAGCTGCACAGAGTGAACAGCCTGAGCTGGGCCTATACTTGTACCTGTCACCTGTGTGAACTGGAATGAGATTACCATGGCCTCAAGCACTTCATATATGAAGTGAGCCAGAAGTACCAAAATAACACAAGCAAGCCTTTGCTATATAATCCTTTGATAATCCTATATCACTTACATAGTAAGCAGCTATTTACTTGCTCCAGAACCCTAATAATACAAGTCCAACACCCTCAAAAAATGTTTGGAGTCTTCTGTTCATAATAGAATGAGGCCATATATTTTCCCTATGGTCCAGAAAAGGGAATTCTAAGACAGAGGGTTTGATTTTTAAATTAACTGAACCTTAGAACTCCTTCATTGCAGACTAAATGAACCAAAACACAGTTTTAAGCAGTGAGATCATGACAGTTATTTTGCATTGTTTGGTGCTGGCAACAAGCTGGTTTCATGATCTATTTAGGTTCCAAAGGATTAATATAATTTTCAGTGTTGGAAGCACTTAGTTGTAATTCGTATTTTAATAATGTTTATGATTCCTATTTTGTTGCATCTTTCGCAGTTATAGCATCATAAAACATTCATAGAACCATATTAATCAAGTCACATTCCCGCTTACAGACTCATGATTTATGAGTTTCATGGAGAGAGAAACGGTTTACTGATTGCTGTAAATTGCAATGCTCTTTAGTACAATATCTGTAACATTCGTCCAGAATTCTTACGATGAATTTGGGGGTCTGTACTTTCCTTTAGCGTCCTGATAATCTGTGCAGCTATGCTGAACATGGAAACTGCGTCCCATACACCCATTAAGGAAACCCAAACATCTGCCATAGGTGGGAGAATTTCAGTGAGTACTTCCATCTTCAGGGATGTGCAAGAACAGCCTCCTCCTCAATTATTTCTTTGGCATAGTTATGGCGATGAGGTGCAATTCACCATAGAATACAGTCTTGTTTTGAACAGTGTTCTGGAAGAGAATGTTGGTTCGCCTCTACTACTGACTCTTTTATTGACAGTGAGAGTGGCCCCTAAATTTGTGGGGTCCTCAACAGCAGTTAATTTGTACCTACCTCAGAACAGCCTTATGGCCTTGTTCCATGCAATCAACCAGTTTCTCTAGGCAGCTTTGTGTGCTCCTATCCTGTTGCAATCTTAGCCCAATAGAGCCCTTTTTCCTGAATCTTGGAAAATCACAAGTTTATTTTCATTTTTGTGTGTGAACAAAAGATCGTTTTATTGGCAGTAAACAATTTACAAACACTATGGGGGTTTCGTGAGGCAAAGAAAATACTGCACGGACAAAATGAGTTCAATACAAATATCCTTTTGCAGTTAAACAAGACAACTATTATATTTTATATCCAAGAGGAGCATGTGTTTATAACATACTTCGGCTTGGATCCTACAATTTGAAAGAGACCTGTTTAAAGGGTTGTAGGTAAGTGGTAACACATCAGCTTTGCAATAGGAGGTTGCAGGTTCAACCCCTGGCATCTCTGGGTATGGCTGAGAAGGTCCGCTGTCTGGAGTGCCGCTGCCAGTTAGATGGACCAGCACTCCAACTCAGTATAAGGCAGCTTTGTGTGCTCCTATCCTCTTGCAATCTTAGCCCAATAGAGCCCTTTTTCCTGAATCTTGGGAAATCACAAGTTTTTGATCACTTTTATTCTATTCCAGAAAAAGGCTAAAGATGGATCAGAGGCTTGATGCCCACCTATCAGGGATGCTGTAGAACTGGGTTTCCTGTGTTGTTGGGTTGTTAGGCTAGATGCATTTGATGTCCCTTCCAACTATATGATTCTGTTTTCTTTGGCAGCGAATGGAGTTGGCAACAGGAAATGCGCTCTGTGAGTTGGTGACCTCTGCATAATTGCCCCAAGGACTATGTGGAGTTGCCAGTAGCTTCACAACTCTCCTGGAGCTACAGAAGGCACCAGCTGTATGAACCAGTTATTACATGCGTATGTATTTATTTAAAACATTCACATTTCTCCTTTCCAAAAAGTTTATGGCTGCTAGCAAATAAATGCAGTGTGTAAAAATACAATAAGACACACTAAATCACTAAGGCATTATTAGTTAAAAGAAGAAACAGGGCAGCCAAACCCAGAAAGATAAAACCATAAGAACAGCAATTAAAACCCATTGGTCGAAGTGCACTAAAATCACTAACAATCGAAGGCTTTCATTAAACAGGAAGGTCTTCCCAAATGAGTTTTATGGGCCCTATACACGTACTTGTCATGATTTGTGCAGTTACGGTGGACCTTTTCCAAGTTGTTGCAGGTATTACTTGATCCTACTGTTACACGCAACCCACTTTTGAGTGGTGGTGAGGCACTGGCAGAGCAGCACTACAAGGTTTGGTTTCCTTTAGATGGGAGTTAATTAGAGACTTATGGTGCCTTTGTAATACTTGCAAATGTACCAGTACAGCATCATGGAAGCAAGCAGGCACTCCTTCAGCAGGCAGCTAATTTCATTTTTCACTTTCTCATGCTCTATGTCCCCACCATCCACAGACTCCATCTCCTATAATCACCCATGCGGGATGGCATCTGCAAATGCATCAAAGGAATACTATGGTGCCCTATAATATTATGGAATATTATAGGGCACCTCTGTGATTTAGGAAACCACCCAGAACACTGTTTGTAATACTAGATAATTAAATGCTCTCTAACAGTTATTGTTGAATTAGAAATCAGATGCCATCGTAAATGACTTCTCTCTCTTTTTGAAAAACAAACAAACAAGTATTTATTGCCAAACTACACTTTTGACATGTATGGCCCTTCAAAACTCCTCTAAATGATGTTCTCTCTCCAAGACATTTGGAGAGAGAGATTTGGAGGTGTCCCTAGTATTTTGGGACATCCCAAGCAGTTCCCTCATTTGCGTCTAGGGTTGACTAGCTAATGTTCTCCCCCACCCACTCCAAATTTTAGCAGTTACAGTATAATAAAAAGCACAGTGATGATCAGCTACTATGTTCCTAACTAATTACTCAATCAATTTTAGCCTAGACCCTAGAGCTTGTATACTCAAATCAGTCCAACCACGCAAGTTGAATTAGTGTGGTGGTTTCAGTCTAACACCTACTTAGGTTTCCCTCACAGCCCCAGTATTCATTATACAATTTGGCTTCACTAGCATTTTCTCCTGAGAAGAGGCCCCACTAAGCAATAGATTGATTCATGCAAGCTATTATACTAAAAGGACCTACAGCTGAGTCCCAAAGAGGTGTTTAGCATCTGCTTGCTGCTAGTTATATTGTTCCCCGCTTTCACCAACTTTCCCTCTCAAATAGTATTTCATACTATTTGAATTAAATAGGCAAGCAGTCATTTCCCCCCTCTGAGTTATACCCATGTAACCTACATTGGGGTTGGAGGTTCAGGGAGTCATTTTGAACTCTGTTGTCTCCCTTTCCAGCTTTGTAACATAATTCATAGCTGGCAAATGGTAATGTGATGTAGAATAGACACAGTAGGAGGGGCTGTGCATTTTCAAAGCGAACACCCCCACCCCCACACACTCACACCATGTTGTTGGAAAGCAAAAACAGATACAGACCGCTAAACTCATTGTACCTGGTTTGGGTGCAGAAAGGCAGAAGGCAGAGCTAACAAATGGTGCACGTTGAAACGAAAAATTGTCTGCCTATGGATGACAGTGGAGGGAGGGTTTCCAGAGAGAGAAAAATTATGATACTTCCTTATGGAAATACACACTTTTCCCCATCTTGATATTAAAGGTAAAGGTAAAGGGACCCCTGACCATTAGGTCCAGTCGTGACCGACTCTGGGGTTGTGGCGCTCATCTCGCTTTATTGGCCGAGGGAGCCGGCGTTTGTTCACAGACAGCTTCCGGGTCATGTGGCCAGCATGACTAAGCCACTTCTGGCAAACCAGAGCAGCACACGGAAATGCCATTTACCTTCCCACCGGAGCGGTACCTATTTATCTACTTGCACTTTGTGCTTTCGAACTGCTAGGTTGGCAGAAGCTAGGACTGAACAACGGGAACTCACCCCGCCGCGGGGATTTGAACCGCCGACCTTCTGATCGGCAAGTCCTAGGCTCTGTGGTTTAACCCACAGCGCCAGCCGCGTCCCATCTTGATATTACTTCTGTTCAAATAGCTCAGGCTTCCTCAACTTCGGCCCTCCAGATGTTTTGAGCCTACAGTTCCCAGCATCCCTGACCACTGGTCCTGCTAGCTAGGGATCATGGGAGTTATAGGCCAAAAACATCTGGAGGGCCGAGGTTGAGGAAGCCTGAAATAGTTTTCTGCAGATTTTCGAAACATTATAACACACACACATTGCCACCATAAATCTAAAATCAGATATTTAAAATCCAAAAGTAGTAAGTATAGGGCAGTATATAA
The DNA here is from genome assembly GCF_964188315.1 of Podarcis muralis. NCBI lineage: Eukaryota > Metazoa > Chordata > Lepidosauria > Squamata > Lacertidae > Podarcis > Podarcis muralis. The sequence goes on from NC_135658.1 coordinate 43,266,599, forward strand.
TTTGTTGGTTGTAAAACATGGTGTGTGTGTGTTGCAGGTTAGGACATCTGTAATCCTACAAGTGATTTATGCAGACATGCTAGCTATCATGTTAAGTAAGGTAGGGATTCTTTAAACATAAAATATGGAATATTACAATGCCATCCAACTTATCACAAGTGAACATCAAATATAACATCTGTAATCTGATACCAAGGACCACTGCCCAAGCCCTCTCCATATTACTGATTTATTTATTTGCTTTCTTTTTAGATAGCCCTTCATCAACATCAAAATATTCCTAGGGCAGTTATGAGACATATAAAAATGCAACAGCAGATACATAAAATATATAATCATTAAAACTAGGCAGGGAGTACAACAGTGTGAAATTACTTAAAACCAATGTCTTACTCACTTACTCCAAATACCTAGGCAGGGCCGGCCCTCCCATTAGGCAGAATAAGGTAACTGCAAGTGGCATTCTGAATTACTTTCATGTGCGTGTAAGAAAACTTCATTTTGTTCAATCTGCACCTGAAGCAAAAATATATAGTGTACAAGTGTAATACACCTGCTAGTTCTGGTGTTTATGTGACCAATGGCTCATGAGCTTATAATACTTCCCAACAGATCTCTGCCAGTGGATATGTTATAAATCCCTCCAGAGCCAGACAAATTAGCCTTTATTTTTTCTCATATTGCTCTGAGCATCTCACATGACATTCCCAAATAAGGCATTGTGCTACAAGCCAACTCTGATTGCTAGTAATGACTTAACTGCAATGGAATTATAACAGTATGAATAACAGTGGTTTGCACTGTGAATGCCTCAGCTACTCCAGGAATGCCTGAGCAACCCATACAAATCTGCTTCTCACTGACCGGACTGAAAGAACAAGGAAGCCTGAGCACTTTACAACTGCTGCCGATCTGTAAATACTGCTGGGTTCATTCAGCAGCACCAGGGGGAAACAAATGAAAAGAAGATAACTCCACTTCAGTACCATCAGCTCTAATGTTTGCAGATTAGAAAGGAGCTAAAGTTAAAGGATATATTGTGTTTCCATGTTCAACTAAAATGGCCAAATGCCGTGCTATATCTTACAATTGCTTCATTCAGATGGAGTACAATTTATTTAATTCCATTATTTAAATATACACTACACTTTCATAAAAAATACAGTAAGGTGGCATACAACTTAAAGCAAAAACATTACAGTAAAAGCTTCGGTTAAAACTTCAATAATTACCGGTTGATAAAAAGAAATCCATGTTTCAAAGTCTAATGCAGTGTTCACAAGACTTCTAAAAGAAAGAAGGGTTAGGGTCATGTTTTTCCTGCTGTCTGTGTCCTGACAAATACATGGTAAGTAAAACTCAGCAGACACCATCTTTACCATGACTGCAGGTCTACGCTGTAAAAAGTGGCACTTGCAGAATTTCTTCCTGCCTCTTAGAAGTGCAAAGGTTCTACAGTGGAACCATGGTTCTCAAACGCCTTGGTACTCAAACAACCTGGAACCCAAACACTGCAAACCTGGAAGTAAGTGTTCTGGTTTGCAAACTTTTTTCGGAAGCCGAACATGCTCCGTTTTGAGTGTTACTCTTCTGATTTGAGTGCCACACTTCCTTTTTGAGTACCACATATCCGTTTTGAGTGTTACTCTGAGGTCTGTCTGTTTTTGCTATTTATTTTGCGTTTTTGTTTTTGCGGCTCTTTTTTGTTTTTGTTTTTGTGGCTGTGTGGAACCCAGTTCAGCTACTGATTGATTGATTGATTGATTGATTGATTGTGTGCCTGCAGTACATTGCTTATTGCTTTCATTTTATGGATCAATGGTCTCGTTAAATAGTAAAATTCATGTTAAATTGCTGTTTTAGGGGTTGTTTTTAAAAGTCTGGAATGGATAAATCTATTTTGCATTACTTTCTATGAGAAAGCACGCCTTGGCTATGACACCACTGTACTTGGTGAAAGAAGGCAACCCTAAGCTAGGGGCACTAACTGAACATATTTCGTTAGATTAGATATGCAAACTGCCTCAATTTATGTGAACACAGCCACTGTAGATGCACTCTAAACAAAGTGAACTCTAAACACAACATATTATACACTTTTGTAGAGGTCAGACAGTTTAATGTGCATTACCTTTGTACTAAATGTTAACAATAAAGATGTCTCCAAGATAGATCTGGATATGGGATAACTAAATGTTTGGTAATTAATGATGAAGTCTCAGATTCATAAATGGCAACTCATCCATTAATGGTAACAGGCTGAATGTTGTAGCTCTGATTTTACAGTGAATTCCAGATAGGTTCTTAAGGAGGCTGTGTAGTAATAGTAAAATAATAGCAAATGCCATGTAAATCATTTGTGGGAGAGCTGTATAGTATTTGTAGAATAGTTTCTTTTACAATAGGGGTAAAGTCTGCGTGTATTTCCCCCCCCCCACCTTGGCAACAAACTGGGCTTTTGTGGGAAAGAGACCTTCAGTTAGCCCAACAAAATTGGAAGGGGCCTCAGGAAATATCCATGTCAGGGACAGACTGCATGAAGGCCGACATGCAACATCTTGCTTCCCATGGAAAAGCGACACTGTGCAACACTAGGTTGTGCAGGCTTTGGGGAATGCCTCAGTGGGTAGCTCTGTTGGGGACACATTCATGCTTTGCATTCTCTTAAAAGCTATGATAAAGCATTGGTGCACCCACTACAAGTGCACATTCCTTTTGTCCTACTGTCGTTTTTAGTTCAGCAGGTTTTTCAAGTTCCTGTAAAAAATGCAGCTCTCACCCTTGCAAAACCTTTGTGCAGTGCTTGTGGGGAGATTATACAAATCATAGGAAATGATGGTTCTCCTGGGCTGCTCTCAATACACTGATAAAAAAATGTCTCGATGCTCTTGTTGCTTGCTTCTGCTACAGTCCCATCTACAACAAGATCTCACTGCTGATGATAGATGAGCCTACTCAGTTTCCCCTTGAAAAACTTCACCACCGTCCAAGAATATTTCTTAGCTTTCCTCATCATCTAGTTCCATTGCCCAACCTTTCTTTCTTTAGAAATTGCTTCCTGGTGTTCAAGTCGAATCTGCTTTTTTGCACCTTGAGTTATTTTGTGCCCTTCCCTCCTAGGCTCTGATAAACAGTTGTCCTCCCTCATCTTTATGACACCCTTTCCCACATTTGAGAATTATCATCATGACTAATCTTCTTTTCTGTAAACTAAGCATGAACAGTTACATCATATGCAAAGTGCTCCAGTCGCTTTACAATCTCCATTGTGCTTCTTTCTCTCCCCCCCCTTCTCTCTCAAAATCCTCTTCCTAGGTACACTTTCTTGCTTTGGAATCTTGCTCTCCAGAGTCTTGCTCTGGCGTCTTCATGACAACCAACCTCCAGTGGCTTGCCAAAGTCCGGATAAAACAAGGGATGCTGCCAAATTCCAACAAAGCTCCAAATTTGATACCAAATTTACAGATTTGCTCATCGTAGAATACCAATATAGGTAAAGGTAAAGGGACCCCTGACCATTAGGTCCAGTCGTGACCGACTCTGGGGTTGCGGCGCTCATCTCACTTTATTGGCCGAGGGAGCCGGCGTACAGCTTCCGGGTCATGTGGCCAGCATGTCTAAGCCGCTTCTGGCAAACCAGAGCAGCGCACGGAAATGCCGTTTACCTTCCTGCCGGAGCGGTACCTATTTATCTACTTGCACTTTGACGTGCTTTCGAACGGCTAGGTTGGCAGGAGCAGGGACCGAGTAACGGGAGCTCACCTTGTCGTGGGGATTCGAATCGCCAACCTTCTGATCGGCAAGTCCTAGGCTCTGTGGTTTAACCCACAGCGCCACCCGTGTCGGCTAGTAACTCACCCAAGACCTGTTAAAGAGGGTAAAGGGATGTGACAAATGAAGAGGAGAGACACACTCAGTGACCCTGTTCCCTGCATCATGTCTCTGTTGTCTTCCACACATTGGGAATACTGATCAGTAGCAAAGGAACTTGTTGGACTCCTGTATGACCCTCGCATGATTTCCAAGTTCTGTTGAGAGCCTTCCTCTCCAATGTGTTGAGGGCAGAAGGTCAAGGTATTGGGGATTCAACAGAGGGGACAGGTCAACAAGTGCATCCCCTACAGTTCTAATCATGTGAAGATTTGATTTTAGTTTGCCTTTTTTATTTTAAAAGATTTCTGTGCAGCTTTCAAAAGTCTTCCCAAAGAGGCTCACAACCATAACTAATTATGTGACAATAAATGTGTCAGCCTTTAAGGTGAGACAAGATTCTTTGTGGGGGGTTTTTTCTGCAATCCCAGAAGAATATTGTACTGTAATTTTTTACACTTTTATCAATAAGATTACTCTCAGTAGTGCATTATGTGTCATGAGGAAAGTTCATATGGAGTCTATGACAGAAGAGAGCTGGAATATAAACGCAGTAAATAAATGTATATCCCGTCTTCCAACACCAGTTAATACTGCTATGCTTTTTCTTCTTTTTAAGACCGATGTGGAAACCTTTAGTAGTCTCCGTCTGCCACCTGGTGGCTACAGCCATTAGTTACAGGGGAAGCAAATTATTGGTTTATATTTGTTTTAGCACAGTTTGTTTAGCACAGGTGAGGGAAGCAACATTTTTTCCAACTGATAAAGGACAGAATATAGCAGAGCACATTTAGATTTGCTAAGGCTTTCTTATTAAGAGTTTGGCTTATTGAAAGGCAGTACAGTGGTACCTCGGGTTAAGTACTTAATTCGTTCCGGAGGTCCATTCTTAACCTGAAACTGTTCTTAAGCTGAAGCACCACTTTGGCTAATGGGGCCTTCCGCTGCTGCTGTGCCGCCGCTGCACGATTTCTGTTCTCATCCTGAAGCAAAGTTTTTAACCCAAGGTACTATTTCTGGGTTAGCGGAGTCTGTAACTTGAAGCGTATGTAACCTGAAGCTTATGTAACCCGAGGTACCACTGTATGTGCATTTGAGTGCAATCAGGATTTGGACAAAATAATCATCTTCGCTTTCAGTGACCGACATCATGAATGAAGGACAAACTTAGATATATTTTATAGAGATGTTTTTTGATCCCAGCAACCCTGATTGCTTAGGAGAAATTCACTATGGTGTCACACAGCACCCTTCTCTAAAAGTGTGTTAAAAATAAAAGAGCTCATAACTGATATATCATGACCCATCTCTGTCCACCTTAAGCCATAGTTGTCTGACCAGTCACAGAGACTCACAACACTTTTGTCTTGGCCTGGAGACATGCAAAGTTGACCAGACCCCTGTCGCTCCTTGAATGAAAATACATAAAGTCTTTGTGCATCCTTTGCAATGACCAGAGCAGGAATGACCATTGGGAGGAGAGCAGAGAGAAAAAATGCCATTGTGCATCTGCAGCAGCACAACCAGATGCCTTCATCTGCCCCAGCTGCAACAAAACATGTCTCTCTCGTATTGATCTGTACATGCACAGGAGGCGCTGTAATCTTCCAACAGTTTGGAAGAAGCCAGAACTTATTGGGGCCTTGATGCTGTAGGCCCCTCCAATGTAGATGCAGTTTGTATATAAGTGTAAATAAACCATATATAATAAAGACACCACAGCCTCCGCCATGCCTTATTGTCCCATAGGAAACACAAACTCAGCGTTAAAGCATGCCTGTAACCAGTAATATTTCGCGCTACTCTAGGATAACAATATTTTGTAAATCTTTTATAGGTTTGCAATTCTTCTCATCTATAACCAGAACAAGTCCTGTTTGGTATAGTGAATTGTTTGCAATTATTTTATTTTACTTGTATGATTTTTGTTTGAGCTGGCTCTTTGAGAGGAAGAAAGTGTACTCTGGAGTTTTCCTTAACGATCTTGAAAGTTAAAACTCTACTTTGTAAGAAAGAGCAAAATTTTGTAATCTATGTGGCCGAAAGAAAGTCAGATTGACTACATTTTCACCCGGAAAGAAGATTGCAAAAATGTGACAGATTGTCAAGTGATAAGAGGAGGCAGGAACTACTCGGTATAGATTGCCAGTAATGAATTATATGTTGACAGGAAAAATGGGAGAAAACATAGTAATTGCAGAAAAGAGAATTAAGTGCTAGACGATGATAAATGGAGATGGAAAGGTAGCACAGCTTAAGAACACTAGAGAAAATTAAACTGGATTCTTTAGTTGAAAAAAAAGCTGTGAATAGCAAGCAAATTTTAGTTTCGGAAAGTTGCAGACTTGGAGCAGAAGGTAGGAAGCAAACGGCAAAGGGAAATTAAAAGCAGGGCCAAAGAGAGTTCACACATTATATCATGCACACAATGAATTTGGAGAAAGAAGATATCCATCCTGTCATCAAGGAGGAAAAAGAACAAGGGTTTCATTTATGAGAACCAAGTGATATTCCTTAAAGGTGATGAGACTGATGTATGGAAAATACATTTTTTATGGTTGCCTCAGTGGAGGAAAACAGAAGGGTTCTTATGGAAGAGCAAATACCCCAATTGCCTGTATGTTTTTAAACTGAGCCATATGTCAACTAAAGCCACTTACCAGCTTCCATCTCTCAAGCACACGGGGATTCAGGTGCAATTGGATTTCCTTTTCACAATAGAACAGAGAGTGGAGCCATCCTAGACAGCAGAGGAGTGTGCTGGAATGTGGAGTGGAGTCAGAATGAGCCTTGAGAACAGTAGGAGATGGTGGGGCAGAGAGGTGAGTTAGCAAGTTGCATCAGGCTGAAAGTATAAGGAATGGTTAAAAAGGTAAAGGTAAAGGGACCCCTGACCATTAGGTCCAGTCGTGGCCGACTCTGGGGTTGCGGTGCTCATCTCGCTTTATTGGCCGAGGGAGCCGGCGTACAGCTTCCGGGTCATGTGGCCAGCATGACTAAGCCGCTTCTGGCGGACCAGAGCAGCACATGTAAATGCCGTTTACCTTCCCGCCGGAGTGGTACCTATTTATCTACTTGCACTTTGATGTGCTTTCGAACTGCTAGGTTAAAAGGCTATAAATAAATATGTTTTTATGGTTTTATATTTTGCATGTATTCTGGTCTAGGAGATTCTAAGAGAGCATATTTCACTGCACAAGCTGACTGCAAGGCAAAAAGAGAGAGTTGTGTCCTACTGTTCATTGTAACTCAGTAGGCAGTATTTGGGGAGAGGTTTAGGAAGGATCTGGCAATTCAGTTCTCTCAAGTATCTTATTTCTCATCTTAAATTCAGTTCGCCACATTTTGCTGCAACTTGTGATTTTTGTAAAAGAAACCAAAACAAAGAAATGCTCATGAAAATTTGCCAGCATTTTAGTACAATTTCCTCCCAATAAACACATTTTCTTATATGCATTTTTGACTCACGCAAACCAGGGGTGAGATGTTTTGTGGAACATAAGAAGGACTCTCACAAACCTGCCTCAGTTACCTCAAAAGTAAGGTGACAACCCTGCAAACCACTCATCAGAATTTCATCCAAATTTCTCTTCATTGATTTTAAAATGCATTTTCTTTTCTCATAGATGATGCAGAATGGCAAAAAAAGAATTGCAGAAGTAGCTTTTGGCACAGCACTGTTCAAAACTCAGGATAATAAATGAAATCCATGGCTAGATGTGAGTTTGAACTTTTCTTGCCGTGGACTGTTGTTAATTTGCTGGAAGTGGTGATTAGGCAAGTGGTTTTGGTGTTGGTGTCTGACTGCTGATTACAGCTGTTGCATCTAAATCCTTTTGGGTGAGTGTTGAATGAAAATCATTCCTGTGAGGTCAATTAGCATATATTTGGTGTAGCAGGTATGTTGGCAAGTGTGTGTGTCTGTGAGAGATGGAGACAGACAGACACTGATAAGCTGAGGATTCCAAATTAGATCTATGGATGACTAAATGTGTGTTTCATTTTTTTTATTGCAAATGAACACTAATACAAAAGCAGTGTTGATTTTTATTGATGTGGAGAAGGCCTTTGACAATATTTCATGGAATTTCATGAAGAAAAACCTTAAGGGAATGGGAGTGGGACGGGGGTTTGAAAATGGCATAGATGCAATCTATTCAGAACAAAAAGCAAAATTGATAGTTAATAATGTGGTGTCAGAAGAGTTTAAAATTGAGAAAGGAACACGACAGGGTTGCCCTATCTCTCCATTGTTATTTATTTCGGTCCTGGAGGTGCTCTTGAATATGATCAGAAGGGACCGGCTGATTGAAGGAATTCAGGTTGGAGCCAAACAATACAAACTTAAGGCCTTTGCAGATGACCTGGTTTTGACATTACAGGAGCCAGAATCTAGTACGAAAAGGGTTTTAGAACTTATTCAAGAATTTGGTCGGGTGGCGGGATTTAAATTAAACAAGCAAAAAACTAAGGTTTTGGGGGAAAACTTGACAACTGTGGAAAAAGAAAGGTTTCAGAAGGAGACAGAGTTAAATGTGGTTAAAAAGGTGAAATATTTAGGGATTAATATAACGGCTAAAAACTTGAATCTATTTAAAGATAACTATGAAAAATGTTGGTCAGAAGTCAAAAAGGATCTAGAAATTTGGTCAAAATTGAAGCTTTCCTTGTTGGGTCGAATCACTGCTATAAAGATGAATGTATTGCCCAAAATGCTGTTTTTGTTTCAAACTCTGCAGATTGTGGACAAGATGGATGTTTCAAGAGGTGGCAGAGGGATATTTCTAAGTTTGTCTGGCAGGGCAAAAAGCCCAGAATAAAATTTAAAATACTGACTGATGCTAAAGAAAGAGGGGGGTTTGCCCTGCCAGACATGAAACTATACTATGAATCGGCAGCTTTCTGCTGGTTAAAAGATTGGCTACTTCTAGAGAACACTGATATTTTGGATCTGGAAGGGTTCAATAATGTGTTTGGGTGGCATGCATATCTGTGGTACGACAAGGTTAAAGCTCACAAAGCATTTAAGAACCATATTGTCAGGAAAGCAGTGTTTAATGTCTGGACAAGATACAAAGATTTACTAGAAAATAAGACCCCAAGGTGGTTATCACCAATGGAAGCTAAGGCTCAGAAAAGACTCAATATGGAGGCCAAGTGGCCGAAATATTGGGAGATATTAGAAAAAGAAGGAGACACATGGAGATTGCAGAGTTTTGAGAAACTAAAAGATAAAGTGCGAGATTGGTTACATTATCGTCAAATTAGGGAGGTTTTTAATATGGACAAAAAAATAGGTTTCCAGGTGGAAAAATCGAAATTAGAAACAGAATTGTTAGAACCTAAAGCTAAGATACTTTCAAGAATGTATAACTTGCTGTTAAAATGGAACACTCAGGATGAAACGGTCAAATCAGCTATGATAAAATGGGCGCAAGACATTGGCTATAATATTATGTTTGCTGACTGGGAACGGTTTTGGACCACTGGTGTGAAATTCACGGCATGTAATGCCTTGAAAGAAAATATTATGAAAATGATATATAGGTGGTACATGACCCCAGTCAAGCTTGCAAAAATATACCATTTGCCAGACAATGTGTTGGAAATGTAAAGAGACTGAGGGAACATTCTTTCACCTTTGGTGGACGTGCCCAAGGGTTAAGGCTTTCTGGGAAATGATCTATAATGAACTGAAAAAGGTATTTAAATATACCTTCCCTAAGAAACCAGAGGCCTTCCTTTTGGGCATTGTTGGCCAAATGGTGCCAAGAAAGGACAGAACTTTCTTTATGTATGCAGCAACAGCAGCAAGAATACTTATCGCAAAGCACTGGAAGACACAAGATTTGCCCACTCTGGAAGAATGGCAGATGCAACTGATAGACTACATGGAATTGGCAGAAATGACTGGCAGAATCCGAGACCTGGGAGAAGAGCTAGTGGAAGAGGACTGGAAGAAATTTAAAGACTACTTGCAAAAGCATTGCAAATTGTATGAATGTTAGAATGATGCGGGATATAAAGATAATATGGTATTAGTGATATAGTTGAAAGGAGTATGTAAAAAATGGTTTACAGAACAAAGGTGAAGTCAGAATAATATTATGCCAAACTTAAATAAAATGAAAAAATGGGGAAAAATTGGAGGCATAATAGTTGAAATGTATAATATGAAATAAGATTTGAAAGAAGGTGAGGCATTGCTGAATAAGATTGTGTAAAAGGGAACACAGAAAAGGGAGATGCGAGGGAGTCTGGAAGGAGGATTACGAGAACAATATCTAAGAAACTGGTTCTTTTTTTATGTCTATTTTATGTCTTTTTTCTTTTGCTTTGTATGATGGGTTTTTTTTACTGTGCTTTTCTGTTTTTTGGATTGATTGTGATGGTGTTTTCTCTTTTTTTTATCCTGTTTTGTGAAGTTTGTTTTATTGTCTGAAACTTTAATAAATATCTTTAAAAAAAATAATGTGTGTTTCATTTTTTCTTGTCCTTGACACTGAACAAGCTGTATCATGTAATGTTAGCCCATTCAGCCCAGTTAATGTCACAAACTGCAGTATATATTGGGGGACTGCATCAGTCTCAAGTAGAAAAAATAAAGTTGGAGATTGTAGAGGTTCAGAATAAGTAAGTTTTAAAACTGTATGCAAAACATGCAATTTTTTTGGAATCTAGTTCATGCAGAAATGTTTTCTGAAAAAGACTGCTGAAAAGATAAAATCTTATTTTGGGTCAACTTACCTATGCGAGTCACTTTTTTCTTTATCAGTGAAGCTCATCAAGTAAAAAACCTGAAACAGAACATGGCTGAATAATAACCAGCTGGCTGACTGTGAGCCATGATCTCCCCATACACCCCAAATCACGGCAAGCTTGCAGATGACATTCGGTGTCAATCATCACTCTAATCTGGTGTGGTGTTCTCCAACCACTACTCCCATGAGTTGTGTTTTCTATGTGTTTGTTCTTCTTTTCTATCATTTTCCTTAAAAATTGCACAATTACTGGTGAGGCATCTTTTTCTTTGTGACCGTGCATGTATATTTATGTGGGAAATTAGTTTAGGAATAATTTTTAATTATGTTTTACTTTCTAACTCTAATCTACAGCCAGTGGCGTAGCGTGGGGGGTGCAGGGGGGCCGGCCGCACCGGGTGCAACATCTGGGGGTTAGGGTCAGGGGGCGCAAATCCACGGGTTAGGGGGCACAAATCCACGGGTTAGGGGGCGCAAATTACTTGCCTTGCCCCGGGTGCTGACAACCCACGCTACGCCACTGTCTACAGCACCTACTTGCCAGCAAGAGGAAGCACATCAACCATAGCATCTGAATTTCATTTTCCTGCTCATCTTCCAGCAATCCCCTACGACATTCTCCAGAACACTCTCTATTATGCAAGTATAACAACAGAACTGGAAATGCCCAGAAGCCGTTGACAGAACATTTCATTCTCCCTGGAGTCTGGATATTCAGCAACAGACTTATGTCATGATTTCTGTTTTCCCCTGGAAAAGGAGGTTTCTGGAACACTTTTGGCTGTTTCTATTCATGTTTCAAACCTGTAAAGACAAATCTTCCACATTTGTGCCATTTTATGGCCCTTTTTCTCATCTCTTCGATGTGGCAGCCATTTTGTGTCTGCCTGTTTGTTCCTCTGACACCCTTCCTCCCTTTACTGCTCTTAAGGACACTTTTGTGACCAGCTGGTCACAACAGGTGAAGGGATAATGAGCAACAAGGCTGTTATGTACTGAGTTGAATAGGATTCAGAATGCAGCAGTCTGATTGGTCCTAGAACAATGCAGCAGTATGATTGGTCTGCAGGAGCCACCCAATCCAGCTCCAGGTGGAAGTGAATCCGCAACCTGATTGGCCTACAGGAGAATCCCGGAAATAGCCAATCACGTGCAACCCATTATGTAAATAATGCATATAAAGCAGATATTTTGGGGGAACTTTCATTCCTCGCTACTATGAGCTGAATAAAGAACATGAAATCCACACTCGACTCCGAGTATATTTCAAAGGCTAAGCAGCTGGAAGCAGCCATGTCTGCCTTTCTTCCCACTACATCAGGAGAGCTCAGTGCTTACGTCCAGGGTAGGAATTGGTACTGCCCACCCTATTCTGACTACCCATTTAATTAGTGGTAGACTGAAAGCAAAAATCAGGCTTTAAATAAGACAACAAGATTATGGTGAAAATGTGAATCTATATCGTTATAGGTTTCATATCCATGAATCCCTTCCAGGTCTGTGATCCACTGAAGTTTAGAATCTAGCAGAAGCCACTGAACCAGTTCTACGAGCCTCTTTGTGAGGTAATGGCCTTTGCTGGCCACTTAAGTGCTCTCATCAGCATCTCACAGAGCGAGCTATGTTGCCATAGTGACAATTAAATGATGGTGCTCTCCAGGAAGTGGCTAGACATTTCTCCACCCCCTTCACCAGGCTAGCTGGTGTTATCCCAGGGGGGGGGGGGAACCATAGGCCAAAGTGGAGTGTGTGTGCAGTGAGTTTTGGCTGATGCTGGAATCTGGAGACACAGAGGCTTGTCTCGGTCTGTGCTGGACCCAAAGCTGTGGCTTGGGGGATCTCCCTGGAAATCTAACTGGGAGGGCAAAATCTGCTGGAGTGTTGATGCTGTGAGCCCTCCCAGCCTATGCTCGGGTTGCATATATGTGTAAATAGAACTATGCATCCTGAAGACACCACAGCCTCCGTTGATCTTCATTCCAAGGAAACCAAACCCAAGGTAAGTGCTGGAACTCAGGGAGTCTCTCACCATTCAGAGATTGGGGCGCATGCAACTGTGTTGAATTGAAAATGGCTTCTTTCCCTCAAAGCTCAAGGAAGAACTTTTTAGTTTGGTTATGTTTCTCATATTGTGTCATGTTTTATAAGGTCTAGTGTGAGGAGATGTTGTCTGGACAGCTGGCATGGGAGGAGCAGCCCTGCCATTTATCTTGCCTCCCCACCTCCCCCTTTATCTGTGTGGAGGCTCTCCGAGGGCCAGATGTTAACAAATTACCTTAATTATTCCCACACCCCATTCCTTTGGTGTGGCTCTGTACCACACCATATGCACCTCTGTAGGAGTCAAGTTGTAAATGAAATTCCCAAAGTTCACAGCTCAGAAGGTGATGGAAAGTGCGTTTGAAAGCAATGCCCTTAGAGGCCATATATTCTGAGCTTTGTCAGGCATAAGTACCACAATCTGCACGGCTGCAACAGTGTAGGCAATGTCTTAATTACTATAATTAGCCCTGAATCAAAGCCTATCATTGGAAGCATAATAAGCCCTGAGCACAATAAGTTACATTCTAAAATAGCTGGCTGGGAAAAAAATAAAGACAATTTGGTATACACAAATGAGAAGCAAAGAGGTGATAAGTACTTCATTTAATTTACACTTAAAATTAGTAGTAGCTGTGGCTTGATCTCTGTGCTTGATGCTCTATTCAATAGACTGAAGAAGGGATCTCCTGTTATCCCTTAAAATCACGCATTAAACTACTTACTGAATACATATTTCACTCTTCTGCGCATTTCTTGCATTCAGAATTCTTCTGGGTATTTTTTTCTTGCTTCTTCCTGATCACTTTCCAGTATTTTCCATTGCCCTTCTTCAATGTGAATAATGATTGCAATCAATAACTTCATTCCTATTTGTTCTACTTTGACCTAACTTTTTATATAATCTGGAAACACGTCCCATGCAACCTAAACCCTTTGTGGGACCTTAGGTAACCTTCTTGCTTTACATTATTCATGCTTTGTGGATTAACAAACATAGGCAGTTTGCACTGTGAGCAAATTAATTCTCCCATCTACCATTTTTTATTTCAGAAGAAGAGAGACAGAGAGGAGCTATGAATGCCTCAGAAGAAGAAGAGTCTGAATGGGAACATAAAAGGTTGTAGTTCTGTCATAAACTCAAAACCGTCTCCTATTATCAAAGGTCAAAAACATTATCCACATGTCAGCCAAATTTATAAATACGCTCTCCATGGAGCTGAACCTAAAGTATGAAATAAATAGTACACTGGGAGCTATAAAGATGAATTAGGAGCATGGGAACATGAAACTCTTAGTTTAATTGCTCCATTAGGCAAGAAAAGGGGTGATGTCTCCACATTTACGCACAGGAAATTTGGGGATTATTTTTTTTAAAAAACATGAAATTATTGTACAGCTTTTAGAGCAGAATGTCAACGGGCTACAACACAGATTGCCCAATGGGGAGTGCCAAAGTTTTAGAATTTACCACACAAGAAGATAGTTGTATTGGTTGCTGGCTGCTTAGCAATTGGAAATCACCTTAATTATCATCAGAAAATGCTATAATTCAGATATACAAAACTGTATTCTTCTCCCACCAAATCATGGAATTCAGCATGAAATGGATGGAAAATGTTAAAAAAAGATGCAAGTGAAATTTTTGGACAGCGCTAGGCAAAGTACCTAAAGTCCATTAGAAAAACAAAGCACACACGTTTCTAAAACAGCAAAGCATCTTCAGAATATAGGTGATTTTGAACAGCAGTGGGCTTTATCCTTTCCCCACATTTATGGAATAACCACAAACATACCACCACATACCCTGGAAGTGGAGTCACCAAGCTTCTGAATTTTATTGCACAGAAATGAGCAGTCTATTCTTTCTTGTTCCTGCTAAAGACCACAGGACAGATTGCTCTCAGAAGAAGTGAGTACTTTCTCCATGGAGCCCACAAGTGCAGGGTGACTCACACAATGTGGATATTTTCTGACTGAGAGACAATTACTGCCATCATAGCAGCACTTGGGCAGCACTAATTATATTAATTTCAGAGCAATATTACTAGTATGGCTTTCCTTCTGGCTGAGTGCGGATGCAATTTCCTTTTTCTGTCAAGAAATCCCTGAACACCACCACACACACTTTCACAAAACCACAATTCCCAGGAGTCCATGTGCAGAGGCAAGGACCACTATCAACCCACAGTTTGAAGCTGTGATGTAGATGTTACCAGGGTGAAAAATCACCTGTACATCAATGGATATAACACAGTAGCTTCTTGACCTAATTGTGTACATGGGGCAAGATCAGTGCAGAACAACAAGCCACTCTTTGACTGTGGGAATCAGACCCTTGGGAGCAAGCAAATATTTGAGTTTGCTTACATTAATTTGTGTGATGAGGTTAACATGAATTTCCCCAGGAGGCTTGCATGATGTGCTTCAAAACAAAACAAAACCCTAGAGACAGAAACCATTCAGGGCCAAAATAGATATGATGTGTGAATACAATTAACTTGTGCATTATTATTTTTTTGTTATATATATAGCAGCCACAGCATGGTCTGAGTAGCCTCAGGACTACAAGGTTGGCAGGAGAGGAAGGTTAACTCTTTCCCTGCCAGGAAAAACTGTAATTCAAAGGAAACCTCCATTAGTGCCAACAGTAGATTCCTGTGGATTCAAGTAGCAGCTTCAAAGAGGCACTCTTTGTTAGGACCATAGCAGGGAGAGAAAGAATTTAGCTTCCCCCCACCATCTTCATAGTCCAGAGGCTATTTAGGTCTTCCCACAGTTGCTAGTCACATTTTTTTTTAAAAAAATCACTTTAATTGCACTTATGCACTTATGCAATTACAGTGGAACCTTGGTTCTCAAACACCCTGGTACTCAAACAACTTGGAACCCAAACACTGCAAATCTGGAAGTAAGTGTTCCAGTTTGCGAACTTTTTTCAGAAGCCGAACGTGCTCCGTTTTGAGTGTTATGTTTCCGAATTGAGTGCAACACTTCCGTTTTGAGTGTTACTCTGAGGTCTGTCTGTTTTTGCTATTTACTTTGCGTTTTGTTTTTGCAGCTCTCTTTGTTTTTGTTATTGTGACTGTGTGGAACCCAGTTCAGCTACTGATTGATTGGTTGTGTGACTGCAGTACATTGTTTACTGCTTTCATTCTATGGATCAATGGTCTTGTTAGACAGTAAAATTCATGTTATATTGTTATTTTATAAGTTGTTTTTAAAAGTCTGGAACGGATTAATCCATTTTGCATTACTTCCTATGGGAAAGCACACCTTGGTTTTGGAACGCTTTGGTTTTGGAAGGGAATTCCAGAACGGATTAAGTTTGAGAACCAAGGTACCACTGTAACTTGTTTGGCCCTTAATCTCACATGATATCCCACATTACTCCCCCACATCAGATTATTCAGTTTCCAAAATGGCAGATAGTAGAGGGGATATTGTATGGATTGATGTTTAGTAAAATGTTCCTTCTTCATTTGTAACCCTTTCTGTACAATTTAGAACATAATACCAATAACAGTTGACTGTATCTATTATTAGGAAATCTACCTGTCACCGTGGTCCACATTTAAGATATTCATTCATTCATTCATTCATTCATTCATTCATTCATTCAGGGAGCTGTATGACTGGTTCCTTCAAATCAATATGTGAAATTTCTCTTCTTAACCATTGCTTTCTCTTTATGGTCATTATACCAAAGTGTCAACATATTTTAGCCTTCCTGAAAACAGGAAGACTCCACATCTTGCTTCTCAACTACCATTTTCTGAGTTTGTTCATCTGAGCACTGGATAAAAGCAGGGCTGATTTTTTTGGGTAACACTTATTAAACAAAAGAATAAATGAAGAAACTTCCCCTTGGTTCACTGCAGCACATCAGGGATGAAAATGTTCACTAACCCTTACCCTTCTGCAAAGTATGTTGTGAAATTTAATGGCAGGTATTATTAGCATAATTACAAAGACCCACTTTTAAATTGCTGCTATCAAGTAAAAGGATTACTCATGCATCTATAATATTTTCCTTAAAGCATCTTGGAAGAATGCACAACTCAGCACAATCTTAGCTGTCTCTTAATTACGTTCTACACATATCACTACAGAGAGAATTGGGAACGAATCGCAATTTCAACTGGTGCAAGATTTGAATGGTCCTTGAAGCATCATTAAACCAAAAGTCTTTAAAAAAAGAACCATATTCTACACTGGCCAATGGACAAGTAATGGGTTTGCAAATAAATCTACATTTTATAATTATTGCTCAAATGTCGCAGTACTGCTGTGTGTGATCTTGTGTTAACAATGCTTTTTAAAACACACACACATAATGTTTTTTTTAACACTGAGAAATTTAATCTGGAATTAATGCCAGTTTACAGCTCTGGGTCATCCTTCAAATTGTTCCATAGCAGGATTTCTGGCCAGGAGTGCGCTAGCATCCCCTTTCTAGATGTTAACAACCATTATTCTATGCATGCATGTATGTATGCATGTACAGTGGTACCTCGGGTTAAGTACTTAATTTGTTCCGGAGGTCCGTTCTTAACCTGAAGCACCACTTTAGCTAATGGGGCCTCCTGCTGC
The DNA here is from genome assembly GCF_964188315.1 of Podarcis muralis. Lineage (NCBI taxonomy): Eukaryota > Metazoa > Chordata > Lepidosauria > Squamata > Lacertidae > Podarcis > Podarcis muralis. Next base: position 43,283,863 of record NC_135658.1, read on the forward strand.
CACCGCACCGCCGGAGCACGATTTCTGTTCTCATCCTGAAGCAAAGTTCGTAACCCGAGGTAATATTTCTGGGTTAGTGGTGTCTGTAACCTGAAGCGTATGTAACCTGAAGCATATGTAACCCGAGGTACCACTGTATGTATGTTTATTTTAAAAAAAAGTCTTACTGTGTTAAGGATTGCAGCCTATGTAGCCTTCTAAATTGACTACATTCCTCTCATTTTCAGAGTAAAAGGTAAAGGTACCCCTGCCCGTATGGGCCAGTCTTGACAGACTCTAGGGTTGTGCGGCCATCTCACTCAAGAGGCCGAGGGCCAGCGCTGTCCGCAGACACTTCCGGGTCACGTGGCCAGCGTGACAAGCTGCATCTGGCGAGCCAGCGCAGCACACGGAAACGCCGTTTACCTTCCCGCCAGTAAGCGGTCCCTATTTATCTACTTGCACCCGGGGGTGCTTTCGAACTGCTAGGTTGGCAGGCGCTAGGACCGAGCAACGGGAGTGCACCCCGCCGTGGGGATTCGAACCGCTGACCTTTCAATCGGCAAGCCCTAGGCGCTGAGGCTTTTACCCACAGCGCCACCCGCGTCCTTCGTTTTCAGAGTACTTTGAGAATTAGTGTGCAGTTAGATTTTTCTAGCACTTTGCAGATTTCTGCAAAAAGGTTTCACTAGGCATGGAATTCTTACCAAGGTTTTCTTACACTCAAGTTTGCTTGCTTGAAAAACACACACACGCAGAATGTTAAAAGTGCAGCAAATTCAAGTAAAATTCTGGTGTTCTTTTTCTAACTAGATAATAAAATTGTAAGCATGTCATAATGCTGGAATTTATGTTGCTGCCCAACAAGTACTCATGTGAACTACAGCATCATGAGAGAACAGAGGTACTGCAGGGGGAGGAGGAGGAAATGTCAGCAGGGAGGCAGGCAGGTGGCTCATATGAGTGGGTGGTAGCCCAGAGAGGTAAGCAAGTGAGTGGGTGGGTGGCTCAGATGCACAGGTAAGCGAGTAGGTGGCCCAGGTGGGCTTGGCAAGGGAAGCAACCAGGGGGTGGCAGACCCAATTGAATCTCTTAAAACCTTGGTAAGAATTCCATGCCTAGGGAAATCTCTTTGCCTAGCCCTAATAAATACCAATGGTTGACTACTTATTGATGTACTCCAACTCCCATCAGCCCCAATCATCTTGGCCAATGGTCAGGGATGATGGGAGTTGTAGTCCTGCAACATCTGGAGGCCCACAGTTTCTCCAGCCCGTGGTTTAAAGGATTCATCTGAAAAGGCAGGTTTAGAGTACTCTATTGCTTTTCACCATCTTCTTATAGAGAAGAACAGTTTATCTAATAGAAATGGACATGCTTGAGCCTCCTTTCCAGCAAATCTATAAATCCACCTTAAAGAGCAGCATTTTAAGGATAGACAGTTGGGTTGCAGACCTTGGCAGGAATGTAGATTAACACAGTTCCAAAGAGGCAAAGGGCCAGGAAAACTGGCTGAATAGTTCATAGATGCCTTGTGGAGGAACAATTATGCTCCTGGTATATCCTATGCAAGTGCAGTCAAGCCATTATCTTTCAGTAGACATTCTAAATTATGCATCTTTATTCACAACATGTGCAATGTAAATGGCCAATCCTTTAAAAAACAGCGGTGATAAGGGTTAAGGGGCAACAATTGTATGTGGCTGTGGGGAGGTCCAAATTCCCATTTCTGGAATGGATTGGGAGGATTCAGATGAAAGCTGAGAATCAGTTTGATTTGAGCCTGTTCACGTCTTATCCAAACCTACATACATATCTGCAGTCTTAAAAGCTTTCTCTCTTGTAATAAGAATCCTTTGCCTGTCATAGCGAAAGCACCATCAGTGCAGACTGAGTGATGCCATTCACGTGGAATGTTATTATCTCTTAAAAGATTATTATAAAGATAAAACCCTTGTTCAGAGGCTGCAGGCTTGGTCTTCACCAATAAAGCACTCCCAGAAACATCACTCGCATTAAAATTATAGGAAATAGCCATAGATGTACTAATCAGGAAGCAGCAGGAGATTCATCAAGCTACATGGTACATTTCTTGGTTACGTGCATTATTGTGCAGCAAGAGCCATTTAGCAATTTGGTGTCTGACAATGCCCTTGACAACTGAAACAGCTTTAGCTGCCTCCTCTTACCACTTTTCATGTATTATTTTAGTGGCATCGGTCCCAGATGTTCACTGACTGCAAAATGCAAGCAATCTCATCCATTCTTAAACAACTAAATGCCTATGGTCTTTTTTTTTTTTTTTGTACCACAGTCTGATCTATGTTTACTTGGAAGTAAATAAAGGTAAAGGTACCCCTGCCCGTACGGGCCAGTCTTGACAGACTCTGGGGTTGTGCGCCCATCTCACTCAAGAGGCCGGGGGCCAGCGCTGTCCGCAGACACTTCCGGGTCATGTGGCCAGCGTGACAAAGCTGCATCTGGCGAGCCAGCGCAGCACACGAAAACGCCGTTTACCTTCCCGCCAGTAAGCGGTCCCTATTTATCTACTTGCACCCGGGGGTGCTTTCGAACTGCTAGGTTGGCAGGCGCTGGGACCGAGCAACGGGAGCGCACCCCGCTGCGGGGATTCGAACCGCCGACCTTTCGATTGGCAAGCCCTAGGCGCTGAGGCTTTTACCCACAGCACCACCTGCGTCCCTGGAAGTAAATACTACTGTGTTAAATGGGGCTTACTCCCTAGTATTTAGGATAACGGGTTTTTAGGGTGGTTATTAATTTAGTAAAACAATACTACTACTCCTCTTGTTCAAGGTAAGTATCCTAGCTATCCTACCCCAATAATAAAAATGCTGGACCCTAACACAACTCCAGAACTGAGGACCAAATGGAGAGACTTTAGCTCCATTGCTTTCAATGCAAATGGTCCCAGGTTAAATCTTCAACATCTCCAAAGGAGCAGGAAGCAACTGATAGGAAAGGCCTCTATCTGGAGATAGATGGGTCTTGTATCCGCTAGGGAGCGGGTGGCGCTGTGGTCTAAACCACTGAACCTCTTGGGCTTGCTGATGGGAAGGTCAGTGGTTCGAATCTGTGAGACTGCGTGAGCTCCTGTTGCTCTGTCCCAGCTTCTGCAAACCTAGTAGCTCAAACACACACCAGTGCAAGTACAGTGGTACCTTGTGTTACAGACGCTTCAGGTTACAGACGCTTCAGGTTACAGACTCCGCTAACCCAGAAATAGTACCTCAGGTTAAGAACTTTGCTTCAGGATGAGAACAGAAATCAAGTGGCGGCAGTGTGGCAGCAGCGGGAGGCCCCATTAGCTAAAGTGGTGCTTTGGGTTAAGAACAGTTTCACGTTAAGAACAGACCTCCAGAATGAATTAAGCTCTTAACCCGAGGTACCACTGTAGATAGTTACTGCTGTCGCAGGAAGGTAAACAGTATTTATGTGCACTCTGGTTTCTGTCATGGTGTTCTGTTGCACCAGTTTAGTCATGCTGGCCACATGACCCAGAAATCTGTCTGTGGACAAACACTGACTCCCTTGGCCTGAAGCGAGATGAGTGCCGCACCTCCGTAGTCACTTTTGACTGGACTTAACCATCCAGGGGTCCTTTACCTTTATGTTTGTATCCACAGCAGTGACCAGAGGAGAAATGGCTACTGGGAGGAGCATAGAGAGAAGTGTCTTGGTGCATCTTTAGCAGCAAAACCAGACACCTTCATCTGCCCCAGCTGCAAAAAGACATCTCTCTCCCATATTGCTCTCCAACGGTTTGACTTTACCCCCCAATGGGACATTCTTCCATTCTCTCTCAAGACAGACAGATGCCAGGAACAAACAAAGCTGCTGTCAGAGTAGATAATCCTGGACCAGACAAATAGCCTTCTGTGGTAGCTCTCTGTGACCACCTGAGGACCACAGAAAGCTGTTACTAGTAACTAAAGGTCCAGCATATTTAAGCTAGAAACCTAACTATGTCTACTCAGAAGTAATATTGAAAAGTAAGTAGCCTATACTACAAACTAGGTAGAACTATCCAATAAGATGCTCTTCTGTTTCAAAAAGAATCCTTCCTAAAACCTTTCACCAATGCAGCGCTATGATAGCTCCTAGAAACCAACATTTCTAAAGTGACCAGCTTTCACCCTCTCCTCACTCCTTCTTTATAGGCACTTCCCTGGAATACATATGTATTAAAGATGTTATAGACAATGCTCAATTGCTGGATTTGTGTTTTCCAAATATGAGAGACTGAATGTGCATTCAAAACATTCATCTTCAAGGTCTGCACATGCGGGTCTTTTTATCTGACCACTCGCTTTTTGCCAACCGTCTCATGCACTTATTCCACAGTTCTGTTGAGCTCCAGAGATTGGTTAACATTCATTACAGAAGAAAAATGATGAACCGTCCAAATTCCAAGCTAGCAAGTTTGGCAGCTGTCCAAAATGTTACAAATTTTAGATCACTTCCGGAGGCGGCGCGAAATGGTAATGGCGGTCCTCTTCAGTCTCTGAAGAGGGGCTCCGCAGAAAAGGGTCGTACGCTGCGGCATAGCGACGACCCATCAAGAAAAACCACGGGCAGAGCGAGCCCGTGGCCGTGGGACTCGGCGGGCACCTAAAGCCCCCCCAGAAACGAAGAAGGAACCCCGTAAGGGGCTCCGGAACGTAGAAGGGGGAGCGGTGCTGTGAGTTCGTCGCTCTTTCTGCGGAAGCGAAGCCGCGCGGCTGTTACTGATGAGCGCCGACCTTTCTTTCTGAAACATCTGGCTACAAGCAACATACCCGTGAGTAAGGGGCATTAAGATTTGAGACCAAATTGCTAAATTCGGCAGAAAACGGGAGACGAGAAACAGGAAGTCAGTCTTCCGGTTTTGCTTACAAGATCAAAGCAAAGACACTGAGAAGCGGGAAGCGCTTTAAAAGAAATTGTAAAAAGTTGGAACTATCGTGCATTTACCTAACTGGCTTTTAAAAGAAAAAGAGGATTTTTTCTAAATTTGTGGGATTTTTAAGTTGGAGTTATCCCCCTGACTGTGGGTTTTAAAGATCAAAGGAACCAAATCGGTGAGCTGCCAGACGTAAGAGACTTGTCAAACTGCGGGAACTGATACATGAGTTTAAACTGTTTCTGTGGAGCACTACCGATTGGATACTGTTGCAGGCACCTTTCTGGAGACTTTGTTTAATTTAAAGAAGAGCTCTGGAGGTCCTTCCTTTTGTATTGGAATTATAGGAGCTTTGTTTGAAATTGCAGGAACTTTAATGGCGGAAAAGATTCCTTCTTTCTGTTAAACTTTTGTGGCACTCCCCCTAGAGGAGCTTGGACTTACAAGGGCTTGGGAACTACATTTTATTTTGACTTCTCAGTATTGGATTGTTTATACTTTGGACTTGTCTTTCCCATGGAACAATAGACAATTTGACCTTGAACAGAGGCTGGTGTGGAATGAGTCACACAGGGAAAACAAGAGCAGCTAAAGCAGCAAAGGCGGCTAAAGCAAAACAAACCGCACAACTTGTCCAAACAACGTTGACCCAAGCACGTAGATCATCTGTCCCAGCTGTGCTGGTAGCACAGGAGGTGGAAGCTGAACAATCTGCAGCAGAGGATATGGCAGTAGGAGGATCTGAAGCAGTCTTGAAACAAATTTTGGAGCAATTGTCAATCTTAAATCAAAAGGTGGATGATCAATCAACAAAAATTGACCAATCTATATCCTCGATCGGCAAATTGACTGACCAGGTTTCCCAGCACACTCAAGCAATAGAAAACTTGCAAGGAGCCACGACTGAAAATCATAAATTAGCTGTGGAAGCTATTCAAAAAGCTGACTTAGCAAATAAGAAGGTCGAGGAGATTAAGGGCGAAGTTAAACCCCTGCATAAACAGGTCAGTGAACAACAAGCCTACCTGTCAATGGTGGAATTGAAAAATCGGGAAAATAATCTCAGACTGAGAGCTATTCCAGAACTTGAACAAGGAGATTTGATCGGCTACTTGACAACAGAATTTTCCAAGTTCTGGGGCATAGAAGAAGAAAAGGATTTTAAAATTGTATCGGCATTCAGACTGGGAAGAGTGGTACGGAAAGACAGATCCAGAGACTGCCTGATAATTCTGAGATCAAGGGAAGAGAGAGACAAGATATTGGGCCTACACTTCAAAAAATCACTTGAAATACAAGATAAAAAGGCTGAAATCTACAGAGACATACCGAAACAGTTATTGGACCTAAGAGCCACCTATACAGAACTAGCAAAATTGTTGAGACACAACGAAATTCCCTATAGGTGGGAGTTCCCACAAGGATTATCTTTTACCCATAAAGGAAAGAAGGTCAAAATCAAATCAACAGAAGACCAGCAAAAGTTCCTGCACGAATACGGTGAAGACCTCCAAAAAGGAGCAGCAGCATCTTGGCCACCACCACTACCTGGATCAACACCGCCTGGAGCTGGACCAACGCCTGCACCCTCGGGATCAGAAGAAAAGGAAGAGACCCCACTATAAGAATAACAAATTAGTCCAGGATGTCTCTGCAGCTACTTAGTTGGAATATAAATGGTGGAAATTCCCCAGAAAAAAGAAGGAAAATATTTCACATTTTGAAAAAAGAACATTTGGACATTATTTGTTTACAAGAAACTCATGTGACTAGGCTCCACAGGAAGGTGTTAGTCAATAAAAGATTAGGCCAAGAATTTATTTCATCGGACAAAGTTAAGAAAAGAGGAGTGGTGATTTATGCAAAGGAGAGCCTGTCACCGAAATTCTTATTTAAAGATGATCAAGGAAGAATTATGGCGATTGAAATTCAGACACAGGGAGAAAAATTCCTGATATTAGGAATATATGCACCCAATGATGGGAAATCAGAATTTTTTAAGAAGCTGCATGAGATTATGCTGGACTATCTGGACTATCCCAACATCATTATGATGGGAGATATGAATGGGGTGGTATCTACAAACATGGACAAGTCACAAAATCAAAACTTAACGACTGATGGAAGACTGCCTAAAACTTTTTTTGAACTAACTGACAATATGGACTTGATTGACATATGGAGGACAAAAAACCCCTTAGGTAAAGAAGGAACTTTCTTTTCTGAGGCTCATTTGTCATGGACACAAATCGACCAAATATGGACAACTAGAGGTCTGGCACCTAAAACCAGAAAAGTGGAAATCTGCCCAAAAACCTGCTCCGACCATAATGCCTTGAAAGTGGAATTGAGACTTACACCAACCGGTTCCTTCAGATGGAAAATGAATGACACCTTACTAAGAGATCAGGAGATTGTGAAGAAGGCCCAAAAAACTTTAAGAGACTATTTTGAAATAAACCTGAATACTACGGTAGAAAAAAGAACAATCTGGGACGCAAGCAAAGCAGTTATGAGAGGGTTTCTGATACAACAAAATACGATCAAGAAAAGACTCTGGAATGAAAAAAAGGAGAAGATCTTGGAGAAAATAAGGGAAGGAGAGAAAAAATTGAGAACCAAACCAAAGTCGAAGGAGGTGCTGAGAGAAATTAAATTCCATCAAGCACAATATTCGAAACTGATTAATCAAGAGGTGGAATGGAAAATTAAACAAATGAAGCAAAGATCGTTTGAATCAGCAAATAAATGTGGAAAACTGCTTGCTTGGCAGTTGAAAAAGAGACAAAAATTGAATACAGTTACAAATCTAGAGATTGAAGGGAGAATCGTCCAGAAACCAGAAGAAATTAGAAAGTGTTTCCAGAGATACTTTAAAGAACTTTATGCACAGGGGCCACAGAGAGAGTTTGAAATAGATCAATTCTTAAAAACCAATGGATTATCAAAAATAACCCAGGAAAAGAGAACAAGCCTGAATTGCAAAATAACGCAACAGGAAATTGAAGGTGCCATTCAGAATATGCAACTAGGCAAATCTCCAGGTCCTGATGGGCTTACCTCCAAATATTATAAGACCTTGAAAGACTATCTGATACAACCTTTGATGGAGGTTTGTAACCAGATTATGGAGGGGAAGAAGGCCCCGGAGTCGTGGAAAGAAGCTTTCATCACATTGATTCCTAAAGTGGAAACTGAAAAGACTCAACTTAAAAATTACCGTCCCATCTCACTCCTAAATGTGGATTACAAAATCTTTGCAGATATCCTGGCAAGTAGACTTAAAAAAGTTTTGAATGAAGTAATTCATAAGGACCAGGCTGGCTTTCTCCCTGGCAGGCATTTGTTTGATAACACTAGGAACATTATTGATATTTTGGAACTTTTACAAACAAATGTCAATACGAGAGCAGTGTTAATCTTTATTGATGCGGAGAAGGCCTTTGACAACATTTCTTGGATGTTCATGAAGAAAAATTTGGAAGGGATGGGAGTGGGACGGGGGTTTGAAAATGGAATAGAAGCAATCTACTCAGAGCAGAAAGCTAAACTGATAGTGAACAATGTGGTGACAGAGGAGTTTAAAATTGAAAAAGGAACACGACAGGGGTGCCCCTTATCCCCTCTTTTATTTATTTCAGTCCTGGAGGTGCTTTTGAGCATGATTAGGGAGGACCGGACGGTACCAGGAATACAGGTCGGAGTGAAACAATATAAACTGAAAGCATTTGCAGATGACCTGGTTTTAACATTACAGGAGCCAGAATCTAGTACAAAAAGAGTGTTAGAACTGATTCAGGAATTTGGTCGGGTGGCGGGATTTAAGTTGAACAAGCAAAAAACTAAGGTTTTGGCTAAAAATTTGACATCTACAGAAACGGATGGGTTTCAGAGAGAGACAGGATTAAGTGTGGTTAAAAAAGTGAAATACCTGGGGGTCCATTTGTCCTCTAAAAATCTGAATTTATTCAAAGACAATTATGAAAAATGTTGGGTAGAAATCAAAAAAGATTTGGAAATTTGGTCAAGACTGAAACTTTCCTTGTTGGGTCGAATTGCAGCTATAAAAATGAATGTATTGCCGAAAATGTTATTTTTGTTCCAAGCCCTACAGATTGTGGACAGAGTGGAATGTTTTGGAAAGTGGCAGAAGGATATTTCCAAATTTGTCTGGCAGGGCAAAAAGCCCCGAATAAAGTTTAAAATACTAACTGACTCGAAAGAAAGAGGGGGGTTTGCCCTGCCAGACTTGAGGTTGTATTATGAATCTGCAGCCTTCTGCTGGTTGAAGGACTGGTTTTTGTTGGAGAACACTGATGTCCTAGATCTGGAAGGGTTTGACAATGCCTTTGGTTGGCATGCATATTTGTGGTACGACAAGGTTAAAGCTCACAAATTGTTTAAAAACCATATTGTCAGAAAAGCATTATTCATGGTCTGGATGAAATACAAGGACTTGCTAGAGGGCAAGACCCCGAGGTGGCTATCACCGATGGAGGCCAAGGCTCGAAAAAGACCTAACATGGAGGCCTACTGGCCGAAATATTGGGAAATAATTGAAAAAAATGGAGACAATTGGAGGCTGCAGAGCCAGGAGAAATTAAAAAATAAGGTGCGAGACTGGTTACATTATGCTCAAATTCAAGAGGTGTTTAAAATAGATTAAAAAGTTGGTTTCCAGGTGGAAAAATCGAAATTAGAGACGGAACTGTTAGAACCAAAGACTAAGATACTTTCTAGAATGTACAACTTGCTGCTTAAATGGAATACACAGGATGAGACAGTAAAATCTGCCATGATAAAGTGGGCGCAGGACATTGGGCATAACATTATGTTTGAGGACTGGGAAAGGTTATGGAACACCGGAATGAAATTCACGGCATGTAATGCCTTGAAGGAAAACATTATGAAAATGATATACCGGTGGTACATGACCCCAGTCAAGCTTGCTAAGATATACCATTTGTCTGACAATAAATGCTGGAAATGTAAGGAGGCTGAAGGGACATTCTTTCACCTCTGGTGGACCTGCCCAAAAGTGAAGGCCTTCTGGGAAATGATACACAATGAGCTAAAAAAGGTATTTAGGTATACCTTTCCCAAGAAACCAGAGGCCTTCCTCTTGGGCATGGTGGACCAGAAAGTGTTAAAGAAGGATAGAACTTTGTTTATGTATGCTACTACAGCAGCAAGAATCCTCATTGCAAAGCACTGGAAGACACCAGATTTACCCACGCTGGAAGAATGGCAGACGCAGTTGATGGACTACATGGAACTGGCTGAAATGACTGGCAGAATCCGTGATTTGGGAGAAGAAATAATGGAGGAGGACTGGAAAAAATTTAAGGACTATCTGCAAAAACATTATAAGTTGTATGAATGTTAAGAATGTGTACGATTTGGAAATTTTTGCTTCAGCAATTTGAATAGGGGAATTGGAAATTAAGCTATAAGAAAGATGAGGCAGACAACATGAAGTAACCATACTATGTTTATTTATAGGGTACAAATAACTGAGATACAGTATTTTAAATGTGGAAACATAGTATTTGAAAGATACAGTAAGACATGAAATAAGGTAACAAATTGCTGATGTTACAATTGCAAAGAACGCAGAATTCGGAAGATGTGGGGAAGTCCAATTGGAATTGTCAAAGTATTTTGGAAAGTTGGAATTTATGTATACTTTCTTTTTCTTACTTTTACTTTCTACTTTTTATTCTGTAAATTTCTGAATATCTGAAAGAAAACTTAATAAAATATTTATTTAAAAAAAAAATGTTACAAATTTTAGGTATTCAGAGAGGTACAACTGGCAGTAACAATGTAATTTACAATTTTCCAGCTCTGCTCTTCTAGAAATTTTATTTTGTAATTTTTCAAACAAAGGATAATCTACTTCGTTGATTCCTTTACCAATCACTGGTGGTGTTGTCGTCTCCAGAATTTATTTCAACCCTTTTCCATGTACAGTGGTACCTCAAGTTACAAACGCCTCAGGTTACAAATGCTTCAGGTTACAAACTCCACTAACCTGGAAGAGTTACCTCGAGTTGAGAACTGTGCCCCAAGATGAGAACGGAAATCGTGTGCCGGTGGCACAGCGGCAGCAAGAGGCCCCATTAGCGAAAGCACACCTCTAGTTAAGAACAGTTTCAGGTTAAGAATGGACCTGCAGAATGAATTAAGTTCGTAACTAGAGGTAAAAAGGTAAAAGGTAAAGGGACCCCTGACCATTAGGTCCAGTCGTGACCGACTCTGGGGTTGCGGCGCTCATCTCGCTTTATTGGCCGAGGGAGCCGGGGTACAGCTTCCAGGTCATGTGGCCAGCAGGACTAAGCCACTTCTGGCAAACCAGAGCAGTGCACGGAAACGCCATTTACCTTCCCATCAGAGCAATACCTATTTATCTACTTACACTTTTGACGTGCTTTCGAACTGCTAGGTTGGCAGGAGCAGGGACCGAGCAACGGGAGCTCACCCCATCGCAGGGATTTGAACCGCTGACCTTCTGATCGGCAAGTCCTAGGCTCTGTGGTTTAACCCACAGTGCCACCCGTGTCCCATTAACTAGAGGTACCACTGTACTTATAGACACGTGCTGTGTGTGGTGCAAAGAGACTTTATTCTCTCTTGTTTGCAACAGTATATTAACTCCTACTTCACTTTGCTATATCTCTGTGATGTCTACAGCACTATTTTCACTTTAAAGAATTCTACCTAAAGGAAAGGGTCTTGGGGCAGCTGACAGAACAGCGTATGGGGGAACTGGCTTCAGGCATCAGGCCCATTGGCAGACCAACTCTGTGCTGCAAAGATATCTGCAAACGTGACATGAAGGCTGACAACATCAATCCCGTGATGTGGGAATCCCTTCCAGACAACCACAGAGACTGGAGACAGGCAGTCAGATTGTGCATGCATAGCAGTGACCATAGGAGGAATAACCACTGGGAGAAGAAATGCCATGGTGCATCTGCAGCAGCACAAACAGGCACCTTCATCTGCCCAACTGCAACAAAACATGTCTCTCCCATATCAGTCTTTACAGCCACAGCAGGTGCTGTAACCTTCCAGCAGTTTGACTTTACCCACAAAGGCACACTCTTCCATTGTTTCCCATGACAGAGGCCAATGCACCAATGGCATGGAAACAAGGGTTCAGTTATGGAATTCAAGTATGACTGCAAACATTTGGTGAAAAAGGGCAACCGATCAGGGAACTGGATGCTCTCAAGAGCAGTGGTGGGAAGGCAGTGATATTTACCAATTTATCCTCCAGCATGCAGTCCCCAGTGCCAACTCCCACACCACACCAGAGATCCCCCAATCCTCCAGGGCAGATGTTTGGGAGCATATGGGATTGCCATGGTAGGGAGATAAATCACAAAAATACCTTGCTCCCCTCTCACCCATGGAAGCATTCAGTTTGCAGAGTTCCTCCCTGTGCCATTCTGGATGCAATCCAGTACCAACATTTGTAGAGGAAAAGAGTCACTCTCCTGACACTAGTATCATGGTTGCTTATTTGGCTGGGGCACAGTCGTGGTGATGCTAGAGCTCTATGGTTGCATCACTGGGCCTGTCACTGCCAATCCAGCATCTCTGCAAGTTCAGCTACAAGCTCTGAACTTCACTGCCATCCTTCCCCAGTCCTGTCTAGGTCAACATTAGCAATGCCAGTATTAGGAAGGTGGTTCCAACCCACCACATTAATCACTTCTGTTGGACACTTTCTTCATGTAATGTAAGGTATGTGTTTCTGAAAAAATAGTCTTCTTGGTTAAATAAAATCCATATACTGTCAGACAAATATTTTTGAAGAAGACTCTGTGGGTTCTGAATATAGTATGTCCAGTTCATGGATACTAAAGCATGCACGAGCTACAGTTAACCTGGGACCCATAGGCTCCTCCTTTCACTCTCTGGTGCAGAAGAAGATCAGGAGCTTCTACTTTCATTTTTGATTAACCTGTGTTTAGCATTATATCCAAATCCTAAGATTTGGTTCATTTTAATTTGTTGAAACAAACCACTTTTTCAAACTATGGCTTAGCTGTCTTATTTAAGCAAACCATAGTAAAGGTAAAGGGACCCCTGACCATTAGGTCCAGTCATGGCCGACTCTGGGGTTGCGGCGCTCATCTCGCTTTATTGGCCGAGGGAGCCGGCGTACAGCTTCTGGGTCATGTGGCCAGCATGACTAAGCCGCTTCTGGCGAACCAGAGCAGCGCACGGAAACGCCATTTACCTTCCCGCTGGAGCGGTACCTATTTATCTACTTGCACTTTGACGTGCTTTCGAACTGCTAGGTTGGCAGGAGCAGGGACCGAGCAACGGGAGCTCACCCCGTCGCGGGGATTTGAACCACCGACCTTCTGATTGGCAAGTCCTAGGCTCTGTGGTTTAACCCACAGCGCCACCTGCATCCCAAACAAACCATAGTTAAGATCAATAACCAAAGCTTTCAAACTTCTCATTATGGCCAGGCCGAAGAAATGGGAGAGCCCAAGGCTTACCCAAGTTCCTCTTCATAATGCCAAACTATGGTTCAGCATTACAGCCAAACCAACACAGTGCTTGCTACCCTGCATTATTCTCACCTAAACCAAATAGTAGAAAAATAAAATAAAAAAATCACAGCTCTTTCCTTCTGTTTTTTTTAAAATAAAACAAAAGTAGAAGTATGAAAAGTTGAGAAACAAGTACTATATGCCTTGAAAATGTATGTGCACTATTCTTGTGCACTATTCTCATATCAATTAAGATTATAACTTTTGGTAACTTAGTGAGTTTCTCTTAATTAGTTATCCCAAACCATTATGAGCAATCCATCAGTGGGTGGAAATTTCCCCCTGGCTCCAGGGGCAGGCAATCATTCGAAAAAGGTGAAAGAGTCACTTTCTTTTAAATATTCCAGAGAAATTGTTAATCTTGGTTAATGTCAGAAACTAATATTATTTCCATTTGGCAGCTGGCATGCAATAAACGGAGTTCATATATACATAATTATGCTTAACGTGCGACACAGTTTATGCTAAGAATGAAAACTCATTTGAAAGATATGTTACTTTGTTATAGAGTGATACTAAATTTTAAGAGAAGTACTGACATGACCATAAAATAAAGAACAAATGGCTAATAATTGGTTTACTGTTTCATTTTACAGGTTTTATTTCTGTGCTTGAAATTAAAAACTATTCTGACTGTTGACTGACATCTAGTGGATAAGCGGCAAACTGTCTCCATCAGATTCAATTAGAGGACATTTCCTTGATACCAAGAGCTAGTTGTAAAATATTAATCCACTTCCTAAAAGGATTAAAGTATATTAGCATTAAAACTTCAGGCAGTATAACAAAATAATCTGGAAAAAGTTGAGCACCCTGGCGCATGTTGCTCGCACTGACATTCTATTGAAATCAATGGGATTTCAGTGAGCAGCTATTAAATTGTCAAAACAGGACGCCTGCTGTTATCCACCATCCATTAATAAATAGGCTCAACCAACTTTATCTGGACTGTCACAATCTGTAGGAACAGAACAATGAATGGAATTAGTTCATAAATTTTCAACATGGTTTGAATCAGATTCTTCTGAGATGAGATCCTGTTCTCATGTGTCATATAGTATCCACATAGTCCAGTAGGTGTTCTTCCTTCCACCTGATCATTTCAATAATTCTTGTGGAATAATAGGAAATTTGAAATGTAAAATGAGACGCAAATGAGGGCTCTTTCTTTCTTTCTCTATCTGTCACTACAGCAGAAGGATGTACGACCCTTGTCAGCTTCAGCCTGAACTTACCGTAATTGTATGGATTCCTAAATGAGATGTAGAACCCAATCACTGCCAGTTGGCACTGGCAGACGTGAATGAATATTAATATGGGTTGGAGCCAGACTTAAGTTAGCTTAGAGTAGACCTGTTGAAATCAAAGGGACAGAAGTTAGCATGACAAAATTAAGACTCATTAATTTCAGCAGGCCTACTAAGCATGACTAAGTCTGAATCAAATCCTGTATTAATTGTAAATAATTAAGGATTCCATCAGATGAAGGAAACAGGGCAAGTTTGATCAATGGTAGTTTGCAAACTCTTCAACCAGCCTATTTTGTTGACAAACCTATTAATCAGGAATTATTCACCTGGAATTATTCAGTCTATACAATACTATTATATAGTATTTTGCATGAAAGCTGATTTAAACCTGTGGGGAGATGTTGAAATTGAAATGCCATTTAAATTTTTGAGCTAGCACATATTGTATAATTGTTGTACGATACTTGAACTGAATATTGTGTTGTGGCAAGAAACGTATACAAAATATCAAGCAGAATTTGCATATAATCAATATTATTCTGATTTAAAATAGATGCCCTACAAAAGAGGAAAAAGTGATTTACTGTGAGGATTGTCTTACAGAAATTGGTAGGCCCACAGGGTCTAAAATTAGAGCAGCACTTTTAAAACTTATATATCAAGCCTTTCTAGAGTGGAGGTGGAAAATGCAGTAGCAATATTGGTAGGAAAGGTTTTATTGCATTTGTCCCTCAGGTCATTTTCCAGGACAGATTTCTACTAGACTTAGCTGGCAACTTGATTTCAAGAAGGTTCGTAAATGCCCTTTCAGTCCCTACATACTGTAGCAATGTACATAATAGACAATTTCATTCCATAAGAGATTCTTCAAGATTAGGTGGTTCTGTATTGTCCAAAACAAGGGTGCTCTTCCAGGTTGTCATTAAATCTGCATGTGTATGAGCTGAACAGCTGAAAAGGAAGCCAGGATAAATTAAAAGTGACTTTGAAGAAGTAAAACTTCTACTTGGAACAAATTCTTATATGGTGTTGTAGCGGGGAGGTCAATAATTAAGGTTTTTGTATTGAAAGGCTTAGAGCTATGAAACAACAGACCATTAGTCATACCCAGTTAAACTTGATTAGATAGTAAAAATCACTCTCAATGTACCAATATCTCAACATTCGTTCATTGTGTTAGTCATGGTTGCTATTTTTTTAAAATAGCAAGAAACATGAGATAAGGAAAGTATCCCCCCTCCTGAGGCAGGATAAATATCACTCTGCACACCTGAAAAAGTATTTTTTGCTATCAAAAAGTCATTTAAAAAACCCCCACACTCTATATCGTTAAACTAGCACTTGAGTCTTCTCACTTGCTTACACATTTAGGCACAGTTCACAGTTAAAGGAATGAGCCTGTGTGAACCTTGAGCTTGTGAGCTCTGCTTTCTCCTTCATGTGTACATTGAGAAGATAAAAAAGCATCTACTTTATCTTTAGAACTAACCACAGTCTCCCATGACATCTGAATTGTGGTTTGTCCAAACTATCATTGGTTAACAAAGCAGTATATCAAGCCATGGTTTGATCCTAGTTTGTTCTAACCATCCATGGACTTCGGTTATTCAGAGAAATTACAAGGAACCAGAGCTTGTGGCAAATTTTCAGGAATGCACTTTAGTGTCACTTGATAAAGACTCCCTTTGCCCCAGCTTTGCAGAAACTGAAAGATTAAGGCTGGCTTTTATGGGGAATCAATATCTCCTCCACTTCAAATTCCATTAGACTAACACTTGCCACAAAACTTTCAAGCCCAAATACAATTCTTTTCCCTCACATAAAGAACCCTGCTTTTAGCCACTTAGCCATGGATGATTCAGAGTGAATATAAAAATATATAGATTTTTCTTTTTTTTTACTGCCACTAGCACAATGGTTCTTGCACTTTCAAACAATGTCTTGGGTGATGTACTTGAAGCATTAGTTGAATAAACTGTGATTGTTATAGAAGAGCCTCAACAACTGAAGGATACATTTTCGGCTAAATTTTCTCTGTGTGTGTGTCTTTCCATTATTTCAGTAGCAGTTTAGGCTAGAAACAAGAAGGTAAACTATGTAAAAAGCATTCTTCTTACTTGTTTATTTAAAGAAAACAAGTTAGTATTGTACTGCAAAATACAAAATCATGCCAAAATAATGTTGAATCATGACAACATATAGGCAGGAAAGTACTCTTTGTATTACATAACGTAACCCTTACGTTCTTCATGAATGTCAATTTTTCTAAATATTCTGCACCAGGTAGGAGGGAAACAGTTGCTCAAAGAACATAGGGTGTACTCAAATGAAAGTTTTCAAAATCTGGACAGGCTAACTGGTGGTGGTGGGGTTCAGCCCCTGACCATTGCACATTTACTCAAACTGTGAACAACCTTGTTCTCACATAAGCTTTTTACAGACCTTTGGATGAACTGAGTCAGGTAGAGCCTACCTTCCAATCATTATCCCTAACTCCTCAATTTCAGCATACCCGCTCCATTGCCTGAATAAGCTTATAGTGTTGACTGAGGTCTGGTCTCATGCAGTTGTAGCTACACAGTTGGCTTTTCATATTTAACTGCAACATTTATAGGTTTTTGCCATGTGGTTCATAGTTAAATCCTATGCACATTTCCTCGGAAATATGTGATGTTAAGTTTAATAAAGCTTTGTCTTTGGTAAGAGGATAGTGAATTGCAGCCTTAAAGATGGGAAAGTTATCATAAGGACACATGGCTTCTGTAACATTCTAAGTCCTAATGAAATAAAAGAAACAACAGCGTGGAATTAAATGCATGTATCATTACCTCCCCCCAGAGAAAATGCCCCATATAATGTGGATTTAGTCCTCTATGAGCTCCTTTCTTTAGGTTGTTGCAGCTCACACATTTTGTCAGGGGCATAGTGTAGGTCAGTAATGTGCACCAGTTAATGGGGCAAACAGAACACAGAATGGAGCCTTTGCCTTGGGAGGAACACAGTTGTAGTCTGAAATGTGGTTCGAGTCCTCCTACAACAGCCAGTCAGATCTATCGCCCACAAGAAATCGGTATCACTCACAGGAGAGCTGGGTCACTGTTTTTCAGGCTGAGGAAAACACAAGAGCCCAGGATGAGAAGATCATCTGGGATCAGGGGGCATCTGAACAGAGAAGACTGCTCTACCTTATGCTTTTCTCCATCACCTCCCTTCCTCTCTATTGGGGTAGCCACTTTATTTATTTATTTAATGTCAAATTTAACAAAGAAGAAAAATGAAAAACACAGAAAGATTTTTTTTAAAAAAAAAAGGGAGAGGGGGAAAACACTAAAGACTACCAGTTCACATTGAGAATACAATAACCACCTTCAGTACTTCCATCTTAAAATCAAACATATAAATTGATACAAGCCATCCAGGTGTCCAAACAAGCATCGATGTGAGATTGGCATTTAAAATAATAATAATATATGTTTCAATGTAGTAAGGCTAGTGAAGTTCTCAGGCCATTGTGTAATAGATGGTGGGTGTTTATCTTCCCAGGCCCTTAATCATAAGGCTCTTAATCATAAGGGCTTGTAAAACCTACTTCTGTTGTCTTGTGTTAACCCCCATATTGCAGGAAGCTAATCATGAATAAGATTTTGCCAGTACAAAATTGATGAAGACAACATATGCCACAATGGGATCCTTTCAGAACTACACCTCCAGCATCTATGTGTATTCTGCAATGTACAGACCTTCTACAGTACAGTATACCTTGAGATAGCCACTTTGACCTAAAGTTGACTTTCAGCCTGGGACAAATGACTTCATCTAATGAATGGGCATCTCTTCTGGTTCAAATGCTCTGGGGGTATTACTACAAAGCAGAAGGTTTTCTAAAAGGCAAGCAATTTAACTGCATACTTTCATCTATATAATCTCTGGTTACGAAGAGCCAGAACATTTTGTCTTCAGCTGGTCTGACTCCTGAAACAACCCAGGCCAACACAAGACTATAAACACCAATAAACTAGTAGAAGATTAGGCAACAGCAGACCAAATTTGATAGATATTCAATATACAGTCGTACCTTGGAAGTCAAACAGCTTAGTTCCCGAATGTTTTGGATCTTGAACATCGCAAACCCGGAAGTGACTGTTCCGGTTTGTGAACTATTTTTGGAAGCCAAATGTCCGGCAGAGCTTTCTGCAGCCAATCAGAAGCCTCACTTCAGTTTTCGAACATTTTGGAAGCTGAATGGACTTCCGGAATGGATTCCATTTTACTTCCAAAGTATGAATGTATTAGATTGCCCCTTGACGAAAGAGAAGCCATTTTTCTTCTGGTTGGGCCTGTTTGAGCCAAAAGTTATGCTTTCAGCCTGTTAAACATGACTGGTTTGGGATTCCTGCAGTATAGTTTCCACTTCTATTCAACTGTGCAAATGGGTGGACATTTCCTCTACATGATTTCTCATAAATATTTTTCAGCCCCTATTGGGAAACTGTCATTCTTTCTCATGAGGAATGAACCACATACCTTTATTTTATCTGGGGTTGTTTTTTTATATAAAAAAAAATCTAATGCTTGAGTTTAGAATAGTATATATCTATACCTGAATGGATTTTTCCTCCTAGGAAAAGAATGTCATATTTCTTTGGGAGAGCAGTAGCGTTAGTGAGGACACCTGCTTGGAATCCAATTTGTGGGGTGCTATGAGAGAAAGGCATTTTGCTTTATGATGAAAGAAAAGCAGAAAACTTTCAGCAAATAGATCAGGAAGAAACAAAGAGAAGCAAGGAAAGCACTCTGGTGGGATGGCACAATGGGTCAGTTTCAGGACGTGTTAAGGGCACACATAAAATGAGGATGGGGCAGCGTGAGGTCCATGGGTAGCAGGTTGCCCATCTTTGCTTTAGGTTCATCTACACAATTATGCAGATATTTTGCTAGCCTTTTATGAGAATGCTCCACAAGTCTGACTCTCTGCCTCAATCTCTTCCTGATCTCCCTTGTTAATATGGGTGAGATGGGAAATTAGAGAGGTAAGGGAACCTGTAACCTTTTGTGTATTTCTCTTAGAAATAGGAGTATGGCAGTTCTGCACTGCTGCACAGAAGATTCAGCAGTCCCTTCGTGATATAAGCAGTCATTATTCTCTGGTCTCATCTCAGACCTATTTGCATGCCTAGCCAGCAAAACAGACCTCATGCAAAGAAGCATTTTGTGATGTGAGGGAGCATTCTAGATGGTGTGCTTTTATATTGACACAGCAAGCTGAAATATGATGTGCTTTAAGTCTTATGTGGAAATGCTTTTAGTCAGACCCTTAGGACCATTTCACACACTACATAAAGGCAAACCACAGATAGCCAAGAGGTTGCTCCAGCTACAATGGGTGTAGCTGAATAATAAAATGTGTAGTTCACTTCAGATTCTTATATGTTTGTTTAAGGAATGTATTATCTGCTCAGTGGATATTTATCTCCTTTAAATCATTGCTAAGAAATTGTGCTTAATTTAGTTGTACACAAAACTTGCATTTGCAGAGATTGAAATGTGTGCTATATTTGTGTTATTGTGTATCTGCAGAAAATAATAAACTGTTCCAGCATATTCTTCATACCTGATAGGAGTTTGCTGTTTGAGTCACCTACTGTGTAGGGAATTCTAATTGAGCTCTTTGGTATGAATATTCATGACAAAAATGAAACTGGTTTAGAAAGAGATTATACATAATTCACTGCTGCCTTGGAACTGCACTGACTCATACATAGCTGTCAAGATTTACCTGGGGAGAGTTATAATTCATAAAGTGTCTTTTAAAAATTACACTAGCATTTGGGGCAGGACAGGGTTTGATAATTTCTTCACAGAACTTTTCAAAGATGATCACATGAACAAGCAACATTAGCTTTTAAATTCTCCACTTGTGTTCTTTTGATTAGACATGAACTTTTTGGTTTGTATTGGTATGAAAAAAGAAATGCTCTTTGAATGATCAGGTACAAGTGACGGTAACTTGTTACTGTTGAAACGGTTTACTGTGAGCTGCGTTATTCAAAGGCAAGAGAGGAAACTTCACATACTTCTTGGAGGCTAATATATGTCCTACAACCTTGATTCTAAAAACTGTTGCTGGATCAGTCCCTGTCACACACAAGTAAAATACCTTGTATCTCCTTTTGTTTTTAAGAAATCCTTTGTCCACTTTGCTATCAGACTTATTTTTACTGCCTGGAATCATCAATAACCTGCCTCTTTCTTCCATGCCATCAAATTCAACAGGTATTTTGAGTGAACCATTGATAAGGAAGTCCAACAGTGTCACATTTGACTTCAAAGGAAGAAACGTCTGAAAAATGAGGGAAGTGGTTAAAAGGAAGTTGAAAAGGAAGGTCAAGTGGTTAGAATCTCTAGAGAATGCATGGGGGTTATTCAAAACCACAGTAATAGCAGCTCAGAAAGAATGTATACCACAGATCAAGAAATGTGCAGGCTGCTAGAGGCAAGAGGACTTCCTTCATGAAATGGAAGTTGTGGCCAGATGAGGAGAAGGAAAAGGAATACATACTTTGGAAGAAACAGGCAGTAATGGAAGAATACATACTTTGGAAGAAACAGGCAGTAATGGAAAGAAAGAAAGAAAGAAAGAAAGAAAGAAAGAAAGAAAGAAAGAAAGAAAGAAAGAAAGAAAGAATTTGAGAAGTACAGTGGTACCTTGGGTTACGAACTTAATTCATTCCAGAGGTCCGTTCTTAACCTGAAACTGTTCTTAACCTGAGGCATGCTTTTGCTAATGCAGCCTCCCGCTGCCGCCACACCACCAGTTGGGAAATTTCCAAACAGCCAGCCAGACACGTGTGCTCTAGCTGCCAGGGATGTGTGCTCTAGCTGCACAACCACTGGCTACCCAGGAAAGTGGTAAGAGGCCATTCCTGGCCGTATTAACAAATTAACAATGAATGGATCACCAAGTCTTCTTCATGCACCACATAGTTAAACTATGCAGTTCCCTACCAGAAGATGTAGGGGTGGCTACAAATGTGTACAGCTTTAAAAGGATTCGAGACAAGTTGAGGATAAGGCTGCAAGTCTCCCAGTCCTCTGGTCTTTAAAATGGCAGTGGGGATAATTGTTTTTGCTTGTTACTATGGTATTTATTTTTGTGTTTTTTACATTGTAAGCCACCCTGTGATCCTCAGATGAAGGGTAGTATAGAAAATAAAAATAAAAATAAAAATAAAAATAAAAATAAAAATAAAAATAATAAAAATAATAAAAATAATAAAAATGATGGCTGTGTACTACCTCCAGTATCACAGACAGAATGCCTCTGAATGCTAGTTGCTTGGAACATGAGAGAGGAGACTGCTGTTGTGCTCATGTCCTGCTTTCAGGCTTCCGGTAGACATCTGGTTGGCCAGAGTGAGAACAGGATAATGAATTGAACAAGTCTTTGATGATAGTAGTCTGATGTAGCAAGGGACCTTCGTCCTAACTCGTTCTGTGATGGTGATGTGATCATTCTGTGGAAGCCAGAGTGGTGCATCATACCTGAAATGAAGGGTGACTGGTGGACAAACTGCTGAAGATGCATCAGCTTTCATCACTGGCATCTCTCATTAAGTAGTTATGAACAGAAATGCTGGCAAAGGCTGCCTAAAACTATGTTGACTTCTTTTTTTAAACAGATATACAATGGCTATTTTAACTAATTATTGCCATTTCTAAAGGTAAACCCGAAAAGGGTTTTGCTAAGTTTAACATGCAGATTTTGCGCTATATATTTGAAGCTATTTTTTCTTCAGATGTGGGTATCATCTGCATACGTCAATTAAATATGAAGTAAAAATAGTTCAAAAATCCCCAGCCTACTTAGAACTGTCAGAATAATATGTTGAGTCAAAATTTTGTTCAAAAGTGAGCTAACCATCACCACCCACAGGCAATCCATTTGCAAAAAAAGAAAGGAAAAAAAAAGAATCTCTAAAATACATGCTAGTTATGTCCAGTTCATTGCAGCAAGTGACCTCAGGGTCCTTGGAGATTCGTTGTAAAAGCACTTTAGAGAAGCCTGCATAATCTGTGCTACATAAAAGTCATTTAAGGTTTCTTCTACATGTCCTTTAAACATAAATGGTAGTATTACTTGACAAGGTTGAAAAATAAAAGACAGAGAAGCAACATTGAGAGTTGAGTGAAAACGTAGAGACATCTTATGTTTCAGATGAATACATTAAACAGAGATCTCACACCCATTTGTGGCAGCTCCATCTTTGCAATTGTTCTGCTCTGAACTTTCGCTACTTTTAATCTTTTTCTCCATGTAGGGTGGAGCTGCATCTACTAGCCAAGTGTATGGAGAACAATGGTTGGAAAAGACAAGGAAATAGCACCTCTTCCATATTTTCAGTGTTTCACATCAAGGCAGGGACACATTTTGGCCCCACAAAGTGATCCTATAGGTCCACGAGAGACGCTTTCACCAGCACCAATAACAAGAATCAGTTCAGACCTTGATTTGGTGCTTTGAAAATTAGCCCAGTTTGATCCAAAGTGCATTGGAGGTGGACAATTTGGTTTGGGTCCAAATTTGGAAAACTAAGCTTTGTGTCTCCTCCACTTTCACTATTACGGAGAAATTAAAATTTGTCCATAACTTATTTTTAAAAATACTTTTGACAGAAGTGAATGGAATTTGTTGGCATAGTGGCTTCTCTTGAGAGAATAATACTACAGACAAACAGGTAAATAGGCCCTGGGGATTTTGTGGGGGGAATGTTTTAAATATATGTGTTTGTTTGCAGTCTCTCATGAGTGCTTGAGACGATAAAATGGGGATCAGAAGAAATAAATCTCTATCTGACTTTTAGAAGACATCTGAAGGTAGCCCTGCACAGGAAAGTTTTTAATGTTTGAGGTTTTTTGTGTTTTAATACTGTGTTGGAAGCCACCAAGATTGGCTGGGGCAACCCAGTGAGATAGGCGGCATATAAATAACATCACTACTACTACTACTACTACTACTACTACTACTACTACTAACCAGGCAACACACCTTGAGCTTCTTGGAGGAAAGGTGAGATATAAATGTAATAATAAATAAAATATAAAAGTACAAAGCTGATTTGACTGAAGTGGATGTGTGGGCATACAGTATGGTAATGTCATAGCTTTCCTTCTCAGACCTCAAACTGTTACTACGACTGAAGGTTTTGAAAGTTTTATTGATGACATCAAGGTTGAATCTCAATATTGGGTTACAGATTAGAAGCAGGTAAAGCATAGCAGGGGACGCGGGTGGCGCTGTGGGTAAAACCTCAGCGCCTAGGACTTGCCGATCGCATGGTTGGCGGTTCGAATCCCCGCGGCGGGGTGCGCTCCCGTTGCTTGGTACCAGCGCTTGCCAACCTAGCAGTTCGAAAGCACGTCAAAGTGCAAGTAGATAAATAGGGACCGCTTACTAGCGGGAAGGTAAACGGCGTTTCCGTGTGCTGCGCTGGCTCGCCATATGCAGCTTGTCACGCTGGCCACGTGACCCGGAAGTGTCTGCGGACAGCGCTGGCCCCCGGCCTCTTAAGTGAGATGGGCGCACAACCCTAGAGTCGGACACGACTGGCCCGTACGGGCAGGGGTACCTTTACCTTTACCTTTTTAAAGCATAGCAGAGACCGATAAGACATGGTTAGGCTTAGCTAAGGCATATATCCAAAAATTGACACACCCCCTGTGCTCTCCATTTGAAGAGTGAGGCAGGGACACCTATTTGTGTGGGTTATTTCCAGAACCTCAGGACTAGGCAAGCAAACAGGTATTAAACCATAGAGGCTGGAGGTACATAGTTTGCTCAGACCAGCACTGTTGCCTCTGCATCCTTGATGAAAGAGGTGGAGCCAGTGGAGCCAGCACCACGTTCGACTTACAGTATCCCCAGGCAGCAGGGCCTAAATGGTGCATAAATGGTGCTGGTGTTTGATAGTTGCTGCCTATATATAAATGGAAGGAAAGTTGGGAAATAGGTCACCACTATGGTTACATAAAAGAGTTGATAACAAAAATTTGGAAGGTAGCAATGATGCAGTGAAGCATGGTGTGAAGGTAGCAGTCAAGCATGCAGTGGAGATAGGAGTGAAGCTTATGTAGCTGGTCACATTAAGAAATGGCAGACAAAGAACATATCGTTTTCAGAGACAAATGGCTTCTATTAATTGAATTTATGAAAAACAGACACAATGTAAATATTGATTAGTATAGTAGTCGTCACTTTTAGCACTTTTTAAAGTGTGTGCTACTTTTCATCTCATTTATGAATATTTTACCTATGTTTTAACCTAGTTATTTTGCATGTGTAAGGTGAACATTGATTTGTTCTTCACAGAAAGGATGGTAATCTATTCCTTTTTAACCACACTACTTTACATTCTGCTGATGGAGTACACCAGATTGAGGTAGAATCTCCAAGTCATCTTTCTGTCTAGAGCACTGATGTTAGACATTTAAGTGTTAGATAAAACAAAAATACTGTTGGTTTTACTATTGAAAATGCCTTTCCCATCAATCTGCAATAAGGAATGTGGTGCTTTGTGCTAAAGTGGCCGTGCTAAATTGGATTACAGAGCTATAGTTCAAGCAATAGTTCAGATGCTGCTATGAGAAAGACATCTACTTTTTAAACTGGAGTGATTTATACGGCTCTTTCAAAAACTTGCAAATATGTTCATTAATGGCTCTCAAGGAAGCAGAATTTAATGAAAGCTATATGAGATGGAAAATTTATGTATTTTCATAATGCAATAATGTCCTTCCAGAAATATATGCAATTTTTTTATTTATGGACACCATGCATCAGTCCTTTTGAAACGCTTCTCTCATTCTTGTTCTACATGGAAAACATGGAGTGTGGACGGAAATTGAATTTTATGTGATTTTTAAAATAATCTGACATTGTGTATTTAAGCAAACAGACCTGTGTTGAAATCCTGCCCAGAGATACTTCCCATTATCCCTTGATGAGGTTGTAGCTGATCAGCCATAAGTAATTTCTGGTAATTTCTGTTTGCAAGGGGAAAGCATATGTACCACTAAGAGCTTGACTTTCTGGCATAGTATAACCAACTTTGTGAACTATTATTAGAGGACAATGGTGACAGATTTCACTCTACAGCTTGGGAGGCAAAATAACAGAAATAAAAGAAAAACAGTGGGTGGAACTTTGGGTTAAATTCAGCAGAACCATGAACAGTGTGGCTGACGATCATGGCAAGGAATGACCAAACTAGATGTGATGCTAAATGCAGCTTTAATTAGCATGGTTTTCAAAGTGTAAATAGCATGTGCAGGATAACCGGGAAAGAGTTTGTGATTAAAATGTGCTCCCTCAAAATGTAATAAAATGCTCCTTGCAAAGGAAAAGGAAACTATGGAGGCATGTGTTTGATCTGTCTGGTAGATGCATGACATGTACGTGTGAATGGAGGAAGATCGCTGAACTCTCCTGCTCCTGCTCTCAACCACAGAAGACCCATTAGACCTTGGTAGGAAGGCTCATCAGACTTTTCTTCAGCTCTAGTATAAACACCGACAACTGGGAAACACTGGCCTGAGAGCGCTCCAATTGGAGAACAGCCTTTACTAAAGGTGTCATGGGCTTTGAAGACACTCAAACTCAGGAGAAAAGGGAGAAACAAGCTAAGAGGAAGGCATGTTTAGCAAACCCTCACCATGATCAACTCCCACCCAGAAACTTATGTCCCAACTGTGGAAGGATGTGTAGATTCAGAATTGGCCTCCATAGTTACATACGGACTCACTGTTAAAACTGTGTTTATGGAAGACAATCTTACTTGGCTTTGAATGATCACCAAAGAAGAAGACTTCAGCCTTGCTCAGTTGCATTGCAAGTGTCTTAAGTGAGTTCATGATACCAGAGCAGATGAAGGGAAAGGATAGGGATGAGATGTGTGATGGGATGATGAGCTGCTTGTGCGTAAAATGCAAGTCCCTCAGAGTTTGATCAGGTTTTCAAACCTCTGCCTGTGACGGAGCCCCTCCAGCATGGCTGCGTCAATCGCTAGTAGAATCCGAAAGTGGTTGCTTTCGGAAACGTTTCCAACATAAAAGCTCTTTCACGGAAACACGTCTTCTGGACTCTCTGCGTGACAGTTTCCGGCGAGGAGTGGGTGTCCCTATAGGAGGTCCTGAAACCTCTCCACTGTTTTCGCTGGAAACGTCTCTGAGCCATCCCTCCGACTCACTTTCCCTGGAAGTTCCTGCTCGCCCCCTACTGGTTCCCTCTTCAGCTGCTACGTCTCTTTCAACCTCAGGGAGCCTTTGCACCTCCTGTCCTTCCGATGGCAGTTCCCTGACATCCACCTCCCCTCCAGGGCCCCCTTCACCCCCTCCCGTCTCCTCCCCTCCGGGCTGGGAGGAAGTAAAACCCCTGAAAGAACCTTCATCATCGTCCGAAGTTTCGAACACTTCCCTCCACCTGCTACTGTCCCTCGTCTCTCGATACTCCTCGTCTTCGGAGTCTATTCCCTCTTCCAAATCCGACTCCGTGAATCCTTCCATTTCCTGTTCCTCGTCGGTGGTGCCGAAGTACTCCCTCCTAAACCTTTCTACCGGCTGTGGTTTCCTAGGGAATCTTTGGTGGAATGTTTCTGTTAAAACCTCGTCATTGACCTCCCCTGCAGTCACCCAGGTGTTTTCTGACTCCGGTTCCCCTTCCCACGCCACCAAATACTCTACCTGATTTCCCTTCCACCTGGAATCGAGGATTTCCGCTACATGGTTGCTGCGTTCCCTTTCTTCCAAGGCTGGTCCCCTGGCGTGCTCCCCTTCACGTCCCCCCCTGTATGGTGACAGTAACGACCTGTGGAACACTGGGTGCAATTTCATGTGGTTGGGTAACCGGAGTTTGAAAGCCACTGGGTTGACCTGCTGAATGACCTCAAAGGGTCCCAATCTTTTGGGCCTCAATTTCTTACAGCCCCCTTTGAACGGCAACCCTTGGGTTGACAGCCACACCTGATCGCCCACCCTAATGGTTTCACCTTCCCTCCTGTTCTTGTCTGCCTGCTTCTTATATTGTGCCTTGGCCCTTTCTAAGTTGAGCTGGAGCTGATGATGGATCGCTTCCATCTCTTCTACAAAATGCTCGGCCGCTGGGACGCTCCATCTCTCCCCTCCCTCCCCTGGAAATGCCCTGGGGTGACACCCGTAATTAGCCAAAAAGGGGCTCATCCCTGTGGACACATTCTCCGCATTATTGTAGGCAAATTCTGCCAGCGCCAACTTTTCGATCCAATCGTTCTCTCTGTCATTGACATAACACCTCAGATATTGTTGGAGTATGCCATTTGCTCTTTCCGCCTGCCCGTTGGTTTCTGGGTGCCGGGCAGTCGAAAAATTGACTTCCACGTGCAGCAAGCTCATGAGCTTCCTCCAGAACCTGGAAGTAAATTGTTTGCCGCGGTCTGAGATCACCCTCAAGGGGGCGCCGTGCAACCTAAAGATGTGTTCTACAAACAACTTCGCTGTTTCTTCCGCTGTGACTGCATGTGAGCATGCCACAAAGTGGCACATCTTGGTTAACAGGTCTACTACTACCATGATGGCTGTTTTCCCCTTGGATTTCGGCAGATCCGTCATAAAATCTATTGATACCGCTTCCCAAGGCCGTTCTGGTGTGGGTAATGGTTCTAATAACCCTGCCGGTGCCCTTCTGTCCCCTTTGGCTCGCTGACATTGGTCACACCCTCTTACATACTCCTTTACATCTTCCCTCACCTTGGGCCACCAAAATTCCCTGGTCACCAACCACATGGTCTTGTGTTGCCCAAAATGTCCCGCCGTGGGGCTATCGTGCAACTGCTTGAGTATTCTTCCCCTCAATTCACCTTCGGGTATATACAGTGCCCCTTTGTAATACAATGCCCCATTTCTTTCCTCAAAACCTCCGGGGCCCTCGCCCTCCCCCCTGAGACCTCTGAGCTTATCCTGGGCATATTCATCATTTTCCGTTTCCTCTACCAGTTCACGTTGCCCCACCATCACCGCCCCACACACCCAGCGGTCCTCAGGGATGACATGTCTCTCTTCGATTGCCCCCTCCCCCTCCAAATACTCTGGTTTGCGTGAGAGGGCATCCGCCCTGACGTTTTCTGGGCCTGGCACATAACAAATTTCAAAGTGGAATTTGGAAAATTCCTGGGCCCATCTGACTTGTCGTTGGTTGAGTACTCGAGCTGTTCTCCAATACTCTAAATTCTTATGGTCGGTGCACACTTGCACCTTGTGTTGTGCCCCAATCAATAAATGTCTCCACCTCCGGAACGCTTCGTGGATGGCGAGTAGTTCCCTGTCATACACCGTGTAGTTCCTCTCGGATTTATTCAGCTTCCTCGAGAAGAAGGCACAAGGTCTCCACTCCGACGTACTCCTCCCCGGTTGAAGAAGTACTGCCCCGATAGCCCGGTCGGACGCATCGGTTTCCACTCTCATGGGTTTTCGTAAGTCCACATGCAGAAGTTGCTCTTCCGAGGCGAAAGCCCTTTTCAGTTCTTCAAATGCTCGCTCCGCCTCCGCCGTCCAAACAAATTTCTTCTTGCTGCTGAGGCAGTCGGTGATGGGCGCCGTCAAATGTGCAAAGTTCTTGATGAACTTCCTATAAAAGTTCCCAAACCCCAGGAATCTTTGCACATCCTTCTTAGTCTTCGGTGTCTTCCATTCCAGTACCGCTTGGACCTTGCCTGGGTCCATGGCCAATCCCTTGTCTGACAAGCGGTACCCCAGGAATTCCACCTCCTTGGTATGAAACTGGCACTTCTCCAGTTTCACCCACAGCTGGTTGGCTTGCAGCTTGCTCAACACTTCTCGAACGTCCTTCACGTGCTGCTCCTCATCCTCCGAATACACCAACACGTCGTCTAAAAAGGCCACACAATTCTTGTAGAGCAAAGGTCCCAGTACGTGGTTCATAAAAGCTTGAAAGCACGCCGAGCCTGCTTGTAGACCGAAGGGCATAACGAGGTATTCAAAGGCCCCCAAAGGGGTGAACATAGTGGTCTTCCATTCATCCCCCTTCCTTATGCGTATCAGATTGTACGCCCCCCGCAGGTCCAGCTTTGTAAAAATTTTCCCCTTCCTCACCCGGGTCAAAAGGTCATCAATTCGGGGCATCGGAAAAGCCAGGGGTTCTGACACTGCATTGAGGGCCCTAAAGTCCACTACAAGCCTCGGCTTATCTGTGTTTTTTTTGTCCACAAAAAACACTGGGCTGCCCCCCACCGCTCGTGACTCTCTGATGAAACCTCGCTTCAGGTTCTTGTCAATGAACTCCCTCAACTCCTGCATCTCCCTGTCAGACATGGCGTACAGCTTGCCCACTGGGAGTTGGGCCCCAGGGAGTAGGTTGATTTGACAGTCAAAGGGTCTATGCGGCGGCAGCTTGTCTGCTTCCCTTTCGCTGAATACGTTGCTCAGATCTGCGTATTGCGGGGGCACCTTCCCTTTATCCATTACTTCCATCCCGGCTAGGGTGACTCCGGCTCCTCCCGGAACCTTCCCCTGCTTGCAGTGTTCTAGGCAATACGCTGACCCAAATGAGACCACCCTCTGATGCCAGCCCACTAGCGGGTCATGTAGCGCCAGCCAGCTCATCCCCAAAATGATGGGAGCTCCTCCCAAGGTGGCCACATTAAACGCTATTGGTTCAGTGTGCCTTGCCACCCTCATTATCATTGGGACAGTCTGTTGGCTAACTTCTCCTCCCAGCAGCTCTCTGCCATCAATCGTGGTCACCTGCAAGGGGTTACTTAAAGGGATGGTCTGTATCTGGTGCTCAGCTGCAAACTCCTTACTCATAAAATTACAGGAGCTGCCTGAATCCAAAAGCGCCTTGACCTGTAGGGGGTGTCCATTTGGCAGCTCTAGTGACACTTCTATCACTAAAGCAGGTCTGGGTGGTTCTGGCGTGGGCACTTTCACTGCTCTTTGGCCTGGCTGCTGTGCCCCGACGGTGGGAGCAAGGCGTTGGCTTTTACTTGCTCCTTGCTTTCCTCCTCCCTTTCCCCAACAGCTCCTGCCATCCCTTGCCATTCCTTTCTTTGTGGGCAGACTCTGGCAAAGTGCCCTGGCTGTTGGCAGAGATAACATTTCTTGGCGCTCTTTCCCTCCTTCTTCCGCCCTTCACTGGGATTTGAAACTGCGCGCGCCCGCGCTGTTCCAACTTCCATCGGCTCTGCCGGCGGGAAAGGTGGCTCTGGAATGTCCGGAATGCGCAGTTCCCTCCAACGTTCTCCTTTCCCCTCCCGCCTTTCCAAAGCTCTCGCTTCCTGGCGCGCTCCTATGGCCAGCGCGGATTTGGTCAGCTGATCCATAGACTCGGCCCTTGGCCCCCGGGAAAGTTCATCTTTAACGGCCGAAGAAAGCCCCTCTTCAAAAAGCATTTGGATGGGTTCCGCCGATAGGTCCCACCCCAATTTATGAATCAACATAGTAAACTCAGTCCAGTACTCACGGACAGATCGGCTCCCCTGTTTGCAAGCCATTAACTGCCTTCGTACCACCCCCTGCTCAATGTCACTGGAAAACATCAGGTCCATGGCACGAAAAAACTTCCTCGTGTCCTTTAGTATCTCATTATTCACTGCCATCAGGGGTCGAACCCAATCCTTCGCCCCCCCTTCGAGATGGCCAATTACAAAAGCCACTCGCGATTCCTCGTCGGGGAAGTCATCATACTGCAGGTTGAGAGCGTATTGCATCTCAGTTCTAAAGGCATGATAGTTTCTGGGATCTCCCCCGAATTTCTGCACCAATCCTGGCACCTTTCTGGCTATCGAGGTGGTTTTCTCCTTTCCCTTTTCTGCATCCTGAGCCCTCCTCTCCTCAAGCCTCGTCGTTTGCATGGCAAGCTGGATCTCCAACGCCCTGTACCTTTCTTCCAGGCTTGGACCTCCTCCAGCTGCTCCTGCTCCTCCGGTTCCGGCTGGGTCGCTCATGATGCCGCTGCTTGCACAAGCTGGCTTTCAGGGTCTTTCGGATTGCTGTGATGGGATGATGAGCTGCTTGTGCGTAAAATGCAAGTCCCTCAGA
Organism: Podarcis muralis; assembly: GCF_964188315.1. Classification (NCBI taxonomy): domain Eukaryota; kingdom Metazoa; phylum Chordata; class Lepidosauria; order Squamata; family Lacertidae; genus Podarcis; species Podarcis muralis. Next base: position 43,315,650 of record NC_135658.1, read on the forward strand.
GTTTGATCAGGTTTTCAAACCTCTGCCTGTGACGGAGCCCCTCCAGCATGGCTGCGTCAATCGCTAGTAGAATCCGAAAGTGGTTGCTTTCGGAAACGTTTCCAACATAAAAGCTCTTTCACGGAAACACGTCTTCTGGACTCTCTGCGTGACAGTTTCCGGCGAGGAGTGGGTGTCCCTATAGGAGGTCCTGAAACCTCTCCACTGTTTTCGCTGGAAACATCTCTGAGCCATCCCTCCGACTCACTTTCCCTGGAAGTTCCTGCTCGCCCCCTACTGGTTCCCTCTTCAGCTGCTACGTCTCTTTCAACCTCAGGGAGCCTTTGCACCTCCTGTCCTTCCGATGGCAGTTCCCTGACAAGATGGTATGTGAACAGAGACATGTGAGGATGCAGTGATGGTGGTGATGGTGGCAACGTTGAGAGAACCAAACCATGAAGATGCACCAGAGGCTTTCCAAGCAACTCAAAGCAGACAATGTGAAAATGACCAATTGTACAGTTGGATGAAATCCTCACCTTATCTATGACCACATAGCTTCATAGAGACAGGGGTGCCTGATTGCCTGAGGAACCCATACTCCCCAACTACAGTTGAATAGATGCCTGAAGTCTTTTTAGTATATTGATAATGATAATGATAATAATAATAATGTATTATTATTTATTCCCCAGCCACTCTGGGTGACTCCCAACAGAATATTAAAACATGATAAAACATCAAAGATTAAAAACTTCCCTATACAGGGCTGCCTTCAGATATCTTCTAAAAGTTAGGGAGTTGTTTATTTCCTTGCCATCTGCCATCTGCCTGGTTCCCTGTAACCTTACTTCTTGCAGTGAGGGAACCGCCAGAAGGCCCTTGGTGCTGGACCTCACTGTCCGGGCTGAACGGTGGGGGTGGAGATGCTCCTTCAGGTTGTCACAGTGTAGAAGAACCACAATTGGTCTGTCCCAAGTAGAAGGCAGGACTTCTTGTTTTTCTTGGACAATAACCACACTTGCTGCATAGCTAGATGCTTTTCTTAGATCAGGAAGAGGAGATTCGAAAACTGTTTGTGGTATAATGTAAAGTCAGATGCTCAAAGGAAAGATGTTCAAAAATAAACATTCTACTGCATGTGCACAAGCCCTTTAAGCAAGCCAAAAGTAGCTCTTTGGATCCTGGCCACTGTGTGTTGCTATTTCTACTTGTGCAATGGTTTCTCTTTTGAGTCAGATAGAAATACAAGGAATAAATAAATCATATCAGGAAGCATTTGTGGTGAAACAATGTGTGTTGCTCAAAATTCTTGGCAACCAAACCCAGTAACATTTTGTAAAACATGATTTGATGTTAGAATGCCAAATTACACATCACGACTGATCAACTAACTGTGACTTTCTGTAATAAAGACTCCACATGGAAAATGTTGCTCAAACAACATCTTGGATGCAGAGACAGACAATATTATTCAGGTCTACTAACAAATGGTCTGATATTCCCTCGCTGCTTAAAAGAGGCTGATGCTATTCCTTAAGGTGCCAGAGTAATAGTCAGGTTTTGCTCATCTGAAAATCATTTTTTAAAAAACCAAAAAAACCCAGCTTTTCTAATAAAGCAGAAATGATGCCTTTTAGATGAAAATCCAGCAGAATTCCACAGCAGAATTCAACTTGGTTAGTATGGCACTCCTAATCGCATAATTCGTTACCTACCCTCTTGATTTAACAGGTCTAGTTCTTCAAAGCGGTACAATATTCATCATAAAGTGCAAGTATTGTAATAAAATAAATATAAATGTACACTTTCCCCAGAAACTTAGATTTAACTCTTCATCTGAAATGTTCATAATGTAAGGAAAGATGGATTCAGGGCCCTTCAAGATGCGACTTTTAGTGAGTATTCAGGGTGATTATGCTCTTGACAGAGGGTGGCTCCTGGAGGGGCAAGGGGGAGAACAGTGAAGAGAGGAATCCTCAGTTATTTTAACATTTTGTTTGTAGCTGTTAGAGATGAGAAGCTCGCCCACTTCTGGCTCACATTCTGTGCCCTCTTATACAATCTCTCTCTGCGCCTCCTTCCTAAATGCCAGGAACCCTCTGGAGCCTCCACTTGTTTTTTGTGTCTCTGTTTGCTTTCTCTTCTGTGGAAAGACAACAAGTTTACACTTGTGCACAATTGCACAGGGAGAGTAGGTGCCATGGAGCCATAGCACAACTAATTGCTGTTTTAAAGGGGGGGATGAGGGCAGACTTCTGGGATGGAAACAATGAAGTGGGAGGAGTCAAAGGAGGCCAGGGCAGAGTTAATAATGAAGAACTATTGAAAAATATTATTTTAAGCAGCAGGAAGAGCAGATGGTCCAGAACAAAACCATTAGAAATGCACATTGAAAGTGTAATCTTTCATTTTTATCATATAAACATTGGTTTAGTTTTTAATTACACTTAATTATTTTCCCAGGGCACTCGAATCACAGTGATTTGGGAAAGGGATATGTTGAAATAAATATTAAAACTAATCCTGCCCATTCCCCTATCCAAGCCCTTAGAAAGATCTTTGTTCCAGGGAGCAGAGACTGTATCACCAGAAGTGTAGGGTGGTTGGTTGCAGAAGTCCACACCCCATCAATGCCCCCTGGGATATTATACCTGCCGCTGCCTAAACCCTATTGGACCCACTCCAAAATGGTAAAGTCTTCTCAGCTATCATTTTGAAATTTAGCAGTGTTCATACCCTCAGAAGGGGTGACAATGCCTGCAAATCTCATCCAAATCTGACAGAAAATAAATTATATAACAAACTTTAGAGGTGTCCTACCCTAAAATCCCTGGATGTGCCTGCCTACAATTTGGCAAGCTTACTCTACTTTGGAGAGCCTCTTATGCTTGGAAATTTTATCTACTTCCTTGAAAAGGGGAGGAAAGTTATAGATATTTTTATATTCCCAATTACAGTGAATTGAAGGGAAATGGCTTTGTTTTTAAGACATCTAATTCAGGCCAAAATAATGTGTTTAATGGGAAAGACACAGAGCTGCTTCAAAACAGAACAGACTGCTTCCCAAAGCCCCGGGTGCAAGCTGAATCTTATGGCCGGTGTACCTGCCCCCCTTTGGATTCCCAGCTCTAATTTGTGCTGCATCCTATTTATAGTTTCCTCAGGATCCTGCTGACATTAATATATCCCTGTGTTAGTCCCCTGCCCACCACAATATTAGGCCATAACTAATGCAATGACCCGCATAATGGCTCTGATCTCTGTGTTTGTTTCCCCCAGGAAATCAGCCAATGGTTGACCTAATGCCAGTTGTAGGCAGTCATAGAGGTACATTTCTGGTTGGCCACTGTGAGAACAGGATACTGGAATGTATCCTGTGAGAACAGGATACTGCTTAGCATCACTGAGGAGGCTGCCACATCTGCCTGCTGGGACCACATTGCATTGCCCCTCTTCTACATAATTTTGGGAAATGCTTATAAGCATTTATCTTCAACTGAGGAACACTAGATTACATACAAAGCTTATAACATCCTCAGAGCCTCCAAGTGTCCCTATTTTCCAGGGACAGTTCTGGATTTACAGAAGCTGTCCCTGGTTTCTGATTTGATCCCAGAATGTCCTGTTTTTCCTTAGGGTGTCCCTATTTTCATCGGTGAAATTTTGGAGGGTATGGAGTTATCTGACCCCCAAGCCAAGAAGTATCTATATAACCTTTAGAAGACATCTGAAGGCAGTCCTATATAGGGTATTTTTTTTAATGTTTAATGTTTTATTATGTGTTTATATATGTTGGAAGTCATCCAGAGTGGTTGGGGCAGTCCAGTCAGATGGGCAGGGTAAATAATAATAATAATAATAATAATAATAATAATAATAATAATAATAATTGTAATTGTAATAGAACATCCCTGTTTTCATTGGAGAAATGTTGGAGGGTATGCATCTTTTCATCTAGTCTACACTACAGCAAAGTCTTGCTATCACATTCACCGCCACAGTAGCAATCACCTGGAAGAAATGTAACAGTTGATGGGAAATATACATTTTGATGAAAATATAAGATCTCTGTCATTCAATTTTTCCAGTCGTTTGATTCAGCCGTGGTGACACGAGGAAGAACTGGTGTGCAAACACTTGTTACTGATCAGATATGACATTACTTCTGACAGAATATCAATTACGTCTCGATAGGCATGACTGCAGAAACCTGGTGTTTGATGCATTCTTATAATTTTGTACTTTCAGAATTTGAACTTTGGAGAATCTCCTTTGTAAAACAATCTATATTTGCCTGTTTATTTAAATAATTTGTTAGCTACTCTCAGAGCAGCTTGCGGATAAAAAAATCAACAGGTTATGGAACTTGATGTGTTTCTTTAGCATGTTTCCAAGGGTGGAAGACAGGTGGTTCTTAATGTCTGTCCATTCTCATCTAGACTTACATTCGAATGCACATTTAAAGTTCTAAACGGCTTGGGATCCCCAAGCCATGAAAGAGCATCTCTTCCCCATGCAATCTATATTAGAGGCGCATTACTTCACAGTAGCAGGGGATGTGATGGGGCAGATGGAAACACCCACCAGACAGCAACATCTATTACCAAATCAATAGTGATAATGGCAGGTATTTTATAAGTCAATTATAATTTCATTCTCAAACACACATAATTGAATATTGTTGCTTCCATGCAACAGGTTTTTGTAAGGGCAGAAATATTCATCTACTGCCCCCCCCCCCCCCCGATTTGGGTTGGTGTAAAATAGTGGGAAAGTGTGTGAGCAGAAAATCTGAAAATCCTTGATTCAAGTCTTTCTTCCGTCATGAGTCCTCATGGTGGCCTGAAGCAAGCCACTAGCTCCTCATACTTTTTTCATGACATGCCTTACCTTCCAATGATATTTTAAGGATTGCTATGATAAAGCATGCAATATACTTGCTTCTTATATCACTCCCACTAGATGTCAATATAATGTAATATAGAAGAATGGGGCATCCCCATCAGTTTTATTGAGGTCACATGTTGGTTTGTAAGGCAAAAGGTGGCAGCCCAGTTCCCATTAGTTCAGGCCAACTTAACCCCAATTCTTACCACCACCACATCACATTACTAAGTGCAGCAATGATTAAATGGCTTTTAGATGTTGCCAACTCTTGACTTAAAAAATAAAACAAAACCCCCAAACCCAAATTCCAAACATTTAAATAATTTTCAATAGTGGTCTTATTGTTATGCTAAATTATAATATTTCTCTGCATTCGTATAATCACTTTTGCCTTGAAGCATATGAGTCAGCCATAGATTAACAACTGAGACATGATCACTTCTAAGCAAATTAACCTTTTCTGTCTGGGCTAAATTTTCTATTAATATGAAAATCAGCTGCAATTTAATTCCGGTTTGCTTGCATGTGTGCTTTAATTTCAGAACTTATATATTTCCTCAGCTGCACTGTGACTGTACACAGGCATCTACGACAGCTGAGGATGTTATGGGGAAGAACTTTCTGACAGTAAGTGCTGTTTGGCAGGGAAATGGACTCCCTCGTGAAGTTATGGGCTCTCCTTCATCTAAGAGTTGTTGTTTTTTAGCAGAGGTTGGATAGCCATCTGTTATGGATGTTATAGTTGAGATTCCTTCATTGCAGGGGGTTGGACTAGATGACCTGGGGTCCCTTCCAACTCTATGATTCTATGTGAGATCAAGAGCCTTCAACCTACAGCTGGCAGAAATGACCAGTGTAAAGCGTCTCCTGGTAACTTTGGTACTCTTCATTGGTCTATTTCATTGGACCATGCACAAGGAGGCAGGAGGTTTCCACTTATCTCCCTACCTGCCCACCTTTCAAAGAATTGTATGTTGGAATGGACCCCAAGGCCCATCTAATCCAAAACCCTGCACTGCATTTAACAGACATTTCATTTAATCGGCATGACTAATTTAGGTTGATTAATTTTCGTGGGTGTACTCTTATAGGGCTGCATTGAATACAACTGCTGCATAAAGACAGGGTAGTCAAAATCATGAGTGAAGACATTGCCCAGACGCAAAGAGCACAGAGGAAAAACAAGGGACCAGCTGAACTGTTTGTTTCCTCATTTTCATAGCTGCCATTTGCTCAAGGCCAGTACTAGAAAAACCTAGAAAAGAAAATGAAAGAGACTTATAATTTATAATGCATACTTTCATGAATTGCTTGAAGCATTTGACTAATTTCAAACACTTTTCTGAAATGCTAAGCTGCCCTGCATATGAAGTGTGCTAAAAATCACTGCTCCAAAAATAAATTGTCATTATAGGTTGCTTTTCTTTTGTGTTATTTACCTGTTTTGTTTACATTTGGTTGCTGTTGAGTTGTTTCGCAATATTATCAGATTTTATTAATTGGTTTGATAGCTGAGACCACCTTCATAGACCTGTTAGTTAAATACTGCACCATAACGCCAAGCTATTGCACACTGCTGCATAGCATTAAAGTGCTTTTTAAAATGCCCTTGACCTCATTAAAAATAACAAGACCTCTTTACAGCTTTGCAAGCACTTAGCTAGGCTGAAGGGTGTTGTAAAGAGGGTGGAATATATTATGAAGTGCCATACAAAGTCTAAACTAGGTAGGCAATTAGTGAACTAATAAGGGTGCAGAAGTATTTCCTTGGAAACTGTTAATTTTTACATCGATAAGTAATTATCATTTGTGCTGGTAACACCGCATAAATTCATAGCTCGTGCTGGTCTAATAGCATGGCTCAGAAAAATAACAAAGGGATTTTAAAGATTGTAAATGTAATCTTATTGTGAGAAACATGGAAATATAGAAGCCCAAATAGGGGGAAATCAATTAGGAAAGATTAGCACTTCTTATAGCAGCAGTATCTCAAAATATATAGAATGCTACTTCCCCTGTTATTATCTGGGGTAGTGAGGGGAAGTGATATTAATCCAATCCTCCAATCTTGGCACTGTCTTGTCTGTGAGCTATTCTGCCCAGTATACAAAGAACTGAATAACCTGGGACTCAAGCACTGTACCTGAAGAAAAGTGTCTTTTCCAGTATTGTCCCACCTGATTATCAACTGGGGGTGCCCTGTTTGTTGTCACACCAGTGCCTAAAGCTGTCCGGGTGGTGATACATTACGGGGCATTTCCAGTATTCTCCTTAGGTTCAATAAAGCTTAGTACCAGGTAAATGTGTATAGAATTGCATGGTTCTTTCACAGTCTTCATCTTCATATAGAAATCTCCAGACTTCTCTGCAGAAGTTTTGAAGGTGTTCCATGACTTACACATGTAGGAAGAAATGTAACAGAAATATTTTTCTGTTGAAAAGGCTTTCTGACCTTCATTCTGAAGGGAATGCATTCTGGTGCCTGGAAGGACTATTGTGCTTCACAGCTGCATTTGCCGTGCCAACATGTTTAAAATGCTTCAAAGGGATGCATCTCACTGCAATACTGAAATCAGTGGAGGTACTCTGCATATGACTCAGGGTCCAATTAAAATTCTCTCCCTCCTGGGCTTCTCAGGGCAGTAGTCACCCCATACTCTTACAAGTTTAGTGGCTGGGAGAGCTGGGTGGAGGGACCCCCCCACCCCCAAAACTTGGTTCAGTTAGTTTTTGGACGTTGTGTTAGGCTGCAATCCTAAACCCACTTACATGAGAGTGAGCACCTCTGAATTCATTTGGAATGACTTCCTGATAGAATCACTTGAAACATTTTCTTACCCAAAAAGAGGGCATGTCTCTGGAATTGTTAAAGCATTCTGTAGATCTCAGGGTGGAGGAAATGATTTGATTTTTTTCTCTATTGTTCTTAGGCCGATGGTGGCATGTGGAACGTTCAAAAACAGATATTGCACTTTCAAAGGTCAAGAGCACCGTAAATACAATAAATATTCCAGTCTGAGACACACATTTATTATTGGTAATTTTTTTAGCCTGTATTTATATGCTCTTATCAAAAAACTGTTCCTTCAAGAGCCAGAAGCTATATCATATGAGAAAAATGAGAGAGAAGTGAAGAGGTCACACAGGTTTGCGCTATCATAACATGGCAAATATGAAGCAATACATTTTAAATAAAAATTGTCATGCACTGTTGTGATAAGAGAATAGCTGCTTATATTAGAGGAAATTATTCTTATACAATATAGCTCTCCAAGCTCATAAAAGGGCCTGTGCTAAGCATGCAGTTCCTCATGCAGCAATTGGAAAAATGCTATTGAGATAATAAAAAGTATGTGTGAGTGAAAAGTATGGCATGTGTGAGCAACCTTTCCCTTCAATCTGCATTAATAGTTACACTGAGTAAGGTGCATGATCCCATTACAGCATAACACAGTCTTATGAAATCCGATGATACTTTTTGCAATATGCTGCCTTTTCTTCTTGCTTTGACAAGAATAACATTCAAATGTCCTCGCTTACAATACCTGTACATGCATGGCTGGGGGGGGGGGGAATCTAAAACTCTATATACCTGCCAACATGTTCCCCACCCCTAATACATACTGATACTGCTGATGATGATACTACTACTACAAGTACTACTAATACTACTAGTAGTTGAGTTACTAGGAGCAGCATCAAAAGAAGAAACATGAATAAGAGTAGTAATCTAATAAATACTGATAATACCACTACTCCATAAAATTTATGGAGGTATATATTATATAAAAGCCCTGTTATTTTATGTCAGTATAAACCAAGCTTCCTCTGTAAATATCCTGATGGATTCACCTTAATGGATTTTGTTGGCATAGACAGCTCCTACTAGACATAGGAATAAATACTGCAGAAAGTTTGCTTAAAAATACCTCTTTTTTCATTGATGTCCAGATAGTTGCAAATAATAGATTCCCTTCTTAGCCGTAGTCTGGCCCTTGATGGAATCCTGTGCAATATTAGTTTCTCAAACATGTTAATGAATACCAGCTTTATATCTGTTGTTTTGCCCAATGATCCCAAATATATGGAATAATTTTGTCCTCCAAACAGAAACAAACCCAAAAGAAGACCATTCTCTTGACAGTTTAAGAGAATAAAATATTTTCCGGTTTCTCAGTAAACACCCCACCTTCTGAATTTTTGATGCGGGGTAGATCATCCAGTGAGACTTCATAACGCAGTGAGGAATTTCTTCTGTAACTCGAAACTCAAAGAAATGCAGAAGACCTAAATAATAGGTCCTGTTTGTGGGCTTCCCATAGACACCTGGCTGGCCACTGGGAGAAAAGGATGGGCCGTTGGTCAGGTCCAGCAGGACTTTACTTGTGCTTTTAATATTTTAGCCTAACCATTAACAGTGCTTTTTTTTTTTTAGAAAAAAAAAGCTTTCCATTTTATAAGTTAGACGTGCAGTTGAGAAAGAGAATTACTCGTTCTCAAAGAAGCTCCAGATTTTCCCTGCCAGAGAGAATTACGCAAAAGAAGCATTGAGTACATCTGCCTTCTTTCCGTCTTTTAGTTCATAAATAGAATGCGGTGGTTTCTTTATATATCTTGGCTTGCAACATCTGCATATTTTTGCTGTGGGAAGTGAAAGTGTGTGTGGGGGGGGAGAGAGAGGCCAGGAAAACAGTTTTCTACCCCCCCCAATCCATGCCCCAGGCTATCATCTCAAACGTATCTTTCACCCTGGCAAACAAACAATTATCTAAATTCTAACAAAATGTCAACATGAGAGGATTTCCTGCATTGTATTCCTCATTGTTCTCCCCTTCGTTCCATTCATTCTGAATTTCAGTTGAACTAGGATAATTTCTATAATTTATTTATTTGAGCATGCACAGTTTGTTCTGGTACCTTTAATTTGTTCACATATTCCTTTCTACTGCATAATGAGGCATCTAAGACATTGGAATAACCTGCTGGGTTAGGTCAAAGGTCCATCTAGTCTAGCACTCTGTTCTCACAACGGACAACCAAATACATATGGGAAGCCCACAAGAAGAAGCTGAGTGCAACAATACTCTCCCTACATGAGATTTCCAGTAACTGGCATTAAGACGCATACTGTCTGTATCAGTGGAGGTAGAACACAACCACCATGGCTAGTAAGCATGCAAATGGGAAGGGAACAAACTAGTTGTAATCATATTGTGATTGACTCCAGATTATTTGTGTATGGTGTTTTGCTGATTTGCACATTTGCTATGTATGGATGCATCAACATTCCTATTTTGCAAAATAAGAACAGACCTGCTATGTCAATGACCCAGTTTTCCAGCATCATGTTCCCCAAAGCAGTCAACCAGTTGCCTCTGGGAAGTCCATAAGTGCAGTATAAAGGAAATGGCTCTCTTCTGCATAGTTCCTCAGCTACTGATAGTTGTGTCCTCCATGAATTTGTCTATAATCTCCTTTAAATCCATCTAAGGTAATAGTTATCACATCTCAGGGCAACAAATTTCAGAAATTAATTCATGCTTATGAAAACTCAGAAAGTGTAAGCAACTGAAAAAGTGAATGCAATTGCTATAATAAAAGAGGTAAAGGACCCCAGACGGTTAAGTCCAGTCAAAGGCGACTATGGGTGTGGCACTCATCTCGTTTTCAGGCCGAGGGAGCCGGTGTTTGTCCACAGACAGCTTTCCAGGTCATGTGGCCAACATGACTAAACTACTTCTGGCACGATGGAACACTGTAATGGAAACCAGAGCGCAAAGAAACACCGTTTACCTTCCTGCCACAGTGGTACCGATTTATCTACTTGCACTGGTATGCTTTTCAACTGCTAGGTTGGCAGAAGCTGGGACAGAGCAACGGGAGCTCACTCTGTCGCAGGGCTCAGTGGTTTAAACCACAGCACCACCCATGTCCCTAATTTCTATAATAATACATTTTCAACTGAAAGAGAACAGCACATAATCCTTACATTAGCCAACTCAGTCTTGAATATTCCTTTATAAGCTGAGGTTTCACCACCTTAGTAAAGTACTTTCATTAAAGTTACACTAGTGCATCCAGGATTTTTGGTGATTAACTGGGTTATAAATAAATCAATTGACAATATGGCATATTGGCTTAATTCAGATGTCATGTTAAACCGGGAATGTCATGAAAAGGATGAGGTTGAATGACTTCTGGCACTGTGTTCTCCCTTCTCCTCTCTCCTCCTCCATTGTGACTGCAAGGAGACAGGAACCTTTCTTTTTCAGTTTCAACCACAGTAACATTATATTCAAACTCGAAATCATGGTTAGTTCAAACAAGTCATCTTCATAACCCACATGAAATTTGAAGGTTTTTTTTTTAAAAAAACACACAATAAAAAAGATTAATCACAATCAGGGAGGTTTGGATAATACAGCTAATTATAAGAAGTCACAGCTAATTAAAAGAAAAAGAGAAGCAAAATTGCACGGAAGGAGGGGGGAGGGAATCCAGGAGCCCAAGGCTTGCCTAGGCTTCTTCCGATCATGATAAACCATGGTTTACTGTGACATCTGAAAGCAGAGAAACAGTATAGTTTTTTTGCAAGCTGAAGTGACTAGAATGGCCTTTCTGATAGAGTGGGGATGTGCAGAAGTTATTTAGGAAGATTTAATACAGTTAAGCCAAGAGCGAAAATCTTAATGCTCCAGCAATTATTTTGATAATTAATTGGCAGATAATTTAGACATACAAACTGGGAAATTTACAATTACACTTCAGGCAGGTTTTCTGAATGACATCCAAGTTACTGATCACAGTCTTCTCGAAAACTGCTGGTTGAAATGAATTTGCTTGGTGATTATCACAGTCTGCGCAATAGAGTGTATCTCAAATATGCAGGGGGTGAAACAGAATTAATGAACCATAGAAAATGCTCGGGTTTTTTAGTTGCAACTATAATAATATCTAGATGGATGCTACTTACCTGAAATTGAAGTGGTTGAAAATATACCTTCTCTTTGAATTATTTATTTTCTCAAGCCAATAGTCGCACATCCCCAAAGCAACTTACTAATTTAGCCATGTTTTCCCCAGCGCTCACTTCATTCCCTGCAATGAGAAAATCAGGCAGGGGGGATTGGCACCATCTGTATCAGAGGACTGTAAGGAGCAGCAAAGTGATACCAGAGTTAAGTAGTTGGGATTGTTCTGGGACTATGTACCTGGAAACAGGGAAATACTGAATCTGACTTGACCCAGTGATAATTGAAGGCTTGGAAGATGGATTGCTAAGCATCTATCCAACTACAACTGGCAAGGTAGTTGAGAATGGGTAATTGCCCTTTTAATTCCCTCTGTATTTGTAACACCTTTTGCATTTGGGCTGCCCCTATAAAATACCAAAGGAAAAGGTTGAAAATAAAGTGCATACTTTTCTTCATGAAAGTTTCCATTGCACTTTGCAGAATTGACATTTAGGCTGCAGTTCTAAAACCACTTATTGGGAAGGAAGGCCCATTGACCTTAATAGGTCATACTTCTTAGTAAATATAGAGGAGGGAGAAATGTTGTTTTCTGCTGCTCCAGAGAAGCGGACACGGAGCAATGGATCCAAACTACAAGAAAGAAGATTTCACCTAAACATTAGGAAGAACTTCCTGACAGTAAGAGCTGTTCGACAGTGGAATTTGCTGCCAAGGAGTGTGGTGGAGTCTCCTTCTTTGGAGGTCTTTAAGCAGAGGCTTGGCAACCATATGTCAGGAGTGCTCTGATGGTGTTTCCTGCTTGGCAGGGGGTTGGACTCGATGGCCCTTGTGGTCTATTCCAACTCTATGATTCTATGATTCTATGATACTTAGTCGATTGTTTCATACTCCCAATTTCTCTTGAGAAACTTGGGAAGTTTCGGGCAAACTAGACAGGCCCAGTTTCCTTCGCAAAAGTGCAGTGCAATGGTAATCAATACCTGTTCACAAATGTACAGCTTGAGCAGGTAGCAAGCATCAATAGGCAATGTGAGTCCCAGAGTAGTATCAGCATACTTGAAGCCTCAAGAGAGCATTTGCCAGTTTCATTAATAAATTACAGGAGGGCAAGAAATAAAACAGCTTGTGCTCACAACATACAGCCTAGTCACTGAGGAAAATGCTAGTCACTGAGGAAAATGTTAAACTGGGAAGGTCAAACCGTAACTAAGAAGGTGGCTCTGATAATAATTTTCAATATGATGACACCATATCATCGTTGCAATGCTTTACTTTCAAAACTAATTTATTTTCACTCAGTAGAAACAGTAGATCCTGGAAACTTAGGGTAAGGGTATTCATGTTAAATCATTGCAGGTAAGACATATGGGTGTCATATTTTGTGGCCAGAAGGATGTGAAGACCATTGCTCTTGTGCAAATGAGATGCATTGCTTAATTTCATTCTTTAAAATAATATAGTAGCTAACTTATAACCTTTAAAAAGAGAAGTATTGCATCTTAAAATTAAGAAACATGTACTCTGACATGAAAAGCCTATCTTAGCCCAGATCAGGGCAGCTTGATTGTGGTGGCTCATTGGTGAAAGGAATGAACTCTGAACATGTTCAGTAGTAGTCACATGATATTCCAGCGTATTCATTGATTATATATTCCAGGGCTGAGCACTGGCATTCAAACAGATCCTTGTCAAGCCATGGCTCAGATTAAGCCCTGAAATCATATCTAGAATAGTTTCCCCTCCATTAAGGTTTAAAAATTGTTTCAGAAAGCCATTTACAGGAGGAAAGCAATGTGAAAGGCAGACTTCTCATGGCTCCCAGGTGGTCCCATTCTGCTACTAAATTACTAATGCAAACAAAAGTACCAGAATTGTCACCTATTCATTGGAGGAGTTAGGCTTTACTGTCACCTCCTGATAACACCATTTAGCAGAGCATATTTTACACCAAAACTTATTGGCCAGTACATATAGTTCTCTGGGAAAACCGTCTGCAAGGCCATTACCCTGCCTGAAGCCATTACCGCTTTGCCTAGATCCAAAGGCATTTGCAATATCTACAAACAATCAAGCGCCGGTCAAAGACGCAATTCCAACCCCTGGAATTCAAAAATCCATTTCAAATAGAAGAGCGCTGTAATCGGTACAAAAATGATTAGATTTCACATATCCACGGGACTATTTTGACAATTTAGCCCTTTGAAATCTGTAGGAATAACCATTGTGCAAACAGAGAGGCATCAGCTCGGCATGATTCAAGTCTTAGATCTTCAGCTAAAATCCAAATAAAACAACCAAACGTGGAATTGTTCATCTTTCTGATATGCTTTATCATATGTTCTACAAAGACACAGAAGCCTTTTTCTGTTTCATGATTTCTACTTTTATTTCAGTTTATTCCACAACATACTGATTAATCTTATTATAGGGCCACAGTGGGTTCTATAGCTTATAGTTAGAAAATGGTTCAGTAGGCTGCTTTGAAAGATGGCAGTGCGGGAGAGGTAAGTTATAGGATAGTCCATGCTGAACTTGGTGTAGAAAGATTTAAAATGACTTGTTTTGAATGAATTAAATGTCTAACAAGTGCATAAAACTGTCTAAATTGTCTTGCGGATAGGGGAGAAAAAGGACTGCCCCCCACCAGCTGGATTCAATTTCCCAACCCTGCTTTATAACATGAGGAGGGTATGGCCTGGGGAAGGTGGGGTTGGGGTGTAGTCTGTAGGGAATGCTGGGTACTTGGCTGAGAGTCCTGGCATGCCGCATTTAGCCCAGGGACCTAAGGTTCACCATCCTAGATGCAAGCATACCATGGAACCAAATTTGTGATCTGTCACTGAATCTGTTGGCGTGATGAGTGACTATGGGAGATTATAGCGTCCTAACTGCAAGATCTTTACTAAGAACAAGATGGGATCCTGAACACAAATTCATGACTCTCCATATCAGGAGACTGTGTTCAAAATAAATAAAAAGAGGGCTGACAATGTAAACCCTTCATATTTGAGTAATGATATTATTATTTTCTATGAGACCCGCAGCAAGGCATGAAGGCTTGCTTTATCAGATTGGTAAGTGAAAGAGACTAAAAATGAGGCTAGCCCCCTTTCCCAAAGCAGGGCTGTGTGGGAATTAAACCAAAATGAGAACCATGGATGAGTGCCATCAAGTATTGTAGTGGTGAAAGGGGGATCCTGAGAGCTGTGGGACTCTGGGGGGTGGGATAAGAACCCCTTTGAGGTCCATACAAGCGTCACACTCAGATTCTTAGCACGTATGGGGATAGTGAATCAGGTGTGTCTCTCTCAGACAAGTAGGGGCTGGCTGGTGGCATGCTGAAATGTCTACTGCTTATGCTCAGAGCACATTTGGGTTGCTCAGATTCTACAAGCCAAAAGGAAGTGGAAAGCCTTAGCCGATGTTTACACAGGTTCCAGTTCTCATTGCACATTTGTGCTAAACAAAGTGTGGTTTTCCCAAGCATCTGTGTCCTGCCTCCTTATTTATGGCTGCAGGTGCAGTGTGTATTGAGCAGAAACGAAACCAGTTTTGTGCAGACTCAGACTCTGTATAAGTTCTACCTGTTCATTTTCTGCTATATTGTGGCAGCAGCATAAGACTGCAATCTAAACTGTAGCGGTACTGATTAAACCTAAGCATAGCTGAAGATTAATGTGTAAGGTTAGATGGAACCGAGGTGAACACATAACAGATGATTTCATGCTGTTCTAATACTGAACTATGTGAAAGCATGAGTATATGGGAAAGTATGTAATGTACTTCAAGTATCTGGGCCTGCAAACCCTGAAGAGGCATCACTGCAACAGTTCTAGCTGAATGAGTTCTAATTTGCCACTCAAGAGGCAACCTACCAAGTAATAACTATGAGAATTGTACAGTGCTCCTAATGCAATGTACTGTAGCTCTGTTTTTAAGCCAACGGCTGAAATAATTGCATGCCAACTTCATCTAAATGTCTACTTGCTATCTAACTATTTTTTTAAAATTCAAATAATCATACATACTAGTAAAGTTAAGGAGATCCTACAAATTTAAAACAAGTGATACATGAATTCCTTCACTCATAATCCTTAAGCATGTCTCCCATATGTTTGTGCTATAATGATTTTAATGTCCTAAAGCAGTTTCTGGGAAGAACTATAGCTCAATGGAAAAACATATACTTTGCAAGCTGAAGATCCAAGGTTCAATCTCTGAATTTGTTCTCATCAGATCATAATGATGAGAAAGACTGCCCAAGACTGCCCAAGACTCCCCAAGACCCAAGGAGTCACATCCAGTGTACAACAGCTTCCTGTATATAATTTTATTATTTTACTGTTGTCATTTTAAAATTTTAATGCTATTGTTTTCTGCTTATGATGTACAATTTCATTAGATCTTAATTATTTATTGTTCCTGCTGATTTTATTAACAACAATGTGTATAAAAACAAACAACAGCAACAACTTCAATATTGCTTTTAAAGAAAAGCAGCCTATCAATATTTTAGAATGAATAAGGACCCTTTCCAATGTTTTATAATTATGTTACATGATAATTGTAAGTTTCTAAACTGACGGGAATATCTTGCATGAGAAAAGGAAGATGGAAAAAAATAATCATAGTAAACATTCACTTTTATTACAGTATTGCATAGATTTGAAACCACCGATCACCAGAATAGAGAACTTTACACACTTACCCAGCCAGACATGCAGAATGGGCAAGGGTGCCAACTTGAATAAAATATCAACCCCAAAACGTGGCACGCACATCATTTGAATGGCAATTTTGCCTTCCTGGCTCCCTCAAATATTTTATTGGAGGGGTCGAAGGGATCTCAGCCCCTAGGAGTTGGCTCCTATGAGTACAAGTTGTGGGTGTGCCCCTTTTCATGTGCTCAAACATATGGTTTATGGGTATGGAAGTCTGCTGCATGTTGCAGGGTAGCTAATTCATCCTGCTGTCTAACCAAATTAGTTTCTTTCCCAGTCACTACTAAGAAATAAAAAGCTACTATATCCCCCCCCCCTTATTACAGAAGTGGGTGGAATTTACAGGTGAACTAAACCTTTCAAGGTGGTTAACTAAAGTCTTTCAAATTACAGGCAAATAGGCCCAGAGACTTTTGTGCTGGACAATTTAGAAGTTTAATTTTTTATTTTTATTTTTAAGAAAAGGAAAGGTTTATAACTTTTTAAATTTTGGATGCTTACTATGGGTCAAGGAGCAGATTACCCAGCCTACCACACCTTACCAGTTACTTTATCCTTTTCATGATTTCCCTTAAGGTGGCTTATAAGCCATCAGGAAGAGTCAAGGCCTACAGCATTTTCTCAGCCACACCCTCACCCAACTGCAGCCTGCCCTGAATGAGCTACCAGTGAGCAAAACACTGGCCTAGTTTCTTCCCTATGTGATCAATGGAATCTTTCTTCCTGGGACAAGCAGCAGGTTGCCACCCCCTCTCATTTGGGCATGGCTTCAAACACCAGTGGTGGGAGTGCACTGGAACCAGAGTAAATAGTAATGTGCACATCGCCTTAGTCTTGGTGTTTCATCACTCCACTTCCATCATCAGCAAAGACAGTTCAGTTAAGGGAAATGCAAATATGTGTGGACTGACATAGGAGGCTGCAGTGAGGTTGACCCCGAATAGGGTATTGCAGTGGCACAGCACAAGTAGCTTTGCAAACACTCATGGTAGTGTGCCATAAGGCTACCCAGGCTGACTTCAGTTCACGCTTTTGTTGTACATGTGGCCAAGTCTTCATGTTGTAGTGGAACTGAAATATGTAGGCTCCACAAGTTGAGAGGTGAACAGCCCTTTGTGACAGGGTTGGACTTTGTATCCTTGCCATAATTTGCTATCCTCATTATTTCTTTTCTCAGCTTGCCCCTCTGCCAACTGTGGAAAGATATGATGATGATGATGATGATGATGATGATGATGATGCTTGGCGGTGATTTTAAATGCATTATAAAATCCCAAATAAAACATTGCACCCTCCAACTTTCCACATCAAGTTTCCAAGGAACAATAAAGAAACTAATAAAGAGGCGTTGAAAGTGTAGATGAAATGTGGGTTGTCAGCGAAGGAGAGAAAGTGAAGGACTGGCAGTAGAAGAAGGAAATGTGCAAAGAGGTGAGAGACACTTAACAGCTAATGTTTTTTATTTAATATTTTTTCGTCTAGAGAACAAGTCCAAATCAGTTTATGCCTTTAGACTCATGCACGGGTCTCCCATCAACTATTAAAGGCATCCCCCTCTTTACAGGTTAGGTGTGGGAGCTCTTCCACTCCTGGTTCCTAAGCAGCTCCCATAAATCTGGCCATTTGACTTGCTGCCTCACATAAGCAAAGCAGAGCATGTAAGAACCCAGGATTTATAGTGAATGACAAACTGAGCATAAAGCAACAATGAGATGTCCTAGTAAACAGTGGTACATTTAAGAGACTGTATTAAGTAGGGTGCATTCCACTACTGCTCTATAATAATGCCCATATAGCACTTGCGGATGTTTAAAGCATGTCATACATTCTCAGGTTGTAATCCTTACAAGCCTGTGCCAAGTGTGGTCCATATTATTCTCTCATTTTGTAGATAAAGAAACAAGTCTGAAAGAAAGCCTTATATTCCTGGGTTCTAAATCATGTGAGGAGCCTAACTGTGCAGAAAAGACAGATGTTCCACCACAAAAGTTTGGGGATTTGCAAGAACAGGGATCTAAAGGGTGTTGAGGGTCAAACAGGCTCACCTCTCTCTCCCCATCACTCAATGGTAATCCTGTGAAGAATGACTGAATAGGGGTAGCATCTACAGGACCATACGAGATACAATGAGCATTGCATGATGCTTAAAGAGGCTGGTGGATACATCCAAGATGTTTTTACATAAAGCAAGGCATTTCTGAAAAGTATCAAAAGCTTCTGAACTTGAAAATAATTTCTTCAAGTGAGAGATTTCTGAATGCAAACAATACAAACAGAATAATCACAACCAAATTAGAGACATTTCTGTTGATCACCAGGATATCACTGGGTCTCCATTCATTTCACTGAAGCCCACCTCAAAATATGGAAGCTCCACCAGCTGAGGAAGTCTTCACATAGATACATGGGTAACCAGTCTTCCAAGGGAGCTTCAATATTTGGCAACTTTTCTTCACCAATGAAAAGTATAATGGTGCTTCATTCTAGGGCAGGGTGCGGTTAAAGAAAATTACACAGAAGCTTTTTCTGTACTGAATTTAAACAGGAACATCTTATCTTTAAGTAGACTAGACAGCCAGTACTTTGAACTTAGGGACAGCTACCTATAGGCAAGTAAATGACTTCTTGAACAAAATTTGGAGGCTACTAAAGTCCCTGGCACATTTGATACTTAGGTAATGTCTTCATAAAGTGTCTCATTATTCAAGGGCTGAAGCACATCCTATACTTCTCACAGAGATATCTTTAACATGGTTCCTCCTCCTCACCATAATGTCTAGAACATCATGTGGCTCATCACCACCATGGCCTGGATCATAGTGAGTGCATCTCATCTGCAAACAATGCTGAATTTACGTATAAGCTAAACAAGCTATAGCTTAGGGCCCCACTCTCTGGGGGCCCCCCCCCAAAAAAGGGAAAAAACTGGATGTACATTTCCAAATATAAGATAAAAAACAAATAAAATAAAACCTACATACAGCAACAGTGTTTTGTGTTGTGTAGGCGCCTATGATGTAAGTAATGGGCCCCGCCTGCTAGCCTGCTCCCTAAAATATTCAGCACAAAAATTTGTTGTTGACAGAGGACAGCTGGACATATAAAGGGCCCCATTACCTTCAGTAGCTTAGGGCCTCATCAAGCCTAAAACCAGCCCTGTCTGCAAATCATGCTCCTGGCTGCCAATTATATGATGGCTGCAATCACATGATGGAGGGAGACTTGTGCAGTCCAGCACAAAGTTTGCTCCAGCCCAGTTAGGAAAAGGGGAAACATGGTTTGCACTGGATTAATTAATGTGCTTCTGTGATATATTTAGCAATTTATCAAAAACAACAACAGCACTATAATATGATGTGGTGGTATTCACTATAAGAAGATCTCCTTTCAACCTTTTATAAGAGAAAAACATAAAAACGATAAGGAGATTCTGAGTGATACTGATATATTAGGACAGTAGAAAGGAAAGATTTATTACTTTTCTGTGGGAAATGCAGAGAGAGAAAACAGCGCATTCAGCTCTTTCGAGTATAGGGCCACCTCAGTTACTGATCTACGGTGCAATCCTAAGCATGTCTACTCAAAAGTAAGTTTTATTGAATTCAGTAGGGCTTACTTCCAGGTAAATGGGGTTAGGACTGCAGCCTTAGTCATCAGCCCAAGTCCTTGTGCATGCTATATATTTTTAATTAGCAGTCCTTCCAAATGTGGGTCAAGATGTTTTTAAAAAACAATGCACTAATACAGTTCTCCCAATAGAGGGAAGCATCCTCAATGCAGTGTGCAAAAGGCTGCAATAAGCCGCATGGAAAAGAAAAGGGAAGACCCCCCCCCCCCCCCAGTGTTAACATTCCTAGTACTTATTCAGAAAAAATGTTTTGAAAAATATTGTTACACTCCGGGAACGTCTTTAAAGCATTGTTGAAGTAAAGTGCTTATAGGTATCAAATTTATCAGTCCTGCAGCTGCATTATCTCATTTTCCTTTTCACAGATTTAATTATTTCCCAATGAACAAAGGTTTTTCCAGTCTCTGGAGATGTCTGTTTTCTGCCAGTGCATTGCTATAACTAATATTTGGCTTTTAACCTCTTCAGAAAGCAGTAATCTAAGTGATCGATTATCTAACACAATACAACATATTTCTGCTTATTTTTCAGCTTGTGGACTCAGAATAAATAAATCATTCTAAAAATAGATGTTGTTCATTATTAAACTCCCAAGCCATACTGAGAAAAGAGGTAAAACCAGGACTTTTAATAGAATATCAGTTAACCAGCTGGGGAAACCAATTAAAGATATCTAACAAATAATGCCTGATTTTAAATAATGCTATGGTAAGAAGATGGTGGTCCAATAATTAGTTATTTCCACCAAAATACTGACTACAAGATGCCAGGTCCTTGTTTAGCTCAATGATAGCTCTAAAATTCTCTCTGACCATTTACTTTTTGGATATAAATAGGATGCCATTGCTGATACATTTATAGCTGTATGTTTATGCAAATCGTTTTTTTGGGATCTCTAGAATACTCCACCATCCTGCACACGGACCTTTTGAGCAAATGGGTATACTATATGCTGGACATTATAAAGAGAGAACAAGGATTCAAAAATGTGACTTAAATGGATTGTGTTTACAAACAACCTCCAGCTTCATTAAAAAGATACTGCAGAAAAAACTGGCATTTCATAATAGCAATAAATTAGAACAATTAACATTTACAAATGTTCAGTTTGGCTAAAATGACCATGTACAGGGCAGTGCTTGACATGAATTATGGTGAAATAAGTAGGGTGGTCCTTAATGAAATTCACAAGCTCTCCCCAAATTTAGCCCCATATGCTCCCTGTAGCCTTCTGAAAACAGGAGCTACTACAAAAAGTAAGGGGACTAACCCCCTCTGTCCCCCCTCCCCAGTAATTCAAGCACCAGTGAAGAAACATAAGAGTAGCAAGCTACCCCTTAACATAAGTGTATTCCTGGTGACTGGGAGTTGGAATCTGATTTCATTAAAAAAAAGCCCTCCAATCTTGCGTTTCCAACCCAACGTGAGTGTTTTTAAGCACTTGATTGCAACCGAATGTAAGCTAAAATGAATGGTGATTTGGTCAGAAGGGTCGCCTGGGGACAGCTGGCCAGGCCCATTCATAAGAAACAGGACATAGTACATAAGGCAGGATCCTTGCAGAAGCTAGCCAAGTTTGCATCTGGCTTGTGGACTACCTGGGAATTTTCTGTACCAGGTTTATGGCAACCTTCTTTTTGTCAAGGGCTACATGCCCTCAGGAGATGCACACCAACAATGGGCAAGCCTGCTGCCAGTGTTGGGCGGGAGCAGAGACACAAGTGGATGGGTCCCCTCTATCTCTCTGCCACATGCTTTTCTTTCTTCCCCTCCCCCCTTTCCTCTCTCTCCTTCCCCTCCCATGGATTCCTGGAAAAGGGGAAGTCTGCCAACTCTTAACAAAGTCTGTGTAGATGGCTATTGAATCTGGGTCATGGGCTGCATGTGATAGGGCTGCCGGTTGCCCACTCCTGCTCTGTACACTGCCTTGAATGGAAGAGAGGTGAGATACACATACATAAGAAATGCAAGAGCTAGTTGCAAACCATATCATATCTACATGGTAGATGATGGGTGTTCTGAATGAGGCTGAAGAGCAAGACTGATTCTGACAGCAGTATGAAAGGAGGTTCTAGGGCAGAATTTTAAAAAGCCATTTTTTAAATGGCTTGACCTGTTTTCAGAATAACTGAGCATGTACTGCAGTAAAAAATTTGCTTGCACTGCAAACACAAGGGGCAATTTCAATGAGGACAGGGATCTATCCAGCTTTTTTCACTGGCTCCAGTTACAGCATTGAAGAAAGAGCAAAAAACAAACACCAAACAATCCAACATCTGCATGCAAATCTGGCTAACTCATTTTCGGAAAGACAGAAACCATGAGAAAGATCAAAGAAGAGCAACAAAATAATTACGGGGCAGTAGGGATTTGCCTATAAGGAAGATTAAAAGAGCTAAATAAATATGTAAAGTTTGGCTAAGCGATATCTGAAGAGAGACACGCAAATCATCAACAAATATTTGATTGGTTTAAACACTTGGGACAGCAGGGAATTGCTTCGCCCAGACTGAACAGGTACAGCTCAAAAGATGAAATTAAGAAATGGAAAATTTAGGCAGAAGCAGAACTCAGAGCTAATTCTCCTGACAGTAAGTTGCATTAGTGGCCAGGCAATGTACTAGCAAATGTACAATGGGGGGGGGGGGGTTGTTCTGCACTGATAGGAGAAGGGACCAGATGACCTACTGGGTCTTTCCAATCTCAAATATTTATGATTCCGTAATTAAGTATTATTAAATATAATTGCCTGTGCCCATGGTTGTCCCTCAGAAATCTTTGACTAATGCCTTAGGTCAGAAGTGTGCAATTATCTCCTAAGTAAAGGTCTTTCACTTTCACTCATCCACTCTCCTGAAATTACCTTGCTGATTTCATGATTTACAAGTGCTTTCATAAAAACCACGTGTTTTGATCTTGCAGCATTTTAAAGCTTTGGAGAGCAGACGACTTGTAGGTGGGGGTTGATTCTGACAGGCAAGCAGGCCCCTTTTCCCAGTGGTCGGATATCTTAACCCATCTTTGATTTCCTGAAGTAAGGATGACACGCAGCAGCAGAGCACATCCAATATGCATGCAGTCTCTGACCACAATGGGAATCTTGAGCCTTTATGGTGAGTTGAATTGTCCACCATCATCAGTGCTGTTTACAACATGTGGGAAAAGTTATGGCAGAGAAAGATAACTCAAGAAGGAATTTTCAAATGCATGGTACTAGCAATATGCATGATAATGACTAATGCATGATAATGACAATTATTACATACTAAACATGGATATGGGAATATAATGTCAGCTGCAGAGTACTAGAAGGTTTGATACATTTTTCATATAGTAAACAAATTAGCACCGTGCTGCAAATTCTTCTTCACTGTTCTCCATCAATTATTGAGGGAAAAAGTATTGTATTTGAAAATTTTCAGTGGAGACGGAAAATTTCCATTAAATTATCATGGGTCCAGAGCAGAATTTTTGTGGTGCTTGCCTTTCTTTTTAGATGGTAGAGAGATGTTTATGAGTGTCTCATTCTACAATAATCTAATGAGTGGCCAGTGCTCTGAAGTCTTCCTGGGTGGCCATATTTCAATCAAAGCCCAGGTAAAGATGTCACAAGGTAACTCCTCCTATGTCAGGCTTGGGGGAATTCTCTCCTCCCCCAGTAGCATCAAGGACCAAGGAAGAAACAAGAAAGTTCATATTTATGGTTTTATTCAGTCATCGTGGTGCAAGGCAAAGAATCCAGTCCTTAACTCAATAGTGATGTTGCTCACTCTGAGCTCCTCTCCTTATTTCCCCAGCAACAGAACTTGGCTCTACAGGGGACCTCAGGAGTCAATTGTCATTGAGCCCATTCCTCTTGAATTCTAATTGAGCGGTGAGTCCATGGGGATGGTGGCACTTTTATGTTCTCCAAGGACGCCTCTGCTGACACCTCTCCCCCTCCCCCTCCTTCTCCTAACACCCCATAACTTGGCAGTTCTGCTGTAATTCAATCCTGTCTCTCTCTTCTTTTGAAACTACTGGAGAAGAGGGGGCAATCCCCCTTCCTCCTCCGAGGGAAGGAGAGAAGGAAGGGGCGATCCAGCCCTCCTCTTCAGTCTAGTCCTTGACATCCTATGGGCTTTTTCAGATGAGGTAGTGAAGGGGGAAAGCAGAGTGCTGGAAAAACATTTACTGGAAAGAAAAACATTGGCTACCTTGCAATGATAAAGGAAGCTCACAACCTAATACTGATCAAAATTCTAAAGAAGTTCTGAAATATCCTGAGAATGAAGCAAAACAAACAAACAAACAATGAAAGTCTCTTTCACAGAGCAAGAAAACTTTCAAGAAACTAGAAGGCAGATTTCAGCACAGCAACAACCCCACACATTCTGCACACTGTGTAACTTGCTTCAACGTTACTGTTGGAGCATTATTGCTCCTGATTTATCTTGTGAACTGCCCTGAGATATTTTGAAGAATGGTTGTATATAAATCAAATCAAATCAAACCAATCAATCAATCAATCAATCAATCAATTGGAGTCTTCAATATTGGAAGCATGTGGGAAGCCAGATTTGTGAAGTGGTCCGTAGTTGATTGAGCTAATACTCACCCAACTATCTAATACATTTATTTCCTACTCTTCAAGAGAAAAACATGTTTAGGGGGGCCTACCAAGAAATCTAAACCAATAAGAAATAAAACCAAAACAATAATAAATCAATAATAAATCAAGAGCAGATTGAAAATAGCAACAAAGTAAAAATAATTTCCATCACAAATTAAAAGCTTGAGGAAATAAAAATACTACAAAGAAGTCACCAGACAAATGTCCAGTGGGAAATCATTTTAACTAGGTGTCACAACCAAGAAGTCCTTGCCCCCAGTTGCAACCAACCTCACTTCAGCTGGCCAGAGTAGATGGGTGTTTGCTAGAGAGAGGAGTAGTGATTAAAATTGTTTGAAACCTGTAGATATATATTTACAAAAGAACATTCACATGATTAAATACCACATGATTCCTGGTACTCTAACAATGTTTGAAAAATGCCTGTAGTGGAAGAACAGTATGACAGAGTGTTATAAAGAACCTTTCAGAGATTCAGTATTGGAACACAGTATAGAGTTTCCTTCTGCTAGGCTGTGATCATATACCAAGATATCCTACATCTATTTTTCCTATATGCCAGCATATATATATTTTTTATAATGCGCACAGATTTTTGCTCCTGCTTTTCATCCCTTGGCTAGTAATGCAGTGAAAGGGCTGCTCAAGCATTGGAAACTTTCTACCATCTTACATTGTCAAACCTCTTCTTCATTTTGATCAGAGCAATGGCCAGATCCAACTTACAATAATCTTTCAACGTTATGTTTCATCTCGAATGATAGAGAATAGTAAGAGTGACACAGAATATATCCAGAATGGCATTGCTTTTTTTAATCCATCATTCTGCACATTTCTGCACTGTGTTCATTTAAAAATGAACAGCCACAAATACCTAAAGGCAATGCAGCCAAAATTTATCATGTGCAAAGCCCCATTCACATGTTGGTCATCTGTAGGTTACTCCATACAAACTGGAGAGGGATTGCACTCTTTGGTCCACCTGCAATGCCACACCACTGCAATAGCTCCACCCTCTGATGATTGCAAACTTCCACATATGAGTGGCTGCTTGTGCTCAGGGACTAAACACAACTGGGAATCCTACACACGTTCTTACACTCTCCACCCCTGTTTCCACCTGGCTCTCTCTCATTGCATTTAAATAAGAATCTGCACACTTCTCCAAATGGGCTGCAGCCCTCACTTCTGGCCATGGGCAGTAGTCTATCATCATCCACAGGGGTGCTCACTACTGAGGAAGCTTGATGGCCTAAGCAAGAGTAGGCTAGTTCCCTAAGTGGACAGGCAGGAGTTCCAGGTGTGGGTTCAGGACCATGGATAGCACTCCGGCAGCTGAAGCCAGACATGTAAGTTTCCTTTGCAACTGGGAGTTTTATAATGGGGGTAGGTAGTAAATGACTGGAGGCCCTACTGCCCGAGTGCTCCCTTCTTCTGAAGCTGTTGACTTCTTTGAGGGGCCTCCAGCTGTGGGGATCTCTCCTCAAGACTCTTTTGATCCCCTGAGGAGTTTGTATCCCAGCCAGAAGAGTCTGTCTCCTCAAGACACAGGCGAGAGGATGCACACTTATCTGCCTGCAGACCCACACTGAATGACAGGGAGCCAACATTATATCCAAAGCCCTGCCAGTCACATGAAGGGGTCGTAGGGGTAAAATTGTCCATTTTTTTGCTGTGCCAGCTCTAGGCCAGTGCAGTAAAGAAGCTTGATTGGTTCAATCTAGATTAGTTTAGGGACCAACAGAGCCTTGGCTATGCTCCCCCATCCTCTTCCTATCCACCAAACACCACACTTAAAGGGTTTACACTGGCTTCCACCCACCTCTGCTTTCACCAGGCACAGTGTGGACCTCTGTCACATCCTAAACCTCTGCAGCACTGAGCAGATCAGGAGTTGCAATGGCTCTGCCTGCTATTATGTGAAATGATGCTGTAAAATATTCTCTTTTACTTCTTTGTTCATCTCCAGTGACGCTACAGACATTTCCACTGATTTTAGTCTGTATTTTGTTGATCTCTGCACATTGTATCTATAATAGTTCTTCAGCAATAATTTCTCTTCCTTATTTTAAACTGTTTATTACTTGCAGGGATTTGTAGAATTAAAAGAATCTCTAATCACATTTTCCTTAGGCTGCACCTATTTCTGCACCAACCTTCTTCATCTGGCAGACTCTTCTTAATCTCCTCTATTGTAATTGCTGTTGCCCCGTTTTTAACAGTTTATTGATTATTTTCATAGCACACAGCCTAGAAGCTGTTGAGAAAAAAACATATACTAATAATTTATAATGAAAATGCTTCCTTCCTTAAACCTCACAATAGTAAGCTAGGAATACATACACATTCACCAGAGTCAAAACTAATTTATACATTTTCTTTCACACTGACTTTCCACTGAGTAGGAAGTAAAAATACATACTTCTGGAGTTGTAAAATATATAGCTGTTTACTCATGCGTGCAGAACAAATTACTTTTTGGTAGCCTGAGAATATTAGACTTTAGAATTGAAGGATATTTTGTGTTATCCTAAAGAATAATGTCAAATCTTCCCTCACTGGATAATTTTTTTAAGACAACAATAAGAAATTACTTTGCAGCAGTGATGCATTGTTAAATTCAAGGCACTCGCATATTCCTGTATTCTTTTTCTCTTTTTACCCAGAGTTACCTGGATCACTTCTGTGAAAGATAATTTTCTTCACTGACATCCTCCAGATAGTGTCTGCAGATTGTCCAGGGAAAAAAAGAATAAACTCCTATTAGTGGCGGAAGATGACTGTTCTTTTGCAATCAACAGTCTGAGAGAAATGATTTCCTCCCCCACAGTTCTTTGCCTAGTTTAGACTATTTGGAGCAATTTTTAAGGGGTTGTCAGGTCTGTTTCTTTGTGCATCCCACAGTTAAGTGTCCTGAAAATTTGGGCTGAGATAGTAGCTGCTTTGTTAGTGGGGATTTGCTTGTGACAGATCTCACCACGGATCAACCCCAGCACCTGTTTTTAATGCCATGTGTGAGGAAAGGTGAAGGAGTCATCCTCTCTTGTGCATCAAGGTGTTGGTAGTCCAATCAGAAGAAGAGTCAGTTGGACCAGAAATGTCATTGCAAGGAGAGGATGCTGAGGATGCAGCGCTGCTCAGCCTGACAGAGTGGTACCCAATGTGCATGTGAGCTGTTGTAGCACCCTGCTTGTGGTTAACGCTTAGCTGGAATGAAATATTCAACGCAGCAACAGAGAAATTAAAATAATAATTTATTTGTCAGACAAATAAATGAGAGGCACAGTGGTATATGGTTACCAAGCTCTGGCCTGGCCTCCTGCCATTATGGCCAGCACTTATATTCCCTCAGCCCAGCTCCCTTGCTCCTCCTTTGGCTGCCTCTGTCCAATCAGCCTAGTTGAATTTCCTATTGGCTGATTGCTATGACCAATCGTAAAAGATACACCCATTTCCTATTGCCTTTTATGGGATACAAAAAGCTATATATTCTTCTATCTATAAATGACAAATAAGTAGTCATATATCTTACATTTGTCTCAACAAGGATCCTTAATTACCAGCTCACCTCTTGCCCTCCTTGCCCTCCAAAACAGATGGTTAATAATTTTAAATTTTTATCTTGAACAGATGTCAGAGACCTTGGGTTCATATTCTCATGCATCATCAATGAAAGATCTCCTTTTTGGAGGTCTTTAAACAAAGGCCTGACAACCATTTGTCAGGAGTGCTCGATTGGCGTCTCCTGTCTAGCAGGGGGCTGGGCTCATTTTGCCCCTCTGGTCTCACAGCAATATGACTCTATGAAATAAGAATTTAACATTTCTTTCTTTCTAGATCCTTTGCATAATTACATTTAAGCCAGCATATTTCATACGTTATCATAGATAGCTTTTTAGAAGGATAAACCTCCTCAAAGTAAAAGGAAGGAACAGTTTACAGCCTCAAAATAAAATAGGAAAAAAGCCTCTTCCCCTGTTTACACTCCCCCCTTCTCCAGCCAGTTGCTTTCTTTTCCATTTGCTCTTGGCCTTTAACCTTAGGAAGATATGGCTCAAGTTTAACGGTTTTATTTTACTATTTACCAACTCTTAATTATGTAGGGTCTGTAACCTTGCTCTTAGCCTGTAATTCCCTTTTTACGACTTTGAGAATTGTTTTCTGCTATAAATCAGGGGGGGCCCTTGTCCAGGAGGATAAACATCTTGCCAAAGTACTTAGGCAGCTGGTCATCTGCCTGGCATGAAACATTTGTGAATTTAAGCCCATTTAATTTAGGAACCTGATCAAGATATAAGCCAATATAAGCCTTGATTAAAATTACAGTCTATATTCAGATGCCTCACTGTTGCATACGCAAAGTTTGCCTTATGTGACACCCGCCGATGAGGAGGAGAGAGAAACTTGCACTTCCTGGACTAATAGGAGAACTATCATGCAGCTCTCCAGTGAAATTCATGTATCAGCAATCTTTGCAATGCAGTGCCAAAGAACATGTGCAGAAATGTGTGTATAAGAAACTAATGTACAATAATACATTATCTGGGGGGGGGATGGGAACAATTTATTGCAAAAAAATGCACATACTGTACAAAATATATATTGGGAGAAATATACACAAAAATGTGCACATTTTTTTTCATGAAAACTTTATAAGAAGTCTGCAAACATATGCAGGAATGAGACAAAGTGAGTTTTGAAAAGATTGGAAAATGAGAAACCCAAACTGATGGTTTTGTGCATCTCTGGCCACTAGGTGGGGTACATGGAGTATTAAGGGAAGGGTAGTACCTCCTGTGGGGGACACCTCACGCTCTTTCTGGGGTAGTTTGTTCACCTTGGGTCCCCGTGCTGTGCTCTGCTCTCAGCTGGGGCTCCTAGAAGCTGTCAGCATGCAACAGTGGCCACACCCTGGAAAATGGCTTCAACTGGCTGGCTAAACCAGGCGAGGGTAGCTGATGGCTCTCAAGCCCTTGGTGAGATAGGGACTTCCCCTGCATGCAAAGACAGGCTGTGGCAGAATGAGCAGACATGACCAATAGTTGGTCTAATGGTCAAGAAGGCAGTTTCTGCATATGCTGTAGACTGCAGAGGGAAGTGAGGGACAGATGGGGCTCATTAACCTGGGAAGGTAGCCAACCTAGGAAGAGGAAAACTCTGATACTAAACCTCCGCAGCTTCGTGGGATATACTCAGGAGAAGAAAAGGTTAAGGCTAAAATAATTCCAGTTGGATCCAAAGATGGTTGGATGGCGCCTTGTACACTTCCTTGTGGTAGCGCCAGCAGTCATGTTGATTTCCAAACATATTGTTCTGCTTTCCTTTGGACCACATTAGTGAGGCTGAGAGGGGGGGTCTTGTCGTCTGGGCATCTCAAAACCTCCATACTCACTGCTCAGGCTTGCACCCTGGGGAAGTCACTTCAGCGCTGGTATTGCAGTGATTTGGCTACATCCTCAGAGGTGCATTCCATTGTGTCTCAAAGCAGATGGATGCCCACAACAACAAATCACTAGGCAGAGTTATTTGAACTGGCCTCTACATGACAGCTGTGTTGCGTGAGCTGTATATAAATCTGTTGGGATTCGCAGGATACTGGATAAGTCTGCAGGCTTCAACAGGATGATGCAATACTCTGCTGGGTCAGAGTGACTCAGCAGGAGTGTGATTAGTGTGATTGGCTATCACCTGTTTTAAAAGGAAAGCCTGTTTAACAGTGTGTGTGGTGGTTGTGCTGTAGTGTGGTGGTGCTGTGGTGGAGAGTATTCGTTTGTAAGTACTCTGTATGGACTGTTTCTTTTGTAAATGCCTGTATATAGCTCACATTAAAAGGACTGCACTGAAAAACCTGGAACTCTTAGTGCTTCGCTGAAAACGCCGCGTGGAATACGCGACAGGGTTATGGGCCCAGCACGCTTCCGCTGCGCAAGAGTACAGGTGGCAGTTATCTAGCCGTGTGTGCTGGAGGTGAGCTGCAGGGATGGAGCAGTCCAGAACTGGCGTGTTGCTGGAGAAGCTGACGGCCACGAACTACAGCACCTGGTCAGTCCGCATGCAACACTTCCTCAAGCGTGAGGGCCTGTGGAAAGTGGTGGAAGATCCACCGCAGCCCCCGGAGGAGGAGTGGGAGGACGACGATGAAGAGCTGGCACTAGCAGAGGCCCAGCTTGAAAAGGATGAGAAAGCTTTGGCTACGATCATCCTTGGAGTGGATGACAGCCAGCTAGTCTACGTAGCTGATAAGGTGACGGCAAGTGAGGCGTGGAATGCGCTCAAGGCTGTCCATGTGCGAGAGACAGCTGGCTCACTGATAACATTGACCAGGAGACTGTACCGGTGTCGGAAGAAACCGGGGGACTCTCTGGTAAACCACCTAAAATTCCTAACAGGCTGTTTCCAGGAGCTAGCCTTAAGAGGGAGGCCTGTGGGGGAAGAGGACAAAGTCTTTATAGTCCTGAGTTCCCTTGATGACAGCTATGATATGCTGGTCAACTCCCTCGAGTCAGTAGAGGCTGATAAGCTGACTCTGGAATACGTTACCGGACGGTTGTATGCAGAGGAGGACAGGCGTGCAGAGCGAAAGATGACCTCAGCCCAGCTGTTGGAGCATCCCAGAGGGAACAACAGCCGGGAAGAGCAGGGGTGTCGGGAGCCGGAGAAACAGCCAGGAGGAGCTGCTGCAGACCAGCCGGTGGTCAACAAAGTAAAAAGGTGTTTTTGCTGCAAGTCCAATGGACATCTGCTTCGGGACTGCCCGAGAAAACAACAAAAACAGCAGAAGCACAGGAGGCAGCAGAGAGAGTCTACCGCTTGGGTGTCTGCAGATGGTCAAGAAAATGAAGAGCTGTGGGTTCTGGACAGTGGAGCTTCTCAAACCTTTTGTAAAAGAAAAGGACTGCTAACTGATGCTAGGGCTTCAAACAAAAAACATGTAAGTCTTGCTACGGGCCAGAAAGCTAATGTGGTTTGTGAGGGGGAGGTTGTGTTCCCACAGCTGGGACACACATTCAGGAATGTGTTGTGTGTGCCTAGTTTGCAAAACAATCTCCTGAGCATTCCTGACTTGGCAAAAGCAGGCTTTGAAGTAAACTTTGTGGGAGATCAATGCCAGATAAAGCAAAACGGGGCAGTGTTGGCAAATGCTAACCTTAGAACTAATATGTATGTACTGCAGTGTGAGTCTAATGTTGCGAATGTGCAAAATGTCCCAACCCATGATATGTGTATTCATCTCCTGCACAGGCGTCTGGCTCATGCTAGCTATAAGGTGCTAAACAAAACATTGGAGTTGTGTGGGGGGATGAAAAACGTTAAAAGTTGTGATAATTACTTAGACTGCAATATCTGCAAGGAGGTTAAAAGCAGGGCTTGCCCAGTAGCAAGAGCAAGCCAGAGAGAAACCAAAAAACCACTGGAGTTGATTCATGCTGATGTAACTGGCCCTTTTCCACCAAGTGTCTCCCATAACAAGTATTGTTTGATTCTAGTGGATGACTATTCTAGATTTGGCTGGGTCTATCCATTAAAGCAAAAGTCTGATGTTGCCCAAACTTTGAAGTTTTGGGTAAGAAGGGTAGAAAGGCAACTTGGCAAAAAGGTGTGCTCTATTCAGACAGACAGGGGAGGAGAGTTTATGGCAAGCTCCCTAAGAAACTGGTTGCGTTCCCAAGGGATTAAACATAGGCTTACCAATGTGGCGACGCCTCAGGAGAACGGGGTAGCAGAGCGTAGGGGAGGTGTCTTGCAGACACAAATGAAAGCATTGTTAGCAGATGCAAATCTTCCAATTAAGTACTGGGCTGAAAGTATTAAGACCGCAAATTATATTGGGAATCGCTTGTGGTCAAGGGTACTAGATGACATACCCTATAAAATTCTCTATAACAAAAGTCCCAGTTTGCAACATTTAAGAATCTTTGGGACAAAGGCATGGGTTGACATACCTGTAAAAAACCGAAGAAAAGGTGGGAAAAGGGCACAGCAGTTGCTATTTCTTGGGTATGAAAGTGGTACAAAAGCCTACAGGTTTGAAGATGATAAAAATCTTTTGAGTTATAGTCGATCAGCCAGCTTTAATGAGCAAAGAAATTGGCCCAAGATACATGCAAACCTGCTGCCAGAAAAAGTTTTACTGCCGAGC
Source organism: Podarcis muralis (assembly GCF_964188315.1). Taxonomy (NCBI): domain Eukaryota; kingdom Metazoa; phylum Chordata; class Lepidosauria; order Squamata; family Lacertidae; genus Podarcis; species Podarcis muralis. Next base: position 43,348,594 of record NC_135658.1, read on the forward strand.
CTACCTGATAAGGCAGTTGAAACAAAGCTGAGAATTGGCAGCTCTCCCAGAGAAACTGAAAGGGAGGAGGTAAAGGTTGAGCATTTTTCCCCAGCTGCTAGCATGGAGCAGGGGAGAGAAGAAAGTGCAACAGGGACAGGAGGAGGTAAATCTCCAGGGTCAATCCACCCCAAAAGCAGTCCTGAAGGTAGCCCAGGGGGTGAGATTAATGAACCAAGGAGGTCTGCAAGAAGTAATAAAGGTCAACCTCCAGACCGTTATGGGTTCCCAGCCACCATAAACCAGGTTTGTGTAACTGAGCCAGAAAACTTTGAAGAAGTGCAAGAGTTACCTACTCTAGAGAAAGAGGCGTGGTTAAAGGCAATGCAGGCAGAGTATAACTCTCTGCTAAACAACAATGTGTTTGTACCTACAGAATTGCCTGAAGGTAAAAAGCCCATAAGCTGTAAGTGGGTTTTTAAAGTGAAAAAGCTGGCTGATGGTAGTTGTCAGAGGAAAGCCAGGTTGGTTGCAAGGGGCTTTACACAAAGGAAAATGATACATTATGATGAAGTGTTTGCCCCAACAGCAAAGGCTGAAACAGTAAAATCAGTTTTAGCAATGGCAAGTCTGAGAGGGTTAAAAGTTAATCATTTTGATGTTGCCTCAGCATATTTAAATGCTCCTATTGATGCCGAGGTGTATTTACAGCAAATACCAGGTTATGAGCTGGAAAAAGACAGCATGGTGTTAAAACTGCAAAGGGCACTATACGGTTTACACCAAAGTGCACGTCTATGGCATGAATGCATAGACACAACTTTGAAAAAGATGGGATTCAAACAAAGCCTGGCTGATTCCTGTTTATATTCAGCAATGGTGCAAGGAAGTGTTTGTTATTTACTTTTGTTTGTTGATGATATCTGTCTAATAACAACTGCACAAAAGCAAGTGTCTTGGTTTATAACCAGCCTAGGTAACAAATACAAACTGAAGTATTTGGGAGAGATTCAGAATTACTTAGGAGTAGAGGTTCAGAGAAATAAAGAGGGCGTCTACTCTCTGAGTCAGAAGGAAAAAATCGAAAAGTTACTGAAGACATATGGAATGGAGAGGGCAAATGAGGTTGACACTCCCATAACTACCCAGTACAAAAATGAACCAGAAGGGCAAAAATGTGAGAATGCAACAGCGTTTCATTCTCTGTTGGGTTCTCTGTTATATTTAAGTTGTTGGACAAGACCCGACATAACATTGGCAGTGCATATGTTAAGCCAAAGAAGTGCAGACCCGGCTCAGAGAGATTGGGTAGCACTTAAAAGAATCCTAAGGCATCTGAAAGGCACAAAAGATTACAAACTGGTGCTGGATACAGGATATGATCAGCAAGTGTATGCATACGCTGATGCCAGCTGGGGGGACAGAGAAAATGGAAAGTCTACCACTGGCTATGCCATATATATTGGAAATGCCCTGGTTCAGTGGAAATCCCAGAAACAAACATTTGTTGCCACAAGTACTTGTGAAGCAGAGTACTCAGCCATAAGTGAATGTGTATCACAAATAGAATGGTTTGCTTGCCTAACAAAAGAGCTTGGAATACCTTCAGAAATGCCAATCACTGTGCTAAGTGACAACATGGCTGCACAACAGCTTGCTAACCAACAGAACTTTAAAAGCAAGAGTAAACATATTGCTATAAGATACGGAAATGTGAAAAATGCTTTGGAAAGAAATGTGTTAAAGGTACAGCACTGTAACACAAAATGTAATGTGGCAGATTTGTATACAAAATGTTTGGATGCTCCTAAATTTCGAGACTTAAGAGAATTATTAGGTCTCAAGCCTTTGACTTAAGGAGGAGTGTTGGGATTCGCAGGATACTGGATAAGTCTGCAGGCTTCAACAGGATGATGCAATACTCTGCTGGGTCAGAGTGACTCAGCAGGAGTGTGATTAGTGTGATTGGCTATCACCTGTTTTAAAAGGAAAGCCTGTTTAACAGTGTGTGTGGTGGTTGTGCTGTAGTGTGGTGGTGCTGTGGTGGAGAGTATTCGTTTGTAAGTACTCTGTATGGACTGTTTCTTTTGTAAATGCCTGTATATAGCTCACATTAAAAGGACTGCACTGAAAAACCTGGAACTCTTAGTGCTTCGCTGAAAACGCCGCGTGGAATACGCGACAAAATCACCCTAAATCCAACAGTTCATTTTTAGGTAGCCCGTGGATCTGGCAGTCCTTTTGAGGGGAAAGCAATGGGAACAAATAGCCCTGGCTGGATATACAAGAAGGGGCTATCAAAACTGACAAATGTTTGGAGGGGGGAATGACATAGACACAGGATGCAGTGAGAAGGAAGTTGGGACACAAATGAACATTCAGACAACCTGAATCAGGCTATTTTTTGGACAGGATTCAGAAAATAATGCCTGGATCAACCAAGACATACAAGAATCTTTCAAAACATTTTATTTTTAAAGGTGAGGACTAAAAAAGTAAAAATGGAGTATCAGAACCTGCACCTCTGGAGAAGAAGATGATAGTAGGGGAGACTTTCCCTAATTGGAAACAAAAGTAAAAAAGGGGAAGGGATTTATAAGAAAACGGTTTATTGATTCAACATATTTTGGACCCTACTGGCTCTGCTTCAGGGAAATTAAGAGAACAGGAATTTGAAACTCAGGTGTACTTCCTGTTCTGTTTCAAACAACGTAAGTAACAGCATAAGAAACAAAAGAAGAAGCGTATATGAATTTTGAATTTCTGTTCTCTGAAATTCCCTGGAGTAGAACCAGAAAGGTCTGAAACAATGGTTCAATCAAGCTTTTATATTGTCTAACCCATTGTTTTCCCCTTTTGTTTCTAGCTGCTTTTTTAGGATTCCCATATATGTTGGACAACTTTTACCACATCAGATAAATAGAATCAGGACCCATACAGTAATTAAACCTTTTAAAAGACTTTAAACGTACAAAAACAAGGCACAATGACTTTTCAGTAGCAAAGGGATAGCTATTATATTTTGAACTGTGCTTCTGATTTACTCTAATACTTGGGATGGAGAAGGCAAAGGAATAGAAGCCTAAAGGACAGATGGTCAGGATGCATCACGAAACAGGCAGCCGAAGTGGTGCAGGCTATTGGAGAGGATGAAAGAGAGTTAAGTGGATTATACTAGAAACCTGGAGACTCACTGATGAATGGAGGCCTCTAAAGAGAAAGAAAGAAAGAAAATAGTAAAATACATGGAGTTCCTGAAGACATATGTAAGGAAGAGAAGAAAGGGCAAAAGTAGAAAAGAGGTGCTGGCAGGATAGAAAAATCTGAACCCATGAGAAGGCTGTAGAGACAAAAATCAGAGACTTCAAACAGCTTTACAAAAAAAAACCTGAAGGATCTTTCTGAAAGAAAGATAGTCACATCTGGTGCCCATTAGAGACTCTCCTGGACAGATATTGAAAACACACGAAGAATAAAGCAAAGAACTGAAAAGAGCACTTTGATTCCATATTATATTACTCACGGAGAAGGAAAATATCATTGTGCCTGCAGAAAAGACGTGATAGTGTCCAGATGAAGAATATTGCTCCACACAAGTTGCAAATCCGGATTACAACAAACATTAGAATTTTGGATCTGCTGATAGGGTTATTTCACTGCATAGCATAAGCCGGTATGCTATAATCCGATACATGACATGCAAAGTTATATCTAGACATATGTATGTGAAAACTACCCTATTATTTATGGGGATATTTCCTTCTCTCTGTAAAATGACAACAGATTTTCAAGAAATGTAGGAGGTAAATGATATTTGTGAGGGCAGGATACAAGACGTAAGATAATTTTACATCATTCATGATGTAAAAATATAGAGACTTGGCTCAGTTATTAATGGTTTCTGCTACTGAAGGAAACAGGAAGTAAACATTGCACTTTTTAAAGAACTGTGTGTGTGTGTGTGTGTGTGTAACACGCACTTGCTAGTTACAGCCTTGCCATTTCACACGGTTTAAGGTTATTGCTCTTTAGAGTTCCCGATGAAGCTTACACCAAATCTATGAATTGCAAAATGGAAAAGCATTCTGTGTCATTCACAGCAGACTGGCGCAGCTCTATTGTTTATACAAAGAAGAGTGAAAATAACAGGAGATTTCCCCAGTATTTAAACAAGGCGAGCGATGGACTGTATTGTTTGGCAGCAATCTTTTCAACGTTTCTTCCATTCATCTCTGTAGTGGGATTTTAAGTCATATGGGGAAAAATTGTTTTGGGACTCCCAGTGCATACTTGCTTGCTGAACTTCTGCCTCATTATGCATTGGTTAATGGGTTGCTACTGAAAACGATTTCTTTAAAAAAATGATTGTTTTCTAAAGCAAAGCGCTAACCAGCTTGTCATTGCTCATTTGCATTGTAGTTTGCTCAGTGTGTAGTACGGGAGCCTGTGGAGGAGTCTTTTCAACGGTGGCCCCACTGATGTGTGCCTTTGCCTTTATAATGTATTCATTATGGCAATGGATGAAGTAGATAGACCTCTTTTGTCAGGCTTTAAAAATGAAAGGTGTGATGGATGAAGTCTACTCTGATGCTACTGCTATATCAGTTATGTAGGTATTTTATGTGGATTGATTTTAATGATTTTATATATTGTGGGGGTTGTTTGTACAGCACCCAGTGACTGCTATGAGCAGTCATTGCAGAGGGAAAGGGGAGTTAGAGATGTTTTGGCCCAGTACAAAGAATACCTGTGGAGTGCAGATAGGTTCCCACCAGATTCCCAAAGAATCTTCTGTTTTATCTAAGCATTTAAAATTAAGTTCATATATTTCATGGCAGCCTTTAGTAGCTGAGTATCACAAAGTGTTATGGGTATCAAATGAGCCAGTGAATATTGTAAAGAGTTCCTGTAATATAAGTTCATCTGCAATAAGATCTGATATAAGCATGGCAAATGGTTCTATATTGCAATTGACATGGGACAAGGATGTGCATTGTTGTCATCAATCCTCTTTGCACTAGCGTTAGATGGTTGTGAAATTGCATCAAAAAGGTAATATGGATGGGGTAACTGAGCTAACGGAGATGAACTGCGCAGCATTGGCTCTGATAGTGATATTGCCTTTTTAGGTATGTCATAGAGTGAAATAATGGCCCTCATGTCAGTGAACGAACTGAAAGAAACAAAGCCTGCAATAACGGTCACAAAAATGAGAAATAGAACAAGATCACCGCAGTAAGACATCCCTTCTTATTTAACTGAGGTATAGGTTGGATAAGAAGGAAACTGAACAGGAGGACTACTAAGGAGCATAGTAATCTTAAAACAGTAGCTGAAATAAAGTAGTCTCTGGAAGACTAAAGGGGAAAGGGGCAAACTTAAATGTATGCATCACATTAATGGCTAAAAGGGCAACCTGATGCATGCTTACTGTGAAATATGTCCCCCTGCCTTCAATGGCTCTTACTCCCAGGTGTGTGTAATTAGGTTTACAGGTTAGAGGGAAACAGGGAGGGACACTAACCAACAACCTACCGCAATGAGTGTGTTACTGTATGGAAAAGAACAATGGTCAATAATAGCTGTCAACAAAATGATATTTAAAGCTGCTCTGCCATAGATTGTTTTGAAGGGTGTGAACATTTCATTGAAAATGAAGCTTGAAATGTTAAATAAAAGGCAGCCAGAACAAGCAGGAATGGAAAATATCATTACAGAAAGATGGATCAGCTTATGCCATGGTGCGAGCAGTCTCCGTGCTATTGTCACCATCGGGGTCAAGTAAAAAGAGACAAACAGGACCATTTCGGAGAAAGTTAGCATTTGTCTGTCAATACCCAGGAGTTGTTTTGAACAAAAAAAGTACATTACTTTTGCAACTAAAGCATGGGTCAAAAGGAAGGTAAACAACACTCAAGGTAGAGCTAAACAAGATTTTTCCATTTGCAAAATGGTATTTGTGCATGGATGGTATTCTGTTGTATGCCTTGGTCCCAGCTTTCTGGGATTTTTATTTTCATATGTGCCATCTGTAGCATCGGGACTGCTCCAGCCCACAGTTTCAGATTTGGAATGGATTCCCAAAGGAGTCCCATGCAGATTGACTTTATTAGGGGGGGGGGGGATGTGTTTCTTGGATGGAAGATGAATTTATATATATTTAATGGCAGTATTTGAAAATGACGTTGACAGAGCATGTTATCAGTCTCCATCACAGTTGGCCTCCGGTTCACTCAGAAACACACTTCCTTGTTGTTGATTTAATGTGCAACCAGTGACCCAACTTCATCCTGTCAAATGTTTAAATATAAGCTAGAGCAGTCATACTGTCCTGCTCAATCACTTTCAGTGATCAAAGTTGGGGTGCCAATAGCTAAACCTGGGTTTCCAGGAAAGGTATACATGCAAAAAGATTTGTCCTCTTATGAAGACAAGTTTCTCATAAATTGATCTCTTTAGTCACTCAGAATTAGAGAACAGAATATAATTTTTATTTTTCTAATTTAGGTGTTTTTCCTGTAAAGGAGAAGATACTTAACCCAAAGGTTATCAGTACTTTTAGTCAGCATATGATGGAATTATGGCAATCGTATTGTCAATGCAGATTCTTCATTGCTTTATGAGGTTGTAAGAATTGAACCACAGCACCCTGAATACTAAATGTGTCCATTCCCTTTTAAAGTCATCCAGGTTCCTGGCCATAGCTATATCTTGTGGTAGCCATTTCCACAATTTAACTATGTATCGGATAAAGACGCAATCTCCCCAGGGCACACCAAGAGCATAGCGTGATTTGCTGGCACCCAGGGAAGGCGCAGACAGGTGCATGCCAGGCGAGTACAGGGGGCGGAGGGTGAATGGTGAGTGGCCTCTGGCAGTTTGCACCGAAGGGGAAAGTGGCCTTCAGGCTGGAGAAAGTTCCCCATTTCTGCTCTAAGATGAGGAATTACTCTGACACCCAAGATAATGGGGATTAATGGCAATCAGTATTCTACACAAAGCACTTTACATTGCGAGGGTTCAGGTTATAGAGTGTTTGCACAACACTGTTGCCTGGTAGATGATAGAAGGATAACAAAATCTTATTTGAGTGCAGTCATTTATTGGGGGGAAAATATCTAATTTGTCACCAGTATCTCCTGTTGAGCCTTGTGCAGCCTCAGAGTTTTTGAAACTCCTCCTTTCCCCATACTCTTTGCATGGTTAATTATTCCCCAGATGTTTGAACTTGGGGAAAAAATTAGAGTTCAATCTCATTTTGTCATTTGCAAGGCATCTCTTTGATGATCCATAACTAATTGTACTGTACTTGTCACACAGCAGATGTCTAGGTACAGTCCCATAAGCATACGGCTTTCTGTTATTACAAATGCAAGTATTTTCTTGCTTGACTTCTAAAAAATTTACTATTTCTTGTATAGCTGGTCATTAAGCACTGCTCAATCCATCATCAATTCATCATTCAGTCTTGCTGATTTCATAAAGTCTTTGAACATGAAATTTAGCACTTGAGTCTCATATTCATCACCTTCAGATATTTATCCAGCCACCTCTGGGGGCATGTCTCAAGGTGGCTTACCAAAACAAAACAAAACCCTAATACATAAATGAGACAACAAACTATTCAGTGTGCAATCCTAACCCCCAATCCATGCCTAGGACTGGGGAGAATAAGTGATAGCAGCTTAGTGACTTTGTGGGAAACATTGGAGTTATTGGGTGAATGCTATGTTTATGGATCCAGCATCATTTGAGCTCTGCGAATGCAGCTTTCTCCTGATTGAAGTGCAGAGTGTTTGAGGCCCAAGACATTCGCAGGGAAACCAAAATGCTTGTTTACAAAGCTATTGTACTACCAACCTTACTGTATGCTTGTGAAGCATGGACCACTTGTAAACGCCATCACCAACTCCTCGAAAGATTACATCAATGGTGTCTCCGAAAATTTTTACACATCACTTAGGAAGACAGGTGAACTAATGCCAGTGTACTGGAAGAAGCAAAGATCACCAGTGTTGCAGCAGTGATTCTTCAACATCAGCTTTGCTGGACTGATCATGTTGTGCGGATGCCTGATTATCGTCTTCCAAAGCAACTACTCTACTCCAAGTAATGCTGGTGGTCAACAAAAGAGGTTCAAAGACTCTCTCAAGGTGAATCTTTAAAATGTAGCATAAACACCGACAACTGGGAAACACTGGACTTCGAGCGTTCCAACTGGAGAACAGCCTTTACCAAAGATGTCATGGGCTTTGAAGATACTCAAACTCAGGATGAAAGGGAGAAATGTGCTAAGACGAAGGCACGCTTGTCACCATGATCAACTCCCACCCAGAAACCTATGTCCCCACTGTGGAAGGACATGTGGATGCAGAATTGGCCTCCACAGTCACTTACAGACTCACTTTTAAAACCATGTTTATGGAAGACAATCTTGCTCGGCTATGAGTGATCGTCAAAGTGTGAGGTGTGAAGTAGAATGGGACGAGTGATCTTTGGAAGAGTAGTGGTTATAGTATGATTTTAACAGCTGTAAGGAAGAATGTGGATGTGCTGGGTATGTGTTAATGGGGTGAGTTTATCATACCAGGAGTCAGGATGTGTGTTGGTAAGCAGGAGGGCAAAAGGAAAGGATCTCCAACACTTAAAACAGTTCTCAAAATGTGCTGCCATGTTTTTGCTTTGAGGAGGATTTTATTGTTTTATATTGTATTGCATTATATATTGACACCCCCCCCTCAAGAGCACAAGATACAACACACACAAACACATACCACATACCACACAGACACATGTCTTGTTATTTTTATAAAATGCTTAGAGGCTGTTTTAGTATTAAGTAGTATGTAAATAGATGAAATAAATAAATAAATAAGGAACCCCAAAGCAGGCCCTCAAAGGCAGATCTTGAACCACATGTGGTTTCAAAATGGAAAAAGTGTTACCTAGAATATCGCTGCTATAGAAATCACCATCTATATTGCACTCAGCTATGGGCAGGGGCACATAGCTTTAGTCAGACCATGGTCCTCCCAAATACATTCTCTTTTGCTCATCGATGGCTCAGACCTTGCAACCTGGGAGGATTTACTTTAGATGGACAATTTCTGGATGCATTTGGTCATAACCATACTATGACTAGAGAATGTATCTAGCCTCTTTGCAGGCTCTTTCACCCCTATTCTTTCTCTAGCATGGAGTTTCCCCTCCTGTTTTAGATTTGCCACAGTTTAGCATGTTGTTTTAACCCTATACTGTGCTTGATCATCACTGCTAACTACTAGTAAGTAGTTACAGATGGGTAGCCATGTTGGTCTGCCATAGTCAAAACAAAAAAAATTCCTTCCAGTAGCACCTTAAAGACCAACTAAGTTAGTTCTTGGTATGAGCTTTCGTGTGCATGCATGCACACGAAAGCTCATACCAAGAACTAACTTAGTTGGTCTTTAAGGTGCTACTGGAAGGAATTTTACTAGTAAGTACTAACTACTACTAATTTTTCTACTAACCATAGTGAAGATTAATCAGTTTGTCCAGAATTGGACAAAACAGATAAGCTGAAATTGAACTAAAACTGAAGCAAAACATTTCCAAGCTCCTCCTTGCCGTCATGCCAAAAGAGGCTGCACACAAGTCTGGATGAGGGAGAGAAAGCTCATCTTGTAATGCTAAACTGTGTTTTAGTGCAGGTTACCAGTGTTGCAATCTCTAGATGCTGTTGAAGTATTGGCTGTGCTAGTTGAGGCCATTGGTTACCCCTGGCTTAGTACTAGGCGTGACCCCTTATATGGTGTCTTAGCAGTGTTTATTTTATTTCTAGATTTACAAGCAGAGTATGGCGCAAGCAAATAAACTGCTACTCAAAAGCTGGCTACAGTGGTACCTTGGGTTAAGAACTTAATTCGTTCTGGAGGTCCATTCTTAACCTGAAACTGTTCTTAACCTGAGGTACCACTTTAGCTAATGGGGCCTCTTGCTGCCGCCGCGCCACCGCCCGTTCTCATCCTGAAGCAAAGTTCTTAACCCAAGGTACAATTTCTAGGTTAGCGGAGTCTGTAACCTGAAGCATCTGTAACCCAAAGTACCACTGTATTTTTAAAAATGTGAATCAGGGCAGTTCCAGTAGACAGGCATTTAGTGCTGCAATTTAAGACAAGGCCTATGGTACAGTGCTGTGATTTCAGTTGCCTCTCCATGAAAGCTCTTTAAGATGGAAGAAATGCAGAGAAGATGTGATATTTCTGGGTTTGGCTAAGTTTTTGGCTGATATCCCCAGAGGTCAATCAGTCCTCCATACTGACAAGTGGTAAGGCCTCTGAATGTGAATTGCTGGAGAGCAACAGGGAATGAGGACAGAATATGGGACTAGGACCTTTTGTCTGATTCAGTAGAACTGCTCTCAAATCATGTTTTATGTTGCCTTAATGCAATTTTGTTAACTTTATTGCAACGACTCTGCTTGAATAACTATTATGCATGAATTAATTGAACCAGTATGGCACATGTAAGAATAAAATAACATGATTGAAAGATGAACAGATTCATGTTCACATTTTGATAGATGTGGCCACAACTGTTTTTCGTAGGTGTTTTATTGGGAATAACAAACAAGATTATCTGGAGTCTTCTGGTGCCAGAATCCCTATGTGGTCTATCTGAAAGTACGGTTGTGCTGCATATCGTTATTCAGGAAGTCACTAATCATTGCTGGACTGATTGACTGCATTTGTATTTACATTTCAAATTTTGCCCTGGAATGGATCACTCTATGTGAAATGTAATTGCAGAGCAAAGGTGGAGAGTGACTGCTTAAAATACATTAGAAATTATCTCTCAGAAGTCAACACAGTTTCTGTGGAGTGATTTTATTTAATTATCCCTTAGGATCTGCTAGGTTGTCTGACTTTTTTTTTTTTAAGTAGAGCAATGATAGTTGGCTGTCATGGATGTGATTTATGAAACAGCTAATTTATTTGGAATTGGAGCTTTTGCTTAAAAAAACTTAAAATGGGTGGCTTTTTGTTTTTGATTTGTGTGATCCCTAGCAATTTATACAGCAGGCATCAATATGCATTGTCAAAAGCTGAATGGAGTGTTGTTTAGAACAGAATGCAACATTTTGAAATGGCATTGCAGTTAATCCAGTAGTCAGTATTCAGAGACTGTTAACCACCTTTGTTGGTTTCACTGCAGCCATTACCAATGCCTATTCATTATCCTACACCAACAAAACAGAAATACAAATTTACATGTCATCCATGTGACAGGGATGGAACACATACACCTGGCTGATTATAGAAAATATTTTCTCAATGCAAATAAGTAGAAAGTGATGCAGGTTGGGGCAATCAATCAATCTTGATTTCACATATATACCCATGAGGTTCTGAACCAGTGCCAGAAATAAGGTGGTGTGGTCAGTTCCCCTCCACAGGACACCAAGTCAAGGGGGCACAAAACAACAACAACCTATATTTGTACAGGTACGTACTGAGCAGATACATTTAAAAAGCAACTGTACCAAAAGGAATCAGAAATACTTGGGAGATAGGTACCAAATTGTGCCCTCACTCAGGGCGCCATATTGCCCAAGTCTTGCAGAAATGTTAAGAATAATAGGAAAGGATATATTGAATAAGTACTATTCATCCTTCACTCACGCTAGTAAGTGATGTAGCAGAGCAGATTCCCTTCAATATAGCTGGAAGCTAGTTTGCAGATTCGCTTGAATCTCTTAGTTAAGATTATTTCCTGGTGCCCCCTTTAATCCCTCTTAAAAGAATAAAGACATGAGAGTCTTTCTGAGTAAAGTAACAAAAAAATTACTCACATTTCAGTTCACAATTTGAGCCCTGAAAGGCTGGCTTTTCTTAGTAGTTACACAAAGAAAGAGAGTTCATCTCATAGGGAGACTGAACTCATGTGCTGCTGGCTGAAAGCCAGCAGACAGAAAAGTTACATGAAGATAACAAATGGCTGCAGGAGAGCAGCAACAAGAATGAGATCAAAACTGGACAAGAGACTGAGAAAATGGCTGCGTGACTCGGCTCTTTTATGGAGTCAGCCAGAGCCACGCCCATCTCCTAGGTCACCTGCAGGGAGAGGAAGCTTCAGACCAGTGGAACAGGAAGTTACACTGACTGGATGTCCACCTGCCTGTGCCCACTCTAGGGAAATAAGGAATGTTGCATTTGACTGTACCAATGGATTACATCCCACAAGTCTGCCCCTGGTCTGAACTGGTGGTGACTGACCAGAAACAAGACCATAGGGTCATGGTAGATACCTGGATGAAAATGTTGACCTGTTAGGAGTTCAGTCTGTCACAGACCCCTCTGTTTTCCTGGATTTTGTTTACATAGGCATTGAATATTCTTTGGTACCTGGTGTCCACAGAGCAGTCCTCTTTGGGCTATTGGGGTTTTTTGTGTGGGAGAAGGCATTCCTTGTTGGTTTTAGATTTTTATACTTCTTCATACATTAGGATCTCACCTGCCCCCTAGGGTGTGTACACCTCCCTACTGCAGCTGTTTTGAACCCATTTCTCTCAGCATAGGGGCACTCAGTATGCTATTAAAAGGAATGTTCTTTCTCTCCCTACAGAAATGAAGTCATAAAAGTTATAAAGTAACACACGGTAGTACAAGAGGCAGCAAAAGAGAGAATGTGCATCCACATACCATTCCCTTCTACCCAGGTGAGGTCTATGATGAACAAATGTGCCTATTCATCTTTTCTCACTTTTTTGAGGCTTTTCCCTTTTTAGAAAACATTAGTGCCTCTCTCTTAGGTCTTCAGAAGCTACAGTGACAGTGTAGCACCCTGCTTGTGGTTAACGCTTAGCTGGAATGAAATATTCAACGCAGCAATAGAGAAATTAAAATAATAATTTATTTGTCAGACAAATAAATGAGAGGCACAGTGGTATATGGTTACCAAGCTCTGGCCTGGCCTCCTGCCATTATGGCCAGCATTTATATTCCCTTAATCCAGCCCCCTTTGCTCCTCCTGTGGCTGCATCTGTCCAATCAGCCTGGTTGGATTTCCTATTGGCTGATTGCTATAACCAATCACAAAAGATACACCCATTTCCTATTACCTTTTATGGGAGACAGAGAGCTATATTTTCTTCTATTTATAAATGGCAAACAAGTAGCCATTAACCTCTACAAGGCACCTTAATTACCAGATAACCTTTGGCCCCTCTTTCCCTATTCCCTACAAACCAGATGGTTTTTAATCTCATTTTAAACAGAGGCTCGGCCACCACATGTCAGGAGCGCTCCGATGGTGCTTCCTGCCTGGCAGGGTCTGTAGTCTCTTCCAACTCTATGATTCCATGATTCTATGAAATAAGAATCTAACATAAGAATCTAAATTTCTAAATCCTTTGCATAATTACATTTAAGCTAATATTTAATACATAACATATATAGTTTTTTTTTATAAGCAAAGACGTTCACAGTAAGAAAAAACTTAAAAACACTTTCTTCAGAGAGAAGCCCCCCTTTCCCTAGCCAGTTACTGTTTCCATTAGCTCTTGCCGTTTGTCCTATTTGTGGCACAATACTCTTACTATTTACCAGCTTAATTGTGTTTTTGCAACTTGGTTATTCTGTAATTTGTAAGTTCAGTGACCTTGCTTCTCAGCCTTTTTATGACCGCAATAAACCAATAAACCAAAGGGGCCCTCTTTAAGATGAGCACATCTGCCGATGCACTCACTGCCTGGCATGAGAGATGCTGCCTGGCATGAGAGATACAGATATTTTGAAATATATTTTAAGCTCATTTTAAGAATACAGGTATCTGATCAAAATATAAGCCAATATAAGCCTTGATTAAAAATGCAGTCTATATTCAGATGCCTCATTCCCCCCTTTCAAGCTCAAGGACCTTCATACCAAGTGTCCTTGATAGCTTGACCTTCATCATATTCCTGAGGTAAAGCTCTGTATAGGGCCATGATATGAGGTAGAGTTTCATTTGAAACCATCTTGCTAATTGTACTTCTAAAACATGAAATGATACATGGCATCATACATAAAACCATTACCACTACTGTCAAGAAAAACAAGCAAGACAATAGTATCCCTTTGAGTCCTGTGACATTAGGTAACCAATTGGTGAGCCATCCCATATCCCATCCTTCCCATGTTTGTACTGGTACATGTGCTATATTCTCCATCTTTGTAGCCAACACACGGATTGCCTCACCATTATCAGAAATGTTAAAGCAACAGGCATTCCCTGTCAAGTTCAAGACTCCACATAGGCCTCCCTGCCTGGCAAGTACATAATCCATTCCCATTTTCAGCTGCAAAATGGCGGCTCTACTTTCATCCAACTGTTGTGCAATAAGTCTCAAACTCTGGGCCGTTGCATTGGTTACAAGTTCCACTACTGCTTGCAATCGAATTATTCTGTTTAGATTATAAATAGGATCCCGTGCCCCTTGTATGAGCTCACCAGGATTCCAGGAGGCAGGATCATAATAGGCTATAATGCGCTCTGGCGGCCAATCATCAGTACCGCTCCAACTTTGGGTACTTCCTCCTGCTATACGAGAAATATCAGCATTCCTTCGTGTTCGCTTGGCCGAACTAGTGGGCATAATCCACATTGGTGGTAATACCCATCCCAGGAAACAAGTCCCACTCCATTTGGAAGGGAGTTTCTTGTATGCCCATTCTCCACATATCCACCACAACCATCGGGTCTGAGGTTTTTGGTACGTGGAGTACAGAAGGCGAAATATCAAAAGAGGTAGAGAGTTCACAGTGCAGTATGTTAGATTGCCTTTTTCTGTCACAGTTATGTTCCATACCGCTTTCCATGCATGAATAAAAGGAGGTGCACAGGGCAAGGTATTCCGAGTTCGATAGGTAGTACCGTGTGCCCAGGTATGACTATTCTTAATATAATCCCAAGTATAGTGACAATGAGAAGAGCCTATCATGGTAGAATCAGCTGCATCTGATGATTTATGTACACAGAATTCCCCTTGTACAGGTATAACTCGTAATGGTTTAGTTGAGTTCCATCCGGGGAAATTCTGTATTTCTGTTTGGTGTGGCATTTCGCTTACCATACCAATGGCATCTAATGGTATCGGTAATAAGGGCATACCTCCCTCTGAATCATCTGGCCCAAGAGAGCAAACAAGGCAATTGGTCCTATTTGCAACATTGGCTACCATTTCAGCTAAACCTACCCACATATTGTGGTCATGGCTGAATCCATATTTAGCAAATTTGGTCAGATTCAAGGACCCTTCCCCTTCCCAAGGGATCAGGATTAATAATAAAATCATGTTGATGTCTAGCATATGCATTCCTTCCACAAAAGATTACCTTATTGTGATAGCAAATAAATATTAGTCCCAATATAATTCCCCCAGTGACAGAAATGGGGAACCACCAAGACCAAAACATATATCCCGAGGATCCCCAATGAGTAATATCTCTGATAATTGTTCCACAAGGGGGGGCAGTCAATCAATTGTATAAGAGAATCTTCCCTTTCACAATCACTGGTTCAGATGCTCCTCAAGCTTCAGGCGTGCGCAGGTCAGCCAGCTTCCAGGTTGTGGCTGCAGCAGGCCGGTCGTCTAATGTTGCCCGTGACCTAGCCCGTTCCCGGTAGGGCTAGATACAGGGGTTTTTGGAGAGAGTCAGTTTTAAAGGATTAGAGGGGTCACCTTTGCACGTCCAACTGCCTTCGGACTTCTTCAAACGGGAGTGATGAATCCAGGGGGTCACCTCAGCTACCTTCACCGCTGTTGGAGTAGAGAGCAGGACGGTGTAAGGTCCACGCCACTTAGGTGCGAGTGGATCACGTTTCCACTCTTTCACCCATACGCTATCGCCAGCCTGGAACTGATGAATCGGCTCGGCAATGCTGCACGGCGTGCGCTCGAGGACCCACCTGTTAAGATAAAAAACAAACAAACAAACACGAGAGAGAGACAAAAACACGGGAGAGATTGCACTTGTCCCTGTGTCACATGGTCTCCTATTTGTTTAAGATCAGCTGGAATATCCTGAACAAAGGAGGGCGGTCTCCCATACAGGAGCTCAAAAGGTGACAACTTAAGTCTTTTTGTGGGTGCGCACCGAACACGAAACAGTGTTATGGGTAACACATCTACCCTCCTGAGACTTTAGACATATTAGTGGGCTTCTGGCATGCCCTGCAGATACCTTGCACAAGCGTCTGGCGGTAGGTGGTAAGCCTGGCCAGGTGAATTGCATTGTTTGGATCCCAATTAGGATCTTCCAAGGGAAAGTTGTCTTGGAGATGACGGTCAATATTAAAAATATTTCCCACTCTGGCCTGCTCACGCAAATATATCTGTGCCTTTTCAATTATGTCTCTTCTTTCCTCAGTGGTGAAAAGAGTATTCAGGAGCTGGCGACAATCTGTCCAAGTAGGACTATGAGTATTTACTATTGAAGTCACCAAGTCCATCATAGCCTGAGGTTTTTCTGCAAAAGATGGGGTGTGTGTTTTCCAATTCATCAGATCCGTAGTTGTGAATGGAATATATTGCAGGGTCGAAGTTCGAGGTGGCCGTGGTCCAGGTAGCCCGTTAACCAGCACAGGCTCCTCAAGTGCATCAAATACTCTTCTGAGAGGGGCTACTACATGACCTTTCTCTTCACTTTGCTCTAGGGGCCTCAAATCATAGGGGATGGTATTTGTCCCAAGGCGTTCTTTTAGCAGCTTAATACGCCTGGCTGTATTGCTTGCTGACCGATTAAGGTCTCCCTGTAACTTCTGTAATAATTCTCTAGGACTTGGATGTACAGGGGTTTGGGGTAGGCAATCAGTTGTTCCACTAAAAGAGACTGTAGATGGAGTTCTACTGGGACTCACAGATGGAATAACCACTTCTGCTTGGGCTTCATTATAGGACTCCAATGCCTCCTGAAGATATTTATCATAATCTATCAAGGAGTCAAGTTCTGTGTCTCTACCCCCATTATTCGTTCCACTTTCTTGCCTTGGGGTTACAACTGGTGGAGGGTTTGGATTAGGCTCCCTTCGATGTGGAGCATAGGGTGGAGGTGGAAGCACCTCTTCCTCTGGTCCCTCAAAAATGGGTTTGAGTTTATTTGGCAAGATTCCTTTCCTAGCTTCGGCTTTTACAGCCAATAATTTGCATCGTTGGACTTTGCATTCCCTTATCCATGGAGGATTTTTATTTAATGTGCTCAGCTAGGAATCTATATATGAAAATTGTTCTGGGCACCCTCCAGTTTCTTTGGTGATGTTAGACCAAAGTTTGCTTACTAAATTTATATCAAAAGTTCCCTGAGATGGCCATCCAGTATTTTGTTTTGGCCACTCTAATTCACATAACGTTCTCAAGCGCTCTGGCGTCATTTTGACTCCATATGCCCCTGAGAAGGCTTTCTTAAAATTATTTAACATACATTCAAGAGGTGTATTTCCCCCCTTTGAACCCCCAACTCCCATTGTATGGCCCTGTGAAGTATCCACTCAGTCACTCACACACACGCTTCGTGGGGTTTCTTGCCCAGATGGAGTCGCCTCACTGGGAACCGAAGTACTACCCACTCCACACTCAGGTCAGCTACAGATTGCTCTGTACTTTCTCACACATACAATGCGCAAGATACTTCACCACACTCTACCTCCCATTCTTCCCTTTTCCCCCACCAGACCACCATCTGATATACCCAACCACCTAGCGTACTCAGTTCCCACTTACTGAGACGCAGAAGTTTGATCAAGACTTCTCTTCCTCCCAATTAATTGGAGGGCCAAAAATCCCTTTGTGCACTTACCCTTGGTTGGTTCCGTTTCCCCCGGTCCGTCGCCGCCAGTGAGCAGGGTATCAGACAGACGAGACTGCTGCGTTCCCCTGGAAAAAATTTTCCCATGCGCGCTGGGTAGGCAATCAGTTGTCTTCTCTCTTGTACCCTGTCCAATAGGGCGAAGGGGCTGCGTTCCAGCAGACCACTGATCCGAGTCACGGCACCATAAAATGTAGCACCCTGCTTGTGGTTAACGCTTAGCTGGAATGAAATATTCAACGCAGCAATAGAGAAATTAAAATAATAATTTATTTGTCAGACAAATAAATGAGAGGCACAGTGGTATATGGTTACCAAGCTCTGGCCTGGCCTCCTGCCATTATGGCCAGCACTTATATTCCCTTAATCCAGCCCCCTTTGCTCCTCCTGTGGCTGCATCTGTCCAATCAGCCTGGTTGGATTTCCTATTGGCTGATTGCTATAACCAATCACAAAAGATACACCCATTTCCTATTACCTTTTATGGGAGACAGAGAGCTATATTTTCTTCTATTTATAAATGGCAAACAAGTAGCCATTAACCTCTACAAGGCACCTTAATTACCAGATAACCTTTGGCCCCTCTTTCCCTATTCCCTACAAACCAGATGGTTTTTAATCTCATTTTAAACAGAGGCTCGGCCACCACATGTCAGGAGCGCTCCGATGGTGCTTCCTGCCTGGCAGGGTCTGTAGTCTCTTCCAACTCTATGATTCCATGATTCTATGAAATAAGAATCTAACATAAGAATCTAAATTTCTAAATCCTTTGCATAATTACATTTAAGCTAATATTTAATACATAACATATATAGTTTTTTTTTATAAGCAAAGACGTTCACAGTAAGAAAAAACTTAAAAACACTTTCTTCAGAGAGAAGCCCCCCTTTCCCTAGCCAGTTACTGTTTCCATTAGCTCTTGCCGTTTGTCCTATTTGTGGCACAATACTCTTACTATTTACCAGCTTAATTGTGTTTTTGCAACTTGGTTATTCTGTAATTTGTAAGTTCAGTGACCTTGCTTCTCAGCCTTTTTATGACCGCAATAAACCAATAAACCAAAGGGGCCCTCTTTAAGATGAGCACATCTGCCGATGCACTCACTGCCTGGCATGAGAGATGCTGCCTGGCATGAGAGATACAGATATTTTGAAATATATTTTAAGCTCATTTTAAGAATACAGGTATCTGATCAAAATATAAGCCAATATAAGCCTTGATTAAAAATGCAGTCTATATTCAGATGCCTCAACAGTGAAAGTCTAATTACCATGTTTAATTTTGCTCTTTTTAGCATGCTCTGCAATTCTTGTCATCATACAGCTGTGAAAAGAAGTTATTTTATAGCAGTTTCTTCATTCCTGGTCTTGTGAGAATAATGCCGCAGCGTAGAAGGTTTAGATTGTTCGCTTGTGTTAAAATTAGCATTCGCCCTGCTTTCCTTTCTTTAGGTTTACTTTATACTTTGGTGTGAAGGAATTTATTTATTATTTTTGCATTTGTTTACTCTCATACATACACACAGTGAGAAATAAAATGCTTTCCTCGCCCCATAAGTTTCTATTCTGTTGTATTTCTGTATAAACTACAAAAAATATTTCAATAAAGCCTATTGAGTAATAATCCTATAAAGAGATTTAAGGACTTGAAAGGAGAATATTACATAGTGACAATCCACTGGAGATTGATACGTAAAGAAATTCCTATTAAGCAACAAAGGAGGCTTGTTGCAAAGAAACTTTAACATTTTGTTGTCTTTTTGTTGCTAAAATGTTGTGCTTAGAAAAAAAAACACAGCTGACACATCAGAGGAAGGGGTGGGTGGGTTTGTAGGGAAATGCAGGTAAAAGATTGCTGTTCCCAACAACCATGTTTATTAATCTTCACACAGAAAACCGACTTCCACCTTCAGAAAAGGAAGAGAACCTTACTGCAAATGCAGCAATCACTGTGGGAATGATTCAGCCAAAGTGAAATACTTTTTGATACCTTCACCAGCTCATGCCATGGCAACCTGAGGCCTCCTTAGAGGGTACACACTATGGCAGCTGTACAGGGACACCCTGGGTGGATGACTCAGTGCCAATAGTGGACCTCTCTCTCTCTCTCTCTCTCTCTCTCTCTCTCTCTCTCTCTTTCTCTCTCTCTCTCTCTCTCCCCCCCCCCCAACCACTGTGGCCTCTTCCTCTGTGGCCTCTGCTCAAAATAGGACACTTACGTGTTATGGGACTGTCCTCTGCAAATGTAGGGCATATGCCCACCTTATAGGTACATTTACCTGGGAATAAGTCCAATTGAACTTTGTTGTGTGGTGAGTGGGTGGGTGGTGCTTAATATACAGTGGTACCTCAGGTTAAGAACTTAATTCGTCCCAGAGGTCCGTTCTTAACCTGAAACTATTCTTAACATGAAGCACCACTTTAGCTAATGGGGCCTCCCGCTGCCACCGCGCCACCGGAGCACAATTTCTGTTCTCATCCTGAAGCAAAGTTCTTAATCTGAGGTACTATTTCTGGGTTAGCGGGTTACCTGAAGCATATGTAACCTGAAGCGTATGTAACCCAAGGAACCACTGTATTAGAGTAGTGGGTAAATTAACCCCATAGTAAGCTAGTCACCTGTATACACCCAGTGTCTCTCACATATTCTGAAAAGCAGGTGAATGTAACACTATTTCATTTGGAAAGGACCATGCATCTGAAAACATTAGGCAATATAATAGCTATGGTAATTTACATTTAAAATGTAAAGGGGGGGAATCAACTACAGAAGTATGTTGGAATATTGTTCTGTCTGGGGGGGGGGGAGCACCTATTTGCAATTTTCTAGGCAGCTATGGTTTGCTAAAATTAAAAGCCCTTATTTCAATTAGTCTTTTTCATAAAACTAAAATGAGTCCTTCCCTGGACAATTCCGATAAATATGCAGACTGAATCGTAAGTATAAATATACGTAAACAGCATTTAAAGCATGATTTGAGATACAGAGACTCATTACAATGAAACATAATTTCCAAACTCAATTTACTAAGAAATTGTTGGACTCATGCATCCTCCTACCAGGCAATCTGGCAGCCCTACACACAAATATTACCCAACACAGGAATTGTTTTGATGTAAGGAAAAATGTGGCACATGGTCATCAATATTTATATCATGGCTGGGGAATCTATCGTTCCCCAGATGTTGTTGGATTTCAGCTCCCATCAGCCCCAATATCTGTTTGCCCACTGGGCTCTTCTTGTGTCATCCAACAATGTTTGGAGGCCACAGGTTCCCTGCTTCCGATTTAGATTTAACACAAGTATATCAAAGGAAACAGAATGTGCAACATTTATACTCAAGCAACTTCAGTATAATGCTTTGGAACAAGCTACAAATTACACTGAAGTTGCAGGTAATGAAGCCCCAAACCGCCTTTTCACTGTGCCCCTGGGAGGGCTTGTCATGGACAGGAGAAAAGGGAGTACTTAGCCTGTCCCCTGTCAATACCTTTTCATCTGAATCTTTGCCTGCCAGCTATGTTTCTAGACTTGCATTTACCTTGAACTCACATGAGCACTTTGCACAGTAGAAGGAAACATCTGGGCTGAAGTGTAATGTGTAGTTTATGCCTTAATTATACTATTTAACTCTGTTGAAATGGACAGCAACTGTATTTAATCTTTCCCCAATGAATAAATTCCAACGTACCATCCTTTACAGATGTTTTACCAGTGCTTATTACAAAGAGCTGCATTTGTTTCCAAAATCTGGGAAATAGTCAAGGGGGGGGGGGAAATCAGCCTCCATTTTTTAAACTGCTATAACTCAGAGATTTTCAATCTGATTTCCATGAAAATTGGGGATCTTCTACCCCTCACTCAAGAGAGCTTCTATCTCAAATTTCCTACAGACAGGACAAGTTATCTTGATTTTATAAGTAGAAATGTCATGTTTTAACAGAAGATGTGTGATACTTTAACTATAAAGGTGTTCCCGAGGGCCTATAATATTATACAGAGAGAAACTTTGAGCATTAATAATATGTACATAGACAGTAAGCACACATTAAGCTTCCTGTAATCATGCTTATACATGGTATCCAAAACTGTGATTTATAAATCACCTCTCTGAAAGACGTATGTCTCCTGCTGTAGATGCATTACACACTCTTCCCCAAGGGAGATATGAACCAGTTCCCACTTTGACAACACCAATATACTCAGGTACAAAAGTCCAGCCTGCATGCACTTCTTGTACTTGCAGGTTATCATTAATGTCTGATGGTTCTCAAAGACATTTGGCTCAAATTGAGAAAATACAAGACAATATAGTAACTATAAACCTGCTGCCTTGTTTTGAATCCAACCAATCGACCCTTTACCCCAGTAATTGCCTTTTAGCCTCACTGTGCAAAACTGTTTTTCCACAGCTGACTGCCAGTTTCCCGAAACACTTCACACTTCTGATGCAGTAAGCTCTAGCCTATAAAAGCTCAAGGTACAATAAACAAACATGGTGCATTAAGGTGTAACAGGACTCTTGCATTGTACCCCAATAATAGCACCCTTAATTGACAGCAAGTCACACCTTGTAGAGCTGACTCTTGCAGCTGGCAACACAGAGATTTGAGCCCACGTGTAATTATTTTACTTCTTCATGATACAGCTGGAGCCAGTTGTGTGAAACACCCCTCCCCGTGTGAAAAACTGAAAAATTGCAGTGGCAATGGGATGCTAGACTGCAATAATTTCAAGAGAATTTACTGGCAGTGGCATTTTGTGGTCCACTGAGCCTGTCAAAGAAAGGGCAGCTGGGCTTGTGCTGAGCAGAGGCCATTGGATTAGTGAGATGGGCAGGAATTCTTGGAGAACAGGAAGCAGGCAAATGCTGTTCATAACTTCAAAAAGCGGAATAAGAAGACCCAGGTAACTACTGACCAGCCAACTTGATATGGGTACCAGGAAAGGTCCTAGAACAAATAATTAAACAGTCAGTAGTCAAAACAAAAAAAAATTCCTTCCAGTAGCACCTTAAAGACCAACTAAGTTAGTTCTTGGTATGAGCTTTTGTGTGCATGCACACTTCTTCAGATACACAGTGTACACGATACATGAAAGCTCATACCAAGAACTAACTTAGTTGGTCTTTAAGGTGCTACTGGAAGGAATTTTTTTGTTTTGACTATGGCAGACCAACACGGCTGTGTATCTGAAGAAGTGTGCATGCACACGAAAGCTCATACCAAGAACTAACTTAGTTGGTCTTTAAGGTGCTACTGGAAGGAATTTTGTTTTGTTTTGACTATGGCAGACCAACACGGCTACCTATCTGTAACATAAACAGTCAGTCTGTGAGTAGAAAAGGATAGCTGTGATTACTAATACCTGGCATAGGTTTCTCAGAAAAAGTCATACCAGATGAAGCTTATTTCCTTTTAAAAAAAAAAAAGAGTTACAAGTTACAAGCTTGGTTGATCAGGGGAATGCTGTGGACATAGAGTATCTTGATTTTAGTAATGCTTGCTTTCTCCTTCTCCTCCTCCAGAGGCTAGGACCTGAACCAACGGATTCAAGTTGCAAGAAAGGAGATTCTGACAAAGCATCAAGAAGAACTTTCTGACAGTGAGAGCTGTTCTACATTGGAGCAGACTCCCACAAGGTTAGATGGCCCCCTTTCATGTGTTGGACTGGATGACCCTCAAGGCCCCTTCCAACTCCACTGTTCTATTATTGTCCAGGAGATGAAGGTGCTTCCTCCTTCAGCTGAAATCCTGGCATCCTCATGAAAGAAGGAGCAGGGTGAGGCAATTTTCACTCCTTGGATAGAAGTGAATAATTCTCTCTGTAGCTCTCTGGGAGCATGAAGAGACGAATGAGAGCATGGAGGAGGAGGGAAGACAAAGGGTGGGGCTGTGCAGATGCACCAGCAGAGCCTATCCAGTATTCCTACTGATGCACCTGCACAGCCCCAGCCTTGCCACCCACACTGTCCCACCTTTTCCCCATTTGTGATGCTGGTCAGAAGGAGGGTGACTCCACCACAGCACAGCACAGCACAGCACAGCACAGCACAGCACAGCACAGCACAGCACACCACACCAGTTGCTACTGCTGGAACACATTTCTTTCATGCAGAATGGTCCTTACCTTCTCCAAAAGAGTTGTGGAAACCCTTCTTTAGAACCTGGAGAGCTATTGTCAGCTGAAATAAGCTAGATGGATCAATGATCTGATTCAGAATAAGGCAGCTTCACATGACTTTTGACTATGATCTCAGCAGATACTCCAACTTTTGAGGCACACTGTCCTGATAAAGGGTAGTCTTCTGCACTCTTTAGAATATGTACGCTTTAGGATAGATATATCCTAAAGTAAATAGCTTGGGCAGCTATCAAAACATGAGTTTCCCAGTGCCTTGAAATATCATTTTAATAAAGTCAGGGAAGCTTAATAATATATGGAGCACAAATGTAAAGAGAGAGAGAGAGAGAGAGAAGTAAAAACGGGCAACTCTAAACTATCAACTCAGTGGGTTTTTTTTTAAAATGCTAACAAAAAGTCGTCATGCAGTAACATCTATAATTAAATATTTAATAATAAGTAATAAATCAATTCCACAATTTACTGTATAGCTGAAAGAATTAGGTCTGTGTGATTTAAGGATTACATATAGCATTGAGCCAAGTTCTATTTACAACATGTTCTGAGTTCAACAGTGGATAAATAGCAAACCAAGACCACAATCCACACAACACTTACAATCAAGTGCAGTTAGACTAACAGTGCAGTTCAAGGCTCTGTTACTGTATAACAGGAGCATATAGGACTTAGATCTGCAAGGTTAGAAGTGGGAATGTTCTACCTCCTTTTCTGGAGCAACAGCTGCCATTTGTGCTCCAGAGCTCTGCAGGATGAAGCAACATCCCATAGGAGGGCATTTCAAAGTATGGAGGGGGTTCAAAGTATGGAGCAGAGCTTTGGGTGGAAATCTGAATCCCTCAATGTTTTTTTGAGAAGTCTAGTCTCTATAGTAGTAGGATTTGACAATTGTGTTAGGATTTTTACCCTACAGACTGCTGCTTTCATTGCTGCAGAGCTAGCTTCTGCTTGTGTCAATGCAGCCAAAGTAAGGAATAAGATCAGGAAGTCCATCATCTTAAATTTGAGTATTCTGACTTACATGAAGTGTGCCTTGATTATGCTAATGGTTATATATAGGAGAGTAATTCCTTTTCACTGGGATGACTTATCAGAAAACTTAAAAATATAAGGGGCTGGAAACAGTGATATTTTATTTTCCTTCATTGATTGATCTAGTTTGGGTAGCACTTTCAGGTTATTTTATACTTAGCCTGATGGAAATATCTACTGTTTAATTGTGATGTGATGAGATGAAATTATCACATTTCATTTATACTCTCAGTTAACTTGAATGGTTATTTCAAACTTCTTCTTCTTGCTGAATTCCAATAAAATTAAAGCTACAACTTTTGTCTGCAATTTGAATATAGAATATGAAGATGAATGCCACTCTACACCCTGTTTATCTTGCCTTAGCCATGCACTTGCATATCCCAACTTTGGTTTGGAAAATAGCTTTAATAATGCATGCCACCTTAAAGGTCTATTCACTTGGTGCAATTCATTAATTAAACACACCCTCGGTGCCATTTATTAATTCAAAGCGCATTTAATGTTTCAACACTGTTTTAAAATGTACAGAGTACTCGCCTCCTTTGAATAAGCAAAGTGGTTTCCCTCAACATGCCTGGCGACAGCAGATGTGCTGAAACTATTTTCATTGTGTGTGCAAAGTCAATTTAAAAGGGAGCATATTTTGAGTAAGTTTATTACCACTCTCTGCTGGGATCCTGATGACTACTTTAGCATTTACAACCACTTTATGTGCACTTGCTGGTAATTACTCGAGTCCTCTCTGCACGATCAGTTTATCAGCAATAAATACATATTTGATTCTCATCTTCTTCTAGACAGACCTAACAACTTTCCTTCTGTTGAGCTAAGGTCACATCACATTTTCTAAGCACTAAACTTGCAATTTCTTAATGTGGGAGGATGTGACACCTTCTTCAAACAGTGCTGCAGTGACTGCTGTGTGCAACGCGGTTGCTTGCCTTGGTGTCATAGTTACTGCTGCTGTCATGGAGTGGCAGTTCTTTCCTCTTTGAATGTTTTTGTCCTCTTTCCCGTCCTTCCTTAACACCATGCAGCATGAATGTGCTATGTGCTAGAAACCTTAATTTTATCCAAACAGACATGCACCTAGGGAAGGTTTCATTTTGTTTTTAGAAATGGCTGTGAAAGAAAATACAAGTGTTCCTGCTAGCCACAGACTACACATTGATCTGTAGAATCTGTAGAAAGGCTCTTAACACCATAGACAATGGACAAGCTGCAAAACAAACCGATAAACCCCCCAAACCCCAAAGAATTCATATTTGGCAATTTCCTATTATTCTAAGCACATCCTAAAGGAGTATTTGTACAAATTCAGTGCTTGCTTTCAGTTTAACTTTGAAATGTGTTCATGGTATATTAGTAGTGTGAGCACAAAGTCACATGCTGCATGTCACCAAAACTTTTCCTACATGGAAAGCGGCACAAAATGCAATCTGTGTCTGTGATTATCTATTTACGACTGCTACTCAAAACACATTTAGAAGTTATACTGAAAATGGCTTTGGGTTCCCTCAAATTTTATCAGGTGTTTAATTCAAGAGGCAGCTCCCCCCTCTTCCTATTTTGGGGCAAAACGTCATTGGTAATTCTGGCAACAATCAAAAGTGTTGCATGAATTGGCCCATAATTGAACTGTCGTTCCAACTCAGTCTGAGCCTGTGGGTGAGATATTTGGCTTGAACTTAAGTGTTCTGTGCATAGCTCCCAGCAAAACATATAAGATCCATACTAGATCCGACCAATGGTGCATCTGTTCTCACAGTGCTAGCCAGATACCCATGGGAAGCCTGCAAGGAGAATCTGAGTGCAACAGCACTTTCTTCATCTCTACCTGAGCACTCAAACAAGCCAAATAATTGTTGTAGCTGTGGGCACTGCCTTGTTACTTTGGCTGGGAAATAAGTATCTTATAGGCTGGCTAATGTGGATGGAAGTCTATATTCTTCTACTTCCTTATGAAAGGGAAATAGAGTCTGAAGGTCTGCTGGAAGATTGCTCACATCTACTCAGAGTTAATCAATGAAAGGATTGATTTTCAGGTTATGGGGATCATCTTTTGTATTGAGGAAAGATTCAAGGGATGAACTGTGACTCACATTAAGTCATACGAAGTCACAAAGTGCATCCTGGGAAATTTTTAGTTGTTTTCTTTATACTAAATGGATCACTGAGGTGATGAGACATTTGTGGTGATAAGACATTTGAGGATGAGGGAGCACAGTAACTGTTGCCTCAGTGTGAGGCTGAGATCTGCAGATTACCAGTTGGGTAATGCTGCAAGTCTTTAAGAGGCCAGCATGAGTCATTTGAAATGCCATGGGGGAGTAGAAAGAACCATAAACCTGAAAGGAACCCAGAGGAACATCAGTCTGGGAAACGACTTCCTTTGGTTGGCACTATCAAGTTTCTCTCTCATATATTTCATTACCTACCAAATTGATAGAAGAAGAAAATGTGTCTATTAGGAGAAATAAGGAAGAGGCTACAGAGATGAATCTGACTTCTTATTCATGGAAAGTGGGGGTAAGCCCGTGAGGATGACTGGAACTTGGGGGCCAGGAGATCTCATTGCAAACCAGCCCATTACTTTAAAGAATGGGCTATAAGACTGAAAAAGCAGTTTAAGCTACACATTCGGACTGAAAGGGGTAGAAAATGTAGAAAAATAGCATTTATATTTTGTATGATTCAACCCTCATTATGGCAAGTGTGGGCCATGCCTATTTAAATAAATAGATCTAAACAGTCATTGTTTTCAGCTTCCATGTCCCAGATGTAACACGCAAAAACAATAATGGTGCATCTGAGAATAGTGCTGTGACCATGACTATAATACTATTTGGAAAGCATTTTCAACACTAAAAGAAGGAGTGGGGATGCTGGGAGCATCCTGAAAAGATCTCAAGAGCCTGGCAGCAGGCCTAGGAAATCTCTCTTCTTCAACTGCAGAGTCCTCAAGCTGTTAGCTCTCAGCCAGAGGAGAGCCCAGCCTTCCTTTATGCATATTTTAGAAGGCTCTTCAACTCCTTGACAGGCCACAATAAATCTTGCTCTTTGAGAGCTTAAAGAGAAGTGGGAGGAATAAGAGCTAATGTATATAAAGACATCACTTAATTTAAAAGACAATTGGTAGCTTTTTATGTGCAGCATTATTCCTGAAAAGCATGCAAAATTAAAAGAGAAAAGGAGTTTTCATTAACAGCGTGGATTGATTTAAATCATACCAAATGACGATGAAACAGCATATAGTCCATTTAATTCTAGTATCCTGGTGCTTCATACCATATTGATTGTAAAGTGAGCTCTAAGCAGATGTAGAGTTGCTGAGAAAGTACAAGGAAGCTGTTGGATGATATATTTTGCTTTGGAGAGAATAGATGAGTAAAGTAGTTAAGAAAGAACTTTTTTTTCCTGGCAAAGAAAAATGATGTACATAATAAACGTTGCTGCCACAAACTTTGCAAAGTGATGCCAAACAATACTGAAGAATTGAACAAGGAAATTTAACATTATTCTATGTTTACAGTTTACTTTTTAAAAAACACCTCGAAATAGCTGCTGCCACAGAGTTCAATTTATTGCTAGTATTCCCTTCCATGTATCTATTACACATACAACTCTTTGGTTCCTGCCATCAAGACAGGCTGTAGGAGGAAAGGGAAGGGACCGGAAAGTTCATGCAGTGATAACCCTTATTTTAGGAAGACAAAGCATGAGTGTTTATCTGTGAGATGTGGGGTTCAGCAGGGGCACACCATAGCAACCAGTCCACAGTGACCTTTGAACACTCATGAATGAGCCTCTGCAAACTAAACTAGGAAATCAAAATATTAACACAGAAATTTGTAATGGTAGAAAATATTATAACTAACATGTTGACACAGACTCGATATTTACAAATCGTAGTTCCAAGAGTGGAAATTTTGCACAATACGAAACACTGGTATTGGTTCAGGATACTGAAAGGATCATTAACAAAAATGTGACACATTTCAGTGCACAGCTACTCAGTTAAATCCTATTATGCTTAACAGGACTTACTTCCTAGTAAGTGTGTTTAGGATGGCACAGTCAACGTCTCTATTCTAACCGAGGTAGGTGCCTAGCAGCAATGGGCAGGCTGGAGCTCAAAGAGAAAGTCTGAAGCAGCTCAATATGTTTCAATATGTACTCAGAAGAGTTTAGTCTAGAAGATTTAACCTATGACATTTAATGAACCTTTCCCATTCATATGTCTATTAAATAGCAACATTGTTGTGCAGAAGTATATTGATTATCACATCTAAAACAAATGCAGAATAATAACTTAAATCACCAAAAAGATGGTTTAATATTCTTGAATTTCTTATTGATCAGAGACAATGCTTTCAACGTTAGTTAAGCAGTCCTTTACTAGTTATCAACTCTTTCCTAATAGTTCAAGATGTCCTAATGTGATCTGAGTGTTCCCACAGGTCTTCCTGTTTACTGTTGCAGGCTATACTGCATTAGTTTTAATTGGATCAGGAGTACCCTTTGAGAAATTGCATTAACCGTAATCGCTGTCTGATAATACTTTATTTTAAATGACAGTGTGGAATCTTTATTTTGCCTCTAAGTAAGCCTGCGTATGTGCTTTGTGGAAGGAAATCTCAATCACTTTAAAGGCTGCTCAGATCACTGCAGGAAGCTACTGCAGTCATTTTCCTCAAAAGAAAAACAGTATTTGCTTAGCAAGAATTAACAAACTCTCAGCAAGACAATAACTACAACAAATCAATGTCCCAGATCTGCCTCCTATGTTTATTTATTTCCCTTTTGAGAGATACTCCTGCCATCCCCTCTTAGGCATATTTACAATAAAAGTGCTAATACACATAAATGTGTCAGCTAATCAGTGGGAGTTAATGCACAACAGAACTACTAGATCAAACCTCATGCATGCATTTTCTGCTTAGTCAGATTCTTGGTCAATGCTTTCCTTTCAAGTAGTGAATATTAATGCTGAGTGGATCTGGGCCATGTCTGGCACATTGTGAAATGACTGACCACCTGTGACACCTGTCACAGTGCTCACATGTGCACATATTTTGAAATATGTATGTACATATTTCTGATAGCAACCCTAAACAGGTGGTTTTGGGTGGTTAGTGCCTCAGTTAGTTTCATCAGTGTAAGTCAATGGCCCAAATAGCATTTCTGCTTGGGAAGAATAGACCTTAGGATGGCACAAGAGCAATACCATGGCTGTCTGGAGTCTGTACTGACTCCAGTCAACAGAGAGCGGCATCTGCTTTTGCTCTGCTTTTGTTCTTTGTATCCTCATCCTATAAATTAGAGTTGCCATACGTCCAGATTTTCCCATATTTCAAAGGCAAAACTGACGTCAGCTCAACAATTTTGGGGGTGTCCTGGTTTTTACTTTTTGAAATATGGCAACCCTATGTAAATAAACTCTGTTAAAGAACAAATCTGCTGTTCTCTCTTGCCTACCTGAATCGAAACGAACCATTGCCCCATTGGCAATACAGTAACACACAAAGAAGGGCCTCAGATGATGAATGTAGGTTCTGAGCAGTTTAGGAGATTATCCCAATTTTATCTGCATCTATGCCTATCTGAAAAGCAATGGCATGCAAATGTGATGAATAAATGCATTTTGGTGGTTTCACTGTATAGGGGCAAGAACCTGTTTGCACTGCTAATTTTTCACACTCTTGCTGAACTAGGATATTGAAGTGTGTTTAAAAGTAGGAAAAGAGCTAGATGGCTTAAATTCTGTCAAGGTTTGACAGTGGCTAAGCAATAGAATTTTGGAGCCTACGCTGCTGGCAGGTAACCATATTTTTCAGCAGAAAATTCTAAGTAACACAAATCCAGTCTGAAAGGAAATAAATCCCTTAATCTTTAAAAACAAAATAAAAATAGTAAATGGTTGCATGCTGTTTACATTAACCTTTTAAAAAAGTTTTGAGTGATCTGATTTATGCAAGCAGATTCCTACGATTATCCCTTATCTGACATAAATTTTGATTGAAACTTGGAGCAGTTTGCTTCAATAATGACACCCCCTCCTGTAAATTATTGCCTCCAGCAAACGGCTGTGTGAAAAGAAATTGATTCCTACTGATTTGACATTTGCAAAAACATCCTTGTAGGACAGATATTTAGAAGATCCTTGACTTCAAACACAATATAATCATAGCACCGGAGTGGACTTCAAGGATTATGTGGCCTTACATACTGCAGTGGCAGAATTTGCTAGAATGACAACTGTTCCCAAGAGAGGCTCATCTTCTATTTAGTATCCTCCTTCATGGAAGAAGATAACACCATCTTTTGGGATAACATATCCCCTTCTTGCAGTCAGGAGGCTTTTCTGATACAAAGGTCACATCCACACCACACATTGAAAGCACACGGATTCCCCCAAAATAGTCCTAGGCTGGATCTAGACACATTATTTGGAGATGACATGTCCTTTAAATGTCCTTTGAATCTGTGGCATCTTTTGCTGCGCTATTCATCCACTACAAACACCTCTTCTGGGATTATTATAATCTGGATACAAGAGAAGCTCTATGTGTATGTAGAAAATGCTCTGTAGCACACTGTATGAATACATTTACGTCACATCCACACCATACATTTAAAGTATTACTAATGCCACATTACCAGTGATGAGTGCTGAGAGTTTTCAGACGATCCCTGTTCCCTCACAGAACTACAATTCCCAGAGATCTCTGAAAAGAAGGGTGGGTTGTTAAACCATTTGGGATATCATAGCTCTGTGAGGGGAGTAGGAGTTGCCTAACAATTCTCAGCACCCTGAATAAACTACTATTTCCCAGGATTTCTTGGGTGAATTTTGCCTTAGTTCACTGCACTATAGATATTCAACCTATTCTTCTTCAGGTGTTACTTGAAATATGTTTTTTAAATAATAATAATAATAATGGAGTAGGCATAGTTTACATATTGTACAATGCACTCCTATACATTCCTACTTAGATGAGTTCAAAGGGACTTACTTCCAGATAGGTATGTGTAAGATTGCAATCATATTGTCATCATGGGGGGAAACCCATACTTAAATAACTAGTAGTATAACATTCAGCAGATTGAATATTTCTATTGTTTGTGGAATATAAAATTAAAAAAATCTTTCAGAAATGTGATTTTTCCTTTGTAGGAAAACTCCCCCCCCCCTTTAAAACTTGTACTCAGAAAACAGGACCAAACTTTTGAACTTACCTGTATTCAGTCTGCTACCTTAGCTACATAATTCTTTCTCAGAAAATAAAGCAAACCTGTTCAACAGCAAAACAAAGCTGTATAGTGGTTGTGCACATCTGCTGAAATTCTAGTGGTGAAATACTCTGGATTATGCATCTAATTTTAAAAGTATACAAGAAAAAATTAAATGGCAAAGTACTTACATTTTGTAAAGTGGGTTTCATTAACAAAATCGTGTCAACTAATTATTTTGAATACATTTTTCATCTCAAAACTGTGATAAAACCAGAAATTGTATTCAGGAAGAACCATGGTTTTGAGACCTGACTGAATGCTTAGTTCAAAAAAAAAAAAACCACACACCTTGAGCAATATCACCTAGTGATTTTTGAGAAAACATATTCTTTGGATGTTACAGCTTTTCGGAGAGGCTTGAGTCGCTGCGTTGTGAATTATAATTAAAAGCCTTGGTCCTTATTAGCATTGGATTATAGTATCATGTATATGAACTTAAATAAGTGTCAGAGGTTACATGTCCAGGTGAATTTTGAAATTATAATTGAATGCCAAAGGCAAAATTAGGATTGTTAGCACAGTGAGAGATACTTTATAACAGAGTAAGTTATCACCTGGGGAAGGCAGCTTTGAATCAAGTTGCTATTTCAGCTTGTGATTAATTTAAATTTTTTCATCTTCTATCTTGTAAATTATATCAGATTGATTTATCACAGGAGTTCAATAACTTACGATAGGCGCAAAGACACTGTGATAAATTGACCTAGACTTCTCCTTAGGATACATAATTCCATTTCAAAATAACAGCCATGTCAATCATTGTGCAACATGACTTAGAAATAAGACCATGGTCTGTTATGATATAATATATTCACACACACAAAAGTAAGAATGAGTGATAGTGAAATTTAGGTACTCAGCCATGAGGATAGATCATCTGAAAAAAATACCTTTAAAATTGGTATACCTAACTTGCAACTGTAGCAGAAAATCATAAATTTTGCCAAACTTGCAGACTAAGGAATCACAAATGGAAACGGTGAAAATGTGAGGCTAAGAAAGGGGAGCAGGGAGGGGCATTGTAAGGGGGCCCCAGGGAGGCAAAGCCCTGGGTTTTTTGCAGCATGGCCTAGATCCCTCCCTGACTTTTGAAAAACCACAACAAAAAACAACTTTCCTTATAGAGCATCTGGGAGCACTGCAAAGCATTGTGTCCCCTACCACCATAATTTCCCAGAGACATCAGTACATATAAATTAGCACTACCCTTGCTGGTGCCTTTCCCAGGAAAGTCAGAGGCTCACTATGTCAGGTTCCTACTGGAAGACCGGACAAAAGCTAGAACGTTGGCAGTGGCAAAGTTTTTAATCGGTGGTTTCAAGAACAAATGAGCCCTATATTCCAAACAAAGTGCTTGATTAACCTGGAGGTAGGCTGTATGAACTCTGTATTGATTTGTAATGTTTTGTTGGGTCTCTGGACCGTAATAAAGATAGTTGTAGTTGTATAAATTAGCACATGCAGATTTATATCATGGGCCTATCTTCCGAGTCCTTTCACTACTAGCAACACAGCTAGGGGAAGAAGGGAGGACAGCACACTGGCGAGCCATACTGGGAGATGATTTGTAGATGTTGCCTTTTGGCAACTGAGTTGCTTTTGACTCCACCCCACATGCAAGGGGGTATTTCAGGAGTCCCTGCTTATTCATGCAATAGTCAAAACAGTGGACCACTGGTTCCTCATCTTGCTGTTTAAGATTGTAGAATAGATCCTTCTGGCACCCCATATTTGCTTAGCACCAAATGTTGTGTTTTTTAAACCAGGGTAGGGAATCTTTTTTTTCCCCAAGGGCCACATTCCCTTCTGGACAACCTTCTAGGGGGCTACATGCTAGTAATGTACAGGACCAGAGGCAAAAGTGGACAGACAAATTAATGTGAATTTTGCCTAGGTTTGTCTGTGGGTTTCTTTGCACTCACATATGCCTTTCTATTCTCCAGCCAAGAAGCATTATCAGAGTTCAAGGGAAACCAAATGAAAACACCAAGGAGGGTGCAAATCAAGGCTGGTGAGAATGGCTCAGGAGGGTTTGTAGCCTGGAAAGAGCATAGAGGTCTGGTATGGGGTGCATATTTGGCCACTGGGCCTGAAGTTTCCCCTGTTGGGTCTGTTTGGGATGCAATTTGACACTTGGCAACTTGGGACATTTAGCACATGCCCATCAGAACTAGCATGCTGTGAAGCTGAAGTATCCCAAAGGATTATTGGTCATCCTCTCCCATCTTTGGAAGAACTGTACGGTTCCCGTTGTCTTAGGAAAGCAAACAACATCCTGCAGGATTCATCTCACCCGGGACACAGTCTGTTTGCACTACTGCCTTCTGGCAGGAGATATAGAAACATCAAGTCAAGGACAAATAGACTGAAAAACAGTTTCTATCCAAGAGCTGTGGCCTTTTTGAATGCTGTAACTCGATAGTGTGACCTGGGAGTTTGATGGGTGTTGGTGTGGGTGTGGCTGGAATGTGGTTTGTTTGGTTGTTGTTGTTGTTTTGCTTTTGTTGTTTTTAAGGGATGGCATCCAATTTCGTTGCACTTGTGCAATGTTGCACTTGTGTAATGACAATAAAGAATCTATTCTATTCTATTCTATTCTATTCTTAGCTGAGGGACTTTATGTGTGTGCATAAAGTGAGTGCAGAGAATCAGAACATTGATATGAATTTCACACAAGAATCAGAGGGGAAGTAGGGAATTACATGTACCCTGTAGATGTGACAAAACAGCAACCACACACAGTACTCTAGTTTAGACACCCAAAGAAACATAAGAACATAAGAAGAGCCGGATGGGCTTGGTCAATGACCCATCTAACCCAGAATCCTGTTTTTACAGTGGCCAACCAAATGCCTATGCAATGGCACTCAAGCCACCTGTGATTTTGAGCAAGGCAAAGGTAAAGGTAAAAGGTAAAGGACCCCTGGACGGTTAAGGCTAGTCAAAGGCGACTATAGGGTTGTGGCATTTATCTCGCTTTCAGGCCAAGGGAGCTAGTGTTTGTCTACAGACAGCTTTCCGGGTCATGTGGTCAGCATGACTAAACCGCTTCTGGTGCGATGGAACGCCGTGACAGAAACTAGAGCACACGGAAACGCCGTTTACCTTCCCACCACAGTGGTATCTATTTATCTACTTGCACTGGCATGCTTTTGAACTGCTTGGTTAGCAGGTGCTGGGACAGAGCAACGGGAGCTCACCCCACTGTGGGGATTTGAACCGCTGACCTTCTGATCGGCAGGCCCAAGAGGCTCAGTGGTTTATAGCACAGCACCATCCACGTCCTCTGGAGGAGGAGGTAGAACATGGCCATCATGGCTAGTAACCATGAATATGTCTATTCCTCTTTAAAAGCCATCCAAGGACCCATTAAATAATAATCATAATCAATTATCCTAAAAACCTGCATGGTCAAAATCATAGGAAGTTGGGGGGGGGGGGTTGCTTAAGCCCCTATACAAATAGGTTAGCAGCATTGCCTCACAAACATCCAGTAGGCTTTCTGCCTGCTAATAGTTTTGTTTAACTGAACTTTCAACGTGAGAGTGAAAGGGGAGAAATAATTGTAATGAGACATTATTTCCTTCCCCTTACCAATCTGGGAGTCTTTTACAGTTCTGTGGCTCAGAAGTAATTTAAATTGGACAATACACTGTGGGAAATGTATGTTTCATGTTGTTGCTTTACTTGTATCAACAGATTGTAAAGCTCTTGCCTACAGCCTCTGAATTGTAGTAAATCACTGATCCTTTGCTAGAAAAAAGTTTCCATCTTAAATATATTTACTTGGAGTTAAGTTCTATTAATGTCACTTGAGTTTACTTCCCAGTATATATTTGGGATTAGAGCTTTTGGCTTCATTCCCACATCTAATCAGAGGTTGCATGTGCACTGAGTCTGAGCACAATGCTGAAGCGGAGATACAGAACACCTCTTGTCCTTAACTGGGGTTAGGTGTCACGTCACAGGATCTTCCGATTTGTACTCTATTCTGAATCCATAAAAGAATAAAAGGAAATCAATTAATATACATAGGAAAATTCCTGACATGTTCTGGTTTTCAGGTGTAAAAATTGCATCGGGGGCAATTTTGTTGAATAGGCAAAATGTCAGGGAAAACAGCTCAAAAAGCTTAAAATCACTATCTATTTATTTATTTATTTATTTATTTATTTATTTATTTATTTGGTTAGGTCCCCCCCCCCCCCAAAAAAATAAAAATAAAATTCTGGTGGTTACCTAACAACTACTTTGCAGGTGTCAGGAATTTTACGTAGTTAAGACAGATCACTTTTTTGGAGTCTAATGTTACAAACTTTGGAAAGGTATTTACATTTATTGTTATTATTTATTACATTAATAGCCCACCTTTCTTCAGAGGAGCTCAAGGTAGCATACTTAGTCCTCTCTCCCGCCCCCTTTATCATTGCAATAACCCTGTGAAGAAGGTTAGGCTATGACACAGTGATTGGTCCAAGCTCACCCAGTGAACTTCATGTCTGAGTGGGGATTTGCACCCAGGTCCTAGGCCAACTCTGTAACCACTACATCATGCTGGCTCTCATTATTAAGTTCTGTTCTATATAAAATTAAAACAATTTGTCATGTCAGAATGAAAATTGACATATAGAATCTCTACATGAGGAATTTTAAAATGTCTTCAGTGCCCTTAGGATGCACAGAACTGAAAACAGTTTAAATGAAATGGCTTACGATCCTTTGGAATTGATGTTCAAGCTGCTAATGCCTTCTTGCCTTCATGTTTGAATCCTGAAAGTTGCTAAAGGTAGAAAGGGAAATCTTCGTGAGAAGAGCCATGTGCCACTGTAGATGTGTCCAAAATTATTTTCCCCTACAAAAAAACAGACCCCTGGGCCACCTCATACTTTTAATGTGGTAAGTACAACTCCCTGTCCCCACTGCATAAACCAAACAAAGCAATTACATTAAAGTTCCTCACCTCAACTAGCCTTTTTGCAGGCCAATTTGATTTACGCTCAGCAATCCTCTCATCCTGCCTTGTGTGCAGCCCCCTGTGCCCGGGCAAAATATGCTCAGGGGCCCTCTAGAACAAATCCAGTGGGTGCAGGGGCCGGAAGAGGGTGGAAAGAAACCAGAAGCATCTCCAGGTACTTCAACAAAATATTTGCTTCCTGATGATACGTGCTCTGAGAATAATCTTTAGCCAGGAGCCATTTATTATGCAATTGAATACCATTGTACAATGTGAGTTCTTAATAGGTGTAATAGGTGTCCTTTCTTGATAACATACAGCTCAGCAATTTGTTCCTCAGGTACTTACAAGTAGGCTACATTTTGAGCAGTTGTCATTGAATCAGGTAGGACTCCTACCATGCGTAAGATGGAGCACACATACGAGCCTTTGCAATACTAATCTTAAGAGAGAGAGAAAATGCACACTTGAATGGAGGCACAGTACAAAACTAATCCATCACTAAACCCCTGTGGACTCTAAAGACAGAGGTTAATTAATATAAGTAGAGTCTGTATGTGGACCATTTAATTTAAAGGTAATTGAATTCATTTCTGTGAGCGTTGGAAGATGCTTTTGCCTGAAGAGCAGGAGGCCCATCCATACTGATTTAGGGCACAATCCACCAGAAATGAATCTTGCACAAGCCCCGTCAAGGGAAACTGCATGAGCTCACATGAGCTTGGTTATGCTCTTGTTCTGCCCTCATTCATTTCAGCAAAGCTTTCACTGGAGAATGTCCTAGTCAAAGGTTTAGAAAGGCCTGGCTGCCCTGCAAATGAGTTGCTTCAGCCAGTGTATATGTGTGTGTGCATTTAGAAGAAAGAGGCACAGAGAGAATTTTGACTCCAGGTGGCACTGCTTAGTTTACAGCATCGATCCCTGCCCCATTGGGATGCATAATAACTTGTCTGAAAAATGTGAACCAATTACAAAGCTCCATTGACTTCAATAGAAAGCGAGTTGCAGTCATAAATGCTGACTTTGAGGTATTCAACAATGACATGTAGGTTTTTATAGTTCATGTTTTCATCTATTTGATATTTTGTGCTTTCACACAGAAAGGCAGATTATTCCAGCTTTTTTTAAAAAAGAAGAAGAAGAAGAGCAAAGCAAATTAGGGTGGAATGCCATAACTTAAAACACAACTGTTTCTTCAGGAAAATGGGTAGGAGGAACTTTTCTTTTGTTTTATAGTCAGATTCTATTTCGGCTCTATTCGTTTAATGGGATGCTTGTATCATTGACTTTGGGATGAGAGAAAGAAGGATCCTTCAGGTTGTGTGTGTGTTTTTAATACTGTTCCACTTCATTATTAAGCAATAATGCCAAGCTGTTCTCCAAGATTGCTGCTAGCAGGCTTGAACAGCTTCTGCCAAATGTGATTAATGCAGATCAAAGTGAGTTTATTCAGTGGAAGAGATTGGCAGATAACATTTATCATCCCTTTGAGAGAGAGTTGGGATTTCCAGGTTGTCATTAGGCTGGTGATAAACTTCAGAGCTGAAGGGTATTAGCCCAAGCAGAAAGTAGTAGTTGGGAGAAACTTGCATTAGTATCATTAGCACAGAAATTCGAAGCGATTCTCTGGGAATTAGATTTGCATCTAAAAAGCTGCTCCTGGTAATGAACATTTTTCCTGACAAACGGCAAATAGGCATCCTGCTGGCAGTGGCAATAAATTAATTTTTAAATTTAGGAGCATAAGAATTGCAATCACAGGCAGAGCCAGAGAATGACTTTGTTTCTTACAGGCTTCTACCTTCGACTTCACAGGGAAATAGCGGCTCTTCTTTTCTATATGCCTGGGAGTTTTTTCAAGTATTTTGCAGCACCGCATTGGACCCATATTCTGGAGCTGTAAGGTAGAAGTATCAAGGTCATTCTGTTTTTTCAACTGCTTTTGGTAGAAGCAAATCAGAGGCAGACAAGTCTCTTGGCCAATTTTCCCCATACTGTGTGCCATCAAAAATAAACTCATTTTAAAAAACAATACATCTCCCGTGAGTCCAAAGAGGAGGCTGCCCACTGTGTCTCTGTATGATCAACTGCTCAGGCCTTGCTTTTCCCCATCTCTACATTTAGGTTGAATTTGGACCAGTCAAACATTCCCAACAGAGAAATGTCTGTCCTCAGGGAAGATGCACTCTAAATAAGCAAGTCATTGGAGTAGACTTTGCATGCAAGATATCTAAGATATCTAACTCCAGATAAAGCGGGAGTTGGGGGTTGATTTTTTTTCCAGGCTGAAGTGCAACATTTCCTTATGGGCCACTTTCCAGGGTCCACGTGTCAGTGGCAGGCTGGCCCAGACACAAAAGGGAGTGAAGCAACAGATGTGACCCTTATAGAAGGTTATATTCCAACCATGTTGAAGTCAGATGTTTCCTCACAAACAAACATGCACCACCCACAGATCCATCTAGGCAAGTAATAAGTGTTATCACAGTTCAAGGGTGCATTCAAACCAGGCAAAAGCACTCAAAGAGAGCATATAGCAGGCCTAGTGAGGCAGGGTGGCCTGTGGAAGGGGCAAGATAGGGGGCTGAATAGAGGCCAGGAGACACATTCATCCCTCAAGCCTTAGTTTTCCATCCCTATTAAGACCAGTTGCTGGGAAACAACCACAGGAGAGCTTCCTAAATCTGGTTGGCTATTGTGGGAACAGAATTCTGAAGTAGGAGAATCTTTAGGGGGAGGGGACCACTGCCTTGTGGGGAGGGGGGAGCACTGGTTTTACCTAATATAAGGCAGAACATAGAGGGATGAGATCCTTTGAGTGTGGTTGTTCCACACTGAAAATGAGCCTTCAATTTTTGTTCGGGGCAAGGTCTCTTTGCTTTGGAATATTTTTGATACGGTGACCTTTTTCCTGTCCGCGGAGGGTGCTGTCAAGGGGAAGCCCCCTGGCAGTGACTGTGAGGGCGAGAAAGCATGACCCTCTCCTTGACTGAAATGCACCTTCCCTGGAAAAAAATGGAGTCGCACAGGATAGAGAGCTTGAAAAGAATCAAGACTGCTGCCTTAGCAAGCTGCTCATAGCATGTGGACATATAGAGGGTGCCTTTATAAATGCCAGTGGGATTCCAATCAATCCACTTTATTGAGTTCAGCTCGAAGGTTTGTTCAATTTAGCAGCAGCCCAAACCCAGAATTTCTTTTAGTAGCATGCAATTGTTTAGAATGAGGTATGTCAACAGCTTTACCACTGTAAAGCCGTAAAACATAATGCTACAATGGTTTCCCTGCAACGTCGCACTATCATTAGATCACTGATGCTGCTGGCAGGCTTGCCCGTGTAAAAGTTCAGGGTCAGGTCAAAGTAGTAGTATTTTACATTGCTAACCTCAGTTGCTTTGTAAAATGACTTCCTAGAACTCTATGCTGCCCAGGACTGACCTGCTGGGAGCCGGAAGAGTCCTGCCCTGCCCTGCCTCTCTCCACCTTGCTTGGGGCGGGGCCTGACTGGCTCCATAAAGGACTGTTGCTGCTGCTGCTCGATAGAGAGGGCTCCTTTTTAAAATTGTTTTTATTTTTTATTTATGTCATTCTAAATTGTTATTGATATTAATGTTGCATTTTTAGTTTTAGATTTCATGATTTATGTGGAAATTGTTTTCCATTTGGTTGTGTACCTTTTGATGTGTTTTATTTATTGTTTATGTCTTTTGTTATGTTGGTAATTATGTAAATCTTGTTATGTTGTAAGCAACCTTGAGCATTGTTCTAACTATGGAAAGGCAGCATACAAATAAAATGATGAAGATGATGATGATGTCCATTCAATATTTTTTTCTCTTCAACTGAGACAGAATTATGATTTTAATATGCCATTGTTGAAACCCAAGAAACAATACTAAGGACCATACATTTCTTATACATTCACAGGATCAGAGTATCAGGTGTGGTTCTCCTTCTGTGCCCCCAGTGTACCCATTTCATCCTCACAACATCCATGTGAGGTAGGTTAGCTTGAGAGACAGTGGCTGCAAGGCTGGAGAATCAATCAAAATGGTCTGCCCCAGAAACCTTTAGATTCAGAGGGATTGCTTAGTGCTCTGTGGGACTTCGTAGTGGATGCATCAGTTGGAACCTCTCACTTCGGGAAGTACAGCTCTACATTGTGTTCAGTCATCTAACAGAGTAAATAATATGCTGTCATATGTGTTCCAGGTCTGCATGACCAAGAGGACGCATATGGAAAGTCTGCTTTACAGGATTTGCATGATTCCTGCATTGCAGGGGGTTGGACTAGATGACCGTTAGTGTTCCTTCCAACTCTACAATTCTATGATTCTAGGAGCAGACATTGACTGGAAAATGTTGTGAGATTTGGGCTGGCTTCATAAGTGGCTGTAGGAAAAGCAATAGCATTTGCTTCCACTTTGGATGTTTTCACTTTGTTAAAATTTTGTGAAATTCAGTGGGACCCAGAATCAGAATATTGATGGTAATTCTATGATTATGATTATGAAATAAGCATGCTAGCTTTCCTTTCTAGATGTATAAAATCCCCCTACCTCAGGGTGCAATCTACAAGCCATTTCCTGTCCAACGCTCATTGAAATCAGGGGAGATTTGTGAAATGGTGTACAGTTTCCATTTGTTTCTATATATATGGCTTACACAATTCAATATATGCTCCAGTTCCATTGTGCCCTATATTAGGAATGGTCCCCCCCCCCTCTTGTTAAGCAAAAAGTAAAACATCATGTTAGAGAGTTTGGGGACCTGGTACTCTGGGATCAGCTAAAGGCCAAAAGTGCTTGTCTTGCATGTCTATTTGCAACCTTTGAGTTCCCTCAGAAACCTACTGAGCAGAATTTGAGCCTTCCCCTGGAATCTTCTGGTACCTTGTGACAGCATGACCTTACAATTGTGTGCAGATAAACAAAATGGGTTAGAAATCACTCCCCATCCATTCTCCCCGAACTGCTTGCCTTTGCCACTCGTGATACTGCTGCAGTGAAAATCCTGGGGATTACGTAAGCATGCCCTGATCTCCATTATTGCAACAGAATTTAAATCAGTTTGGACTGATTCACCATCTCTGAATTAGAATTCCACACGGCTCGCATCACACACTGCAGAACCTTTCCACATGCAAGAAGACAAGGAGAGGAGGCTCAAAAAGTACAAGCTTTAATTAGAAAAGGAAATTTGATTTCATTTCAGCTCAGGGAATGGCTTGCCCTGTGAAACTCCTGAAAGCTGTATTGAGAAGAAGGGTGTAAATGATCATTGTTTTAATGTACCTGTGTTTCAAGGGCAGCTTTATTTTTAAAGGATTATCTTACATTGCATTGTTTCTTGTACAGCTGGAACTGATGAAGCTTTTAAAAGTCTTTATGAATGACTTTGTAAACCACTAAGAGGCTTAGCCAAAAGCAGGCATCTTTTGACTATACCTGATGATTCCAAAATAGTACTGGGAGAATGCACAGGAAAGTAGGAAGGTCACCAGAGTCCCAGCAGAGAGTATTTATAATGGGCACTGTACACCTGGTACATCGTCCATAAACGGGCAAATGGAATGAGATAATTTCCTTTAGGAGACAATGTTACATTATGGGTTACATTTCCTCTTCTGCAGAGGACACTCAAGACTTTTAGAAGATAAGCAGAAATTATGTGTTATATGCAACATTAGGTAAAGGTAAAGGGACCCCTGACCATTAGGTCCAGTCATGACCGACTCTGGGGTTGCGGCGCTCATCTTGCTTTACTGGCTGAGGGAGCTGGTGTATAGCTTCCAGGTCATGTGGCCAGCATGACTAAGCCGCTTCTGGCGAACCAGAGCAGCGCACGGAAACACTGTTTACCTTCCTGCCGGAGCAGTACCTATTTATCTACTTGCACTTTGACGTGCTTTCGAACTGCTAGGTTGGCAGGAGCAGGACCGTCGCGGGGATTCGAATCGCCAACCTTCTGATCAGTAAACCCTAGGCTCTGTGGTTTAGACCACAGCACCACCCATATGCAACATTAGTCATAGTCTAAATAGATCCATTGAAATCAATGCTAAGAAAAAAATCAGCATTGGATATCACCCTATGTAATCATCTTTCTCATTTGTATGTTTATAGTACCAGCAAATCATGACAGTCTAGAATTTTTCCGGAGCTATTGTTTAGTTCTAACTGGTTGTATATATGCCCATATGTATTTCACACACCCACATACACCCATACCAACCCTTAATATTCCTCATCCCTGAGCTGCATTAGAAAATGTTTAGAAACGCTTTAAGTAGTACAAAATATTTTGGTTTGTAGGAAAAAAATATTGTGGCAAGGAAAAAAGCCAGGAAAGTGGGTGAGGAAGAGATAATGATTTAGCAGCAAGCCCATTGCACAGATTGAAGTTCAACCCAAATCCCCCAGATACGAGTCAACTGTTTCACAGAATTCTTTGAATAGCCAACAGATGCAATGGGACTTCCTCTTCTTCTCTCCTTGCAGTCACCTGTGCTTTCCATGCTACTTTTGAGAATGCCCCAACCTTCCAGAGTAGATCTGGAGGGAGCATGTGGGGGCAGCAGGCAGGGATGCCAATAGGATTTCCTAGGCCCAGTATATTCTATGTGGAATAGCCCCCCTCCCCCCACACAAACACATACCACAATCTATTGG
Organism: Podarcis muralis; assembly: GCF_964188315.1. NCBI lineage: Eukaryota > Metazoa > Chordata > Lepidosauria > Squamata > Lacertidae > Podarcis > Podarcis muralis. Next base: position 43,392,493 of record NC_135658.1, read on the forward strand.
CAAGAACTGCTGCTTATCTACATATTTCAACTTAGCATAGTCAACCTCACAAGCATGTTACGAAAAATAAGAAGGGGAAGTGGAGGAGAATATACACAACCTTGAGCTCCTGGCAGGAAAAGCAAGATACAAATATATAATGCCATTGTTGTGGAATAATATTGTAGAATGCTGATTTTAGTCCTCAGGTCGTAAGTTTCCATGTTGTGTTACATGCTGTTTCAGAAGACTCATCAACCACATGGAGGTCATGGAGGCTTCCTCCTGGTGCAGGTGAGGTAAATATCCATGAAACTCCCTATGTATTAGCAAAAGTGCCTTCCACTTGCACATGGAGATCTTTAGACAGAACCATGTACACTTCCTACCAGAAGAAATCATTCGGAACAGTAACCTAAAGTACCTGTTTAAGGACACCCAGCGCTGCAGCTATGCTCACACCTGATAGTTCAGCAATGTTATGTGAATGTACACTGTGAACTTACATCACTGACAAAGTGTATAAAGTGCAACTGCTAATAAGGGTTTAGGATGTTGAAAAAGAACCATGAATGCAGAAGGGCAAAGTAATCAGCTTCGGCATTTTTCTGAAAGTACACAGAATCTCTTCACTACCAGCCCCTTCATTAAAACCGTGTCTTTTCTCCTGAAATACGCTACAGCGGAAATGAGCTCCAAATTATTTGGAAAGCCCAAATCTGTGTGGCATTTGGCTTTCATCCTACTCTCTGGCTGTAGCTTTCTTAATACAGTTCCAAAGATGCCAAGTACCTCCTCTCCAACCCATTCACCAGCTCTAAATGGGATTTGACATTACGAGGTCAGCTCTGATTTGCCTTTTACATGACTAACAAATTTACAGAGACTGTTCACTGTTCCCACATGGATCATTGTTCAGCAGACCAGAAGTTTTTGATAGAAACATTTAAATTTCTGCACTAAATGGAAAAGAATGTTCAAAATTTAAAACTCCTCACCTTCTAAACAAGCTGAAATATTTCCAGAATAACAGACAGCAGATATGCCTATTTTTTGTTAACATAAGAAATGAATTCCATACTTTCATATACAACAAAATATCTGTAAAGGATACAGCAGAATTGTATTTAAAAATATTGTACTAGCTAATCTATAAATCACAGGCTCTCCATTTAAAGCAGTTGGGGGGGCATAATGAAACTACATGGTAAGAATTCTTTTTCAAGAAGAAATACCCAGAGGTACACAACAGAGAAATGATACAGTAATATAGTTGATAAAAATGAAATGGTAAATGATACAGCTGAATTCATTTTAAGACTAAATGAGTCCTTGGACATAGTGTTGGACTCTGGCAAGCATCCTTGGAGAGAGAACCATTAAAGGGAAACATTAAAGCTATCATGTGTAGGTGTGTGACTCACACTACAATCCCAACTGGTAAATGGATAGTATTCAGTTGTAGCATTTTCCCTTGACCTCGTACATTAAGAGATGCATCAAGAAATTGTCACTGTTTTTTGTGTTGAATATATGCTATATGGTAATTTATGGACCTAATAGGTATCTAAAGCCATTGTGTTTGTTTTTTCTTATATTTTGGAAATGTACATCCAGTTGTTGTTTTTCCTTTTTGGGGGGGCCCCCAAGAGAGTGGGGCCCTAAGGTATAGCTTGTTTAGCTTATACGTAAATCCAGCACTGGGTCCCCCCATCCCACCCCGCTAAAGGTGAGTTTTGTACTTCTGTAAATCTCTGGGTTCCCCCAGCCTGATGATACCTCCCTCTTGTGCATAGGTAGTGCCTTTTCAACTGCACAAACAATGCCAGTCACACCTGAATTTCAGAAATTGAGGAGATGATACCTATAAGGGAGACTGCTTTGATGTCCGCATGGCACCATGACTTGCTGTTAACATATTGCCTAAAATTCCTACTCCCTGACGTTCTTGTTCCTTTTAGTGCACCCTATCAAAGACAACTAAATTATGTTTAGGACACCTAGGGAAAGAATCCCCTATTAAATCAGGTCCTTGGCACTCTCACTGATCCCAGTCAGAAAGGTCACAACTGCAAGTGCAGTGAAACCTTAAATTAACAACTTCTTGAAGCCTCCTGAATTTGTACAGTTCAAGGAAGATTGGGCTGTTCAAAATATACTGACTTGGCTGCATGCCATCACACAAATAATGAATGCCTGTAGTGGAAAGTTGACTAATTTGACCTATAATGATCCCTTTTTCTTTGCAAACTTTTAAGTGGCACCTAATAGCAGTGTGACATGATATTGCCACTTTTGGCATCCACCTTCCAGAACTTGATTGTTGTCACAGCTTTGTGACAAGGAAACTTTCCTGAACAGCCTCCGAGTGCTGACACCTGGTGAGCAGGTGGGTTGCCCTGGCAACAGAAACCTACCAAAGGAAAACTAATTGCTGAATAGACCTCAGCATCAGGACCAAGTGGAGTCTATTGTGGGCAGAAACAAACACACAATCAGAAGGCTAATTAAAAACAGCGTGAGAAAAACCACAGAGAGTTCAGGAGACCATGCTGGAGATAAGGAGGAGAGGAATTGTACAGATACTGAACAAAGAAGACTTCACCTTAAGGGGTGTGGTAGAGAGAGGGCAGAATTACGGGTCCTTTCTCCTCCCTTGTCAAGATTATGGCTAGAATTGTGTCTTGTTTCAATCCCCCTCCCACCAAAGGGGCGAAAATAAATAAATAAATAAGCAAGCTGATACATACTGACCAAGTACAGTATTCAAACTTACAACTAACAACACTCATGGAGAACAGATGTTCTTAACTTGCAGTTCAGGGATGAGGAACCTTTGGCACTTGGGACTCTCCCCAGAACATACGTCTCACTGGCCCTGCTTAGGTGCTTTTGACTTAGCAGTGAACTGTGATAATACCTCTTGATTGCCTGGATAAAGGTGTGTGTGTGTGCGTGTGCATGCATGGAATCCTTTCATTTTTTGCATGGCTGGAATGCACACCCTCCAACCCTATGAAAATAGGGATGTCATTTTCCAGCATCAGCATTTTACTATTTATACCCCACCAATCTGACTGAGTTGCCCCAGCCACTCTGGGTGACTTCCAACATATATAAAAACATATAGAAACATCAAACATTAAATAAACCTTCCCTATACAGGGCTGCCGCCACATGGCTCTGGGGTCGGGTAACGCCATACCCTCTGACATTTCACTGATGGTAACACGGATGTCCTCTGGAAAAGTAGGACATTCTGGGAGTACACTCTGGGATGGCTTCTGTAAATCAGGGATTGTCCCTGGAAAGTAGGAGACGTAGAGGGTCTGTGGAATGAAGCCTGTCGTGGGATGTAGGGCCTTCCATTTCTCCATTCAGCTTTGCCTCTGGCCCCAGCCACCACTGGCACATGGCTCCTGGAAGGTTGGCCATGAGGAAATGCAACCCTCAGGATTAAAGAAAACCTCCCCCGCCTATATTGCAGCTCTGTGGGAGGAATGGGTGTCTCCTAACAGCTCTCAGCATCTTTATCAAACTCTGGTTCACATGATTTTTGAGGGGAAGCCACAAGTGTAGCACAGATGGGGTCCTCAGAAGAGGCTAGGAAAGTCAGCTGTGGTTCTTATCCTTCGGAAGATCTTGTCTGACCACATTCCTTTCATAGGCAAATATTTTCTTAGGCTGACAGGACACACTGCTTATTTGTCTCCATAGCAGTTCTGAACAAAGAGTAAGGAGGACATATTCTGAGGACCATCTCAACAAGGCATGGGTATGGGAGAAAGCCAAGCCTGTGACAACAGCCATCCCAGGAGGTGATTGTCACCCCAACAAACCCTGGATTGGCTTTTGGCACACCACTATATGCACTTGAAAACCTACATTTGTGGTTGTATGCTAAGAGTATTCAGGGAGTGCTGTGCATGACAGTGATACACACAGGACTGCCTTGTCATGGGCTAACACATCTGGAATGTGGAAGGGACTTGCATTTTTCCTTCACCCACCATGTGCTTAGCTGGCCATTAGAAAAAAATCTCTAAGCACAAACCCACTGTTTCACTAGCACAACATTTCTGGCACAAGATTATGGCAGGATTTCTATGCCACATTTTAAAAACAAAAATGTAAAAAGGATTAAATTGAGCCTGGAAAAAACAACCTACACAATAAGGAAGCATAATAAAATACTCATTGTTATTTGTTTGGGTGTCTTGCAGTGAAAATTATGGAAAATAATGAAGACTATAAAAGACGGATCAACTTGTAGAGAATTTTGCAGCAACCATATTCTTGCACAGCCTTTCACTTGCTGGGGAATGACTGTGGCAGAATGATTTTGCTCTGTCTTTGTGATATGCATTTGCAACAGATAGCGCTAAATAAAAATCCTTTTCTCTCTCTCTCTCTATTGTTTTACCCTTTAGAAGGCTGCACAGATATAATCCCTTATTCACAGATGTGAAAGCTGATAATGGCATCTTAAGTATACAATACAAATGCTTGGATGAAATGGTAGTAAAAATATATCTAAAATACACTTGAACTGAAACTATTTTGTTGTATGCCACTCCAACTTTGAGGAGTGAGAGTTGTCAGAGGTTTCAGGAGATATCCCAGGGTTTGTGTTTCCTTTAGAATGAGGTAGAGAGGATATTGTGAGGTGTTTATGATATATGGTTTATTTACATATATCTTCAACATGAGCCTGCAATGGAGAGGTTCACAGCATTAACACCCCAAGAGGGCCTTGCTTCCGCCAAAGCCACAGCCTTGGATTCAAACAGAAATCAAACATCACTCAGTTCCTAGCTTGCTGCTTTACTCCAGATCACTTCACTTTCTGCTCTCCACTCTGCCTTTATCCTTCTACCTACTGAGAGTTGAGGGAGAGGGCCCTACTCACTTGCAGTCTGGCACAGAGAGCCCCTTCCTTTGTTCCCTTAATGAACCATCACCCAGGCTATCACCTCATCAGGAAGCTAGCCTGGTTATTCCAAGAATTAGAAGGGAACCCAGGCATTCACACACATCCAAAGCTCATAGCAATACTTATGCTAAAGAAACATTTTGTTGTGCTGTTTTCGTTGTTGTTCTTAAGAAAGGGATTAGGGCTGCCTGGCCTCAGTTCCCTCCTGCCATATTAATAGGATTTCAAAGTATTTGGATTCCTGGGAGTATTCTTATGCAGTTCCTGATTACTCCAGTGAGACATACACCGGTAAAGTGGCCTATGAATAAAACCAGACAGAAATTTGTGCAATTCTGTTAGAAGCTTCCTTCCTATGGATTATCTAGGAAAAATATAAACCGCCATATTTACGCTGTGTCTTGTGCCACTTAACTGGTGCTCAGGATCCTTAAAGTATTAGATCACCCAAAGCAGATTACAGAGGAGATGTTGTAGGCCTGAAAACTATCATTAGTTGCTAATCTGCAGTGAGAGAAGCATTGTCTGTACTTTCTGAAGACGATTTTCACCTATTCTTTCATTATACAATTAAGCACTGCATCTTGGCTTTGGAAACAGATCTGTCTTGAGATAAGGCTTGATTAAAAAAAAAAAGTTTTGAGCATGGGTGGCCTCTCAGCCTTTAGGGCAAGTTAGAACACAACAAAATCATGCCCGTGCCTGTACACTGTCTGACATACCTCAGTGGAGACCTGTGTGCAGAGAGATGTGAATCTGCCATTTTTGGTTTCTCCTTTTTTCCCATCTTAATTTCACTCCACATCAGTTTGCAAGTCCTTTGTAAGAAGTCATGAAAATTCTTCAGCATTTCAGTGCAAATTTCTCCATATCTATTTCGCCCAATATATTTTTTACCAAACAATTTCCACTAATATAATGCATTTATATATGTTATTTTCACAAATATAGGCATTTTTATGTACACTTAAAGCTGCTGACATATGCACGTTTGTATACGTTACTTGGCTGGTGAACTGCATTGCAAAATCTGCCAATATGTTTCAGTTCACACAATGTTTAGGAAAGTGAAAATTAGGTAGGTTCCCCTTTAAATGTGAGCTGAATGGACTTCCTCCTCCATCCCTACTTGTGTTTTAGTACAGCTAATCTTATGCTGGTTCTTTGCCAGCTTTGACTGTGGGTTTTTAAAGTTCATTTAGAGTACGTTTTTCAAAGCATTCGGTGTTATCCTAATTTTCAAAAGCTGCATAGCATGCAGTTATTGACAACACATTGTTTTGGCAGAGGGACCATCACATGTAGAGCAAGGCTGCACATTAATTTTATAGAGATTTTGAAAGCGAACTTGGATATCAATTTAAGCCTCTCAGTTTAACATATGTGCAAGAAATTACAATCATAATCCACACACTTGGATAATGCATGGCTGCTGTGAAATCCTAATAATACTTTTCCAGCAGACTGACGCCTCCAAAAACAAACAGAGGACTGTAATTTATGGTGTGTGTGGGGGAAATACTCATGCAAAGTGTTTCTCTTTGAAAATTAGTACTTGTGAGATTCTTTAGCACATGGAAGAATAATGCAAAGCTCCAAATATGAAACAATATCTGAACATATTATTCTCTGAACAATAATTTGGCATTCACATATTGTGCCGCTATTTGTGTCTGTTTGGAAATATGACCATGTAAAGAGATCTGCATACTGTCACGATTACTCACCATTAATCAGTTATATGTTTCAGCTGTAGTATTACGTGGCTGAAACTTGACTAGGTTTTCTTTAAAAGAATTGGAATAAATAGCCATCCATGTCTACTCAGAAGTACTGAAGTCAGTGGGGCTTGCTTCCAGGTAAGTGGGAAAATGAATGCAGCCTTAGATACCAGTTTAAGTTCCAATCTGAAGGCATGGGATCTGTTGCAGTGCTGTACCTTCCTAAACTGCCAGGGTAACATGAAAGAACCGGGCATGCATAGAGAGCCTGCCCTGCAGCTCCATCTCACCCTAGCATCACTCTTCAGGACACTGTGTTTACACTGGCCACACGCAGGAGCAACAATGTGGGCTTTCCCATGTGGTTAGAGGCTACTGGTCCCATCCAGTATCAAAGGAAGGAAAAAGGCTGTATTTGGCTCCCATGCCACAGAAGTAACATAAGAACCCAGCTAAAAAGAAGCAAACTAGACTATAGCTCAGTGGTAGAGCATTTGCCTTGCATGCCAAAGATCCCAGGTTCCATCCCCGGCATCTCCAGACAGGGCTAAGATTCCCTGCATGAATTCCTGGAGACCTGCAGCTAGTCAGTAGTGATAATACTGAGCTAAATGGAACAATGGTCTGACTCAGTATATGGCAGCTTTCTATGGCCCTATATTCATAGCTAGTCTTTAAGTTTTTACAATGATGCATCTCTTCTGCACTAGGATCTTATTAAAATACAAAGAATATAAAAGATGAGACAAAGTATTAAACTAAGATTTACCCACTGAAATTGATGGTGCTGACTTTGCCATGTTTGTTAATTTTAGCGGGTATACTCTGAGTAAAACTTCACTGGAACCATCCTCTTATTCCCTTTCTTCCTGCAACAAATTATATCTTTCACATTGTCTCATTGAATGTTGGCAACATTACATTGACACTGCATGTCTTTCAAGTGCTTCTGGAATATGAACCCATAGCATTTTTCATTTGGCCCCACTCCGCTGTCCATATTAACCCTGTAGTCTCCCCATTCAAATGTCACAGGATGAGTACATATTGGGAGCAGTTCCAGCAGGGGTGGGTGGGGAAAGTCTCCACACTCCACATATTGAACATACAAGTGGAGCTCAAAGCTTCAGAACATCAGGGCAGGTGTTTGAAGAAAATTCTTGCAAAAAATGACATATTAAATAGGGAGGTCCTGTGAGCGTTTATTACTTAATGAAGTTACAGAAACCAGTAATTTGGATTAAGAATAGATAATAGTCCAAGACCTCAAACATCAACAATGACTGAAGTATCTTTACTTCTGTGGGTTTGCAGATAAGGATAAGGAATGGGCTATATGACACCTCACATTTGTTCATGAGGATATGTTCAGCATTTTAAGCACACAGCTTTATTTAAGATTTTATAAGAATTTCAATAGTTCTCCACAAGGCACTCTAGAGAATTATTCCTAATGCATTCCTTAAAATAGCTCCCTGTCAAGATATCAAATGGAAATTCTGAGCTGTTTCTAATGTTATGAATTTTCTACATGAATAGCACTTCCATGTAGGTAGCTGTGTGGACACTGTGTAGAGATCATCATGTATGAAAAACGTACATAAACCTGTTTCACTGAGTAAATACTTGTGGAGAAGCAATGACCAATCGCAGCTTCTGACAATCTGCTCATAGTGCTCTGCACTATGAAATGTCCTTCACAGAAATGCAATCCATGTATGAAAATTCAATTAAGATGATCAAGGGTCCATTTAGTTCTGTATTCTGTGTCCCACATCAGCAACTAGATACCTCCGTGAAGGAAGGTATGAAGCCAATAGCTTTCTCCTGCTGTTGTTTCTCAACAAATGAAATCTGAACATGGAAGCTGCATATAAATATCATGATTAGTAGCCATTGATAGACTTTTCCTCCATGAATATTTCCACTTCACATTGAAAACCATCCATATTTGTAGTTATCAATATAAGTTGTGACACTGAATTCCACAAATACATTCTCAACTTGTGTATGCAGACAAACAGATGCTAATTCAAATTACTGTATATGAGTAAAGTAAAGGATATAAGTACACCAGAACTAAGATTGCTACAGGGGAATCTTGATTAATATTGGTAACACTCAAATAGCACCTTTGATTTCCAACAGCTGCAGTAGAAACATAGAACTGTAGAGTTGGAAAGGGACCACCAGGGTCATGAACCCAACCCCCTGCAATGCAGGAATCTTTTGCCCAATATGGGGCTCAAACCCACAAAGCTCAGATTAAGAGTCCCATGCTTTATGGACTGAGCACTTACTGGACCATTTGCTCTTCAAAACCATGTGTTGATGCATGCGAGTTCTGTAATCAAATACTTAATATATATCTAATCATGATCAAAGCATATTAAGTGGCTTTTGTTTTTTGTGAAGCCAACAGTTGAAGTGTCTGGATTTGGGGACACCACTGTCCAGACTATGTATACTATAATGAAAACTAGTGTAGGCACTAGGCACCAACCAGCCAGATGCCGTTATCTCCTGTGCTTCTGTCTCAGGTAAGATTTAAATCTACATGCCCTTATGCTGTGCAGGTGCATTTGAGTCCTTGATTAACATGGCACAATATTTAATTACCTCACAGTCGCTCATGCCATGTCTGGCTATTTCCACATTGGATCTTAGAATGTGATCCCTTGTCATAGGTGTTAATTATTGAGGCAGCAATCTGAATGACATTAGCTCAACATTATTACAGCTTGCATTCTATGTAATTACCATATAGCTATAATTAATCTAGCATTAAAAACAGCCTATTTTATTCTATGCTTTATTAAAACCTCATTGCCAGCAGAGAATGTGCTGCCTGTTCATCTACGGTATCATGCTGTTCAGTTCCCTCATTTTTATTGACTCCAGGGATGTTGGTGACCCTCAGTCACTTTCTGGAAGTACTCATCACTTCACAGGATGATGCCCTGCATGAGCAATGCTGCTTTCTATTCGCATATCCCTTTGCTGATAATACAAAAGTGTGCGGTGATCCATTGGCTATTATTGACAGAGCTCATGCTAGACTTGAATAAGAGAAACTGCAGCCCTCCAGCAGTTTTCATTTGAATAGTGGAATAAAACCAGAGAGAAGACAGAAAGAAAGAAAGAGGCGTTAACTTTCCTCCTGCTAAATCTTTACCTTTTCAGGTGTCTTTTTATTCCAATGGACTATTTTTGAATACTCTGTGGCAAACTTCCATTGATCTTTATATTCTAATACTAGAACAACATTGTAAAGAGTTTCTTTCTTTTCAGAGTTCCTTTTAAAAAATGCAACTGCTGTGTATAATAATTTTGTCGCGAAGGTCTGGCTAGCTATTATTCATGTGCTTTATTAGCTATTGTTAATTACTGTAATTCTTCTACATCCTTCTTCTACATCCGAGCTCTTGTCGGATTGTGGCAATTCCTTTTTAATATCTTTACAGTACAGAGCCCCCTCCCCACTCATTTAGTCAGGGCTGAGGGGTGGGGGTGGGAAACAGCTGGTCCTTATTTGGCCTAGTGGAATCTCCTTAGATGTATCCTATAAGCTGCATACGCATCAAACATCTCCATTTACTACCTCTCCCTGGCACATCAGGTCCCCTAGCCTGGTAAGTGGAGCGATTCTGATAGCATACCCTCCAACATTTTCCAGCAAAACATTGGAACATGTGGCTTTGGGTGCTGCACTGCCCCATGAGTCAGCAGGCTCATGGAGAACCACAGACACCAAGAGAAAATGGAGTCAGCCTGCCGCCTCCTCTACCACAGCCTCTACCCAGCATCTGCTTGCTCTCCTCCCTCCTCCCTCAGTTCCTCTGCCCTCACATTGCCATGACAGCAGCAGTGGCAGAGAAGGGCTGACAATAGTGTTGCATGAATTCGCTGCCTCTGTATCCCACCCCCACAAGAGTTCTCCTTGAGGAGGGTACCCTGCTAAGGGCAAGCACTGGCTCATCCTTCTCCTGTGCTCAGCGGTAATGCTGGATGGGGAAAACAGGACATTCGTGGATCAAATCAGAAGCCAGGATAGCTTCTGTAATACAGTGGTGCCTCGCAAGATGAAATTAATTCGTTCCGCAAGTTTTGTCGTCTTGTGATTTTTTTCGTCTTGCGAAGCACGGTGTCGGGAAAGTTTTGGAAAAGCTTCAAAAATCACCAAAGTCTTTAAAAACCTCAAAAAAGGCTACCACACTGCATTCTATGAGTTGCTCCTCGAAGTCAAGTCGCAACTGTATTAACGGTGTTAAGAAAAAGGAAACAAACTTGCAAGACGTTTCCGTCTTGCGAAGCAAGCCCATAGGGAAAATCGTCTTGCGAAGCAGCTCAAAAAACAAAAAACCCTTTCGTCTAGCGAGTTTTTTGTCTTGCGAGGCATTCGTCTTGCGAGGTACCACTGTACTGTGAATGTCATGGCTACATACAGACACTTGACAGGCAGGGGATAGCACAGAGATAATGCTTTGGCCCTCCAGATGTTGAACTACAGCTCCTATCATCCCTGATCTTTAGTCATACTGGCTACAGCTGATGGGAACTGGAGTTCAACAACATCTGGAGGGCCACAAATTCCCCACCACCGATATACTGAAATAGCCTTCCCAAACCACCCATGTACACATTAGCATATACAAATCTCAAACATAATTTCCATCAGATTTATTTCATTTTGTCTTTAACAAAGCAAGTTGATACCATTTCAGTTTCTATTGCTGTGCTAACAGAGTAAAACCCAAGAATCCGATTATTCCAATTCTTCTATAGTTTGCACTTATTTGAAACTAAGTAGTCTGGAGAATTAGATTTGGTTCAGAAATCAAAGCAATCCTATTGTTCCCTAGTAAGTATGACATGAGTCGCTCTGTTGCAACAATCCCTCTGCATTCCACTCCTAATTGCCTCCAAATTAACAAAAGGGTTAGATGCATCTCACTGTGAGAGAATGAATGCTTCTGATCCCTGCTGCTAATGATGATTCTGCTAAATATATACCAGATCAGTAGTTTAATAAGGAATCTGTCAGCTGAACAACTGAATCAGCCATTTTATGAATTATCTGTAAATTGGTAAGCCCTCGCAACGTTTTACTCTTTCTACAATGTAGGTGAATATTCTTTCTTCCTGTCAACAGCAATCCTCTTCCATCTATTTGGACACTAGAGATTGTAAAGCTGCCCCATTATGTAAATTACCCCCCTTAATACTTTTGGGGGGAAATCCACTTGTGCATCAGTACACTTTGCACACTGGCTACAGTCCTCCAAATGAGAAGAAAATTCGTAGCAAACAATACTCCTGCTTCCCCTTTAGATGACTGAGTATTTCTTCAATAAAGCCTGTAGCTTCTTTATTCTCCGAAGAAACTGATTAACAGCAGAGATTCAGCTAAGCATACATTTCAAATTTTCTCCTTCTGGGTTGTGTCTGACTGGAATTCAGAAAAAAACCATACATTTCCAAAGGTGGATCCTTAGACATTCAGTTGACAGAACTGTAAAAGTTTTACATTTTCTCCCCTTCACCCACCCTGTTCTTTTGAAAGTTTTCTCTGGACGCCTGGATTTCTGATCACATGGACTAGAAAATAAGAACCAGCAAGTGATTAGATCAATGTCAAGTAACTGGCTTCCCTCAATCTTCCCCTTCTCACCAACCCTTAACATACTCAGTGGAGACATTTCTTTGGAACTGTTAGCTCAGAGATCCTGTTGTTCACTGCAGGGGGAAAAGAATACATTGTGGCCCTGTGCAAACATTCAAATGCCACAAATGAAAAAGTTGAGATGATAATGTGCAATTGTTTTGACAATTAACTCTGCAGATTCTTTGAAGGATCTTTGGTAGTCAATATATGAGGGAAAATATATTTTTATTTGAACAGAATAGGAAAACCTCCTCAAACAGGACCAAAAAACCCCAACAACCTCAAACAGCAAACCTTCTTAAAACTAAAAAGAACCTCAAGGAACAATTCCAAAGGAACAATTCCCTCCACCAGACCTTCACCCACATACAAGACAAGATCCAGCCATGGGAAGCCTCAACTGTGTTTGGCCCATCATCCTCTTCCTCTGACCACATTGCCCTGCATTATTTACACCTGTCTCAACCAGGCGGAGTGAGATATATCCACAGCCATTACCTGTGGCATTTAGGGGTCCTAATCAGGGCAATCAAGCCCCAGCTTGGCCACCCTTGAAGGCAGGAGTGTTCCTGCAAGGACTCACAGGAAGGGTTGGCTGCATAAGGACAAACCTACACCTCCTTGGTTTTTCTTCTATATTTTCCACTACAGCAATGTGCATAGGCTGCGAGCATGTGATCTGTACCCTGCAAAAATGGAGGGTACAGAGAGTATATTCAGCTCACACATATATATGTGTGTGTGTATGTCTTTAGGCCTTTGTGTCAGGAGCAGCATAATAAGACCACAGGAACATAATAAACGGCTGTTAGATCAGCCCAATGGCCCATTGAATCCAGCATCCTGTTCTCAGAGTGGGCCACCAGATTCCTGTGGGAAGCCTGCAAGTAGGACATGAGCACAACAGCACCCTGAACACTTGTGAATCCCAGAAGCTGGTATTCAGAGGCATACTGTCTCAAGGCTGCATATCTCCCCACTAACAAGAGTCTCCTGGATGTGCTTCTCCTCTCTACGTCTCACTGTAGCCCAAATTACAGCGGTAGTGGTGGTGAGGAGCAGCTTAGATGCCACTGCTGGCTTCCACATTGGATAGTTCCTGGCAAGCAGGCAGCTGGTAGCAATGATGGGGAAGGTTTAGGAGGAGCATTTGGGGGCAATGGCAGTGATGATACATATTTACTGAGGCAGGAGGATCCCATGGAAGGTGTCTTGCCAAAGGTCCCCCCAAAATCTGGAGCCCACACTGTCTTGTGTACATGTTCTAATGAATGTATAGAGGTGGGGCAGCTGGCACCAATCCATTTTCCTCTCCATCTGCTTATTTGTGCCTTGTCTGAATGTCTACACATGGGTAGAATGGCATTGGCAACAGATGACATGCCTAATTTTGTATTTTCTCCTCTCTGATTGATAATGATGTAGCTTTTATGCTGCCTGTTTTTTAAAAATCTGAACTCAAATAAAAGAAGGAAATCGAGCCCTTACTGAGACCATCATTATTTTCTTGGAGTGCATTCCTCCATAATATGGAACTAAATTTAATACAACCCTCCAACTCTAGATTCAATAAAACAGCAGTGTCTATTAAAAATGAAAAATAGCAAAACTAGCAAATGGAAAATTAAATGGAGTCAGGCCTGTCCTAAAACCCAGGAGAACAGGAGAAATATATTTCATTGCAGTGATATCTGGTATGATATTGACCATCACTACTCTTGGGTTCTCCTCTAGAAACCATTTGTTGCATTAGCAACAAACCCGGGAACAGTGATTTATTTCTGAAATCCCTGGACATGCTGGGTGGCGCAAAGGTCTTAAATCTGCTGACTAAGATAAATTGCATGTTGGAGTACATTTAACAAATGATAATGCAAAATGCAGGGAAATATATAGCATCCAAGATAGGGGAGGAGAACAATACATGACCAGCCTGAGAACTATTTTAACGCAACACATGAATAGATATTGCTGCCTAGGGAAATTCCTTTGGCTTCCCCTAGAATAAAGTTATGGGCTAGGGGCCTGTAAACTTTGCAAATTCTGTGAGTAACTTGCGAAGGAAAGAAACTATGAACTTCAAAATGGATGAATCATTTTTAAACAGCGAAAAGTATATGTAGCATAATGCCAAGGAGCATGGTGGACACAGGGTGGTATCCAACTGGTGCTGCTCTGCTGGTGGAAGGTTTGTTGGTCCAGCACAGCCTTCTGTCAGTGGAACAGAGCTTTGGCCATTCTCTCTGGTCCTACAGCCCCCATGCTGCTTCTCAATCCTTTCCAAAGCGTTTCCCAACCCTTCACAGACTTTTTTTGTGGTGGGGAGAGGGACACATGTGGGTTTACTTAGGGGAGGAATATCACTTCTGTCACTGGAGAGGCACCAACTGAATACAACTCAGTAGTTCCATGTACTCCGTTTACTTGCCCTGAGAATAGATTGCTTTGTTAGGCCTTTGAGGAATTAAGGACTGAACCCACTCAATGAATATAAGTGCTTCCCTGTGAAAACCACTGTCCTTTTGAAACCTCATAATAAAGAGATTGTCCCTAAATCTTCTCTGAAGTGGAAAACTTTGGTGCCAGGTACAATTTTAATATTATACTTCTTTCAAACCACCATTTTCCAATATAAAAACTGAAGAAAGTAGTGCAGTCATACAGCACATGGGAGGACTGTACCACTAAACCTCCACAACCCTAACCATATTTACTCATACAGTAGTAACTTCCACTGACTTCAGTGGTGGTTACTCCCATGTATGCAGCCTTAGATTGCAACCTTACAGAGTTTCGTGACCCTCCCTGGACTTTAAGCTCTCTAGACGGTCCTTTTCTGTGGTTGCCTTCAGATTGGATGTGGGCTGGCATCTTCTAGGAGCAGAGCCTTTACAATAGTGGCAACTCTTTTACAAAATTCCATCTTCCATGAAGCCCACAATGCCAACTCACTGCCGGTATTTTTAAAAGCAGACTAAAGCCATTCTGTTTTGATAAGCCTTTAGAGATTCATTTCATGATTGTGTGCTTTTCCTAGCTCATTTCATTGCCATCTTCCAATAGATTCAAATAATTTAACTTATATATGCAACAGTTTTAAATGTAATGTTAGCAACTGCTAATAGGAGTTATGGGCTATTCAAGTGGAAAGGGAAGATTAAACCGAGGCAGACAAACAATTTCTAAAGTATAAATTGGTCCTCAGAATTGGAGCCTGTCAAGTCAGGTCACTTCCAG
Organism: Podarcis muralis; assembly: GCF_964188315.1. Taxonomy (NCBI): domain Eukaryota; kingdom Metazoa; phylum Chordata; class Lepidosauria; order Squamata; family Lacertidae; genus Podarcis; species Podarcis muralis. The sequence continues at coordinate 43,408,028 of NC_135658.1, forward strand.
GCAACCTTTTTATTTATTGAGCTTTCATTCTGATTTGTTTGTGGGGAAGTTATATAATGTTGTGTCAAAAGAAGTGATGACCCATTCTTTTCAGTATTGGTACATTTTCCTTATTTCCATCACTTTCCTTATTTCAAAAAGTCCAGTCTTTGGGAGATGCAAGTTTGTTGCACAAGACCTCCCAATCAGCTCAATCATGCAACCCGAATTTGGCAGTATCTGACTGAATCCCACCTGAGAGCAGTGATGACAGTCTGGAAGTGCCCTCGGTGGCTTTCATGTGGGTTAGCAGGGTACAAAGAGCAAGGCAAAGGCTGGGATCCAGAGGGCAAGGCAAAGATAAGATAAATCACAGGAAATATAAGGCAAAGGACAGTCCATGGCATCAAGTTCTGCTCCTTATTGTTTAGACCAAGGTGATTGATGACGTTTGCCTCATGACCTGCTCTAGTTTATTATATGGCAGGCAGAGATATGGCAGGCATCTACTGTGTGAGCTCTGCTAGCTGTAAAAAAACCAACCTACTTCCTCATGTTTCCCCTGGACTCTGTATCCATTGAACAATAATTGTGATACTGTAATTGTGGGTTTTTTTCTTCCCAGGTAAAAAAGGATTGCTGCCATTCTGAACATTATTTTTTTAAATGTATGACATTTCCCTGTCTCCCACCACAACAGTTTCTCACACTGCATTGTGAGAAAGTAACATGAGACTCAGGCCTACAATTATTTTGAAACCCTTGATTTACTTATTTTGTGTGATAAGTGTTGCACCTTACTCATTTTTAAGGATTACATGGTTCCCCCTGCCCCGCTTGTATCCTCAAGTGGTAAACACACTGCATGATTTTGCAATTGTATGTATTATTAATATGTTCCGGCCTTTGCAGATGAAGAACCTCATTGTGTCACTTCTGTTTCCAACAGAAATTGTGAGTTCAGGAGAGGTTGCCATATGATCCACCAAAGGCATTCTCACTTGCACTGTACTGATGCTGTAATTAACTTTATATTAGGAACTTATTGTTCTATTTCCTTTATTGAAAGAAGCACTTTTTAAAAACACACATAAACCGTTCTATTAAAACAAATAGTCCTCTGTGCAGAATACGTACACCACAAGGCAAACAAAACAGTAAGCAAAATCATACTTCATTACATTGTTTTTAAAAATGTGTAGTACCAGATAAAATTATTTAGATATAGCAGCAGGGGGGAAAATCAACTAGAAATATTTTAGCTGAAATGAAAACAGTGGTATCCAGGCAACTTGGGGATGAGGAACGTGATGTCCTCCCAATGTTCTTGGACTTCAGCTCTCATAATGCCTGACAACTGATCATGATGGCTGCAGCTGATGGGAGCTAGGTCATCTGAAGGGCTACAGATTTTCCAGCCCTCCTCTAGACAATGGGCAAGGGTGGGCAGGGAGAATGAACAGAGACAGTTCAAGGGAACAGTGGTAGAGCATAAAAGTCCCAGGTTTAATTACTGGTAACTCTATTTAAAAGGATTGGGTAAAAGTAATGAGAAAGACCTCTTACCAAGACCCTATAGAGCTGCTGTCAATCAGAGTACACAGTACTGAACTAGATGAATCAAGTTCTGAATGAAGCCAGTTTCATATGGTTACATATGCTCACATACACAATACAGGCACAGGCAGAAAAAATGGGGCTCCAATTCTACAGGTTGCAGCTTTTACTAAGATGTGCATAGAGAGTTTTTTTCCTCTGGTCACATTGTGGGTTGTCACCTAATTGGTTATGTCAATCACAATTCACTGACCGTAAAGGGCAATCTGGCATATTCAAGTTCCGGGTGCAAGCACATGGCAGTGCTAACCCATCTGGCAAACCCAGCCTGAAATGCTGCTATTGGTTTGCCTTCCTGAATGCATTAGCTCTAAAATACTGCTGTGTCTTTCAAGGATTTGTAAAGGAAGGGATGTGGTTTGATGGTATCTTTAGAACTGAAGCATCAGGCTACATATGATATCATAAAAAGAGTAGAGCTTTAAAATAAGAACAAATGTATATGCCCCCAAGAAGAATAACAACAAATCAGCCAACTACTGTATGTCCTTGAGCAGTTTCTACAAGGGCTTGATAATGTGAAATACCAAAGGAACCAGACAGATGTATGAAGGCAGTTGAGACAAGGTGCCTCTTCAGTGTTAATGAGAGGTGAGGTTATCTTGTCTGTGTTCAGATAAAAAATAAAAAATAAACCTACCAAGATATTGCCCCCCCCCCCCAATAGGCATGGTTAAAGAAATACAGAGAAACAATGGGATATTTAATAATTTCTTGAACATATCTCCTCCACAGAAAGAACATTAAGTAGTGTAGAATGATAATTTACTAGTTTAGGAAGACAAAATGAGGGTGGTTTGTGTCCCATTTTATTAAAGTAAATTCAGTTATGAAAGAGAACAAAACATTTAATTTCAATTCAGTGTAGAAGCTTTGTTCCATAGAATACCCTAAAAAGAACTGGAAGACATCAGCCTTTTTGCTGTTATGTGATTTAGTGTTATCACTGTCACTAATAATGAAAAAGAGACTGAGGACTGTAAGCAACTCCTAGTAGTGCCAGTGTGGTCAGGCCTTGCTTGCCATTGACCATTCCAGACTGCTGCTTGGCAGAACTCAAGGCCTCCATCCTGGTCTAACCAGGTCTGGCTGTCGTCTACATCACTAAAGACCTACCTGCAACCCCTTTCCTCCCCTATTTGGCAGCAAGGCTGATGATTCTTGAGTTCACTAGGCCTACACCAGAACCTACTGCAGATTTCAAATAAGTTCTGCTAAGAAACCTGTCCCCACTTCTTTGAATCTAGAACTCTTAAATGTGGTCCAGTTCTACCAAGGTAGAATTCAGTAGCATCTTATTTTAGCTGTTCATATCAAAGGAGTAACTATTTGAGGTGTGATTTGATGTTGCAGCATGGAAGTTTCTATAAAGAATCTCCAAGGTTACTTGGCAGAGATAAATGAACTTTCCTAATCACACATTTATTTTTATTTTTGAAAAGTCCACCTGTTACGATCCTGAAAATGCAAATATGCTTTTGCCTGGCTGATCAAAAATAATCACTAATTTTTTAAAAAAGAAATTATTAGCTAGCCAATACTTAGTTTAAAATCACAGTTTTGGAAAACAACAAAAAAGGAATTTATGTTTATCAGTCTGATTAATTAAACGGCATAATGAAGTTTGTGTATAAGTCTACATGAAACAAAATAATGCAAAGATAAAAGGCAGTGAAGTGGTGGTGAAAACCTTTGATAACTAATGATAAAATAGATGTTTATTATAATGGCACCAAAACTTTGAAACCAAATGCTGTAGAAGAGAGAAAGCCATTCTAGGATGCAAAGAAGACACAGAGAACTGTCATCATATAATATTTGAGTGGTCCAGCCCTGCACTGTAGGAAACCTGTAGGCCAAAATTGCATGTTCAATTCCAAGATTTTGTGTGGGAAATTGACTATGTAATTTCAGACTATGCATGCAGAATTGTACATACACAAGACCCAGTTGGGTATGCTATCTGCATGGGGGAGGGGGGCTAGTGTTGTGTTAAAAATCTGTTCCAGGTTTTCTTGTGGGGGGAACGTCTGTTTTTCTACCTCATTCTTGAGGTGCGTTAGAATTTTTTTGCTTGCTGGGTTTTGAGCTAACCTTTGCATTGCAAGGTGGTCAAAGGTGGTATGTGTGTTCCTTTCTAGCATTCTGCAGCCTCCCTGGCTGTCTGCATTTCCAGATCTGGAAAAGTCCCATGGGAGAAGTTAATTGCAACTCAGGTATCTGAGCAGGCTGCTCAAAATATCAGACTGCATGGCAAGATTGTATCTAAAAGAATGTATGAAAAAGGGCAGCAGTGACTTGGAAGGAAAAGAATAAGGTGTAAATAAGGGACTAGTTTTGACTGGTGAGTAGTAACCCAAAGCCTCCAATAGACGTGTATAATGCTGCTGCTCCTCAGAGACAGGACGATTTGGAAAAAGGAATAAAAAGGAAGAGACCCAAAAGGAGGAAACATGAGGACAAGACCCCAAAGCACATAAGAATCCACGTCAATCATTCCTTCTGATTACAAGCCGAATCTGTCAGTCACTATAGACTTCCCCCTCCTCTCTCTCCCACCCTGGGGTTTGCGCTACCTCCCTGCTCCATCCCTGGTAAAAGAGACATTGCTTTTTCTATAGCTTTGTGTTTTCTTTTTCTTTTCTTTTTCTATAGCTTTGTGTTTTCTTTTCTATGTAGTACCTTTTTTGGGGGGGGGGGCGCACCTTGTTTTGGGGACTCTGGGCACCTTGTATAGATTCCACTCCAGCTTGAGCTTCTGTCTCTGTCTGAAGCTGCTGTACCACCCCCTGTAAGAAGTGCAGAGTCTCAGCAAGATGGAAGTCAGGTTGATTCTTTCAAGCAATTAGGTCTGAGGTTTTTAAAACTGCTTTATGTGTAATTTTGCAAATGAAGGAGGCTATATTTTAGAAATATTATCACTGAAATATATTCAGCAATTAATGTTTGTCACGTGTATACGCACTGAACCGTGGCTTTATTCTGACTTGGGGTGTGTGTGTGTGTGTGTGTATCATATTATAATACACATAAAATCACTGTTCACAAATTGGGTTGCCAGCTTTTCAAACAGCTTCTGCTCCTATGCCTTTAACAATGGCTTTATTTGTAGGAATTAGAATGAACTACTACTTCCTACCAATCAAACCATTAAAGGCACAGGAATAGAGGCTGTTGAAAAGTTGGTAATTCTGTGCTGGAATGTAAAGTCTACTTGCACTTGCACAACAGATCTGTAAACATGAGGTTTGTGATCATTGCTGGGCGGGGAGGAACCTTACAGTACTACACTGAAATGCAAAATCATGTTATTCCCAATAATGTCAGTACTGTACACTCATACTTGAGTCTTTGGGTGTGAGGGTATGATGTATGGTCCAATTTCCATGATGACAAAAGAAATATTAATGCTATTTAACCACAACTTGTGGAAGTAAACTAATGAAATTCAGTAACACAAAGCCTTATAAAATAACCACTGTGTTAGAGCTCTTGCCATCTTTATGAAGCCATAATCAAGTTGTCCTGTAAGAAAGTAGATTATAGCCTCATAAAGCAATATGGTGAAACTACTGTACAGTATTATTTTAATGCATACAAAGGCAGCATTGCAAGAGGAAATTTTGTCAATGTCTGTAATATGGTGCAGTAGCTATAAATATAAAGATCAATCAAAATTGAACTTGATTATGGCTTTCAAAATATCAAAACAGGAAAGCAAAAACATAGAAATGTGAAGTAGTTTAGCCAGTTGTCAGAGCAAATTTTACAACAAAAGATGTTAGTACTTGAAAATACCTATTTGTGAAATACCATGATGTAAACATCTCAACAGCTGATCAAGTTGTAAGTTTTAAAAGCTAGCATTCACGGATTTTAAAAAAACACAGAGAAAGTAAAAGTTTCCCAGAAGATGGAAACATAACTACAGTCCAGCCTATCTGCACTTACTTGAAATTTGTCCCATCAGTAAATCTTATACAACCAAAGTTTTACTAAGCTTTATTTCAATAAGCCCAATTTAACCATGCTTTATTGGTATTTTGCAATGGAATTTTTGTTCGAAATACATAGGGGGGGGAATATACCTCATTATTCTACAGCTAAAATTATTAAGCTCACTCTAGATAAAACACAAACTGCAACCATAGTTTCTTCTTGAGTTTACAGGTTGTGGTATATCTGGAGAAGATCCAACAAAGACCTGGGTAGGCAACATGTTAAGCCAAGCTATGGCTTAGTTTGCAGCAGCAGCAGAACCATAATAGGAGTGCAGCAACTGCAATTTCCTCTCCAGGAACTCTCATGCTTGTATGTTTGTGCTAAGCCATGGGTTTTGCTTAGTTTTATGTTCAAACCAGCTCATTAGCAAACAGATGGTTTGAAAATACTGAAAGTTATAACTTACATACCATTGTTTGAATATAAAGAGATAGATACACACACACAATTGTATTAAAAACATTTAAGTGTGCTATGTTTTACTGTGGCAGTTGAAGGTTAGTGTAATCATAGGTGGGAGTTCTGCTGCCATCACAGACTGAACCAGCCCATTCTTCCTGCAGATAGACAGATGGCAGTGCAATGATGTAAGATGGCCTTTAAAAGTCTTTTAAAATTCCATGCTTTGGAGCTATTAGCATACCAGTCAAGATAGTTAATGTGCACTTTGTAGAAAAATAGCATTTACCTGTTTAATGCTGAACTGTATTCCTGATGGAATTTTGCAGATATAGAGGGTTGCCTGACAGTGAAAAGTGCTGAAAGGGAATGGCGGCAAATAAATGCATGGAGAATTATCTTTAAATGGAACATCCATAAGTGAAATTACATACGACAAAAATGTAGAGCTGCATTAAAAACCTTTCTGTGCTATGCTGTGAGAAAGGGAACAAAAGAATGATGCCAGCAAGTGTCCTGTGTTTTTTCAGAAGCTCCAGAGAGAGCCAGTAAAATTATGCCAGCTCTTTTAATACCGTATTTACTCAAATCTTTTTTGGCCAAGTCACATTGTGAAAATTAAGGTGTGCATTAGATACAATGGCACGTCTACATTCGCCAGCAAATACTTTTTTCGGTTTCAAGGTTCTGAAGATTGAGGTGTGCATTTGATTCAATGACACATTGGACTTGAGTAAAGATGGTAATCAGATATTCTAATAATTTGTTGTTTTATAGGCACATCTTTTTTAAAAATAATAATAATAATAATCCAAATATATGGTGAACATGCAAGGCCAAAAACAAAAAAATACCCCATTTGGTTAAGAGAAAATAAACGCCAGGAGCTAAGTACAAATATCCTTAGGTTATTCGTATCCTAGCCAGGAAAAGAACATAGCGACACTGCTGTTAATACATATGGAAGGGCTGAAAACGGAAGTTCTTTTTAGATTATGATTTTAGTGCAATAAATGCAGAGTTGTTAGTCATTTACTGCACAGGAATGTGGGTCAAAACATCTTCTCTCAAGTGAGCACTTCTGTTGTTGAGATGCTGCATATTGATCACACTCACAAAGCAATCATATGTACTCCCCAAGCATCTTTGTTTTCAAGCATCCCCAAAGGAGCTTACAAGTAGTTGGCACCTGTCTGTCTTGAGAAACAATGCAGTGCATCTCCTGGAGTGAAGTCAAATGCTGTGTTAGCAGTACCAAAGTGACCTCCCTGCACAAGCCTGGGCAGTTTTTCCTGGGTTGCCCAGAAAACAATACCTCCCTCTCAGCCCCGCCAGTGCGGTCCAAGGGAAAAGAAAGCAATACATTTGGCACCAGCTTGGCTTCAGGAGTTGCCAGAAGGAAGCATACAAGATGCCTAAAACTGTCTCAGGAACTACACTCCACGTTTGTGTAGGGTTTGCTCTTTAGCCTTTTCTTCTCCTGGAGATGTCCCACAAGGAAGCAGGTACTGATTTTTCCTCGGGGTTTACTCCCAAAGCCTTTCTCATGAATGAGTATAGCCACAAGGCAGCAGAGATTTAGGATCAGAGTTTTCCTTCTCCTTAGTGATGTCTCTAAGGTGCATAATTCCACCATGTTCAGTATTGTAGCTTGCATATGGAATACATTTTGCATTGCAGGGGGTGGCTGAACTTGCCAGTGGTTGTCATTACTGTTCCACTGGCTTTCATTTACAGCAGCACTGGCCAGGGGAAGAGGCAAAACTGGAAGAAACTCCACTCTGGAAGTGGAGATAGAACATATTGATCAAGATTAGCAGCCATTGATAACCTTATCCTCCATAAATTTGTCTATTCCTCTTTTAAAGCCAAGTTATTGGTCATCAAGTTATTTCTCTGCTGCGGGAGCAAGTTCAGCAACATTCAGCCTCAGTGTTATGAGAGAGGGAGGAAAACTTCTTCTGCTTTCTCCATACAGTCCTATCATGATACATCTTACCCTTTCTCTCTCTGAAGGGTTGATTTACAAAGATTTTATTCACACCAAGGAGGACAAATTAAAGCGGCAATGGAAGTCAACACATTGACTCAGCCTATTAACATGAAGGACTAGTAGCATTAAACACAGATATGCTGAACAAGCAAACTCAAACTTCTGTTTTCCATGATTTTTCAAACCACTGAAATCCATGTAATTGGGTAGGGAGTAAAGCATTAATTTTCATATTGTAATTATGTGCAGAGACATCACCTTGCCGACAAAGATCCGTATAGTTAAAACTATGGTTTCCCCAGTAGTGATGTATGGAAGTGAGAGCTGGACCATAAAGAAGGCTGATCGCCAAAGAATTGATGCTTTTGAATTGTGGTGCTGGAGGAGACTCTTGAGAGTCCCATGGACTGCAAGAAGATCAAACCTCTCCATTCTTAAGGAAATCAGCCCTGAGTGCTCACTGGAAGGACAGATCCTGAAGCTGAGGCTCCAGTTCTTTGGCCACCTCATGAGAAGAGAAGACCCCCTGGAAAAGACCTTGATGTTGGGAAAGATGGAGGGCACAAGGAGAAGGGGACGACAGAGGACGAGATGGCTGGACAGTGTTCTCGAAGCTACCAGCATGAGTTTGACCAAACTGCGGGAGGCAATGGAAGACAGGAGTGCCTGGTCCATGTTGTCACAAAGAGTCGGGCACGACTAAACAGCAACAAGAATTATGTGCATCCTTTTTGACACCTCTGTCCTTTAAATGCTTTGATAGTTGACTATGGCAAAGTATTCTAGAAAAAAACACCATTAAAGATGATTTTAAAAAAAATATATCCCAAAATATTTCTTTTTCTTTTTTTCTGACTGCAGTGACCGATGTGGTAATTATTATTCTCCTCCAATAAAGCAGGTTAGTTTTTTAAATGTGTGCTGATTGATGACCAGTTAATACCAACTGGTGAAGTACATTCATGTCTGGAAACCTGCAAAGCTGCATGTTATTTTCCAATCCACTCACAATTTGCAGAAGTGAGAAATCATACTTGAAAAGACCCCCTCCTTCCTATAGACAAGAGATAAATGGATAATGCTCAGCATCAATAATACAGCTCCACAGTCATTGGCAGTACATGTTATCTAGCACTGTTGTCAAGTCTAGCTTTGCAGGCACCTTTGAAGTAGAATGCGTTGCCACTGTGACACAACAGAAGTCAGACATCTCATTAATTATTTTTAGTATTCTAGAACATGGGAGACCGGGACAGAATGTTGTTATCTGTGCAACTATATTCCATTTCTCAGACAATAAATGCTTGATTATAGAAATTAGCATTTCGTTTTTATAAGGATTTACTGGGGAAATATAAATAATTTTAATCCGCAATCATGGCTTGCACATGGAGAGGAGAATTAATACAAACAGGCACTTTTCTTAAGATTTCTAACAGGGCCAAAGGGAATTTGATTCCCTTCTACTGACTTCTCTAGAACTCCATCTATTCATACTGGTAGACGATCTGTCTCGCAGGAAGGGGATATTGCAAGTAATGTAATGGTGTTGAAGAATAGCTTTGATGTTGGGGTCCAAGGTGTATCTAGTTGAAATGGCCCAATGTAATGGTGACTAATTTGATCTTTCATTAACCTTAACAATGAAGTTTAACTACATCACTGAAAAGAAATTTTAAATGGCACACATTCCACAGAGTTTTTGCAGTTTAAGTAAAGAGCACACTATATTGACTGACACTACTGTATGAAAACCTTCCATGCTCAGACTACACCTCCCTTGAAGCTCCTGGCAAGACTATGGAGGTGTGATGAAGTGAGCTCATTATGTGTGTTACGGTGAGCACATAGAGATTTTGTTACTCGGAAATCTGTGGCGACCACACCACCATAAAAATAAGTGAAAATCTCCCAACGGTTCTATATTCTATTTTCATATTGTCACATTGCAGGGGGTTTTTTTGTTTGTTTTTTGTTTTTGTATAATTGCATAAAGAACTATGTGAAGCTGTGAGTCTCCTAAATAAATTTATAATTAGCAACAACTCTTGCCTAGAGTTGGCTGGATCCCTCTAGTTTTACTCTGCAGACGGTGAACTTCTTTATCATGGCCTGCATGAGAAAGAATGCCACATCTCTGAGTGTAATAGGACATGTTGTATCACCAGCTCTTTCGGGATTAGAAAGTGTGTGGATAACAGAGGGAGCTGTTTGTGGGATAGTTCTGGAGTATACATGCAGACATGCTCAGTCCTTCCAGAAAACTAAATTAAGTAGATAAGGGAAGGGAAGGAAGGAGATGAGGGGAAAGAAACTTATTTTATCATCCTGTTTTCCCAAGGTTTTCAAATAAAGTAAATGAAAAAAATACACCCAAAGGAAAATGCACTTTAGAAAATGACTCCCAAAATGAACTTTTATTTATTGAAATATTTATATCCTTTTTGTCTCACACAGTGAGACGCCCAAGACCGCTGACATCATTAAAAAATACAATAATAAATAAATAAACAAACTGCAAAGTAAACAAGCAGCAATAGAGAGGAAATGCATAGTATCAGATCCCCGAAATCTCAATGAGAAAAAGTATATAAATTCTATAGTGCATAAACCCCAAAAGAGACATGTTTCAGAGCTGAACTGAAGTTAAAAAGTATATCTTATTTGAATGTCCTATCTGGGAGGCATCAACTGGGGGAGGAAGGAAGGTGTTGATGAACCCCAGCAAGGCCTCTGCTCAGCATGGAGAGAAGAGCAAAAGAAAAAAGAGCAGAGTCCATTAGCAATGTGAGGAAGATGTCAAAGGATTAACTATGTCTCTGAGCAACATCAAGTAAGGGGAAAATGAGCCAGAGCCCTGGATGACCCACAGAGAGGCAGAGTACAGCAGGTAGAGCATAAGAAGGAGCACTACAGAAGGAGTGCAGAGAAGGTTGGAACCAGAGGATCAAATACCAAGATAAATTAAGCCTTTAAGTATAGCCCGGTGAGGGGAAGCACTTAAGTGCACCTTCCTATGAAAGAGCCAAGAAGCTCGCTGCACTTCAAAAGCAGCAGATTGCTCCAGACAAGAGAATATTATTTTCCTTTGCTTTTGTGTATGTTCCCTGAAGCTGTGCAGCTTCCCATATGGCTTGCTGCGCTGTGAGAGAGCTCTCCGTTGCAGCCGGAGTGCAAAGTCTAAATGGTGATGCAAGGCTGGCTCCAGACTGGAAGAGGTCAGGCCAGGCAAGAGTGGAACAATGGCTTCAGTCACTAAAGACAAGAATGTTGGAGTTGTCTTCTCACGTTGTTGTGCATTGCATTTGCATTCACTCTTAGGAGGAACAAAGACTTCCATTCTGGGCTCCTGAGGTTAACCCCATAGTGGGCTGGGTTGAGGGTGCTTCAGAAGGCTGGAGACAGTTCTGGACTCACGTGACCTCAGTTATAGTGCAGAGCAAGAGCTTTTATTGCCAAGGAGGCCTTCGTTCACTGCAGAGGATTCAGATAAGGGAAGGGGAATGTTATCTTGCTGGAGAAGAGAGGCCATGTTGCCTCCTCATGGCAAGGGATTGTTCCCTTAGTCAGGGAACCCTGCAATCCACTTTCTCTACTTGTATCCCAAGTGCCAGGAGACCAGGCTAGATTATGAGTCAGACATAGGTCCAGCCTTACCATTAGGCCAGATGCTGGGGATTTAGGAGAAGTGGCCAGATGCTGGGGATTTAGGAGAAGTAGAGGTCAGAGATGTGTGTGCCACATAACCTGCACTGTCCCTCCTGAGCTAACCTGCTGCTCTCAGCTGGAGTGCTCGATCTGGTCCCAGTGTTTGAGTAAGATTCTTTTTGTTTCTGCCATCCTGAATCATTTGGTCTCATTAGCAAACTTGGCCAGTTCACTGTTCACCCCTAACTCCAAATGAGTTTCGAACAAGCACTGGTCCCAATACAGATCTTTGGTGAACCTCACTGATTTCACCCCTCCTTCTGAGAAATCTCAATTTATTTCTTCTCTCTGCTTTCAGTACTTTAGCATTTACCAATCCATAGGTAAACCTCTTCTCTTCTCCCATTTGCTCAGGAGCCTTTGTCAAAAGGTTGTTGAAAATCCAAGCATGAGGGAGATAATATCATCTGAAATATTTACCTACCCTTCACTGGGCTGCTTTGTTCATTATATTTTTAATGTGTACATAAAAAACCTTTTACGTATAAAAGCATACCATGTGCCTGCAACAAATGAAAGTTTACCACCACATGTATAAAACAAAGTGCATATACAGTTAGCTCATTGTTAGTGGTGAGTGTTAAACCTGAATGCATAGTGAAGGTCATCACTCCAGGTGCTGTGGAAGGGAATGTAAGCAAACTTTAGTTATGAAAACTCTGGCCCATGGTTTAAGCTGAGCTGAATGTTTGCTTTTAGGGCATAAATGTCCCAGTTTTCCTGGACCCTGGCGGAACTTGAGAAACAGAAGGCTTGGCAACACTTTAGTCAAGCTGATATCATTCACCTGCAAAGAAGATACAAGGTAAGCAGCTGTGAGTGACTTTCTTGAGACCCATCATACACTGATAAGGCTTTGGAATAAGTTGTTCCCCGCAAATAAACACCTATTTTTGCAGGTGTCCACTCCTGACTTCATGTTTACAAACCCACAGCTGCATTTTAGCATGAAAGAGTGGAGGGAGCCATGAGACAAAGGAGTGACTCAAAAGATAGGAAATTTTGGAGGTATACAGGGATACAAAGAGACTGCACCGTGGAGCTCACTTCTTCAATTTTTTATTGTTTAGCTCTAAGGCTTTTTCAGATTCTGTTTGTTCTGGAGTCTGTTGTCTTCTTGTTGAGAGCCCTTCTTCAGGTTTGAAGCTGTTTGGGGCCATCTTCCTCTGAGCCTAGCTCTTTGGGGCTGAATTTTGGCTCATGAACAAACATGAATAGATGAGGCTTGTGTGTTTGTTTTCCCCTTTTCCCTCTTTGGGAACATTTTTCTTAATTTTTTTACCTAAGATCATTTTAGGTTTGGATATTCTTGGTTCCTATATCCTGGTCACCAGACCGATCTCTAGTAATAAGTCTACAGGAGCTTGTTTCCTGGAAATTCACTCTGTATTGGTAGCTATGGCCTTCTGTTAAACTGAAATGCCATGCCGTTAGCCTAGCTGAGATTATTATGTAGTTAGCTTTAACTAGAGGGCTGGTAGAGTGTAGGTAGGCCAATGTAGGATTCTGCAATGGTTGCTGCAGTTGTCATTGAATATTGTAATCCTTGCATGTATTAGGCACTTTACGGCTTCTTAGATTTTCATTCCCCAATATTTATTTATGTACTATTTTTTCTTTCATAAAGTAAAATGCATTCACTGACCTACTGTTGGTACATTTAAAACCAGTCTTTCCAAATGCATTTTACCTGTTCAGGTCCGATTTGGTCACCACTCTCTTATGCACTCACGCAAATTAGAAAAGGTAACCTGGATTGGTCACAGCTTCCATTGTGTATACATCTGATGGCAAGCATGTTTGGATCTAGGTAATATGCAAAGTGATGCATAATTGATGGCACATATGTGTCTTGCATTTTGGTCTAGATCCAAATACATATATTATGAAAGGCAAGCCTTCAAACATAAATATGTCCTTCTTTCATGGAGAATGCATGGCAGTCTCATTTAACAACAACAGCAGCAACAACAACAACTCTGAAAGGCCTTCATTAACTTTCCATTATTGAAATTGTCCTTTATCCTGTAACCTACAGCTTTACAAGGTCCTCATCGCTAGTGAATTCTCTTTGCTTGCCCTCCTAAACAACCAACCTCATCACATAACCATGACTGCCCAGACAGATCCCAATTATGCTAAAGAATAGACTTCTCTCTCTAATCCCTTTAATCCTTTAATCTCCGATTATTGGAAGGTTTGTTGTAAAAGGTGGCCCATTTATTGAGAAAATTGCATCATATCATATGTCAATTAATGTACTGCTTAATGTACCAAAAGGACCTGTTACTGGCAGTGCAAGTCAGTTGACTGCTTGCCTTCCATTTTGTCCTTGGTTTGGTATTAAATTGTGGGTTGCATGGCCTCTGGCTCTATTCAGACTGGAGATTATTCCATTTTCTTGATGTTTCCTTACCTGATAAATTCCACCTTTTCTTTTATCTTTCACATGACACAAAAACTACTTCCAGAAATCTAGCAGAATATGGGGATTTAGCACTATTGTCTGTGTTAATTGCTAACAGGAAAAAAAATCCATTTGCAACATCATTAACCCAGAATAATGTGGGAGTAAAAAGTGATGAAATTTCGGGGGGTGGGATATGGCTTCTGATTCTTTCCCCACATTTTCATGGGGGAATAGGAAGTGTGCATGTGCAGAAAGGGTGGGGAATGTCCAGTGATGTTCATTGTCGTGTCATACCACACCCAGTGGTGTGAATAAAATTTAGAGATACGGGGAGGTATATAGGTCAAGAAGCCACTGTTCCATAAAACAACAGGTACAGTACTGCAATGTGAAAGGAATGTTAGAAAATCGGGACAGAAATGCTAGCATTATAATCAATAAAAGTAACACAAAGAACCCCACATCTGATTGTAGTCTCTGTTTCTGGCATCCCAAATATTGTCCAGTACAAAAAATTTCTCCCGTGCTTAGGACTGTACTTCTTCTAAAGGAACAGGTGCATGACTTGTGATTACTGTGGTCACTGTCTCGGTCAGCTTCAACCAGTTGCCCAGCTGTGACTCTATGTGTACAGGGATAGACTAGGTTCTGTTGTCTACGCTCTGGGAACCTCTAGGGTAGACTGCCCCCAAAATCTCCAGCAGGTTCAGGACTAGTCCATGTGCCCCCACAACTCCCCTTCGGGCACTCTTGCAGTGAGGGAGAGGGTCATTTGAACCCCATTTTCTTCTCTTTTGGAAGTATACAGTATAAGCACAAACTGCATTTTCCTTGTCATGTAATTAGCATTTGAACACATCTGAGATTATGGGAAGCGTTTGCTAATATTTGCCATGTTTAATAGTTATCGAGCTAACAGATATCAATCAAGGTTATTTTATTCTTATTTCCTTGAATTCTTGTATAAATCAGGTATTAATTATCAACACATTAATGAGATATGAATCATCACCATCTCCCAAATCGTGCTTTTTATTTGTCACCAGTGCTTCTTTTGATGTTGAGACATGGTCCTGAACATTAAGCCTCCCAACTGATTTTCAACACTGTTGAAAGGCTCTTAAGCATTTCCTAACTTGTTTCCCACAATACATGAATGACAGAATATTTTAGGAGCTGTATCTGCAGAGTGAAAGCTGCAAAGCATTTTCCAGGTAATCATGAAATCTAAAGTGGGTAGCTTACTATGACTGAGTAATGCATTCTGAGCAGATATGAGTGCTTTTGTGTACTTAACATTGGGATTTTCTTTTTGATCTCAGTTTCCACATTTAAAAGCATCCTAATCTTGTAGTTTTATGGCTCATCTTGAATGTTTATCGAGAGTTGCTGTCATGGTGGATATACATGCACTCCACATGTACTATATCTACCTTTTTAAAAGTAAAAATAAGAGCTACTTTTTATTTTTCTGTTAACATTTATTCCATTTTTTAAAAATATGTGTATATAGATTTAAATTTTGGTTTAAGTGTTAGCATGAATTATAAATTGACAATTAGTTGATATTCCAATTTTAGGAATGTGAATTTGGACAGGGAACATTTCAGCCATATTTTATTTCTTCCTTAGCCAATGGCTTAAGGATAACCTGTAGTCTAATGGCTGCTCATGGAATGTTTTCTGTTTCGGTGAGTGAAAACAAATCTGCAGAAAACAGTCAACCCTCATCACAACTGGTACAGCGAAACACACGTTGAACAACAAATTGTACCTATGCAATTGCAAAAGACTGATGCAATTAAGTTGTCCTTTATTTTTACAAGGACCGAATTGAAGCTATTCCAGGGTTCACCAAATCATAGAATCATAGAGTTGGAATAGACCACAAGGGCCATCGAGTCCAACCCCCTGCCAAGCAGGAAACACCATCAGAGCACTCCTGACATATGGTTGTCAAGCCTCTGCTTAAAGACCTCCAAAGAAGGAGACTCCACCACACTCCTTGGCAGGAAATTCCACTGTCAAACAGCTCTTACTGTCAGGAAGTTCTTCCTAATGTTTAGGTGGAATCTTCTTTCTTGTAGTTTGGATCCATTGCTCCGTGTCCGCTTCTCTGGAGCAGCAGAAAACAACCTTTCTCCCTCCTCTATATGACATCCTTTTATATATTTGAACATGGCTATCATATCACCCCTTAACCTCCTCTTCTCCAGGCTAAACATGCCCAGCTCCCTTAGCCGTTCCTCATAAGGCATCGTTTCCAGGCCTTTGACCGTTTTGGTTGCCCTCCTCTGGACACGTTCCAGTTTGTCAGTGTCCTTCTTGAACTGTGGTGCCCAGAACTGGACACAGTACTCCAGGTGAGGTCTGACCAGAGCAGAATACAGTGGCACTATTACTTCCCTTGATCTAGATGCTATACTCCTATGCGTGTCAGCATCAGAAACAGCATCAGAAAGGAAAAAGCCCTTACATCTGTGCTCAGACACCCCTGAGATCCCAAGGTGGATTCATACATGAAAGCAAGATCCTCTAGATGTACAGGTAACAGGAATGCATATATGGACACATAGATGGACATCACGATCTGTATCTTAGTACTCATTTGGGCTCCAAATCATTGATTGCATTAGTCTTTTGCTGTGCATGGGAATAGACAACTTCATCTAGACTACTAGAATGTGTGCATGGCTACAGCAGGCTTTGGACCACAGAATTAAAAATTTAGAGATCTTTTGCAATAGTTGCTTGTACCAGGAACAAATACTAAGCTACATACAACCTACTAGCCATGGATTGTGATCTACTAGGGGGTCAATAAATCTCCTGCTTTTGCATCCTGCCTGGAGACAACTGCAATAAGTCAGGTGGGAATTTGTCAAGTAACAAACTTCAGCTCAGAGGCCTATACCATGGGCATACTCACCTTAAGCATCACATAGCTTTGTAGTTGTGAACTACAGTTTTACAATTCTTGAAAACGAGATGTGTTACATATAAAAATGATTTTGGTTTCTCTACCATTTCCTTAGGATTATTCCACTATATTCCACATCATAAATGTGCTGGCTATAGTACTTTGAACATTACATATGTAGTAGACCATGTAGATTGTCTTCACCCTAGTCATCAGATCAATGATTAGATGAATTGGGGAGGGGGGGCTGTCTGTGTGTGTCACGTGACTGTGAGCCTGAGAGTGTGGAATGCAGAGGAAGGGACCTGGACTTTGATTGGTGCCAGCCAATTCGAAGCCTCACTGCCCGCACACTGAGGTGTAGCCCAGACTCGCCATCCACCCTCCAGCCTCTCTGTCCATGGCCGCGCTGTGGGCATTGTGACAGGCATGTCACGGGGCTTTGGCTGGAGCTTGGCATGCCTGCTGGCCACGCACCTCATGCCCGGGAAAGCTGGCCTGGAAAGGAGAGGCACCGCCACCGCCGTCAGCTTCCAACCTCAGGCAGAGCAGCAGAGGAGGTGGGAACGCAGGGGGAGGTGAGGGGCTGGGGAGAGGCAGGGAGAGAGAAGCCCTCCTCTGCCCTGTGCTCATGCGCCTGCAGTCTGGCCCACCACAAGGTCTGAGGGGCAGTGAACCGGCCCCCTCCTAAATAAGTCTGCTGACCCCTGCTTTAGACAATATGGTTTTATTTACACATATCTGCAACCTGCACCTAGATGGAGGGATCACAGAGGTTCTGGCTTTCCCCCATAAGGGCAGCACTGGATTAAAATGACAGCAAAAGCCATCCTCTGTGTTTCTTTCTCCCAGACAGTCATCCCCAGCTTAATCGAAGTTCTGCCCCTCTGAGGACCTCCTCCCCAGCCTACGTCATTCAAAGTTGAAACCCTAAACTGGGCTTCTGCTTCTGCTCACTAGCACCCAGCAAAGGACTGCATTTCCCTTTACCTGGCAGTCTTGCCCTCTGATGGTTTCCTTGATGGGCCATCACTCGTCTTTGTCCCCTGCTAATGGCCCATCAAGATAGATCCAAGGTGTTCCCGCGTTTGGAAAAGTTTAATCGAACCTTGAGTAATTCTAACCTTTACTAAATTATAACCTATTTAGGGGGGATCTACCCCACCCCTACAAATACACAACAGTGTTATGATTTTGGCTCATCTTCATTCATAACAACTCTCCTCTAATTATTTTTTACTTGCTGTCATTCATATCTATACTCGCAGTTTATCACATGATGATTAGCATTATGTTGAAAGTTGGATCGTTTCAATTCAGATTTGAAATGCATTTTATTTTTATTTTTTTATGAGCTGCTCTTTGAAAACAGTAATACGTTAAAGAAGATTTATCACCACTAGATTTTTTTTTTATGCCATTATCTTAGTAGCTAGAGCCAGGCAGCAAACTTGAAACTAGATAATTTTTCAGAATAATCTAAACTAGAGAAGCAATCTCTTCCTGCCCCCACTAGGTCTCCCTGAATATTTACTACAGACAAAATGAGGTGGTGGTGGTGGGGAGGAGAAAATACAATTTTAATGGGAAGTTATCTAAGTGCATTGCAGCAAAGAATTTGAGTGCAATACAAAATTGCATATTGTCTCACTTGGCTTCCAATGCCTTTTTGTGATGTTAATGAAGAAAGCATCTTTAAAAGCACAACAGCGAGATGAGTTTGTACCAGAAAAGTATGTGTTGGCTGCAAGGTCACAAAATTAAGGTCATCTACTCCAGTGCTCAGTACAGAGCTGATACATTCTAACTGTGGAAGTAATTATTTAGCACGAAAGGACAATGAAAAATTAAAGAAAAGAATAGATTGGATGCAGATGTAGTATTCTAAATAAGATTTTATACCAGGCTTCTATGAAGAGTATATTAAATTAAACCAGTCCATAGCTTGGCGGGTATTTAGACAACAAAAGAAAGAAGTGAGATGCCAATATGAGAAGCATAATGGCCATGCTTTTCAATAACAGAAATCTCATCAGTGAAAACCAGCTTTTTGGCAGTTTTTAAAAAAATGCTCTTCAAGTACCTTTGGTACCAGGTGATGATTGTGTGACATGATCAGACTGCACAGGAAATGCATGAAGCATTGGACGTGTCTTCAGATTCCTGCATGGTCTCCCCTTGCGCATGTTGCAGGTACGGAATCTGTGGGGTTGACAGTAAGTTACTGACATTGCAGGGGATCTGAAAATATGCACTGCTCAACTCTCCATTCCAAGTGTTCTTCATCAAGCGAGCAAGAGTGCTGATGCCCCCTGTTTGTGAGGAAAGCAAATATACAACAAAAAAGAGAACCCCAAGCTGTGACATTATTTGTCTAAATGTCACAGCTGCTGCAAGAAAGACTGTGGGTCCTGGTTATCACTGTAGCAATATTTGGATATTCTACTCATGGTTAAATAGCAGATAGTGGGAATGAGGCATCTGTGTGGATGGAAATGATTGCAAATGTCCAAAGGGAGGAAGGTGTCACATATATAGGGTTCCATTCAATCTGGAACCCTGAGGGATGTTTCTTAAAACAAAAACAAAAAACCTTACATATATAATCAAATAAACACATCTCTTTATTCAGTGCATATAAAGATGCCTAAAACCAGCAGTTCTGTGTTTATATAAACAATTCCACCAGCTCTGTGTGAACCTGCTGGGACAAAAATAGCAAAACACAGATGGCTTCAGACATGGCGCTGCCATGGAAGGAACAGAATGCACATCTGAAATCACTTTTAAGGTTGCAACTAGATGTTATGGAAGGTCTGGGGCTGCTGCCATTCAATGCCACCGTTCCTCTATTTCTGTTGAAACCTGTTTTAATACAAAGTACATTTTAACACCATCAAGTCTGCCTAGTGCTGGCTGTCAGCACTGGTTATCAGGGCACTCTCACAGCATGATGATGTCACATCGCATGTTAGGTAAAGCTATATTTTGATGAAAAGGATGCAAAGAGACTCAAGTCACTTCCAAATGACCAGCTCATTGAGCATTCCTCCTGATTTGATCGCACATGTCTGCAGGGAGGTAGCACACATTCTCATTTGTTTCTGAGGAGGTTATATGACATTGGGTCAAACAAGCATTATCCCACACTTTCCAGTGCATTTATTTCCCAATCACTTTCCTTATCATGAAAAAAGGTCTGGTTTTCTTTTTGGCAGGATGGGACAGGGAGGGAGTGTTTTGTTGCACAAGAGCGCCAAATCAACTTTAACTGTGCAATCTGAATTTGTCAGTTTGTGACTGAATCTCATTACAAAATAGAGACAGTCTGGAAGTGTTCTCAGTGTTTCTTGGACCATTTAGCTCCATCCTGTGTCATTGCAGAGAATCTCATAGGACCTCACCTGAAGGGTTATGTACATGGTTGAAAGCCTCCTCAGTAGCAAGCAACATTGTGTTACTAAAAATTAAATGAACACCCAAGCCCTATTCTGTTTAAGGGCAACTGCCTGGAGTCAGGAAGCCTCTTATACATGTGGTGGTTTCCATGCAATGTATAACTGTGGAAAATCAGGGTTCTGCATCCTGTAGGGAGCCTACATGAGTAGAAGGACACTTCAGTCAGTAACTTTGAACTCATGGAGGCTGCGGGCAAGATGACAGACCTGTTGCACTCGCCCCTGTGTTATCTTCTATGTGCAGAATTACCCCTTACAGTAATGACTGAATAGCTGATCCAATTGAGTAAATGTCCTTGGAAAGCAAGGGAATTCTTTGGAACGCTTTTGCCATTTAGTAAATATGAGTTCATGCCAGGTGAGGCATCACTTAGTAATTTGTATGTTTCTTTTGCTCCCTTCCCTATGAAGAAATTTTTCACAAAATCCTAAATTACGCTGGAATGTGCCTTTCAGGATGACTATATAGATGTGTTATTTAAAGCCTCCATGTTTTGAATAACATATTTGGCTTGCATACTTAATGTATATTTTAAGTTATTAATGAGCCCGCTGATCTGAAGAAAGAAAATGTATAAATAATTAACACTGAGCTAATGCTGGCTTAACAAACTGGAAGCAAGACATTATTATTTTTTTGAAGTTGTCACTACAGAATTAAGTTCCCTGCGTTTGTCAACAAGTACACAATAATTTGCCACCATAATTCCACATTTCACTTCAAGGACACTGAAGAACTTTAGGAGTTTAAATACAAATTGCAACTCACTCTCTCTCTCTCTCTCTCTCTCTCTCTCTCTCTCTCTCTCTGTGTGTGTGTGTGTGTGTGTGTACATACATACCGGTACATACATACATCCAATTAAGAGGCACTTTAGGAGCTTTGAGAAATTGTTATTACTATCTCACAACCTAACTTATTTCAGGGTGTTGGGGCAAGGATGAGGGTGGGGGTGGGGGTGAGGAAGAGAGGCATGTCTCAGCCCCCGGAAGGAAGGGTTGGATGTAATGTGAAAAATAATCATTCTCCAAAGTTCTGCAAGGTGGAATTATTCTCATAGCTGGCACGAGAGAAGAGCTGGGAGAGTTGCATTCAAACTGTGCTATTCATGGATAACCCTTTATATGCCTATTTATCTGAAGAGTGTTGGGAACATCAGCTCAGCACCTTTAGCCAAGTTGGTTACCAGAGTGGTGTCTGACCTTGAACTTCCTGCATTATTGTAAGTAGAGTGACTCAGTCCACATTGGAAAGGTAATTCATTTCCCATCTGCATTAATGCCACACCAGAATACCCTCTTCTGTGATGTGTTCAGAGCCAGGGGTGACAGATGAGGCCTATATTCAAGTATTTTGTGTAGGTATGAAGTTCTGTTTAACTTCGATAATTCAAGAAACTGGAAGGAAATAATCACCCAAGCAAAATTTCTAAGATGCCCTATTGTCTGTTCTGTTGAGGAACCATAGAATCAGCATTATCAGTGAGCACCCCTGTACTCTACGCAAGAACAAAAAAAATCTTTTTATAGTTCACATCCCAAAATAGCTTGATAAAAATAAATCAACCTGGTGCTCAGAACATTAGGATCGATGAAAATTCTCATGCTAGTACCCTTCCAATATGCTAAAGCAGAAAATTCCATCCTGACTGCAGACATAGTGTTCAATGCTCAACTCTGCATGGAAGTAAGGATCAACTTTGCTAAGCTTAAAAATGCAAAGCAAGCTCCCACTTGGCAGGTGATATATTTGACATACTTCTTTATGTGAACATTTCCTGAATAGCACCAGGTACCATTGCAATGTTCATAATTATTGCTGAAGAACCCCCAAAAGAGACAATTAAATTAAAGAGTCCACTTAGGTAACAGATGCCAAAGTTTCACTGTTAGATCCATTTGTCATAATATTCAGCCCCCTGACAATAATGAACATCCGTTTGTCATGTGCAAATAACAAAAGATTATGCATGATTAACTCTCCTACCTACCTCAACAGCAGCAACAACAACAACACTATCTGAAAACTGCTTTCAGCTGGGCCATAATTTGTTTTCTGAATGTGGGAATGATTAGCTGCAACAACTGAAACTGGCTTATTTGCAAATGTTGTTTTAACAACTTATTTTAGGCTTGAACTTCAATATGTTGTGCACCTGACAGAGCAAATCACCTAGTAATAGAAGCCCATAGATCAAAACCATAAGGGGACAGAAACATAAGGGTCAGATTGAGTCCAAACCAAAGGCCAGGTGGAACAGCTCTGTCTTGCAGGCCCTGCAGAAAGATGTCAAGTCCTGCAGGGCCCTAGTCTCTTGTGACAGAGCATTCCACCAAGTCGGGGCCAGTACTGAAAAGGCCCTAGCCCTAGTTGAGACCAATCTAACCACCTTACAACTTGGTAACTCCAAAGTATTGTCATTTGTGGACCCTAAGGTCCTCTGCGGGGCATACCAGGAGAGGCGGTCCCGTAGGTACGTGGATCCTAGGAAGTAGGCAACATCAAAAAGTGCCAGCTAATACTGGACCATGCTCTTTAAACATTTCATTAATATGTCAGCAAAATGGCACTACTATCTCATTTTTTAAAAAGAAAAGATATGGCATGGCAAGATCTAAATGCTAGTGTTGCAAAGGTTGTATTGGACATCATGAGTATGTGAGATTTACATGCTTGAGCATTGAGATCAGAATACATTGCATCTTTAGCTATTATGTTGATTAAAAGTAGATTACACATTCCTTAAGGGGAGCACTTTTTTCCTGAAGGGAACAGTTTAATTACACTAGACTTTCCTACTATTTATGAGATTCATTGAAGGTATGAAACTGTAGCTTGATTTGTACCATCACTTCCTACACCATCTGGGTAGTATATCTCTGTTTCTAAGGAGAGGAAATGGTAAAAATCCTGCAGACAAACTACAAACATGACAGAGTGTTTCAGCCTTTACAAGAGGAGATACATCATGGCATGAACAAACCATTACTCTCTAGAAACATGATTGAAACATATGTTGGCTAGGGAAAAATAACACCTAAGTCTTTATCGCTCTCTCTTCCTCTATAGGCAAGCACATTAAATTTCTAGTTTTGTATACCATTTGAAAAAAAAGAAAGGAACAGAAAATTGTGTTAGAACAACTGTCACTTTTACTTTTTATTATGACGGTTGTCTTAAATATTTCCTTTTTTTATTTTCAAACTTTAAATAGATGGTCCCAAGGACACCACACACAAAACAGAGGTAAGAACAAATAACACAAAGAAAGGCTGTGTAGCAATGCAGCCCATGCAAGTTCTATGTTATCATGTCCAGTGGCAGCTGGTGCCCAGTAGACCTGGTGGGGCTGCTAGGGCTTATAGGAGCATGAAAAATGAGCAGTCACAGAGGTGTGGCCAAGTTGTTCTGCTTTCCTCCTCCACCCTCCATCCTTGCTTCACAGTTGCTTCTCTGCTGGGAGAAAAGTTGTGGGGTCCACACCTGTTATGGTTCTCTCCTTATCCTCTTCCTTTGCAAAGAAACAGTGAACACATTGCAGTTTTATTAATACTTAGCTCCTACATGTCTTACCTTGCTACAAAAGGCGTCCCTGTTGTCTCAATATCTAGTGTGGGTTAATGCCCAAGAAACTGTACAGAGCATTTTAAATTTGCCAGAGTCTTTTATCCGCACAACAACCCTGTCAAGTAGATTATAGTTGGCAATTTTAGATTATTGTGAAAAATTAGCAGAAGAACAAAAACAACAGCACTAGCACCTAGACTTATTATGGTATAAGCTTTGGGGGCCTGAATTCCACTTCATCTGATGCTTCATTCTTGGTAATCCATGAAAGCTAATAGAATAATAAATTTGCTCTGCTCTAAAGCAGGGGTTCCCAATTAGTTAACTACTGTGGGCCCCCTGTTGTTGTTTTTTTTCAAAAGCCAAGCCATGGATTCCCTAAGTGCTACAGAGACCTAACAGTAGATTAGCATAAATGTTTGTAGAGCTTCTCAAGGTTAAAAAAAAAGTGTGGGGGGGACAGGAAAGAGTGTGTGGCTTTGAGATTTGAGGGTAGGTTTAAAAAATAGATTGCTTGTTATTCTCCTTTGGAGGGCTGGGCTCCTGTTACCCTGGCCTTGACTGATGATTTGGTTCTTTCTTGCTGCATCAGATGCACCAATCGTCACACATATGGTCATTCTCTGGAGTTAAAATTCAACATAAATACATCAGTGGGCATCATTCTGTTTAGGGTAGGAAGAAAACCCTCTAACTAGTAGCATTGCTTTTGTTTTAGAACAGCTATAGCAGGGATGGGATAACTTCCCAAATCCTAATGGCAGCATGCAAAGTTCTTCATAAGGGCATGGACACAGCCTTCCCCAGCATCATCCACACCCAGTATAAAAACAGATTGTGACCCCCTTGGTTGGATGGAACATCACTCCTGAACACCTGTTCTCAGTCGCAAATTAATTTTCATAATAGGAGTGAGGGCCAGCTCACAGAGCAATAGCTTCCACATGAAGAATGCCT
This sequence comes from Podarcis muralis, assembly GCF_964188315.1. Taxonomy (NCBI): domain Eukaryota; kingdom Metazoa; phylum Chordata; class Lepidosauria; order Squamata; family Lacertidae; genus Podarcis; species Podarcis muralis. Next base: position 43,433,039 of record NC_135658.1, read on the forward strand.
TAGGAGTGCACAGGAGCCACGATGAGGCTTGTGGCCTGGATAGCATTCTTACAGAGGGAAAATTTGTGCCTAAATATGGAGGATGTAAATGGGGTCACCCTGAACTGCACAATCGTGGAAGCCCTTCTTTGGTGATGGTGGTAGGGTATCAATGCAGACTGCTGTATGGGTGAACTAGCCCTCTGATCAATATCAAACTCTTCAACCAAGAGCACGTGGCTTTATTTAGCTGGCAATAATTTCGCTTCAGTCAATTCTCTTTTTTAAAAGATTTAACAAAAGGGAAAATGCTGGCAACATTACTTCTCCCTCCCTGTCTCTTCATAGTAAAGCATGATTTCACACATTTTCAACAGACATGAAAAGCTTGCTAAAACACTTGCTCAGTCATAACAACACGTAATCTGGACAATCAAAGTTGGCACATCATGAACTGGTTCTACGGGTTCATGCAAAACTATGTTGGCCTATGTGCTGACAGTGACAGTTGCAATCTGGCAGTTGTGTACAATATTATAAACGGCTCTTTATGTCTTGGTTTCAGATTCACACCTTGGAGTTGGGTCCAGGACCCTTTCCTGTATTTTTAGCAGCAGTAGGAAAGATTCCTTAAAAAAAGAGTTATTTCATCCAAAACTCATTTCCTGTCCAGAAAAGAACTGTCAAACAACAGAACTTATCCTGGTAACTAGAATTTGAAACATTTTCTCTGAAACCTGTTGAAATCAGTAGGTTTAATTGTGCTTGATCTTGACCATGTCCTTACTTACAGTTAAATTTGACAAATGAGGTACACAGTAGTTAGTATTTCAGTTGGCTTCAGTCAAAACTTCTAATTGTTCCAACCATTTTCTTGGTGAACTTGATGGAAGTCTGTCTTTTTGTGTCTGTTTGCTAATTATAATACGTATCATACTGCTGACCTTGATGGAAAGTCATGCTTAATTTCACTGAAAGATTAGGCAGAAAATGTATGACAGAAAACAAATGCAAGGGGACTCATGGCTAATATTTAATAATTTTGTAACTAGGTGCAGTTAATGAGTAGGCAGTAGCAGAGAGCTGATTCAACACATCAAGTGACCTGAGTAAAGTTTTCTAAGGATTTTAAATCAGACTCACCTTGAAGGTGAAGAAGGTATTTAGCTGATTTTAAAAACAAAAAATATAGAGAATTTGTCACGGAGCTCTGCTTGAGTCAACTGTGATAATAATCCTGTATTTATGAAATTGTGTACGTAGTGCCAAAATTAGAATAAGATTTTCATAATGTATCGAAGCAGAAACAGACCTCATGCAGTATCAAATCCTTTTTAATTAAATTGTAACTGTTTTTAATCTTAAACAATTTATTTGGGTGGGGGGAATACATCGGGAAAGGATAATGAAAAGCATCATAAATGAGATAACAACGAAAGGCTGAAATATCTAAGTATTTCAGTCATTCTGAAAGTACAAGTTTAAGGAGTTAAAGTGAAGGTTAACTCTCATAAATCATAATGACAAATTATTCAGAAGCGTAGCCTAATCCTACAAGAGACTACACAACAAAAGTCCATATGATAGAAAATCAGGTTTGGTACAGCCATGAGAAGACAATTTGCATGAGTTTTAAATTTATATATGGTACAAAACTTAAGTTTAAATGATGAACCTCTTCCATTAGTGAAATACATATAGCATTCTATGAATAAACCTTAGCATTTAGTGTCTCTTAAGCCTGCATTCCTATGCACCAGGGTTGGGTAACTTAATATCAGGGGGCCAAATGCAGCTCCCCAAGCCACTCTATCTGGCCCTTGAAAACCTCTTCAGGCCAAACCCTGCCCCAGCCACACCCTTCACTGACATTGCTGTGTATTATATACATAGGTAAAGGTAAAGGTACCCCTGCCCGTACGGGCCAGTCTTGACAGACTCTAGGGTTGTGTGCTCATCTCACTCTAGAGGCCGGGAGCCAGCGCTGTCCGCAGACACTTCCAGGTCACGTGGCCAGCGTGACAAGCTGCATCTGGCGAACCAGCGCAGCACACAGAACGCCGTTTACCTTCCTGCTGGTAAGCGGTCCCTATTTATCTACTTGCACCCGGGGGTGCTTTTGAACTGCTAGGTTGGCAGGCATTGGGACTGAACGGCGGGAGCGCACCCCGCCGCGGGGATTCGAACCGCCGACCACGTGATCGGCAAGTCCTAGGCGCTGAGGTTTTACCCACAGCGCCATCCACATCCCGCATTATATACATACTTACGGTACCTGGAAATGCCAAGCCCCATTTGGACTCAGTGTGACTAATTTCTGAATTGACATGAATAGCATCACACTGCTAGGTATGCAGACAGTACCCTCTCATTATAAGCTAGCTTCCTTTTGCCTAACTGATGAACTGTTAGAAAAAGTCAGACCTTTTCCCCACAACATGATCCTTCAAATAAAACCCACACATTTTGCTGGATCAGACCGTCAAATCCATGGCCAGTTTATCAGATTGGGTAGATATACTTTCAAATTCTTCCCCATCTACATATATTTTGGACTGCTGAATTAATTGAAATTGCAGATTTCAACTGCAATTGTTGCGTTAGTCACAATTGCTTAATGTAGTGGTTCCAAAACTCTATCCGATCCAACGGATCACTTGAAAATTGCTGAGCGCTTAATGGCTTTTCTATCCCTCACTTCCTTCTACAGCATCTGCAAAAATTGCCTTCTTGACCATTGGACCCACTATTAGTTTCGTCTGCTCAATCCACCAGAGCCTGTCTTTGCATGCAGGGAAAGTCCTTAACTCACTGATGGTTGATACCCTTCAGCTTACCCTCACCTGGTTTAGCTGGCAAGCATCTTACAACATCGAAAATAATCCATAAACTAGGACTATGGGATGCCGAGTTAAAATCTCCACTCAGTCATACCTGAAGTTCACAGGGTGACATTTGGCCAGTCACCAATTTGCCTTTGCCTGCTTGCTAAGGCCAACACAGTGGGACCTCAGGTTATGTACCATCCTCCTTACGAACTCTTCGGGTAACGAGCTTCGCTAACCTGGAAGTAGGTGCTCCTGGTAACGAATTTTGTCCTGAGATATGAGCAGAAGTTGCGCGCTGGCAGCACGGCAGCAGCGGGAGGCCCCATTAGCAAAAGTGTGCCTCAGGTTATGAACAGTTTTGGGTTAAGAATGGACCTCCGGAATGGATTAAGTTTGTAACCGGAGGTACCACTGTAAAAACATCCATAACAAAGGCAGAATAGTACATGCAGCTGGATAGCGCAGCTGGTTAGAGCATGGTGCTGATAATGCCAAGGCTGCAGGTTTGATCCCCATAAGGAGCAGCTGCATATTCCTGCATTGCAGGGGTTGGACTAGATAATCCTCAGGTTCCCTTCTATGTCTGCAGATAGTGATAGTGAATCACTTTTTCGGCTGTATGAATGTTACAAGACATGCATGTATGTTGTGAAAAAACACACATTCTTAGGAACAGAATGATTTTTAGTGAAGAAAAATAGATAGTAAGGTCAAAATAAGAAACCTATAAGTCTTCTGGAGCCAGAGTGTCAAATGATGGCATTACCTCAGACTAGGTAGTTGAGCTTGAGGCCTGGAGATGGAGCAAGATTTTGTTTTATCTGTATCATTTCAAAAAATAGTCTTAGATACTATGTTGGGGAGATATACATCACTAGGGCTGTTATTTTGTAGTCTGGTCTGACTGGAAAGTTGGGGGAAAGGCAAACCACATATACAAAGACATATTTCTTCACACCAAAATGGCTAGCCAGGATCATAAAGCCTGTAAAAGCTTTATCACATCATAATACTTCTTCTGACAGCGACATCCTGCCACAGTTCCTGAAGTACTCAGAATGGAAGGTATAACAGACATATTCAGGGAAGGGAGTATACTGTATTGTAAACCAGTTGTACAGCCCAATCCTGGGCATATTTACTCAAAAGTTAGTGCCACTGGATTCAATGAGTCTTACTCACAAGTAAGTGTGCCTAGTATTGCAGCCTGGTAACTCACTTGGTGCAAGGAGCAGAGTCTTAATAGGTCTCTGCTTAGCTCTATTAGGCATTGAAACGGACAAGCAAAATATCCCAACAAAATAGCAGTGCTTTTCTTATCAACATGCCACTGAAGCACTTTAATCATTGCAAAAAATACCTCTGACAGTTGTCTATTTAAACCATTTGGGGTTTGCTTAAAGCTGAAATCTGTTTTCTTACTGATTTGTTTTCTGCTAATGCATGTGCTGTTTTGTTACCAGAGAGCCCTTTCCCTGTGCTGGAAGGCATTGGAGCATTTGCTTTCACAAGAATAACAGCAATAATAATAAAAGAATTTATGGACTCCGCTAACGGATATTGAGAAGTCAGACAAGTAAATCTTTCACTGTCAAATATGCGGAAGCCTATCTCACTAGTTAAGAAGTGTGGGTATGTTTTTGTTTCTACAAGCAAACATTAACTCCCCACCCCCACCACTTTAGAAGGGATTGTGCTGGAATGTCTATTAGATGAAACAGAAAGCTGCACACATAGAGAAGCTGATAGGAAGGTACAGCAGAAAGTTTATATGGCAGCAGCAACATCTATCAATCTAATAATAATAATAATAATAATAATAATAATAATAATAATAATAATAATAATAATTTATTATTTATACCCCACCCATCTGGCTGAGTTTCCCCAGCCACTCTGGGCAGCTTCCAATAGAGTGTAAAAAACAATACAGCATTAAATATTAAAAACTTTCCTAAACAGGGCTGCCTTCAGATGTCTTTTAAACATAAGATAGCTGCTTATTTCCTTCACATCTGATGGGAGGGCGTTCCACAGGGCAGGCACTAATACTGAGAAGGCCCTCTGTCTGGTTCCCTGTAACCTCATTTCTCGCAATGAGGGAACCGCCAGAAAGCCCTCAGCGCTGGACCTCAGTGTCCGGGCTAAACGATGGAGGTGGAGACGCTCCTTCAGGTATACAGGACCGAGGCCGTTTAGGGCTTTAAAGGTCAGCACCAACACTTTGAATTGTGCTCAGAAACGTACTGGGAGCCAATGCAGATCTCTCAGGACCGGTGTTATGTGGTCCCGGTGGCCACTCCCAGTCACCAGTCTAGCTACTGCATTCTGGATTAATTGCAGTTTCCAGATCACCTTCAAAGGCTCCCAAACTTCACCCCACCCCACCCCATAGGCCACTTGAAAATTGCTGAGAGACTTGGCAGGCCACTTAATGATATTTCTGCCTCTTGTACCAATTATAATGTGCTGTGCTACATGCCGTATGATTTTTAATTGTACTTTTTTGGCTTCTTTTATTTCTCATATTATATTTTATTACAATTTGAGATACATGCTGACTCTGCTTCCCTTTTCTTAGTCTTTCTTGCTGCTAATCCTCTGCACTCATTTCAAATGTTTCCTACCTGCCCAACACCACTTCCAGTCTGTCCTGGTTACCTTCTGGGTAGACCACCAAGTTCACAGACACTGATTCCTGATCCTCCCAGACACTTGGCAGACAACCTATCTGAAGCTCATAGTTTCATTAAGACAATGCACTTCAGGCTTTTGATTAAAGACCTTTATAGAGTTCTTTGTTTGATCACACAACAGTCTGCTCTTCTGCCTGACTTCCTGTCCCATCCTTTCTGTTTCCTTTACAGGCCCTGAGTTTCTACACTTAGTTCTGTTGTTCATGAGACAGTGGTCCGTGGACCACATTTCGAGAACTCTAGATCTAAATCACATTATGCCATATACAAGATAAGCAAAAAGCAGTTCAGGCAGCAGTATACAAATCACCATTTTGGACAGTATGGGCTCATACCCTGTGAAGGCAATTGACCAGATTTTTAAAGTCTGCTGGACTAACTTGATCAGCTCCATATTTCTGAGACCTTTTCCATATACACCCTAGCCCCCAGAAACAGACTATTTGCTTGGAATGTATTGTGTACATGTGCACAAGAATCCAAAGTCTGTCACCCTCTAACAAGCACCCCTCTCTTCTTTCCCCCCTCTTTCCCCTTGTTTATCTTGTTAAGTAATGCTAATTTAGCTTGGAGTGCTTGACAGGAACTGCCTTCTTCCTGTGAGACCAGGTGTAAAGATTACCTGATTTCTCAGTGATTAAAGGATACCTAATTTCAGTCTGCAGTGGCATCGTAATTTCTTTTTTGACATCATTGACTACTACAAGTCTACCCTCCCAGGGAGAGGACTAGACCACATCCAGAAATGGGTTTGACCCTTTATAGTGTTGCCCCAGCAACTGGTGCACAAATCTGGTGAGAATCCTAGAGCACTGGAGACACCTTCTTTGGTAGGGATAGCATTCTTCAGAGTACAAGCTGAGGCCTCGGGAGGAAAGGTAACTTATATACAGGGCTGTCTTAAGCATATGCGGCGCCGGGGTGCAAAGATCCACCCGGCACACACACACCCCAGGTTGCCCAATCCCAGGCACGCAGGAGGATGGAGCCGGCTGCCCACCTCAGTGTCTCGCTGGCTTGGTTGCCCCCGAACTCACGGCGCCCGCAGCTGAAGAGCCCACTGCGGCATTCCGACCGATGGGTGGGCTCTTCCCCGGACTCAACTCTCGGGCCCTGGACTCTCAGCCTGGCATCCCTGAGAATCTGGCGTCCGGGTGCCCCACACCCCTAGCACCTATGGGTAAGACGGCCCTGCTTATATATATAAGGTTAAGAATGTATGGAATTTCATGATAACTGCTAGAAAGGTTGTGCAGGATATTTCATTGCTGTTGTTGAATTAAGAACCTGACTAGCTCGCAAAGGCTGGAATTTGGAGGAAGCATTGCTGTCAAGAAGCCAACTGTCCTGAGTTTCAGAATTATGTGTTATCGCATCATCCAAGTCAAAGGCACTTAGCATACCCTTAATTAAAAGCGTATGACACCCCTCTTTGTAAGCAACAAATTTGCTCTTGACTCTTGCTGGTGAACCTCTGGGTTCTAAGAAGATCCCACAAGCTTGAAGTCTGCTCACCCCTGCCACAGCGAACATTTTTGCTATTTAATTCACAACTTAGGCTTTCTTTATAAGCTTCACTTTTCCAAACATAGAAACCTAGGGGATTCCCCCCTCCCCCATCTACACTTATAGGAGAATCGGCTTACTGCTTCTGAGACTCCAGCCAATAACGGAACATTTGTACCAGCCCTCTTTAATTCTCATTGCCTGGTCAAATATTACTGCTTCTTCATTATCTCTTCTTCTGGGGGAAACCTAAGCACGCTCTCACAGGAATTAATTATGAAGCAGTTAAGCCTGGTTAAAGCCTCTATTTGCTGCATTTACAAAATTCATAATACTGCGGATCTCTCCCTCACAATGAAAAGGAAGTAAGTTGTAGGGCATCGTTCTATTCATTGTCAAAATGTCCATGTACCACCAGCTGACTCATTCTCCTCTTTATAGATTTACCACCTAGGTTTCTTTCTTCATGGAGGGCATTATTTTCAAAGCTGAGCTCAAATAGGGTTGCACTTTTCTGTAAAATTAAACATATGCACAGCTGGCCATGCGATTAGAGCCTAAACTTTGCTCACTGCTTAGTTATGCAGTAGACAGAACAGTATTCTATCTTCATTCAAAGATATTTATGGACCCTTTCTAGATGTAGTAGGATAAAAGATGGTGACAGCAAGATGTATCACATCCAGTTCTGGGTGCCACTTATACAGGAATGATAATGATGAAAAACCTCAGAAGGGATTCAGAAGGGAGTGGCTAATACAAGTCCTTTAAATGGATCATATGAATGCTGAATGAGCTGGGCCTATTTAGGTCAAATAAAAGAAGGTTGAGAGGGCATACAGAACATTTTTCAAATATTTCAAAGGATTTTCAAATGCCCCTATTCCTATTTGAAAAGGGAAGGACAAGGGAACAAGGAAGAAATAAGGATTGTTCAACATTTGAAGGACATGACAAAACGATTTTGTTCTTCATGAAGGTAGTTAGAGGTAAGCATTAGGGGAGAAACGTCTAAATCGTTTGTAAGTACTGTCTAAGGAAATTGTAGATGTTTTGTTCTTGGACATATGCAAACCAAGGTTTCATAGGCAGCTGTTGAAATGCTACTTTGAATATATTCGCCTTAGGGGTAAGATGTCCAATTCAATTACTTGCAACACTTGTGACTGTAAGGGCCGGTTCAAATTACAATTATATTCATGGGGTGATGGGATAAATAGAAAACCAGCGGAGGGACAAAAAAAAAAAAAAAGGCAACCAGTACAATTTGGAGTGTAGATAATGTAGCTTAAAGATGTGAGAAACCCCTCTTAAACTAACAAAAAATCTCTTTCAGTTCCCCTAGAAAATTGGCAGGGATTTTGCTCAAGAGGACCTTTCCAATTTGTCTCAAAGTGCCCTTTACAAAAAATATATTGAAGACTCAAGGTATTACCATCTTGAATTGCTACTGGGCATCTGATTCGGTGCAGCTGGGACCAGATTGCTCACATGGTCATGAGGGACCCCTAGGGAAGATGAATGAATGTGATTGCCTTTCCTTCCTGTCTGCCTGGAGTGTTTGTATATCAGCCTCCTCTTGGCCTCTGTGCCCCCGGCCCTGCCTGAGTGTCTCTTCTCCCCACCGTTGCAAAGTCTCTCCATCTGATATCTGTCCCACCACCCTGCTTTGCTTTGTGCTCCTCCAAATATCTTTTCAGTAGCTGCATCATGCCACATTCAGAATGGCAAAATGGGAGGAAAGACGTGATGCTCCCCTATTCTTCTTTGGAGCCCTCTCGATGTAGTAGATTCCACATTCAATTTGATCCTTAATGCACAGCCTACTTTCCCCCTGCCTTACATCCTCTCCAGCATGGTATAGTGGTTAAGAGCGGTGGACTCGTAATCTGGTGAACTGGGTTCGCTTCCCTGCTCCTCCACATGCAGCTGTTGGGTGACCTTGGGCTAGTCATACTTCTCTGAAGTCTCTCAGCCTCACTCACCTCACAGAGTGTTTGTTGTGGGGGAGGAAGGGAAAGGAGATTGTTAGCCGCTTTGAGACTCCTTAAGGGGAGTGAAAGGCGGGGTATCAAGTCCAAACTCCTTCTCTTCCTCCTCTTCTTCTTCCTTATGATACACTTTGCATTTGGACCTGATCCCTAGGGAAAGATGGAGAGGGTTAAATGCATTCTGAGAGGAGGTATAAATGCCTCTCTAGGCACCCAGACACTCTTTTTGTCCACCCACCTATTCCAATAGGTGGAACTAGGCTGGAATGTAAGGAGTCACCAAGCATGTGCTGTGGGTGCAACACACCTCTCTCCTCTTGCTCCCATGCTGTGTCGTTGTCAGGGCAGGATGCTGTTCTGCTACCTCTTGCCTCCCCTGCTCAGTCCACACATATCTGGAAGCAAAGGACTGTAGAGCTCTATTCACATGTTAATCAGGTGTGGGGAATTCCCATGTTGCGGTAGACCATAATTCATGGCGGTGATAATGTCAATTCACTTTGGATGGGCATCAGCATCAAAATATTCAACTTACTCTCCAACTGTGTTGATCTGAGGCAGGTTTCCTTAACATTCAGCCCCATTATTTGAAATTGGAAGAGTCAGATACAAAACTAGATGCAAAGAATGTGGTAGGAAGGACATCATTCAAGTCATTTTGTACCTGGCCATGGTTTTGCACATTTTTATTATTTCCTTTTTTCATTTCTTTTAATGAATTGTCAAACTGTGAGACTTTACTTTTCAATCCACTGCCAAGGACTTCCGAATAGAAGAGGACACCATGATTTATAGATATGTTATCCAATTCCTGAACAAAGCTGCATTCTGTGAGGAACTTAAAATGGTATGGGAAGTTGTCTTAGCACTTTTGATGCTTGCAGAGTTCAGCTGTGAGCCAATTTCAATATATTTCTTTTTTCTGGGAGAAGGTTAGATAGAGCACATGAGTTTCCATCAATATATTTCTCCTGTAGCACTCATATTACAATTTGAAGTAGTATTTTCCTGTCCTTCTGCTCACAAACTATAAAAACATGAATCCTAGCGATGCAGCTCATAGAAAGAAGGTGGGAGTCAGAGTCACATAGGTGACCTCCTGACACTGTCTGCTACAGCTGGGTAGGGCTGGGGTGGAGTAGCAGTGAGGTCAGGGCTGAGTGGATACACTGGTGGAAGTACCTGATTGGTTCTGCCAGCGCCTCCACCCATCTTCAACATCTCTACCTCATTGCTCCACCCTAGCACCATCCAGATAAGCTGTAGTGATGCCCCTACTGGAAAGGAGGCTCCCCAGTTCTGCCACACCATCCTGGCCAACTGACTTCTGTTGCTTATTAACAGTATGGGGGCTGTGTGGTTTTTGGGTTTTGTATGTAGTTCTTAGTCTGCTTTTGTAACTGCCCTGCAAATAAAGTTTTCCTAAAAGAAAGGATGTGAATCCCTTAAATAAATGAAGGAATCTTTGTGCACTCATATGCATGAAACAGAAGAGGGACAGGCAGGAAAGGGGGATCTGTACTCTCCTACAAGTGTGGCTATACTCATAGTAGGATGGACTGTGTCTTTATAGTTTCTATTAAATATAATACTGTTTATTATTAAAATACGATTGCAATCATTTAGTCCATTATAAAGATGATGAAATTAGTTTTTTTAAAAGCACTTGAATACATGGAATATATTTATATTAAGTATGCTTCATGTAGATGAACCTGGGATATCACAACAGGCATTACAAATCATAAGAAATGTAGAGGAAACACAATATATGGAGCCACAATTTAATTAAGAGAGCTAAAGAAATTACCCTTCCACTCTGATGTATGTAACGTGTTTCTCACTTGCAATATTTAGCAATAAAATAACAAGGCAGCACAGATAAACTAAAGCAGAATGAAAGGGAGAGGAAAAAGGCAGCCACATACTTAGGTATTTTTCAAAAACCAATTAATGTCCAAAAAAAAAAATGCAAGCCAATAAAAAGCAAATAAGTCAACAAATTCAGTGCTCAATACCTGTTTCATAATATGAATGCTGTGAGGGAAGGACTTTGGGTTTGGTTTGGTTTTATAAATGATGATTTCAGGCTGATTAGCATGAAACTGATTTATGGCTATGAAATGAAGGATAAATAAAACAGATTGCTTCCACCATGAAAATAAGGAAGGCCTGAAAGGTTGTAATCTGTTGAAAACAATTCAGATAAGGTGGGGAGAACCCTTGAATGCTTGTATTTCATTGTAAACTGTGAAGCTTGGCTGTCAATTGAAATGGGAGAGAAAAGAAAATAACCAACTAGAAATATTTATTTTCCCTTAAACTGAGAATCAATGGAGCTTCATCAGACATCTTTTCTTCCATGCACACTTGGTTTTATAAACTACCACTGTAATATCTTTTAAAACTCTCTGCGCAAGAACCCCATTTTTAGACATGAAATATTTAGATGTGATGGTTAAAAACGTGGTTGCACTTGCTATGCTGATTAAATTCTCAGTTATAATTGGGATTCAAATATCTCTGCGGTGTTCCGTAGAACCTAAGTTCTGAAGGGCACCAGCACTCTATTCGTATCAAGGGTCAAAAAGTCACAGTTTTTTCAGGATGTGCATATAATACATACTCCTGCTGGCAGTGCTGCATATCCTGGGGCAGGAATGGAGCAGGGCCAGGCAATGTGGCTGGTGGTCTCCAGTCTGCAGGTCCCCTGAACTCATCACTACCTCATGCCAGTGAACAGAGGGCCACCACTAGGAGTGTGCCACTGTCACTTCACCCTCCCACATGCTGCTGCTGACACCCATGTTAGAGACATTGCGCCGGCAGCAGACTGAGATACGTTCAGTTCTCTTGGTACTCCCTCCTTAACACACTTACTGACAAAGCTTTACAATTCCTATTATGTGCTAGGAATATTCAAGCTATATTTTTTGAGGCTGTCTATTGCCAGCTGGCTGTTAAAATGTTTGCATCAGAGGTGTTCAGCAGTTGTTTTCACTGGAATGTTTAAAAAGAAAAATAAATTTCCCCACTACCTAGAAAGCAGCAGATCTCAAGAACAGAATTTCAGAGAAGAAGCCTCTTTTCCCTGCCATTTTCTTATCCCTTTCTGGACATTTTTACAAGTTTGGAGGTGGAATCAAAGAGTAAAAAGGTAAAAGGCAAAGAACCCCTGGACGGTTAAGTCCAGTCAAAGGTGACTCTGGGGTTGCGGCGCTCATCTCACTTTCAGGCCAAGGGAGCAGGCGTTTGTCCACAGACAGCTTTCCGGGTCATGTGGCCATCATGACTAAACCGCTTCTGGTGCAATCGGACACCGTGACAGAAAGTGTAGAGATGTAAGGAGCCAAAAACAATTTAAAAATTTCCCAGTTTTGGTTTCCTTTGGAGAGTTGAACAGAATGTCTGGCCAGCTTCTCTGCTTATTCAAACCAGCTCAGTCAGGATGCTTACAAACTGCCATCTGTGTTGATCCTCCTTGTAGTCAGCATACAGTTGCTGAATTGAACTGAATTGAATTTATTGAATTTATATCCCACATTTTTCTCCAAGGAGCTGGGGTTCCCAACCATATGTTTCTCTTGTAATATTATTGTACTCCCTGAGGACCATTTGTATACAGGAGAATCAAGAGAGACTTACTGCAACCCACCCCATGTTCTGGTTCTCTCCTAAAATATCATCAATAGTTGTTGTTTTTTCAACAAAGGATTTTGTTTTCCCAGCAATACTCTGAAACTGGAAGCGAGCCTGATGTGTGAAAAATTCCCTACAGAGGTATGTTCAGGAAAGCATTGGTGGTTGTTAAGCATCCTTGCCTCCCACCCATGCTTGAAACTACCTCTTTGTGCCCATCCTCTCTGTTGCCTTGGCAAAGGTAACATCTAGTTCTGACTTGGGAAAGAGGGATTTAGCCCACTAAGAAAACCACAGGTAGTAGTGATGTATGGAAGTGAAAGCTGGAGCATAAAGAAGACTGATCACCGAAGAATTGATGCTTTTGAATTATGGTGCTGGAGGAGACTCTTGAGAATCCCATGGACTGCAAGAAGATCAAACCTATCCATTCTTAAGGAAATCAGCCCTGAGTGCTCACTGGAAGGACAGATCCTGAAGCTGAGGCTCCAATAGTTTGGCCACCTCATGAGAAGAGAAGACTCCCTGGAAAAGACCCTGATGTTGGGAAAGATGGAAGGCACAAGGAGAAGGGGACGCCAGAGGACAAGATGGTTGGATAGTGTTCTCAAAGCTACCAGCATGAGTTTGACCAAACTGCGGGAGGCACTGGAAGCTAGAAGTGCCGGGCGTGCTCTGGTCCATGGGGTCACGAAGAGTCGGACACGACTAAACGACTAAACAACAACAACAATAGGTGGAGAGGCCAGATGCAGTACAGAACAAGGTACATGGACAGTTTAATAGAGAGTTTAGGCAGGTTCTCTCATTCCTGCAACATTAACAACTTGCACTCTCCAAAAGTCCCCTTTTTACACAGGTGTTAATTCTGGTCATCCAAGGCGCAATGTCCCTCTATTTATTATTTTCAATGTCACCTTCAAGGACTTCACCACATTGCCTGTGGTGTATTTTGCACTCATGTAAGGTGATACTTGGGTACAAAATGTAAAATGTGACTAAGGAGATTGAGTTTGTAGAGGAATACAAGGGACTTGGAGTGAAAACAGGGGCTATAAACAGCTTGCACTTGACAGTTGTGTCTATGAAGTCTTTCTCAGCTGGAATTGGAGAAGGAGAACAACATCCTTCCTCATCTAACGGCTTTGTGCTTGTCACTAAACAAATATTGGCCAAAGGATGTGGTATAAGATGCATCACCCAAAACTCCATGGATAGCATTTTCTATGTGGGATTGCCTTAATGAGAATTTGAGAGGGGATTCCATCTAGCTATGTCAGATATTGCAGCATCCATGATCCTTGCTCATGCCAGCAATTGCTGACTTCAGGAAATGACAAGCTGTTTGGTGATGTTTCTGCACACTTGTGATAACTGAAGCTCTTTTGCAATTCTACTATGGTAAGGAATCACATCTTATAAACTTCAGTTTTGAATAGCTGAGTGCAATTCAAGTGCAACAGCATTTGTTTCCCATTGTAATTGTTCAGACAATGTCATATAGTATTTGCTCACACCTTAGCAACCTCCACACTATTATTTTTAAAATGCAGATTTAATTCATGTGAGCATTTATTGCAATATAACTTCAATGAAATGTCTAGATGTCTTGAAAAAATGTACAGAAGCATTATATAGGGGGGAAAGAAAAAGAAAAAAACTTGCCAACATTATGGGCAATTTATTTGCAGTGATACAGGAAAATTCAGGCATGCCTAAAATATTCTGAACTCCTAGTTATCCAAGGTCAATTTGCATCCCTTGTTTAGTTTCCTGACATTACAGGGCTGACACAAGACATTTTTCAGCTTCAACTTTTCAGAAGCGGAAATCCATATGGCACCCACCCCCCTCATTACTGACAATTTGTTGCTCTTTAGTGACACCCAAATTTATTTTGCTTTAAGGTCTGGTGAGATCTGGAGCACTAATCAAATGAAAGACAGAATACTGCTGCCAATGCTACATATGGGGATTTATCTTCTACTCCAGTGGAAATCCCAAGAGGGGATGCCATCTCTTTTTGGGGGGGTCTGCTGGTTTTATCCCATCCACCACTGATTTGGGCATCTCAGTTTACAAGGAAAAATCATTTTTAAAATGAGAGCTGGAGAGGACATTAAAAGTGTATGCTTTAGGCTTCTAGCCAGAGGTCCAGGCCCTGGACTAGTAAGGTAGGGACAATAATCTAATCTCTCGAATACCAACCTTTATTTCAACAGCTCCTAAGAAGCAGCTCAATGAACCTGATCCTGAAAAATAATCCACAAAGTCTGCTCTGCTACACAAAAGGGGTAAAAGGCCAAAGTCTTTTGACTTCCAGCTGAAGCTCTGAATATGAATATTGGCTTGTTTGTCTGGATGATGCAAGTAGTGGCATTACATGATAGTTAGCCATTACACATTGCTACCTCCAAATTCTTACAATGTAGACAGCATATTTCTGCCAGAGAATGGTAATGGTATTGGTCTAGAGGACTTGAAGTTGGGTTTGTAGAACATCTGCTATTCCTTTGGTATGGTGACAGCCATGGGCTAGACACTGAGCTGCCTGCCTCCATGAGATTTGGTAGGCTTAATAAGTTGTGGCTTGTTGATTCATGCAGCTCTTTGTGTTTGCTTCCTATTTGTCTCCTACTTCCACTACAGGCGCAAAGCCCATCTCCTTCCTATTCATCTACACATAGGCCATTGGCAAGTGTTGCCCCCATCACCTACCGCTGGAATCCTGGATTCTACCCCAAAGGCTCCTGTATTCCATTGCCCCTTGATCACTGCATTCATATTTTAATATAGCTAGTGTTTGTTACATCTTGCAATTTAAATGTCAGGAACATAGTTTAGCATAGTTCCAGTAGGTGGAGTAATGCTAAAGCAAATACTAATTCAAATGCTTAATTTCGCTTTCTTTTTCTCTACTGTTAATATTTTATGATAAAAAACTTCTTGAATTCACTACTCTTAATAAGTAAAGTTCAAAGAGAAGATGTCACAGCTTACCATTAGGGTGCAGCCTCAGAAAATGAATTCTCATTGACAAACCTATGTACACTTACTTGAGAGTAAGCTTCACTGAAGTATTTATTTCTAAGTAAGCATCCTTCAGACTGCACTGTGAAGCACACACACACTTTAAACTTGTTACATTTGCTTTTTTTAACCTCAGCACTAATCTGGTGAAAAAGTAATCAAGGTTCACCTTTTATCAAAGTAATTCATTTAAGTTTTTTTTAAAGTATAGATTTTGGATATATTTTTTAAAATCTTTACTATATCAAAATACAGTGCTTTTTTCTGGGGGGGGCATGGGGGTACACATACCCCTAAACATTTTGTGAATTTAAGTTTGGCCTCATTGAGGGGCAGTAGTTCAATATGAGCAGGAAAATGAGAGTACCCCTAAAAAAAGCACTGTCAAAATCTCAGTAATTTCCTCCACACCCAGTGAATTCTTACTGTGTTGAAGATCTGGGGAGGGGGGTATGTATATTAGTAAAATATGCATAAGGATAATATGAATATTACACAACAACAAACTACTGAAACAGTATTACTGTTACTACTACTACTACAGTGGTACCTCGGGTTACAAACACCTTGGGTTACAAACACTTTGGTTACAGACTCCGCTAACCCGAAAGTAGTACCTCGGGTTAAGAACTTTACCTCAGGATGAGAATAGAAATTGTGGGCTGGCGGTGCGGCAGCAGCAGGAGGCCCCATTAGCTAAAGTGGTACCTCAGGTTAAGAACATTTGCAGGTTAAGAACGGACCTCCGGAACGAATTAAGTACGTAACCAGAAGTACCACTGTACTACTACTACACCTTTAATCAGAAGATCACAGGGTGGTTTATAATACAAAAACACAAAAATGCATACAATAGTAACGAACAGAATCAATACCCCAGTTTAACAGGTCGCAGATTGTTTAATTAGCCCAAGGCCTGGGTGAAGAGGAATGTTTTTGTATGCTGCCTAAAGATATGTAATAAAAAGGCACCAAGCGAGCCTCCCTGGGGAGAGCATTCCACAAATGGGACACATATTACTCTTCACACTTGTTTTAGAAACCCAGACTGCATATTATTAACAAATATTATTTATCCCCTTCCTTGCAACCATGACCTCAATCCACATGCAGAAACAGGATTTTCCGTGTGACAAAGAATGCTGCAAAAGGGAGAAGCTTCTATCCAGCCCATAGTGCTCCACCCATTCAAGACCACCAACAAACAGATGGTTAGTACCTGCAAGGAGAGGAAGTAGCAGCAATATGTGGCAGCCACTAGCACTACTGAGTATCTGCTAAGGGGTGGTGATGCCAGCTTTAACAGCAGGCTTGGTTACCCCAAGACAACTCTTTCTGGTCATTCAGCAACTACATGCATGTACTGTGTAGCCTCAGCCTCCTCTGCTATGAAGTGACACCCACTTGCCTGCTTAGATCCAGGCATGGCCAAACTTGGCCCTCCAGCTGTTTTGGGACTACAATTCCCATCATCCCTGACCACTGGTCCTGTTAGCTAGGGATGATGGGAGTTGTAGTCCCTAAACAGCTGGAGGGCCAAGTTTGGCCATGCCTGGAACTGGAGTCAGTCACATTCTTCAGTGACCCCACCACCCCTCAATACCATCACTGTGATCAGCAAAGGGAATGTTTTCATAACAAGTATGTAGCCCACAGTTGAACACAAACTGCAAAATTATTGGTGCAATGTGCGGCAAAATTATTTCCACATCATTATTTATCCATAGCAGGAAAATGGAAGATGGCTATGGTCATGGGTAAATAAGAGGCAAGAAAGATAGTACTTGAAAGTGTTGTTTTTAACGTACGTTTTCTCTGTTTCCCAAACCACATAAACTGATCTATAGAAGTTCTTCATTATGGCACCTGTAGTGTGATCCTCTACAGGTTTACTCAGAAGTAAATCCCATTTAGCTTTGCTGGACTTACTCCCATATAAGCACGTATAAGATTGTGGCCTAGTTGTATAAATATTTAAAATTTTGTTTTAAAGCAGAAGTGATTACTTATACCTTCGGGATTTTATTTTGGCTTTAATCCTCTTTACATGTTTCATTGAAAATTATGATATGCAAAGACCCATGTGCACTTCCTTTCCAATAAATTTACATATTGCTGGATGATGATTATTACTGGCGTGCTGAATGCTCTATCTTCTGTAGGGAAAATGGTACATAGAGACCAAAGTATATTTAAGAAACCATAAATGACCATCAAACCTGCAATCGGAGAAAGTCCAGACCAATTTTTACTTCACTGAAAAATCCAAACCAAATCTAAGCCTATGAGGAAAAATAAAGGAATGAAAGTGAATTTGAAATGTACCACAATCATTCTATAAAAGAGAAGATGTAAGATTAATGGAGTCAAGGATTGGAATGATCTCCAGAGACCAAGCTCATAATCTTTGACATGTTTTGACACATGTATAGCAGAGGAAAATGAATTTTAAGGATGAGTAAGAAAGGAACACTTTTCAGAGCTGGTGCTTAATTAGTCCCTCATCCTGGAAGTTGCTCAACACCTCTTGATATATACATAGTAATCTGAAATTGAATGAATTTCAGTGGGAGTTTGATGGTGTATTCATTAGCATGGAAGAAGCACTCAGCACCCGACAGAATCCAACCATTTGGTAATTAAAGTAATGGTACAGTCAGAGTTAGAGAAAGGCTGCATGGGATGCTATAAAATAGATTGCAGTTCCCACAACAGATATGAGATGTACTCTCTGTCCTTCTTCACAGCATCCCATTAACTTCCAAAGGACATTCAGTCCAGTGAGGACAGAGGGACGGTTAAAGACATCACAATTGTGACGATGACTTGTTTGTGACAAGCAGAAAAAAGAACAGGCTGAGGGGTGGCTGCAAGAGGCTGCCAGTAAGGAATGAGAGTTGACTATCATCTTGTCAAGCTAAGCAGCCTGAGGCTTTCTGGGAGCTAGGCTGTCACCTGGTCCTTGTGTCATGAGATCCCTCTTGAAAATAGTAGGCCTCCTTGTTTTCAAGTAGAATTATCAGCAATTTAGCCTTGCTTCAATCCACTCCACTGTGACAGGTCACTGTTCTTTCCTCTCTCTGGTTTCTGAATGGACTTCTCCTTCCAGTTAACAAATCTGCGTACACCACTCCTTGAGGTTACTCACTGGGGATGTTCATATGTTACACTCAAAGAGGGTACAATCTATGCTTCTGTGTATACAAAAGGTTGAGCTGCACACTCATAAAGTTATTTCCATGTAATGTTCTATGAGTCAATAGTCTACATATCTGAGTACAGTGGTACCTCGGGTTACATACGCTTCAGGTTACATATGCTTCAGGTTACAGACTCTGCTAACCCAGAAATAGTACCTCGGGTTAAGAACTTTACCTCAGGATGAGAACAGAAATTGTGCTCTGGCGGCGCGGCGGCAGCAGGAGGCCCCATTAGCTAAAGTGGTGCTTCAGGTTAAGAACAGTTTCAGGTTAAGAACAGACCTCCGGAACGAATTAAGTACTTAACCCGAGGTACCACTGTACACAATAGTTGAGCTGTAGGCATTAAGTGTACCCTCTTTCGCACAAACATTGTACATGTAATGATACAGCTAATGCCTGTGTTTAGTATAATGTGTGAACAAGTCCGCTGTGTTCCTCCTTCACAAAACTTCCCCACTCATTTAGCTCTGCTAAACCCCCTAGCCATTTCTCTCTGCTCACTTGCCAAGCCTGTCTGAAGCAGCTGGTTTCTCCAATGTATCCCTCTGTCAGCATCTTCCTCATGCCTCAATAAAACATCCTCAAGTTTTTAAATGTCCTTTGAATAATCCTCTCTCCAGCAGTACAGGGAGTCATTTAATCTGATCTCCAGCCTCGTCCCAATCATTTCCAAATGTTAGGATGCCACCTACAGCATGCTTTTACATTAAGTGCCATGCACAGAACATCTAGCTTAATAAAACGTTCAGTGCTAAACCACCATGACATGTAAAAAATTATGTGCTTCCTGACTTGCACATATTTTGCTGTTGCCAGCTTTTTCAGAGACACCTGCTGTCACTTGGTGGTTTCGGGGAGTGGGGGGAGTTCAGTACAGATGGTTGATTGTTTATAACAATAACTTTCAAGATTTCTAAATTGTGCTGCCAAGATTTTTACCATGGCTCAGCTGCTTCTATAGCTGTGGTGCCAAACATGTTTTTTTCGAGTCTCAGAAGAAGCAAGAACACCAGTTCCTAGCTACAGCCCAGCAAACAAAGTGGTAGGTGGCTTCTGAGACTCCCAGAGGAAGTCAAGAAAACTCCTTTCAATGTTTCTTTGAAGTTATTTAAAGGAGCTGGTCATGTTTGATGGCCACCTAACACAGAGACGGGGAACCTGTGGCCCTTCAGATGTTGAACAACAGCTCCCATCATCCCCAACCATTGGCTATGGTTTCTATCACTGATGGGATACAAAAAAGTCTTGAGGACTACAGGTTCCTCCATCCTTGCCATGGTGGGGAAAGTTTGTCCTTTGAGAACTATGTTGGCACGCTCTTCTTCAACAAATGCTTTTTTTTCTTCTTGCTCATTTTGCACTTTAATTTCATTTATTCAGCAGGATTTACTGTATATAAAGGTAAAGGAATCCCTGACCATTAGGTCCAGTCGTGGCCGACTCTGGGGTTGCGACGCTCATCTCGCTTTATTGGCCGAGGGAGCTGGCGTACAGCTTCCGGGTCATGTGGCCATCATGACTAAGCCGCTTCAGGTGAACCAGAGCAGTGCACGGAAACGCTGTTTACATTCCCGCCGGAGCGGTACCTATTTATCTACTTGCACTTTGACGTGCTTTTGAACTGCTAGGTTGGCAGGAGCAGGGACCGAGCAACGGGAGTTCACCCCATCGCGGGGATTCAAACCACCAACCTTCTGATTGGCAAGTCCTAGGCTGTGTGGTTTAGACCACAGCGCCACCCGCATCCCTTACTGTATATACCTCTTACTAAAAAGCACACCTAAGTGGTTGACATAAAGTACAATAAAAATATTCCTAAGGAATTATCAATAGGATCAGCTGACTTTAAAAATAAGTAGAGACAACAAAATTATCAAAATACAGGTGAGATTAACAGTTTCAAAAACATATATATATAATAGTCACATTTCTAGGTAGGGGTCCTGAAACAAAGGGTTGTAGCCAATATAGTGCTAAGTTAAAGGCATTTTGTGGTACAGGCGACTCCCCACATGTGGGGGTTATGTTCTGGGCCCTGCATGCATAAGTGAAATGTGCCTAAGTGGGAACTTGCTTTCCATTTCTCCCATCCTCCACTTTCATTTGGAAGGGTAGGAGCAGAACAAGGGTGATCTAAGGGATGGCGGAGACCGCCTTCCTCCTCCCTTGCCCTCAAACTTGCCAGGAAGGGCAAGGAAGCTGAGGCCACTGCAAGGAACGGATTCCCACCCACCAGCTGTTGAGTGCGGTAGCTTTTTTTCAAGCCAGCGTCAGGCCCTGCAAGGCTTTTAAAACTTCCCTTCACTTCTTCAGCCTCAAAAGCAAGAGGAGTGTGCTACCCCAGAAAGGGAGGCCATAATCCTTGGCGTGACCCTGTCAAAATTTTCAGCTCTCTGGCAGGAAACTGGAACAGATATAAACCCAATACCTGAGCCAAAATTCACCTACATCTGGAATCAATAAAAGTTGCGGCCATTTCTAAGGCAGATCAATGTCTGCCTGAGTTTGTTCATTACACCTTAGATATAATCACTGCATGGGGAGGTGGCTCTGCGACTGGGACTGCAAGGCATAAGCAGGCTGCCGTCAACTTTTTTTTTTGCAGCAGTGAGTTTCTGCTAGCACAACTGTTACATTGGATACCTGTGTTTCACAACATTAGAACTTGCACAAGAGCCCCTGCCCTAATGCACAGAGAATGTTAGATGCAGCCCAAAGTCCCCCCTAAACACAGCCCCAATAAGCACCATGCAGAAGCAGGCAAAGCCCAATATTAGGATATAGATTAATTTAATGTGCAGCACTTAAAATATATAGCTGACAAAACAAGATGTTCCTACGTTATCTGCTTTGTGATAAAAATAGAGTTGAAAGCCATATTCACTGAAAAGGATCAGCCTACAGAATTCTAGCGCCCGTGTTCATGTTATTCATATTCGAAAGCAATGCTCTTATCACCAGGTCTGTGACTAAACAAAAGACTGGAGGTCAACTTTCTAGAATACCGGCACTTGAATAGCAAAAATCTTTCAGGCGCATTAGCTATTCTTTAAAATATCACTTCTAAGTGCAAATCATATGACTGCTAATAATCTGCATTGTTTCAGATCCATTTTTATCATCACAGAGTGGATCATAGACTAATGCTAAGTACTATTTAGCACACAGCAGAGGAGCCACATTAAAGCTTTCAGCAGTGTGAAGATCAAAAAGAAAATCTAAAGAAAGGAGTGGGAGGAAAAAGCAAACTCTTCCCAAACCTGTCTGTAGAAGTACATAGCAAGGTATACCAAGAAATAAAAATAGGATCCCTACAGAGTTATGTAAATTGCTGTTCTATAAATATGTTCTTGGTATCAAAGGATTTGCTCATTATTAAACTTGTCTTATGTTTACTTGCCTATTGCTAGACTGAGGAGCTGTTAATTGCAGTATGTGTCCTTATCCTTGACCTTCCTGTTAACCACATTTTTAATAGAATGGATTAAGGGGATTGTGCTTTCTATTTTTCCATGAATTAGATTATTGTTAATTCATAATGGGTTTGCATCATCTACAGATTCTACAGGGTGCCTTCATCCACCTCCCTCAGTGTGGGTTAAAACTAAGCTCAAGTAGCTCCTGCAAAACCATCAGGATTTTTTATTTATTTTTTACATAGTCATCAAATGACTGCAAGGAATTGTGAGATATTTGGAATGCAGTGAAATAATCCTCTGCATAATCCATTTTATCTGCTTTTGTTCTCGTCTAGCGATTGATTAAAGTCTTGATCCAATACTCATGTCCAAAAAAGACCCACAGGTATTCAGGGTTTGTTCCCCCCTCCCATCTGTTGAAGGCCAATTCATAGGTTCTCTAATAGCACATTCCTATGTATGTTCCCCATTATACAGAGAGATGATCATGTAAAGCTTTCTTTGTAACAATAAAGCTCCCCAACATTTTCAGGAGAAGGCATACTACTGTAAATCACTGCTTTGTGTGGACGAGGGAGGTATGCACGAAGAATGCCCCACGGTCAGTCCATGTTACTTTCATATAGGATTGGGATTGTTAACTGTCTGGAATCTGAATTCTTGGAAAGCCACTGCCAGTAAGTTTAGATAAAATTGGCCAAAATCAGGGGTGTAGAACTTCTGATCTACAAGCTCAGTCAGGTCAAGCAAGGGCCACAATGTATCTCATGAGGCAATTTCCCACACCCATCTGGCCCAGTCATGTGTGATGTCTGGTGTGGGGCAGAGAGAGACATCATTGGATTGACTGTGTGACAAAGTTCTCCATAGCGAATTTGATTGCCTAGCTGCAGAAAGCAGGCTTGGAAATCACTGCCTATCAATGAGCTGTAATTTCTAAACTCATCTGACCAGCAGTGTTTCAAAGCACCACTCAGGGCTCTTTGCAAGCCCTCTGTCAGGGATGCAGGTGGTTGCTCACGAGTAAACAGCCAGGACTCCGACCTGCCTTTTACAGGTTTTATTAAGTGCACAACTATGTACAGTGCAGGAACCCAAAGTTCATGTCTGTCTCAGTCACTTGCAGATTCCGGGAGTGGGTTCTTCTGGTCCCCCCCCCCCAGCATAAGAACTTAGACGCCCCAAGTCTCTGCCTCCTATCTTTACATTTGACCCCCTTGCGAAAACTAGGCGACAGAAGCTGCATGTCTGTTTCCCTATCAGCCTGGCTGGGAGCGGTGCTAGGGCTCACCGTAACCTCTGTGAGCTTTTGCCTCACTTCGCCGCTCCTTTCCCCCTCCGTTTCGCCGGAAGCGTCACTGACGAAGTGTTACTGCTGAGCAACATTGGAGGCTCCCTGTAGGCTTCTGTCCCCCTCCCCCCTTTCAATGGCAGTACCCTGACACCCTGCATGGTGTTTTGAAGTCCTGACCATCATCGCTTGACGTCTTTGTTGCACCTGTCAAATTTGATCTGTGAGGGCTAGGGAAGAATAAAGATCTGGGCCGCTAGTCAGGCTCCACTCCTCAGGCCTACAGGGATCAATTCTCATGCAAAGGTGGCTTTGTAATCCTTCCAAGGACATCTAATTTGATCATAACTAAATCCTCCCAACACGTAGAAATCTGGAACGGGGTAATACGAGTTCTTCCTTTTTCCTATAATGTGCAAGTATTTCTCATAGTATCCTTCTACAGTCCCATGAATGCCACAGAACAACGTATCCTTTTAATTGATTATTTTTATTACAAGGTAACATTCTCTCAATGGTAAGTCTTGGTCTGATGTCTCATCCATTGTGTGATTTTTTTGCAATGTATTACAACTAATATTCCTTCTGAGGGGGTAAATATTCAGACCCTGTTATCCCAGAATCATTTAAAATCCTTTGTATACTCCATTGCATGGATAACGACGCAAGGACATAAGAAAAGCCCTGATGGATTGGGCAGTGGCCCACCTAGTCTCACAGTGGCCAACCATATGTTCATGAGAACCTTCAGACCTTCAGGCAGCAGCACCCCTTCAGTCTCCAGCAACCATTATTCAGAAGCATTTTGCTTCCAGTTGTGGAGGCCATGTATAGCCATCCTAGCTAGCAGTCCTTGATAGCTTTGTTCTCTATTAATTTGTCTAATCCTTTTTAAAAAGCCATTTGAGTTGATGGTCACCTCAGCTTCTTGTAGGAGTGAAATCCATACTTTAACTATGTGCTGTGTGAATATATACTTTTTAATCTGTCCTCAGTCTTCCAACATTCAGCTTCACGAGTTCAGCCCACGAGTTTGTGTTCTGAGAGGAGAAAAGCTTTACTTGTGGGTGACCTTTGGCCAGTAACTGCCTCTCAGCCTAACCTGCCTCACAGGATAGTTGTGATAATAAAACAGGGAGGCAGAGAACCATGTAAGCCATTGTGCGCTCCTTGGGGAAAGGTGGGGTATAAAAGTTTCTAATAAACAAAACATAATCTCTGTGCATTGGCAAGGTTCCTGGTCAGGTGTAGAAAGCCTATGCGCATAGAAGTTGTCCACACATAGGCTATATTCAACCTGTGGAACCTGAGGGGCAGAATATCCATTCCACCTCGATATTTTTGAGGCTATGTGATTTTTGAAGGTGAAAGCAAGTTTAAACCATTGTGACCTAGTCCTTCCCCTAGGTCTGCACATCTCATTTCCAGACATTTTAAGGGATCATCAAATTGACAGCTGCAGGCCTTATTAATGGGTTAAGAAACACATAATAAAAATGAAATTACATCTTCCCTCTGCACTGCTACTTATCTCATACAATTTTAAGCTCAAACAGGGTCTCTCAAGATTCAAAACAAAACAAATGTTCTTTTAAAACCAGATAAGCTAAATTATTATATATGATGTGGTTCAGCTCTAAATCACTAATAACTCTCAGAGTAGGAGATTAAAGGACAAAAATATAACCTAATTATGAAGGATTTGCAGTGGGGAGCTGAATTATTCCTGTGCTGAAGGCCAGAGAGCCTTGAATAGTTCCTTACACTTAGATGTATTGACCAGCATAATGACCAGAAATGTTAATTAGGACTTACATGTAATCATGTCCCATTTTGGCTGCTGACTGGAAATAAATTGAGTAACACAGACTTTTTAATTGCATGTATTTTGTATGCGAGTAACAGAGAATGGATAATTATGAGTAGGGAAACTTGCGGTTCAAGTCAAAACCTAAATTCTGCAAGGGGGAAAGGCCAAATTCATTGCAAGCAAATTGAATTGTGCAATTATAGCTCTGTTGAGACAATGAACCATGCTCAATAAAAACATGGAGGGGAGGGAACAGGTTCACACTTATTGGCCCACCCCTAACCACCTCATGTTCAGCCAAACTGCTGAACAAAACCTCTGTGTACACAACTTGTAGACTCTGCTCAGAGATTTGGGTGACATGTGGTGGCTATGGGCAGGGCCACTAAGTACAATTCTGCCACAATCCTCCTGAACGTGGTTTATTATCTGATGTGGGGGCCACAATAATGACCCCCACATGATTTCAGATGTAATAATGTTGGTTGAGTTATTCTGGCTGATAAATAGCTAACTGGCTTGTAGAGAAGTCTCAATATTTAGTCCTCTCCCAAGAAGAAGTAGAATAGACCCAACCTAAAATGCATCACAACAACTTAGAGCAGCAGTAGGGAACCTCTGTAAGCCAAAATTGGGCCCATCAGGCTACCCCATTTGGTCCATGATAGTTTTACATTGAATATGCTAAAAGCATTTACTCACCAAAAAGGTTGTAAGTAATAATGAAGCATAAAAACAAATAATCAGAGATAAAGCTCACATGTAAAGTACCTAGGAAAATGAAAAGGGCCTCACCTGTTGCCAAAATGCTACCACTTTTGGTGCTATGCAAACCTCCCTGGAAATATAATTATATAAACTGGGCAGCACCACCAATAAGGGCCCTTTGCCCAATTGCAACCTACTACAGTAAATGATTTGTCCAATAGACACAGTCATGGACAATTTAAAGAAGCCTCCCTGGGATAGCTATTCTATGCTTATTGGTCCTAAATTAATTCTGACTTGGTATTGTGGTTTGACAAGAAGCTGTCAGATGGGGATATGCATCCATTTAGCCCAGTATTTGCTATAGCAGAAGCATCTCTCCAAGGTCTCAGGCAACAAAGGGTTTTTTGCATCAAATGCTGCCTTGCAATGGACATGCATTGTATAGAAACTGGGGTATTCTGTCTGGAACTGGAATAGTCTGTCTGCTCTACCGTTAGGTTATGTTGCCTCTCCTAACAGGGCTTATTGGGGTGTTGGTTGTATGTGACACAGAAGCTCAGCCAAGCTGTTAAGCTCACCACAGAAAACGGCAATTTAGCAGAGTTGTTTTACTCGGCTAACACCAACATACACCACTATGCATACACACACCCTTTACAGATATTACACATAATCTTCTCTCTCTGAACCCAGAGAGGGTTTTTTGCTTCAAAGTCCTTGTGTTAAAGTCCACAGTCAAGTGCTAAGCAGGGCTGTCCGGTGCTGTGGTGCAAAGCTCCCTCCGGCGCACACCCCCCCCCCCCCCGTTTCCCAGAGCTCTCAACCTTTTTTTAGGGAGGACGGCGCTGCCAGCCGGGCTGGAGGAGGCGGGCAGCAACTGGAGGGCATCTCCTCTGGCACCAGGGAAAAGGCTGAGGCTGGACACAGCGCCTTCCGGCTCAGCTGGCCGCTTAGTGTCGCGGTGGCCAAGGCCGATGAAGTCGGGCGAGGGCGGTGAGCTGATGCCGGGAGGCGCTGCATCCAGCCTCTGCCTCTATGGGTAAGACACCCCTATGCTAAGTTCAGTTGCTTCAAAGTCATGCAACTGATAGAGTTCTCTGAGTTCTGAAGTCTGGTAATTTTCCAACTACTTCCTCCAATGATCTCTTCAAAATGTCTTCACTCAAATCCACAGTTCCAACAGACTGAAGGAATTGTTGAATGTTATCTCCTACCACAACCCACACAGTATGCTGTAACCTGAGCCCTTTTACACACAGTTGCTGCTCAGTAACATAGATAAGAGCTATTAGCGGGTGGCGCTGTGGGTAAAAGCCTCAGCGCCTAGGGCTTGCCGATCGAAAGGTCAGCGGTTCGAATCCCCGCGGCGGGGTGCGCTCCCGTTGTTCGGTCCCAGCGCCTGCCAACCTAGCAGTTCGAAAGCACCCCCGGGTGCAAGTAGATAAATAGGGACCGCTTTCTAGCGGGAAGGTAAACGGTGTTTCCTCGCCAGAGCAGCGATGTCACGCTGGCCACGTGACCCGGAAGTGTCTCCGGACAGCGCTGGCCCCCGGCCTATAGAGTGAGATGGGCGCACAACCCCAGAGTCTGGCAAGACTGGCCCGTACGGGCAGGGGTACCTTTACCTTTAACATAGATAAGAGAGTCACAATATGCCTGCAGGTGCATTGTGGGGAGTAAGTCATCAATGCTGACTCAAGGAGAATTAACCTATTAACAGCATCCCTTAATATGGTAGACTAGTATTGATTGTCTTCACAAATTTTTTACAGAATCTATTACAATAGCAAGTGACAAAAACTTTTTTTTAATGCACATGGAATGCAAATGTGCACATTTATTCTGCATACCCTACAAAGAGAATTTTGGATATCATAGGATATCCAAATTATCATAGGAGCTGATATCATAGGAGCTGAAAATGCAAAGAAAAATGTACAAATACAGGTATGTGCAGATTAATTTATGCCTACTACCTGACCACCAGAAGCCATGACGAATCCCCTAATTTGTTCATAGCCAAAAGACATTCAGTCCAAGAAAATAAAATGCACTTTAGTCCCATTTGAACCTAAGCTTCATCACCACTAACTTTAAACCAATGTAAACTTTGCCTTTTTATTATAATTTTTTATTTACAACTTTGTCAGTCACAGATATGCTTCTGCAGTGGGGGTAAGAAAACAGTCTTGATCTTGGAAATGTTAAGACCCATGAAAGAATCCTTGTCGGCAACTTTTGCTCTACCCTTTCCCACACACCAGTTGCTGTCTCTGCAATGTGCATAGCTGCTGCACTTGCAACCATGCCGATATCAAGCTTGCCTGACTTTGAGGTTTCACATAAGGTTTTTCGTACATCCACAGTATGCAAAAATAAAAAAATTGAGAGAATTTCAATTGCTTTTATGAACTGCAACATGTATATTTATAAGCAAGCTTTAAGTTACACTTGTGAAAGGAATACTGAAATAAACTAAGTATGCTACTTGAGTTTGCTGATTTCTTAGCCATCAGCACGGAAGCTGTAAAATGTATCTAGTTGAACTAAGTCCTCAAGGGCAAATTGCACTTTCAAGCTACAGAGATGTAATACCATTGATTTGCACCAGCATAAGAGAGGGTGACATTTGTCCCCAAGAAGCGTTCTCCCCCAAGAAGCTGTTAGTGCTGTAACCTTGCAAAGTGGCTTGTTTTCTCCATAATAAGCATGCCTTTGAAAAGTAAAAATGGAACTCAGGTGAGTAAACAGAGCAAGCTGACTTTGCTCAGCTTCATCAATGAAAGGTAAACCAGAAGTGACTTCATTACATCTACAGAGAATCTGTCACAAAGCAAATGGGCCCATAATTAACTCCTGATTGGCAAGATGCAAAGACCAATGCCTTGCTTATCATGGTGGCAGGTAGTTGTGCTATTTCAGATTCTATGAGTAGGGCTGGCTCTTAGATATGTCCACAGTTCAAATTTGAAAACTATGTTACAAACATTTGCAGAGCAATTCTATGTATGTCTGCTAAGGAAATAGCCCCACTGATGTCACTGGGGCTTACTTCCAGCCCCACTGATGTCACTGGGGCTTACTTCCAGGTAAGTGTGTATAGCAAGAATGGGGGGGCCTTTTTCAGCCCAAAGGTGACATTCCCGTCTGTAAAATCTTCTGAGGGCCACATGTCTGTGATGGGCAGGGGCACAGGCAAAAGGGGACAGAGCAATGAATGTTAGTTTGACCTTTGTATGGTAGACTAGTTTCTACACACTCTCAGACACCCTCTGTGTCCTCCATCTGTGCAATGAAACATTATCAGAGTTCAAAGACCCATTCTATCCAGGCAAAAAAACTCAAGGAAGGTGAAAAGCAGGGCCTGTGAGCTATGTGGCCTGAGGAAAGGAGGTGTGGCTGGGGAGGGGGCAGCCTGGGGAAAGTCCTGAGGGCTCTGATACAGAGGCCTGGGGGGCACATTTGGCCCACAAACCTTAGGTTTCCAATTCCTGGTTGATAAGCTTGTAGCGTTGTTTCTTATTTTCAAAATTGCATCACCCTGCTGCTGACTGAGCCATTCTATACATTCCCATTTTCAGTGGAAGAAGAATAGATACCAAAAGATAAAATAACAGTCTCCTTGCCTCAGGCAAAGAACTATTTCTACATTTTTGACTCACCAGAGCTCTTTTTCTTCCTTGGAGGTCAGGAAAAGGCGAGGAATGAACCAGAGCATTAAGACACTCCAGTCTGTTGTAACTGTTGTGTGAGGGAGACCTGTTGGATTCTCAGTTGTAGATGCTGCTTTTTTTTCATGGGGGTAACTATAGCCAATATCTCATTTTTGCCTAGGATCAAGTCTATAAGTGCCTTGTAAATACCTTAGCACCAAATCCAGACACAAATTAGAGGTTAGGATACAGATTACTTGAAATAACGGTGGGAGCTGTTTGGAAATTGATGTACAGTGATCTTTAGGAACCTACAATTGCTAAATAAAGTGGCTTCAGGTCAGATTTGGCTTTTCCTGTTGAACATCCTAAGAATCATTGAGTTTAGGGCTGACGTCATAGACACGGAGTGTGCTTTTTAAAAAACAAAACAAAAGCAAGAGAACACAAAAACACATATGCTTAAAATTTGGAACTTGTTGGTAAAGGCTTAGGGATTTAATAAGGTCATGTTCTTATTCTAGATCTCCTCCACATGTCAAGGACAGTTTTTGTTTCAGACTTGTGGTAAAAGCAAAATGTATTTTAATGGATTCAAAACAAATCTCTAGTGCCCAAAGAGAATTGAAGAAACATCAATTTGTCTTTTCAGTCTCTTCACAATATTCCCATTTAGGAGACGTGTCATCTGTGAAGAGACCATCTTAGTCCCCAGTTAGTCACTTCAGAAACATTAAAGTGTCTTTCCATTTTCACTCATTACATTTCCTATTGTGTTTTCCAGAGCCTGTGCAATGGATAGCCATTATGGAAATATTGTTTTAGCATCACATCCATTAGGTAACTGTCTCATGTTCTCACAATGGCAAAAGATGAAGGTCTCTTCTATATGTGAAACAAATATTCAGAGTAGATTGGGGATTTCTGATATATATATTTAAAGTCTTGACATATTTGCCTTGGGATACCAGCTTGGGCTTTTGCTAAGAAATACTTGCTCAATGTTTTCCATAGAATGGAACAGAAGTTAGAAATTACCTTGGAATACAGCTGGATACCATTCTGCAGTGAACACTTTGAATACTTGACAGATGGAGAATCAGAAGTCCTCTTTATTTCTCTCGTCTCTCTCTTTTTATTTTTTATGATCTTTAGTTCTTGTGTTTTCTTTTTCTTCTTCTATCCACTTATTTTTGCTAATGTTTGGCTTTATTTTTGAGGTCTTCTGCCCTGGGTTAAGGAGGGTATGCACAGGAAGGTGATGCATGGAAGGTGAAAGACAAGGTGTGAGAGGCAGGAAAGGGAAGATCTCCCAGGGCAGGAGGCTAGGAGAGGAAAGGAAAGTTCCCAGGTGAGAGCTGGGAAGGTCAACCCACTTTTATATGAGACAAGGGTAAAGATCTACCTTTGATAGAGGACTTTGTGTCTCCTCCTCCTCCTCCTTATCCTCCTCCTCTTCCTCTTCCTTCTCTTCCTCCTCCTCCTTCCTCTTTTCTTTTTTTAAAATTTCTTTAATTATTATTATTTTACTAGCATCTTAGTTTGAGAAGAGCCCATCTGGCCATGACTCAGGGATCCCATTTTGTGCAAGAATGAGAACTCCATACCTATTTTGACAGGTGATAGTAAAATTGACAAGGCCACTCCTAGCGTGTTTCAAAAGGATTTTTTTTGTCAAAATTCTGATTGAATATGAATCATAGAATCATAGAGTTGGAAGAGACCACAAGGGCCATCGAGTCCAACCCCCTGCCAAGCAGGAAACACCATCAGAGCACTCCTGACATATGGTTGTCAAGCCTCTGCTTAAAGACCTCCAAAGAAGGAGACTCCACCACACTCCTTGGCAGCAAATTCCACTGTCGAACAGTTCTTACTGTCAGGAAGTTCTTCCTAATGTTTAGGTGGAATCTTCTTTCTTGTAGTTTGGATCCATTGCTCTGTGTCCGCTTCTCTGGAGCAGCAGAAAACAACCTTTCTCCCTCCTCTATATGACATCCTTTTATATATTTGAACATGGCTATCATATCACCCCTTAACCTCCTCTTCTCCAGGCTAAACATGCCCAGCTCCCTTAGCCGTTCCTCATAAGGCATCGTTTCCAGGCTTTTGACCATTTTGGTTGCCCTCTTCTGGACACGTTCCAGTTTGTCAGTGTCCTTCTTGAACTGTGGTGCCCAGAACTGGACACAGTACTCCAGGTGAGGTCTGACCAGAGCAGAATACAGTGGCACTATTACTTCCCTTGATCTAGATGCTATACTCCTATTGATGCAGCCCAGAATTGCATTGGCTTTTTTAGCTGCCGCGTCACACTGTTGGCTCATGTCAAGTTTGTGGTCAACCAAGACTCCTAGATCCTTTTCACATGTACTGCTCTCAAGCCAGGTGTCCCCCATCTTGTATTTGTGCCTCTCATTTTTTTTGCCCAAGTGCAATACTTTACATTTCTCCTTGTTAAAGTTCATCTTGTTTGTTTTGGCCCAGTTCTCTAATCTGTCAAGGTCATTTTGAAGTGTGATCCTGTCCTCTGGGGTGTTAGCCACCCCTCCCAGTTTGGTGTCATCTGCAAATTTGATCAGGATGCCCTTGAGTCCATCATCCAAGTCGTTGATAAAGATGTTGAATAAGACCGGGCCCAAGACAGAACCCTGTGGCACCCCACTAGTCACTCTTCTCCAGGATGAAGAGGAACCATTGATGAGCACCCTTTGGGTTCGGTCAGTCAGCCAGTTACAAATCCACTGAGTGGTAGCATAGTCAAGTCCGCATTTTACCAGCTTCTTTACAAGAATATCATGGGGCACCTTGTCAAATGCCTTGCTGAAATCAAGGTAGGCTACACCCACTGCGTTCCCTTCATCTACCAGGGTTGTAATTCTGTCAAAAAACGAGATCAGGTTAGTCTGACATGACATATTTTTCAGAAATCCATGCTGACTATTGGTGATCACAGCATTCCTTTCTATGGTTGAAGATTGGGTTGCAGTATTACAACCACTATGAATTGCCCTAAAATAATTCTTGGGCCACCTTATGTTATGAACCTCCCTTCCGTTTTGAACCACCTTGAGATCTATGGGTATAGGGCAGTTTAAATAATTAATAATGAAATAACTTAAAGAATCATTAAATACAGGGCCATTAAAAAAAACACCTTGGCTCCAGCTCAGCAATATATTGTGGCAAATTACCAGAGTCACTGCCCCATAAAGAATCTTAGGGTGCATTGGGCACTGGAGGATAAGGATAAAGCTGATATAACTGAATACTCTATTAGACGTGAATGAATTTATTTGTTGTTACAACCATCATGGTCATTTTGACCATCTATTTTAAAGGGCTTCATTGAGTATATTAGACCAGAAATAATATGAATTGATAAAGCGTAGAAACTTTTTGCATGATTGGGCAAGGTGGTGATGTTGGCGGCAGGCAAGTTACTTGCTTCCTTGGACAGAATTTGGGTCTTCCTAAATTTCTCATCCAAAAGTCACAGTCTGTATAATTTATTTATTTCTTCAGCATACTCACATCCTTTCTTTCTTCTACCACAGAACTCAAGGCAGTGTGCATAGAATTCCCAGATAGTCTCCATCCAGGTACTGACCAGACCCAGAATTGTATAGTTCCAGGAAAGTGTCTGCATCTAATGCATCAAACCATGACCTGGTACTGTTGAAACCACTTGGAAAGTAATTTGCTCCAGAGTGGGAACACACAGTCATTTTCTGTCCCAGTCTAGCTCAGCATATGCTAAGCATAAGAGAGTTCTGCAAGTGTCGTTTGCTTGACCAGAAATTGCAGGTGTGAGTTTAATGCACATAAAAATGCAGGTGGATGCTTTGGAAGGGAGAACAGTGTTATGTACTGAAGTTCTCACCCTGGGCCAGCAGGGGGATACTGTAGATAGTTATGCAAATAAAGGATCGAAAGTGACGTTCAGTGATTGGATAGTTTTAGAAAGTTGTTACAGTTGCACTGTACTGGAGCTCTATATAAGCAGGCTGACTGAACCCTTCAGTTCAGTTCTGTCCTGGCCTGTGAATAAACAACAGCTGTTTGAAGAATCACTGTGTCGTCTGATATGTTCACCCACAACTTAACGCTAGCGACGAAGGTGGGATTCGAACCCACACGTGCATAGCACAATGGATTACAGACACACATTTAATAACTAAATAAATCTACATTTGCAGATTGCTTTCACTAGGATACACATTTGAATGTATATTCAAATATTCAACCCCATCTCCACTCTTTCAGAAATAGTTCTGTGTAAATAGCCAAAAAACATGACTAGAGTTGAATCATGGCATTCACCTGAAGCTTCATGGAGATAACTGATGACAACACTAGCTTTCCATCCCCTTATGTATCCAGCACAAACTGCTGCTTCTTCTTAAAGGTCTCCGTAGCCTCATTTCTCAGCTATCCTATTCCAATGATATATTTTGTCTGTAACCTCAGTTCCTCTGACTGCAGCTGCTCAAAGGCCTTCTGGTGTCTTAAATTACTCTGCCTGCCCTCCATTACTACCACTTATGCCTGGAACTCCTTCCCAAAAGATTGTTGTGATACCACTTCTCTCTTCTCTAGCTTTAATGGCTTCATTCCCTCCCCCAACTGAAATGGTGCCTAATCACGCCTAATTTCACCTTTTTATCTGCTACTCTTGCTTTTCTTCCCTTCTGTTGCCTACGACCACATCCCTTGTTTGTAGGAATGCATTCTATATGCTATCCCACTGTAATCAGTGGACTTAATTCTGAGTGAAAAAATTGTTAGGCATCATTAGCCACAAAAGGCAGTTGTGATACAAGTGCTTTCATGACTACTCCACCCACAATGCCTTGTTCTGGGGATCCCCTTGGTCCTTCCTAGTGCAAAGCAAAAGGGGGTGAAGGACCACACTGGTGGTGACACCACTACAGAGTTTGTTGTTGTTTTATTTTTTAAAAAAACAAAGCCAGGAGGGGAAGGGGTGCTGATACCATCATCATCATGAAGAGAAGGAGGGGTGGCAGAAGGGAGAGATGAAGAGGAGTCTTGAGAGCCAGTGTAGTGTAGTGGTTAAGAGCGGTAGACTCGTAATCTGGTGAACCGGGTTCGCGTCTCCACTCCTCCACATGCAACTGCTGGGTGACTTTGGGCTAGTCACACTTCTTTGAAGTCTCTCAGCCCCACTCACCTCACAGAGTGTTTGTTGTGGGGGAGGAATGGAAAGGAGAATGTTAGCCGCTTTGAGACTCCTTCGGGTAGTGATAAAAAAAGTAAAGGCCAGACTCTGGGGTTGTGTGCCCATCTCACTCAAGAGGCCGGGGGCCAGCGCTGTCCGGAGACACTTCCGGATCACATGGCCAGCGTGACATCGCTGCTCTGGCGAGCCAGAGCCGCACACGGAAACGCCGTTTACCTTCCCACTAGAAAGTGGTCCCTATTTATCTACTTGCACCCGGGGGTGCTTTCAAACTGATAGGTTGGCAGGCGCTGGGACCGAACAACGGGAGCGCACCCCGCCGCGGGGATTCGAACCGCGACCTTTCGATCGGCAAGCCCTAGGCGCTGAGGCTTTTACCCACAGCGCCACCCGCGGATAGTGATAAAGTGGGATATCAAATCCAAACTACTACTACTACTACTACTACTACTACTACTACTACTCTTCTTCTTCTTCTTCTTCTTCTTCTTCTTCTTCTTCTTCTTCTTCTTCTTCTTCTTCCTCCTCCTCCTCCTCCTCCTCTTCCTCCTCCTCCTCTTCCTCTTCTTCTTGCTTGGATGGTGGCAGGGGGGCTCAGTCTCTTCCACCAGCCCTGGAAGAAAATAAAAAGAATGTAATTACAGGTCTTCTGGATTAGACCCCAAAGGTCCATCTAGCATTGCACTCTAGTTCCCACCATGGCCAAACAGATGCCTCTGGGAATCTCACATGCAGACATAAAGACAATAGTATTTTCCCACAGTTGCTCCCCAACAACCAGTAACCTGAGGTATGTTGTCTATTATCCTTCAGACAGAACACATTCATCATAGCTTGTAGTCATTCAAAGAAGTCTAACTCTTTTTAAATTTATCAGAACCTATGGACATCACCTCATCTTATGATTGCAATTTTTTTTTTAAAAAAAAAAATGAGATGTGGCAGTGGATGTGCTACACTAGTGTCTCGCTTCAGTAATAGACTGGGTGAAAGCCAATAAACTGAAGCTCAATCCAGATAAGACTGGCGCACTGTAAGTGGGTGGATGGAAGGTGGTCTGCTATTGATGGGGTTGCAATCCCTCTGACGCAGCAGGTACGCATCTTGCAGATACTTCTGGATCCATTGCTGCTACTTGAGGTGTAGGTGGCCTCAGTGGCAGAGAGTGCCTTCCATCAGCTTCAGCTAGTGTCCAAGCTGCACCCTTATTTGGACAGGAATGGCCTACTTTCCGTCGTCTATGCTCTGGGAACCTCTAGGTTAGATTACTGCAATGCGTTATGTGTGGGACTGCCTCTGAAGATCGTTCAGAAACTTCAGCTGGTGTAGAATTCAGTGGCTAGGTTGCACACCAGGGAAAGACAGTTTGATCATATAACTAGCTGCCAATCAGTTTAGTTTGCTACTGTGGTATATATTTTTGTGGTTTTTATTTTGCAAACTGTCCTTGGATGAATGGTAGGATAGCAAGTAAGTATTTCCTTTTGCCTGTCTAGAATTTCCTGCCTCTTGATGATTCAGAGTATTGGTATTATGGGAGCGCGGGGGGAGAAAACCCTCTTTCTATCCACTGTCTCAACACCATGCATAGATCTCCATCACAGGAATAATCAATGTGGTGCTCTCCAGGTGTTCGTGGACTACAATTTCCATCATCCCTGACCATTTGCCATATTGGCTGGGACTGATGAGTGTTCCACATTGACTGGAGGACACCACATTCAACAATATTTGGAGAGCACAACCTCGATCTTTGATACACCTTTAAAAAATGAAGACACCTCAAACATTTCCTCGATGACTTGATCCTAGGGAATGTGGATTTTATAAATTCCACCTGAATAACCTTTAAGGTAAAATAAAAGGGAGATTTATCACAGGAAACAGGTATAAAATTAAAACTTAAAATAGCCATAAGGCACATCAGAGAGGAAAGGCACTGATACTAAATGCAAAGCAGAGAGATGGGGTACAAGGTTACACATCCTTCTTCTTTCCCCCCCTGTGAGGTTTCAGGAAAGTTAGGTTGATAACCTTAAATTGTTTCTCTTTGAAAATGTCAAATTTGAATTGGCTTCCCTGGGATTTGGAGATTTTTCCTGAGATTGTTATTTTTATACTTCAAACATAAATCAGTAATTACATATTCTATGGTAATCAAGCATAAGACGTATCACTTCGGCAACTGTGCAATGACAGCTGACATATGTAAGGTGAAATGACATCATTTTGAGGCAGACAGTTTCACCTTAAAAAAATTGTTATAATATTTAAAGGAATCCATATATTATATTTTTGCCTCTAAGGTTTTAATCTAGCTTCAAGCAAAAAGCTAAAACAAAGCCATGTATCATATCAGTTCAATGATTATTTATTATCTGTCTTATTAATTATTGTTACTATTCTTATTGCTATTCTTATAACATTTAATCCCTCCAAGCAGTTTAAGGTGCATACATAGTTCTCCCCTCCCAGCATTATATCCTCACAACAATCTTTTGAGAAATGCTGAAAAACAGTGAAAGACCCTTGATCACATGGTGAATTTTATGACTGTGTGTGCATTAGTCTCCCAAGTTCAACATTCTAACCACTACACCACATTGTCTCATGAAATGCTTATTGTACACACACACACACACACACACACACACACACATATTTGTAGGCAATACATTTTCATCTTCGGTCCCTCATCACCATAGGTAAATGAAAATAATATTATTTTCTTCAAGAAAAAGCCTGAAGTGAAAACTAAGTTGAAGATATGTTCGCAAGTTTCCTTCCATTGTGTTAATTTCTCAGGTTTGCTTCACTTGTAATAGAAAGAATGCAGTACAGTGCACTCATTTTATATGGCACTCTGCATAGGTAATTCTGATGGGGGAAATGAGTACAAAATATTTGGAAACTAGTTTAAAAGCATGTGGGCATAGACCGATTTATTAGATGTGGATGATCTTTCCCCAGCTAGATTGGAGACTGCTTCAGCTCACATTAAAATAGGTAAAGGACTCCTGACAGTTAAGTCCCGTCATGGACGACTCTGGGGTTGCGGCTCTCATCTCGCTTTACTGGCCGAGGGAGCCAGTGTTTGTCCGCAAACAGTTTTTCCGGGTCATGTGGCCAGCATGACTAAGCCGCTTCTGGTGAAACCGGGCAGCCTGCAGAAACGCCGTTTACTTTCCTGCTGGAGCGGTACCTATTTATCTACTTGCACTTTTTGGTGTGCTTTCAAACTGCTAGGTTGACAGGATCTGGGACCAAGCAACGAGAGCTCACCCCGTTGCGGGGATTACCACTCACATTATCTTTGTTCAAAATAAATAAAGTATAAAATTGTCTTGTCCCGGGCTCCTTTTGAAGTTAGGGTTTTGACATGTTTGCAGTAATGTTGGCTCACTGTGAAGGTCTTCATTAGGTCCTAGATCAGGGTTGGCTAAACTAGTTTGATTCAAGCACCTCACTGATGCTCAGCTACCAAGTGTCACATAACAGAGGTAGATGTGGCCAAAGCATATGCCGCACACCACTTCCGCACATTACAAATTCAGGTCACACAGACAAGCATGAATACAGCATTCTCCTCCCCTCTCCCACATATATTCGCTGAAAACTTATGCAAAAGCATGCGCACACATGGCATTTCCAGGTCTGTCTACTTCAGTGTGGATTGAAGCACAATGCACTGGTCATTCTGGGCAAAGAAAAAGGCAGCATGTCTCACTCTCCAGCAGCAGCCTACAGGGCAGTGTTTCATGGTTGCTTCTCAGTGTTGCCACTTGCTGAGAGGGGGAGAGATGAGATGCAGGGAGCTTAGTCAGGGCTGATCCAATACGTTATGGCACTTGACAGTTTTGCCAGGGAAGAAGGGGGAAGTGAAGATTGACATCAGGAACAGAGGAGGAATAAAGGTCTACATCTGGATCTGCTGCCCATGTGGGGGTCCCAGGTCCTTAGGAACCACAATATGTTCAGGATCATACACATTACAATATAAGACTGCATTACAATGAACATTACAATATAAGTTTGCTGCTACAGAATTAGAAGAAGGTCATGAGGGATCTTTGGCCAATCAAAACTGACAGGCAGGTGTCTGAGGTATTCCTCATTGAGAAAGGTGAAATTGTTTCCTAGGAAATACAGATTTAAATTGATCCAATCATTGAAATAAGATAGTTGCTGGCGGAAGACTTTTTGTTTTCTTCCCAGAGTTAATTAGGAAATGAATAGAGATCCAGGGGTGTATGTTTTCATTTGACAGAAGAAAGTTTCTGGGGACTAATTAGTCTTGCATTTATGTTGTGGTCCAAAAAAAGATTGCTTCTATATGCAGCAACTACTAGGGGGGAGACCCTGTAATCCAAAGGTGCTTTTTCTTATTCCTTTGCAACAGCACCATGCTTATTGCTTAGAGTAAAGCCAAAGTAATAATAAAAAAGTTCTTGAATAGGTGCAGAGTTCCAACTGAAATGAGCTTTTCAGCAAGAATTGGTCATCTCTTGATTATTATAAGCACAGCAAAGAAGGGATCAGCCCATCCCTCCACCATCAGAGCAGGATTTTAAGCTTATGAACTGAGCCAAAATATTAAGTAATAAAGTGATAATTATTGAATGATGTACATACATGTGTGAACCAGTCTTTGAATTTCAAATTCTACTTATGCAAATTTTAGCATTTCTAAGGAAATGTTCTAATTTTCAATGGAAGATCAACAAACTGGCAGTGTTTCTGTGTATATAGGTGATTGAGTAATCATATTTATTTCACTGGGGTTATTATAAAATGAATAGTTTGAGCATTGCAGCATTCAGCATTTGATATACCAAAGCCATTGGGGTCATTTCCTTTGTGACATTTAAAGAATATTTTATTTCACCAGGACATCCAATGTTGCTTAGCTCTGGTTGAAAATGCTGGCTGTAAGTAGAATCTTGGTAAGAAATTTCATATCAATAATATAAGGGCTACCACCATTCCTAGGTGGAGACAAGGGTGCCAAATCTCATTTATATAATATAAGGAATTTGCACAGATATATGTAAATGTTAAGTCCGCAATTGCTGAGCTTTGGGGGGGGGGGGACACCCACAATCTGATAAAAAGGAAAGTGCATCACTACCAAAGATTTCTTTTAGATGCGATGGGGATGGGAGGATGATAGCGGCAAAGGGATCTAATGGGAAAACTGAATTCTGTCAATTTTGTAATAAATACAATTTAACAATGCCTGCCCCCCCCCCCCACATGCACACCCCATATTTGTATTTAATCATAGTGTTGGCCAGCAATACTGGCAAACCAGGCAGCCAGCTGAGATGACAACATTTCAGAGGTGCCTTCCTCAATTTGCAGAGAGCAGCGCTGCCTACTCTTCTGGAAAAGATGCACAGAGGAAGCTTAGCAACTGTTTGGTTGGACTGGTATCTACGTATATCCATGGGAACACTGGAGAAAATTTTGAGCATTTAGCCACCCGGGGCCATAGATATTGTAAAGGAGAAAAGGTAAAAAGAACAGCAGTTATTAAAAATAATAATATAGTATCCCTGCTTACTCTTGATCTATGCTCACTCTGGCTAGTGAGGGCAGCCATCTCCCTGCCCCCCCACCCCACAATTTACCTGGGGATTTCGCTGGTATTGCATCATGATGTAGCATTCTTCTCACTGAACAGTTTCTAAAGAGAAATGTTTCCAGGCTGCCGGGCTGCAACTCTGCTATGCCCTGAAGTAGCTGCAAAAAGTTCTAGTTAAAGAAAAATTAGG
The DNA here is from genome assembly GCF_964188315.1 of Podarcis muralis. Classification (NCBI taxonomy): domain Eukaryota; kingdom Metazoa; phylum Chordata; class Lepidosauria; order Squamata; family Lacertidae; genus Podarcis; species Podarcis muralis. The sequence continues at coordinate 43,473,769 of NC_135658.1, forward strand.
ACAGAAACTAACAAATCTTCTGCCCCCTCCTGTCATGGCAGTAATTCCCTCAGCCAGCCGGCCAGCCCCCAATGATTAGATTATATGCTTCCACCAAAAGAAATGCCATTTTCAGTTTTCATTTTTATTCCCACCACCACCACCCTGCCAATATTGCTGAAAATGTGATGGCCAAATACTTTGATCCAATGCTAGCTTCCTTTCTTCTTATTTCCACTCCAGCTGGAGACTTTGTAATTCCATCAAATCCTGCATGGATTATATAGTACTCTTGAAAATAACCATTTAGCAGTGACAAGAGTGAGTTGAGAAAGGTAGTCACTCAGTGGAAGAGCATCTGCTGTGCATGCAGAAGGTCCCCGGTATGATCTCTAGCATCCCTAGGTAGGCCAAACTTCTGGAGGGCAATTTCAGCACCATTTTTATCACCAGATGTGAGCCAGTTCATATGGGTACCCAATTACCTGCACATTCTGCAAGTCTGTCTATAGTCATACAGAGTGTAGAATGTACATATTGTGGTGCACAGTAGCTAAGCTGCATTTCTTATAGTGAAATATATGTTCGAAACCATGGCAAAACAGGGTTGCCTCAGAAAAACAATGTTCACTTTTAAGAATAATGCAGACACTTGTCTAAAAATATTTGTTTGCCCACCAGCTCCAGAAAATATTGGTTAATAGATTGTTCTGCAAGCCTTTTTTTTGCTAGTTCTTACTCAGTTTACATGCTTGAATTACAGTTGTGAAAAATTATCGACATCCATAAAAGGCAAATGGCAACTTGCTTTAGTAAAACAGAGAAGGTTGATATGTAAATAAGCTTGTGAAATATTTAAACTATTTTAGAACACCATATTTCTACCACTTATTAATAAGAAATATTCCAAAAATGCATTGCAGAGTGGAACTGAACGTCTCCATGGTAACCACCAATGAAGATTATGGACACTGACATCATGTAATTCAAAGGGAATTGGTAAAAAACACAAGCAACCAGAATTCTAAAAGGATAATAAGTAAAAATAATATGTCGAAACAACATGTATAACCCTGTGAATGTTGGTAATCAGGAAAGAAATGCAGAGATGCAGCCAAAATAATTCTGGATCCAACCAAAGATAAACCCATATAAGTCACGCTGATTCTGATGGGAAAGGGTTAAATCACTGTTTAAATCAATGGTATTTAAAACATGGCTGAATCATGAGAACATTAGAATAGCCTGTTGCATCAGGCTAGTGGCATCCATATGCCAACCAGATGCCTGTGGGAAACTAGCAAGCAGAACATGAGCACAAGAACACTATCCCCTCCTGTGGTTTCCAGCAACTGGTACACAGAAGCATTGCTGCCTCCAGCTGTGGATGTATAACAACAGCCATAGTGGCTAGTAATAATAATAAAAAAAAATAATTTTATTATTTATATCCCACCGATCTAGCAGGGTTTCCCCAGCCACTCTGGGTGGCTTACAACATATATAAAGACATGAGAAAACATCAAACATTAAAAAAAACAGAATATCTTATAGAGACTACAGTGGTACCCCGCAAGACGAATGCCTCACAAGACGGAAAACCCGCAAGACGAAAGGGTTTTCTGTTTTGGAGGCGCTTCGCAAGACGAATTTCCCTATGGGCTTGCATCGCAAGACGAAAGCCCATAGGGAAATGCTGGCGGTCGGGAGCAAAGACTTTCGCCCACAGCCGGCCTTCAGAAGAGGACCTCTTCTGAAGGCCGGCGGGGGGCAAAAGTCTTTGCTCCCCCCCGCCTGCCTTCCCCCCGCCTGCCCCGGGCGATCTTAAAATGCTGGGGGTCGGGAGCGAAGCGTTCGCTGCCGACCCCAGCATTTTAAAATCTCCAAGGGACAGCAGAGAAGTCTCTGTCCCGAGGAGATTTTAAAATGCTGGGGGTCGGGAGGGAAGCGCTGCAGACCCCCAGCATTTTAAAATCTCCCCGTGTCCCGGGAAGGTTTTAAAATGCTGGGGGTCGGGAGCGAAGCGCTGCCGACCCCCAGCATTTTTAAATCTCCCAGGGACACGGGGAGATTTTAAAATGCTGGGGTCGGCAGCGCTTCGCTCCCGACCCCCAGCATTTTAAAACGCTGTTCCGAGGGGGGGGGGCGGGATCACCTGCCCCAGCCTCCCCACTTCGGAACGCTGTTCCGAAGCGGGGAGGGGGGGCGGGAAGACCTGCCCCAGCCGCCCCACTTCGGAACGCTGTTCCGAAGCGGGGAGGGGGGGCGGGATCACCTGCCCCAGCCGCCCCACTTCGGAACGCTGTTCCGAAGCGGGGAGGGGGGGCGGGATCACCTGCCCCAGCCGCCCCACTTCGGAACGCTGTTCCGAAGCGGGGAGGGGGGGCGGGAAGACCTGCCCCAGCCGCCCCACTTCGGAACGCTGTTCCGAAGCGGGGAGGGGGGGCGGGATCACCTGCCCCAGCCGCCCCCCCTCCCCGCTTTTCCGAAGCGGGGAGGGGGGGCGGGAAGACCTGCCCCAGCCGCCCCACTTCGGAACGCTGTTCCGAAGCGGGGAGGGGGGGCGGGGACACCTGCCCCAGCCGCCCCACTTCGGAACGCTGTTCCGAAGCGGGGAGGGGGGGCGGGATCACCTGCCCCAGCCGCCCCACTTCGGAACGCTGTTCCGAAGCGGGGAGGGGGGGCGGGGACACCTGCCCCAGCCGCCCCACTTCGGAACGCTGTTCCGAAGCGGGGAGGGGGGGCGGGAAGACCTGCCCCAGCCGCCCCACTTCGGAACGCTGTTCCGAAGCGGGGAGGGGGGGCGGGAAGACCTGCCCCAGCCGCCCCACTTCGGAACGCTGTTCCGAAGCGGGGCGGGGGGCGGGAACACCTTCTGAAGGCGGGCAGGGGGCGAAAGTCTTTGTCCCCCCTGCCTGCCTTCCCAGGGGCTTTTAAATCGCCCCGGACAGCGGAGAAGTCCTCTGCTGTCCCGGGGCGATTTTAAAATGCCGCCCGCCAGCATTTTAAGATCGCCCGGACAGCGGAGAAGTCCTCCGCTGTCCCAGGGTTTTTTAAAATGCTGGGGGTGGGAAGAAAAGCCCTTGCCCCCCCCCCCCCAGCCTTCAGAAGAGGTCCGGGGACAGACTGTCCCCGGACCTGGTCTGAAGGCGGTTTCCCTAGGAACGCATTAATTGATTTTCAATGCATTCCTATGGGAAACCGTGCATCGCAAGACGAAAAAACCGCAAGACGAAGAGACTTGCGGAACGAATTAATTTCGTCTTGCGAGGCACCACTGTATAAATAAACCAATAAACCAATAGAAAATGAATAAATAAATAAATAAACAATGTTTACAGTTATACCCAAATTAAAATAACCAACAACCCGAACTGAACATTTAACCAACCCCAACCCAACAAAAACAAAAGGGAAGAACCAAAATTAAAAGCATTTAAAGTATTTTAGCCAGTTGCTCCAACCCAAGAGTTGTCCCGGCATTGACAGCCTTCTCCCTGTGAATTTGCCCAGTCCTCTTTTAAAGCCATCCATGTTGTTGGCCATCACTGTCTCCTGGGGGAGTGAGTTCCATTGTTTGACTTTGCACTGCAGATAATGTAGCATCTGTACATGCAGTGCTTTTTTAAAAAGAAAAAAATGCGCCGGTGCTCATCATGAAGTGGTTTAAAGTAGAACTGCAATGATTATGCACTGATACATCATCCATATCTGGAATGCTCTTTTGCATGATTCTAGCTATTCAATTCAATTCACTTCCCTGTTTGCTCCCCCCATTCCTTTTCCCCAAACAGGTAGCATTCCATGGGCCACTGAGAAAACTCAGTTCTCACTTGGCTGTTTTGGGGGATTCCTAAAGTTTTTATACTTCTGTTAACCTTGAGGATCACACAAGCCTGCTGATACCTTCCTCTTGTTGTAGATGGTATCATTTTGTCTACTTAATCAATAACACCCAGAGCCTGAACACTGTAAATATGTGGAATGTTAAATCAATATGTTTACTTGGCCCACAGATTACCTATCTTGAATATGGACTTTTTGCTTTCTCTATTTTTAATTCAAATACAAATTTTCCAACCTATAGGACTTTGGGCAAAAAAATAATCACAATATGTTCCCCTTCTTTTTTTTTATAAATTTTTTTATTAAAGTTTCAAAAGTTTTTTATAACAACAAAACAGAACAAAACAATACAATAAAACTGACAAACAAAAAATATAAAAAACAAGTATAATTTCAACCCTTATTTTCTTATAATTTACTTCCCCGACTTCCTCATACCTCCCCTTTCTGCATTCCAATTTCTAATTTATTATTTAGCAAATCCTTCCCTTATTTTTCACTTAATTTTGACCTTTCTTTTCTTTTTAACTTATCCATTACCGCTAATAACCACATATTTTCTAATCCAGCGTCATTCTAACATTCATTAATCTTACAATATTTCTTTAGATAGTCCTTAAATTTTTTCCAGTCTTCTTCTGCTGTTTCTCTTCCCTGGTTTCGGATTCTGCTCGTCATCTCTGCCAATCCCATGTAGTCTATCACCTTCATCTGCCATTCTTCCAGGGTGGGTAGATCTTGTGTCTTCCAATACTTTGCGATGAGTATTCTTGCTGCTGTTGTGGCGTACATAAAAAATGTTCTGTCCTTCTTTGGCACCATTTGGCCGACAATACCCAAGAGAAAGGCCTCTGGTTTCTTCAGAAAGGTATATTTAAATACCTTTTTCAATTCATTATAAATAATTTCCCAGAACGCCTTAATCTTTGGGCACGTCCACCAAAGGTGAAAGAATGTACCTTCACTCACAATATGTTCCCCTTCATGGATCACTGCCTTGTCGGGGCGAAGGAGCTTGAATAACTCAGAGAAGCTATGAGCTATGCCGTGCAGGGCCACCCAAGTTGGACAGGTTATAGTGGAGAGCTTTGACTAAACGTGATCCACCTGGAGCAGGAACTGGCAAGCCACTCCAGTATCCCTGCCAAGAAAACTCCATGGACAAAAACAACAGGTAATTGATGTTGTTGTTGTTGTTTAGTCGTTTAGTTGTGTCCAACTCTTCATGATCCCATGGACCAGAGCACGCCAGGCCCTCCTGTCTTCCACTGCCTCCCGCACTTTGGTCAAACTCATGCTGGTAGCTTCGAGAACACTGTTCAACCATCTTGTCCTCTGTCGGTAATTGATGTTAGATGTTTTTAATCGTAATTGTTTTTAGAATCTTTTAATCTGTTGTAAAATGTTCATCACCTGGGCTCCTTGGGACATAAACTCAATAACATACAAACAAATAACAATAGTACAGACAACATATTCATGAGGATTTGTTCCTAAAACCTGCGGCACTGTATAGGTCACTACCCTGTACCCTTCAGTTAGAAAACTAATTCTGTGGATCTTTGGCTACTTGAAACTAAATACATGCTGACACCAGAGGTATAAGGAGATTTGGCTTACAAATGAGAGAACAAACCTCTCTGCAACTTGAAAGCCACATAATAAAGTATTCATTAAAATCCAATTTTCCACATGCACACGGCTTTATTACAAATAAATCTAATAGCAATTAGAAGAGAATTGAGATAAATTCTAAGTATTGTGTATTGAGTGCTGGTGCTAAGGTGTGCGTCCCCCCCCCCCCCCATGTTTAGCTACATTTAAAAATCTCTGAGTAAACGGCTACAGTGGATGCACATGCACTTTTTCAGAATTCAAGTTTGCAAATTCAGATTCAACCCGCCCCCCCCCCCATCTTTCATCTAACTTTGTTTTGCTAATCTGTGAGTGTTTACTTAGGTAGAATGTTGTCTCCTCTACAGAATACAAAAGTCCTTGTGGAAAACAAAAATGGCTGCTAATTGTTTCCTTCACTAACCAAACAAGAGACTGTCTCCTATAACTGATTATAAAACTCCACTCTCCAGATAGCTTCTTCCCTTTGCATCTTAAATGAAAATAAATATTTGGAGGGGGGAGAGGGAAGAGTAGAAAACCAACAATGGCAAACAAACTGTTCATACATTTTTCTTGCCTAGATAACATGTAGTGAAAAAGCAGCAGCAGAATAGATACGAAAACAGTAAAATAAAATCTGCAAAGTGTTGAAGGGGGGTTGCTCTCAGGAGCTCCTATTTCCACTTGTGGTGGCAATGTCCACTTTTAGCTATGCTACTTGATGATGTGACTGCTGAAATGTGTTTAATTACTTGCTGCCCAGTAACAAAGGAACTAAGATTATGCTGGCTGTCTAGATTTTTCTGCGTGAAAACACAAAAACACCCTCCAAGGCTCTGACGAAGGTAATACTGTGGTGGCACAATTTGCTCAATAATAGAAAAATGCTACTGGACTGAACATCCCAAACTGATATGACAAAATATGAGTCTTGGCAATGATGGAAAAACTGACATGTCATCTTTGGTAGTGAGAGGCCCCCACCCAGGGGCAGAGGAAGGGGGGCGGGCCACCCCGGGTGTCACCACTGAGGGGGGTGACAAAATGCCGGGTGGCACTCACTGCAGGGCCTGCAGTGCGCCCAAGCCATGTGTCTCTCCTGGGAGAGACGCGGTGGCTTGGGCGCGCACAGGCTCCGGGCTGCCCAAATGGTCCGCCTGCTGCCTCTCCCTCAGCTGTAAAGCAGAAAGGAAACCTGGAAATAGGAAAGAAATTTAAGACACAATTAGCAGTGGCAACCCTCTCCCCATCTATGCCTGCTGTCTTACTTAATTCTTCTCTGTGCATGGCTACAATGTTCAGAAAGTCGATGTTGTATGATTTCCTTTGGTTGTGATTTATATACCACCCGTCATCAAAAGATCTCAGGACGGTTCACAAGATAAAAACATGGGATAAATGCATAAAAAGTTAGAAACAACAAAGCAATAACCCCCTCCCAAAAATGAATTGAAAAGGCTGCAGAATATTAATTAGCCAAAGAACTGGTTGAAGAGGAACATTTTTGCCTGGTGCCTAAAGACAGATAAGGAAGGTGCCAATAGATATTCTCTGCTTTGATATAAAAGATGAAAATTGAGGGGAAAGTACATTGGAGGAATGGACAAATGGGATGCAGACATTGCCAGTTTAACTGACCACAATATAATGCTCCTGACAAACATTTATGAGCAATTAAAGTGTTGGTGCCTGAAAGTTCAACTGATATTGATACGTGTCCCCAAGTCCCCAAGTCATTGAAAATCAGACTGGGCTACACAGCACTGCTAGGAAGGCTCATTGAAGGCATCCTGTTTGGGGCTCCCTCAGTACCTGGAGCTGGCCTTGAAAGGAACGTGAGGCATCACAACTGACATGGCTTAGAGATCCATATGAACAAAGTGGTAGATTTTACAGTTGTCACATTTGTGTATATCACTACCAGGAAGCGACACCTGTAGGCATGGCTGTGCTATCTCAAGATCCCTGCATTGTTGAGATCCCTGCATTGCAGGGGGCTGGACTAGATGGCCCCTGGGGCCAAATCTACAACTCTATGATTCTAAATATCATTCCCCCCCATGCATTCATAGGCATGACTGTTCCAGAGGATTTTCTAGCATCTGAACCAGACCATGCCTCAGAATATATTCAGTTTTCTTTAAAAAAAAACCTCTCCCATCCTCATCTGTCTCTCTCTCACACACATAAATCAATCACCCTTTCTCCTTGGAGAACCAGAAGGAAGAAACATACAGGTATCCTCACAGAATAACCTGCCTTTTATTAACAGCCATGACTCCTCTGAGACACAGCAAAGAAATACTAATTTTACAAGTCCTGTTCTCGCAGCATATGAGGGAATGCATTTCAATCAATCAAGATGTACTGCACAGTCACAGATCTGTTAAGGAAATGAATTTTCCCACCTCTGTCCACTCAAAGCTGTGAAGTGAACTACACATGTGCTAGTTTGGATGCCAACAACATTGTGTGGGTGCTGCATAAGTGGCCTTTCCCTCTAAAATCTTTAAAAACAAGATACACACACCCAAACCTCCCAACCCAAATGCTATCTGCAAATGATAGTTCAGGCTTGCTCCAAACTATTTTACTCTTTGGCTGTCTTTTGCAAGGTCAGTGGTTTTGCTGCCTGTCATGGAAAACTGTTGCTTCTGATGTACTCTTCTTTTGTGTCTGAAACTAAAATAAACCTTACAATACAGTGTAAGTATCTGGCGCTATCTGTCATCTTATGCCGTTTTAGTGCTACCCCCAAATTTCCATCAATCTAAGAAGTGGAAGGATGCAGTACATACAGTATGAAATACTATACCATTACCGTAAAATGCTATTTCATTATTACATTAAAATGTTCTTGCCAGCACTGCAGATCAGGATTATAGCTGAAAATTATGCATATATGTTTTTAATCAGACATTATGAACTAAAATTAAAGTGCTGGAGGCTGATCCACTGCCCCACCAACCTCATTTTACCACTAGCTAATCCTCACCTGCCTGTCTTCATACTTACAACCAATTCAAGGGGTGGCACTGCCTGATAGCTTCTTCCTCCTTGGTCACAGTGTTGCCCTTGTACAACTCAGCAAGGAGAAAACTTGAATATTATATGCTTTGGTTTACTTAGTACTTACCAGTATGATTCCATATCTCTGACATCCAAAGCACTAAGTGGGCTTACACCTTTTACACGTTTCATGGATCTTATATATACCTTTTTCGTTTATGTTTGAGTTTTGCAAATGTTGCTGCTTTATTATTAGATATCCCACTCCTTTCAGTATGATAGATGCTATTATTGCCTTTTCCGTTGTGCAGCAATACATTTTCATCTCTACTGAGGTGTTATAGCTTCAGATTCTATTGCCATACGTGTATCCTTAGTCCAAGTCACAACAACCCTGAAACAATTGGACACTCATCTTGAAAACTGAGAAAGAACTGTCATCACTGCGACTGGTGAAGACAGAAGAGGCCAACACATATCATTCCATTTCTTGAGAGAGAATTATTGGACTTTCCGGAATGATCCTCATTTTATTCTGATGTCCCCAAAGGTCTTCTTAGTTCCACTTTTAATATTAGATTTTTTGCAGTATTCTTGACCAGTGTGCTCCATTACTTCATCAAAATCACAAAGGGAGTCAAGAGGGGAAAAAACATTTCTTAAAAAGATGTCTCTTCCATATAAGATAGAAAATTATTGCTCCTTTCCTTACAACCAACCCGACTTTACAGAGGATTACTGTACTGGACTGTGTAGGTATGACAGGAATAAATAAAAAAGAGGTGGGTGTAGAAAATAAATAAAGTGTCACACAAGCATTATTATGAGCATTCCACAAATCTTATTGGAACTGGAGTAGTTCGTCAGAAGCATTTTCATACATTACCCTGCCTATATACATATTGTTTTATGCCGCTGTACAACTCATTTGTAAATGTTTGCTCATTTTATCAGTTTAATCACTCCAGCAATGAGGATTAGGAAATTAATGGGAATGAAGAGATGAAAGACACTCAGTGGCATGAGTGGGAAAGCCTGCTTCTTCAGGGAGGAGCCTTCTAAATCCCCACCCACTATGTAAAACTGTTGCCCATCATTGCTGTGATTAGCTCTGAGATTTCTCACATACTCATGAAAATAGATCTTAAGTTTCTTATAACAAGACAGTAGGTTTATTAACTGCTGAAAAGGCAAGCATACGGTATGTAAGTCATAGGAAGCAGCTGTACATTGAGAGATCATTTGCTATAAGGCGCTTTGAATTGCTTTGGTAGAAAGCAGAAAATTGGTGAATTATTTAATTAATAAACCCATCTAGTTCAGCAAATAGTCCCCAAGGTCTTAGGCAGAGATATCGCTCAGCTCTGCAACCTGAAAACCTGGATGCTTGGGACTGAACAAGATCTTCCGCCTACAGTGAATGTGCTCAACTACTGATCTATGTATCCTCAAAGGAAGTGAGACTGATAAGCGAGATTGATTGATTGATTGATTGAGTTTATGTATATGCCATCTTAACACAGTGAGCTGTGCCCAAAACACCTGACAACGAACACCCGCTTCTTACCAGATGCAAAACGCAGGGGGTAGAGAAAACAGTTTGCACAACATATCAATGAATTTAAAGACAAAACTCAACAATTTAGCAAACATAGAATACATTCAATATTTTTTTAAAAGAAAGAATCCAGAATTAAACGCAAAAGTTCAAAGCGGAAAAAAGTTAACAGATACAGTGGTACCTCTGGTTAAGTGCTTAATTCGTTCCGGAGGTCTGTACTTAACCTGAAACTGTTCTTAACCTGAAGCACCACTTTAGCTAATGGGGCCTCCTGCTGCCGCCGCACCGCCGGAGCACAATTTCTGTTCTCATCCTGAAGCAAAGTTCTTAACCTGAAGCACTATTTCTGGGTTAGCAGAGTCTGTAACCTGAAGCGTATGTAACCTGAAGTGTATGTAACCTGAGGTACCACTGTAGTTCCAACTGCTGGTGCAGGTCTTGTGCTCAAAGGAGTCTCAGCAGCCAGGCTCAGATACAGTTCAGAGGCGGAATGGTCTTCTCACCTGGTTAGATGAGTTACTGCTGGCTCTGTCACCTTTCATATATAGGAGACTAATAGCAGCAGAAGGAAAATGTTGGGGAGGGCTATGATGGTGAGTCCTCTTCTCCAGCCTCCTGGAAGTTCCAGCCACTGGCGCAGGTCTTATCACTCTTCAACCCTAATTGTGTTTATTCAGATGTGAATTCCACAGAATTCAGTGTGTCTTCTTACTATCTGCTTAGTACGCTCAGGGTTGCAACACTAAGCATAATCTCCATTTTAAGAGCTGTAGCAGTTGCAAGGGACTCGTAGGAGCAGCAAAGAAAATACAAACCGTAAATGCATTGCTGAGGTTAAAAATCACTCTCTTTCTCCTCTGAAGAAATATGAAATTTATAAACTTCAAGGACAAGCAGTAATTACTTGTGCATGCCTACTGCAGTCTCATACTCAACAAACCTCTGAGACTCAGAGGTTATAGATTCAGATGCAATCTGAAATTCTGCAAGATGAATGAATATCAACTAATCTTGCAGCAGCTAGCATTGCTGCTTCAAGAGCAACGTTAATATGCTTGTTCATGAATGACTAAACAGAACATTCTGCATCTCACCATGTGCACTTGGGTGCCCTTAACTTTTGTACTTAAATATATATCCGTATATTCAAACTTTGCACTTTGTTTCCCCAAACGTGGTCACCGATGACATGAAAGGGTCAAAAGTGTCGAATATTTGCCTTCTTAGAATAAAAACAACATGCTGAAGTTTGACAACCAACACTGAAATTGATGTTTTCAATCCCCCACATAAATATGGAAAGCAGGATGCGCTAAGTGAGGAAGACCTACTTTTCCCTGTTCTTCTCCATTGGAGCTGAAGGCAGACCTGCTGGCTGTACTGTTCTGAACTAACTTTTTCTAATCAGTGACTTGCAAAAACACCCAAAGATACATTGCCCCTAGACACACTATAATTGGCTTTATAAAGCACACATATTTACAGGTACAGAGGACAAACTCTGCCAAATAAATATACTATTATACTAATGCACAATAATACAAAAATGTAAAGCTTAAAGGAACTTCCCAGAGGCCCAAATAAACAAGGAGGATGCAGTAATTTCCTCCTAGAGGTTGTCCTGCTGGCATTATTTCTGCATATTCTAACAGGGGGAAACTTCTGAACCTCCATGATAATAATTAAATTTAAAGGGGGTGGAGTTTGAAGGCTGGTTATAGAGCCTGTGGCACTGATTTTTTAAAAATCCTCGAAGTATTATCTTAACTGGTTAGCAATTTTCTAATTTTCAAGAGCCAGTTGCAAGATTTTCAAGAATGTAGCATGAACTATCTGGCAAAAAAACAAAACAAGCAAGTAGCTGTCACATTGTGCTTCCAGTCAAACATCTTATTAAGCTGAAGCATTTGCATTTAATATAATACTTAGCCAGTACATAGAATCTGCTGGAACAAAACTATATTCTTCAGACACCTTTTTGCCTACAACAGTCATGTCTGCACAGGATCTCTTGTCCCCAATATGCCATTCCACTGATAAAATGACAGTGAAGGGGATTACCACAGTTCTGTCCCATAAATAACCTTACCTCATTTTATAGATGGTCATGTCTGCAGAAACAGTTCCTGAGGTTGTTTGCATGCACATCTTCTTTGCCACTTCTCACAATCTTTACATCACTGTGGAAGAGTTAGTGCTGCTCTGCCAAAAGCTGTCCTCTAGTTCTCGAAACTTTTCTTCCCTTGCAAAAGAGGCTTTCTTTATAGCTTACTTTATAGCTGCAAGTTGGGTGGTGTGCATTTCCCATTATATATCTCTCCATCATTCTCCAGCTTCCATGTCTGCCTATGCTTTCAGATATGGAAAAAAAAAACCTCATGGGAGATGTTATCTCATGATGCCTGACCCTGAACTTTAATTCAAGCATGGGAAGCTGGGGAGGTTAGGTATAGAGCACCTGAAATGGGTGCACTGATTTTTTAAAAGTAAAAATACTACAATGTGTTTTTTAAGAACAGCTGTCAGACACGTAGAAGACAGTGTTTCCACTTTTCTGTGCTTATAAGGAAGCCCAGCTGAAGATGTTCTGGGGTTTTCAAGAAAGTTAGTTCACAATAAAGGCTGTTGAGAGCAGACTACCAGAAAGATGATTTGTAGAATGAAATAAAGGGAACTCCCCAAAAACCCTTGGACATCTTGAAAGTAAGATAACCACACACAAAACCCCTGCACCCCACTTATGATAATTTCACCATAATTCTTCTATCCGCTTTAATAATTTTCAAATGCAGTTTCTTTTCCCATTAATCAATGAAGAATGGCCAAAATATATAGCATAACACATACAAATGTTATTGAGATTGATAAGGGAGAGCTGGGGAAGAGGAATAACAATGGGATTTTGGAGATTAGCATATAATGCTAGGGTGTAAACTGAGGCGTTGGGAACCTCCAGCCTCCAGGGCTAAATAGTCCCAGAATTGATCCTAATATGGCCCACAAGGCTGTTTTACCCAAACTACAGAAACACGACATGGCTGCCAATGAACAATTTGTGTGTTCCCAATTGTTCACTGGCAATGGAGCCTTGCTGTTACCACTGATCAGCTGAGGAACTAGGAAGCACAGAGAACCCCTGGCAAAAGCAAGGCTTGAAGTCAGCAATAATCAGCTGACTGGAGGTAACTTTAACCTCCTTCTCTGGGCTTGGATGTTCATTTGTAGCACAGCCTGCAAATGGAAAATGCCGCCTGGTGTCCTAGTGATGCCAAGTGACTGACAGGTGGACAGGGCCCTACCCACCTGACAAACTGGCTGCACGGGTGTGGAGAAACTCAGGATCCAGACCTCTGACCAGATCCAATTCACCTCCTCTGTAATCAATGCATACTGGTCAGGTATGAATGGCCCACAGTGATACTTCCAATAAAAAAATTAGGTGCTGATATTTTATTGTTTAGGAGAGAATAGAATTAGTGACCACTCTTTTAAGAAATTTATCTGACTTACCTAAAGAAGCAATGTTTTATTGTTCATTTATTACTAATATTAAATAGAATCTTTCATTGAAATATAGTAGTATATAGGATTATAGTGCTGAAATTAAGGATTTTCATGCATTTAAATTAAGCAAGTAGATAAACACTGTTCTTTGCTATTAAATACCATTTTCACATTTTGTTTTCTTGTTTTTTCACACTTTCTCGCACTGGCTTTACAAAATTTCACCAGCTCTCACTAGTCAATCTGCAATCTATCTGAGTCTGAAGAACAGATAGAATTAATAGTAGTTAGGAAAAGTCACATTAAGATTTTCATCTCTATAAAGTCAATATTTACTTGTAGGTCCAACTAAATATAAACTAAAATATGATTTCAGAATCTGAAAAAATCAACATTAATTTATTTTCTGCTTTAGTTTTGGTGTGTATATGCAGCAGAGCTATGTTAGTACACTCTGGGGCAAAGTTTCATTTATAAAACATTCTTTAAAATTTACTGCTTCATATATTGCTTTTGAATGTTTAATGTCAGTCCTGTTTTTTTGCAGTAAAAATATTGTGTCTGCATATCTTCTTTGATAGCCTCAGTGTACATTATCTGTCATCTCAAGAGATTCAGATCCAGAATCAAATGACAATTTATGAGTCCATGGTCAAAAAAACTACACTCTGCAAATATGTGATTCACCATCAGCATTGATTTCAGTGCCTCATGTATGCCTAACTCTGTGCTGAATTGTGGTCATAATGTAAAGTGACCAACAGTGCAACTCAGAAGGGGATTGATTCCAAAGGCTGAGCAGTACAACAAAAAAGGCACGGCCTCTGGCTGCTTTAAGATGGATTTTTGCAGGCTGCATAACAACCAGGTGGGCCTGATCAAAAAACCTCACTGAAAGGGCTGGTCTAAATAACTTGGTCCTAAGGCATAAATAACTTGGTCCTAAGGCATAAGGGACGCGGGTGGCGCTGTGGGTAAAAGCCTCAGCGCCTAGGGCTTGCTGATCGAAAGGTCGGCGGTTCGAATCCCCGCGGCGGGGTGCGCTCCCGTTGTTCGGTCCCAGCGCCTGCCAACCTAGCAGTTCAAAAGCACCCCCGGGTGCAAGTAGATAAATAGGGACCGCTTACTAGCAGGAAGGTAAACGGCGTTTCCGTGTGCAGCTCTGGCTCGCCAGAGCAGCTTCTCACGCTGGCCACGTGACCCGGAAGTGTCTCCGGACAGCGCTGGCCCCCGGCCTCTTGAGTGAGATGGGCGCACAACCCTAGAGTCTGTCAAGACTGGCCCGTACGGGCAGGGGTCCCTTTACCTTTTAAGGCATTTATAGCTTTAAATCTTGGGGTTATCAAAGCATTTGCCATTGCAGCACAACATTTAACCAATAAACCCATATTTAAGCTTCAACACCCCCCCCCCACGCGCTCTAGAAAACAATAATGAGAAGGTACTTCATTTACTGTAAATAGATCACTAGCATAGCTTTCAAGCAGTCAAGCAGCTGTAATGTATTTAAAGTAAAGACTTCAGTGTTGTGTGTGTTCTTGGAGGACTCTGGGACTCCTCAGGAGCTGATCAAAAGTTCCTTAGTGAAAAGATCAATTATCCTGAAGAAGGACTTGCTCACTTCCAGTTTTCTCCTACAGTGCCCAAACATCAGTGGAGAGTTTGGTATGTTCTTTTAGGGTGAGCTCTCAGCTCACATCGGTTAGCACACAGCATAAGCCGAGTGTAAGGTTTAACCCACTTCCCAGAATCCCCTGCAACAGGTGTGCAAGGGGGGGTAAGCATACAGTTTGAGGCGGAAAAGCTTTCCTGAAACTAACACTTTTGGAAACCACAGTTGCAGTTCATCTCATGGTGGTCTGGCAGAGCACCCAAATGCTGTGCTTAGTCTAAGGCACAACTCTCATTGGAATGGTAAACCTGTATCGCTTCAGGTGGTGGATTGAATGTTCTTCCATAACCGTCCCTCAAAATTGCCTGAGGGAATTAGTTGGGTAGGGAGAGAGATTCCAGCCTAAACCTCTGTATGATGTTCTACTCTTCTGGGTACAGGGATGTGTTTTGTATGGAAAAGCATTCATTCATGAGAGCTCTCACCTGCAGTCTGAAGGGATACTACCCAACAACTTTAGACACCTCTGGTAAGAACCAGGATAAGAAAATCATGGAAATGAAGGGCCTTGCGCCTGAGAGAGAATGAGGACTAAGAAACATAAACAAAAGGAAGGTTTCAAGCTCGAATTGTGCCAATGATAAAGGAGATTTGCTTCATTAACCTCCAGATGACAGAAACCATGGGTGACAGCAGAAAAAGTAAGTTGAAACAGCTCAAGGAAAGATGACAACATGTCAGAAGCAAGATGAGATGTGACAGGAAAGAACTGAGGAAAATGGGGAGAGGGGGAGGAAACATGGAAGACAGAAGATGCAAATAAGAACTGACAGCAAAAAACTGCTTGGGATTGTAAATGAGCACAGTGGAAAGAGAAGAGGAACACTCATTGAGCTGGAACCACTGAATTATGGAATTAAGCCCCCAGAACTCTTAGCATAGCAATACTGTCTCCCAGTCAATAGATCAGGCCTCAATTTATTACACTGCATACATCTCTCTGCCTTTCTCAGCCTGTCCTTGTAGGATCCTTGTCGTTGACGCTGACTAGAAAATTAACCAACCCCTTTCTCTCCTTGTCTCTTCCTCTCTTTGTTAAATTAGTGAGAAAATGTAAATGTTATTTTCTCTCTCCCTGTCATCTCCTCACTGACTTGGTGAGACACTGGATGCTAATAGTGAGAAGATTTAATTCTTTCATTTTCTGCTCTTGCCTTGGAGGCTGGTGGCCCTTTGCAGGTGCTAATGGACTCTTTCATGCACACAAGTTATCAAGCACCAGTGCAATTACTTTCAGCAGTTTCCTGCCTAGCTTGTGCGAAGTATACGGAGAAATACTACAGTTGAAAGGTTGGTTCGATCTCACAGATAACTGTTGCTTGCTGTCTAAGTTCACTTAGGAAGCTATACTCAACTCATTCCCATTTTGAAGCACTGACAGAACTGAGAATATGCGGGAGAGAGTTCAGTCTCTGGGGTGCACCATAGAAATTAAAAAGGTATGTGCATAAAGGCTTTCTTTAAACCATTATCTGAAAATGTCCCTTCCCTATTATGGACCACATGGACACATACTAACAGAACTTTTGCTAAGCCACTGTAGGTCTCAGTTGATTTCAAGTCACTGACCAATAAAGTAAAATAAATTGTTTTATAGACTATAATTATTTCAAGATATAACCTTATATTTCTTAAAAACAACAACCCAACAATTTATTATACTGCTGACAATCACAGATGAGTCATTGTCCTAGAAAAATCACCAACTTTAACCTGCCAGCTGCCTTTAACAACCCCTTCCTCCAAGGTCCTGCACTCTTTCTGTGCCATGTTAATGATAGTTAATTCTTCCTTACCCCAGTGTCATACGTGTCTCAGGTAGAGAATGAGGATGCTCTTCGGGTTTTTTATTTGCCATGGGGGAGGGAATGCATGGGTTGCATTTGCCCAGACACTGAATACCATAAAACCATCCCACCTTCTTCGTTTGCTAGTACTAAGGAAAAGTGTCTCCTGTTTCATAGTGTCATGAATAAGCTCTTTCTGTGACTTCCTCACCTGAGTAAAATCAAACCTTTCTGTTCCTTTTCTGAGGGAAAGGCGGAGGCATCAGTGTATTCTTCTTACTTTTATAGCTCTGCACAATTTTTTTTAAAAAAACCTGTTTACTCAGAACCTCAGTCCCACTTAGTTCAATTGGACTTGCTCTGCGATGGGATCCCTCTTCACTCACTCTGTTGCCCAGCAAGAGTATCTGCTCAGTAACTCAGAAAAGGCTAAATTATATTTGTACTATACGGTGGTACCTCTGGTTACGTACTTAATTCATTCTGGAGGTCTGTTCTTAACCTGAAACTGTTCTTAACCTGAGGTACCACTTTAGCTAATGGGCCTCCTGCTGCCACCGCACGATTTCTGTTCTCATCCTGAAGCAAAGTTCTTAACCCAAGGTACTATTTCTGGGTTAGCGGAGTTTGTAACCTGAAGCGTATGTAACCCGAGGTACCACTGTATTTCTTTCCCCTTCCAAGCGGCTGGCTGGAATTTCTTCATCAAATCATTTCTTCCCCAATTCTCTTGGTGATTATCTGCTGGTGAGTGAAACCAGGATTTCTTTTTTTCTTATCAGGTAGGAAGAAGCTTTTATTCATTCGTTCATTTATTTATTACTATTATTTTGCATTGCTGGTTGCTGTTCCAGGTTATGGCAGTAATGAGTGAGTCGGCACAAATCAAGCAGTTTCTATCCCCTCTGCCATTTAAGCCTTTATTTTTAATTTTACTTTTTTCAAACCAGGTGTAGTTAGTATTGAGGTAATATGGGCACTCTGCATATGCTCCCAAGTATTCTCTTTAATTCCTGTATGCTTTCAGTCTTAACTCTTTTTCCCCCTCTAGCAGCTATTCCCTTTCATCACCCCGCATCATTTATTATTTACATGGTCACTATAAAAGCAGCATACAAAAATTAAAAGAGAAACAGATGCCCCTGCAGGCTTAACAAACAGGAAGCAGAGGAAATTGGGAGAGGAGGAGGTAGAATCAGGCTGCAGTTCGCCAGCTGGATCTAATGGTGATCAGGGTGGAGTAGAGATTTGAAGAAATGCAGCTGATGGGACTCAGGTAGGAAAATGGG
Source organism: Podarcis muralis (assembly GCF_964188315.1). NCBI lineage: Eukaryota > Metazoa > Chordata > Lepidosauria > Squamata > Lacertidae > Podarcis > Podarcis muralis. The sequence continues at coordinate 43,492,033 of NC_135658.1, forward strand.
AAAAAGAGAAAATCCACTTTATTAGTTGAGAAAAATAATAAGGATAAGAAGAACTATGGTTAAATGCCTTTCTTTCAAGCTCAAAACTTAGTAATGATTTGAAAAGTTTTGAGGGAAGGATGTTCTAGAGAACTATCGTGCACATTTTGCTTCGTAGTTGTGTCAGGGCTAGTTGCTGCTTTGGAAATAAGGAACAAACAGTGTAAAAGCAGAAACAGAATGGCCCCTTGGTAAATATAAACAATAACAAAAATTGAACTGTAGCTTGAAGTTGACGTTCCAGATGGGTTGTGGCTGTGAAGGAGTTCATGAAATACTAGAAGTTTCAGTTCTAAAATACTGTTCTCAAGTGGCTGTAGCACAGTTCACTGTTCATGGCATTAAATTGTTAAAGGGACCCATCTGACACGTTCTGGATTTTGTACAGTCCTTAAGAGGGAAGATGCTTTTGCTGACATTAGACCCGCTTCCCTATGATAGGTGATTTGGCTTACTGGACAGAACGATCTGGCCTGCTTAATATATTATTTGATTTATCCAAAACCAACCTTGTATAAGGTGGTTTTTGGTTTGGTCATGTTTATGCTTTCATAGGTGAAATGTTGGAGAGCCAGTGTGGTGTAGTGGTTAAGAGCGGTAGTCTCGTTATCTGGGGAACCGGGTTCGTGTCTCCGCTCCTCGACATGCAGCTGCTGGGTGACCTTGGGCCAGTCACACTTCTTTGAAGTCTCTCAGCCCCACTCACCTCACAGAGTGTTTGTTGTGGGGAAGGAAGGGAAAGGAGAATGTTAGCCGCTTTGAGACTCCTTAAAGGGAGTGAAAGGTGGGATATCAAATCCAAACTCTTCTTTTTCTTCTAGTTTTGAAATGGTGCAATCATTGATTGCAGCTTGTGGTTAGCCTAGAGAAATGTTAACCATGACTTGCTAAGCCAAGGCTTGGCTTTGCCAAGTGTGAGCTCACGCTTGAGCTAAGCCAAAGTTTGGTTTAGTGTGACCTGTGGATCAGGCCCTTAATATCTAAAACAGGTGGAGGAAAGGTCATCTTTCGGCTCACCCATGTCACATTTTAAATAACGCCTCCACTCATCCTGCTTTACAGTAAACCAGCTTGTAAAATAGTAATGTATGGTTTGGTTCTGTTCTCTTTATCTTACATTCTATTTGATATAAAAAAGGACATAAAGACAACAATGCTGTCTTTGGCTTAGGATGGTGTTCTAACCTTCTGTCTCAGACTACTGAATTATTTTCTTTTGTGTATTGTAATTGCTTCTTTACTAATACCCCTTTCCCCATTTTCTTAATGAGCATCTGGAGATACTAGTTTCATAGAATCATAGAGTGGGAAGAGACCACAAGGGCCATCAAGTCCAACCCCCTGCCAAGCAGGAAACACCATCAGAGCACTCCTGACATATGGTTGTCAAGCCTCTGCTTAAAGACCTCCAAAGAAGGAGACTCCACCACACTCCTTGGCAGCAAATTCCACTGTCGAACAGCTCTTACTGTCAGGAAGTTCTTCCTAATGTTTAGGTGGAATCTTCTTTCTTGTAGTTTGGATCCATTGCTCCGTGTCCGCTTCTCTGGAGCAGCAGAAAACAACCTTTCTCCCTCCTCTATGTGACATCCTTTTATATATTTGAACATGGCTATCATATCACCCCTTAACCTCCTCTTCTCCAGGCTAAACATGCCCAGCTCCCTTAGCCGTTCCTCATAAGGCATCATTTCCAGGCCTTTGACCATTTTGGTTGCCCTCCTCTGGACACGTTCCAGTTTGTCAGTGTCCTTCTTGAACTGTGGTGCCCAGAACTGGACACAGTACTCCAGGTGAGGTCTGACCAGAGCAGAATACAGTGGCACTATTACTTCCCTTGATCTAGATGCTATACTCCTATTGATGAGGCCCAGAATTGCATTGGCTTTTTTAGCTGCCGCGTCACACTGTTGGCTCATGTCAAGTTTGTGGTCAACCAAGACTCCTAGATCCTTTTCACATGTACTGCTCTCAAGCCAGGTGTCACCCATCTTGTATTTGTGCCTCTCATTTTTTTTGCCCAAGTGCAATACTTTACATTTCTCCCTGTTAAAATTCATCTTGTTTGTTTTGGCCCAGTTCTCTATTCTGTCAAGGTCGTTTTGAAGTGTGATCCTGTCCTCTGGGGTGTTAGCCACCCCTCCCAGTTTGGTGTCATCTGCAAATTTGATCAGGATGCCCTTGAGTCCATCATCCAAGTCGTTGATAAAGATGTTGAATAAGACCGGGCCCAAGACAGAACCCTGTGGCACCCCACTAGTCACTCTTCTCCAGGATGAAGAGGAACCATTGATGAGCACCCTTTGGGTTCGGTCAGTCAGCCAGTTACAAATCCACTGAGTGGTAGCATAGTCAAGACCGCATTTTACCAGCTTCTTTACAAGAATATCATGGGGCACCTTGTCAAATGCCTTGCTGAAATCAAGGTAGACTACATCCACTGCGTTCCCTTCATCTACCAGGCTTGTAATTCTGTCAAAAAACGAGATCAGGTTAGTCTGACATGACTTATTTTTCAGAAATCCATGCTGACTATTGGTGATCACAGCATTCCTTTCTAGGTGCTCACAGACTGTTTGCTTAATGATCTGCTCCAGAATCTTCCCTGGTATTGATGTCAGACTGACTGGGCGGTAATTATTTGGGTCCTCTCTTTTCCCCTTTTTGAAAATAGGGACAACATTTGCCCTCCTCCAGTCTGCCGGGACTTCGCCTGTTCTCCAGGAATTCTCAAAGATGACTGCCAGTGGTTCTGAAATCACATCTGCCAGTTCTTTTAATACTCTTGGATGCAGTTCATCTGGCCCTGGAGACTTGAATACATCTAGACTAGCCAAGTATTCTTGTACTATCTCCTTAGTTATTCTGGGCTGTGTTTCCTCTGCTGAATCATTTGCTCCAAATTCTTCAGGTCGGGCATTGTTTTCTTTATCAGAGAAGACTGAGGCAAAGAAGGCATTGAGGAGTTCAGCCCTTTCTGTGTCCCCTGTTTGCATTTCACCATCTTCTCCTCTGAGTGACCCCACGGTTTCTTTGTTCTTCCTTTTGCTACGAACATACCCATAAAAGCCTTTTTTGTTGCTTTTAACCTCTCTAGCAAGCCTGAGTTCATTTTGTGCTTTAGCTTTTCTGACTTTGTGTCTACACGTGCTGGCTATTTGTTTGAATTCCTCTTTGGTGGTTTCCCCCCTTTTCCACTTTTTGTACACATCCTTTTTTAATCTTAACTCAGTTAAAAGTTCTTTAGATAGCCACCCTGGCTTCTTTAGGCACCTTCCATGTTTCCGTCTCATTGGTATTGCCTGAAGTTGTGCTTTTACTATCTCCCTCTTAACAAACTCCCAGCCATCTTGAACTCCCTTTCCTTTTAGTATTACTGTCCATGGGATCTCACCCAGCACTTCCCTAAGCTTTATGAAGTCGGCTTTCTTAAAGTCGAGAAATTGAGTCCTAGTATGCTTGGCTGCTCCTTTCCGCTGTATAGTAAACTTCAGAAGAGCATGATCACTCGCGCCTAATGATCCTTCCACTTCTACCCCACTAACCAGGTCATCAACATTGGTTAGGACCAGATCTAAAATGGCTGTTCCTCTTGTTGCTTCTCCCACTTTCTGGACAATGAAGTTGTCTGCAAGGGCAGTGAGGAATCTGTTTGACCTTATGCTCTTGGCTGAGTTTGACATCCAACAAATATCCGGGTAATTGAAGTCCCCCATTACTACTATCTCCCTTCCTTTTGCATGCTTGGCCATCTGTTCCAGGAAAGCATCATCTATGTCCTCCGTTTGGCTTGGGGATCTATAGCAAACTCCCACAATGAGGTCACTGTTATTCTTCTCTCCCTTAATTTTGACCCAAATGCTCTCACTTTGGCTTTGAGGTTCTAAATCTTGGATCTCTTCACAGGTATACACATCCCTGACATATAACGCCACTCCTCCTCCTTTCTTGTCTGGTCTGTTTCTTTGAAATAGATTGTATCCCTCCATTATTACATTCCAATCGTGGGATTTATCCCACCAGGTTTCAGTGATTCCTATTATGTCATATTTAGTTTGCTGTACCAGGAGCTCAAGCTCATCTTGTTTATTTCCCATGCTTTGCGCATTAGTGTACAGACATTGAAGTCCATTAATCATTCCCCCGTGTCTCTTATTTAAGGATTTTCTCCTCCCACCACTAGGTCTGCATGCTCTTTGCTCCATTCGGTCTATGACATTTGGATGATCATCTTCATCAATTGATAGACTCCTAGCTTCAGGAGCACTGTCTCCCTCCCCCACATTAGTCAGTTTAAAGCCCTCCTGATGAGGTTTCTGAGATTTTTTGCAAAAACATTCCTCCCAACCGTTGTGAGGTGCAGCCCATCGCTTGCCAGAAGTCCATCTTCAAGAAACTGCATTCCGTGATCTAAGAATCCAAACCGTTCCTGTTTGCACCATTTGCGAAGCCAGTTGTTCACTTCCACTATTTTTCCCTCTCTCCCTGGGCCACGTCGTTCAACTGGGAGGACAGATAAGTGATAAGATACCATGCTAGAAATGCTTTTTTTGGGGGGGGGGTTCTTTTTTAAAAAAGGTAACTTTGGTAGGTTAAATAAAAGCAACAGCCTGGATATTTTAGAGAAATAATAGGCTAAGATAATGAGGTTTCAGAGGCAGCTCATGTGTGTATGATAATGACTTTTTCATGGGGATTTTTTTTTAGTATGCAGTGTCATATTGCGCTACTGCTGCCTGGTATTTTTTAACTATGAAAGCCTTCATTGAGATGACAGATAGTAGGATTCTTTCATGAGACTTGCCCTTGGATTAGAGGTCTCTTATTTGTTCACATTGATGTGATAAATGATAATGGTTCTTGAGGAACTGATACTGTTTATTGTGTTCACTGAGAGTCTTTCCTTTGCAATCACTTTTAAAAGAAAGGCAAACACAAACAGGTATTAAATCACTGCTGTGAAAGTTTCACTTAAAATTTTAAAAGCAGAATGATCTAAAACTCTTCCTTGGTTCTCGGTTCTTGCTTCCCATACATACTTGCTCCCTCTCTTTTTAATCTTTTTCTTAACGACCTCGCTTCTTTACTAAAACAGGTGGGTGCCCACAGCCCAAAACTCAACGCATCAAGCATTCCCATCCTTCTATACACTGATGATATGATCTTGCTTTCACGGACAAGAATTGGCCTAAAACGTTTGTTAAATTCCTGCATTGACTATCTGTCCAGAATGAAATTGTGCATCAACTTTGATAAAAGCAAAATAATGGTTTTTGGGAATTCACGCAAAAGCTATATTTGGGTATTTGGTGGAAAACACATCCACAGGTATTCAAATTCAACTACCTGGGGATCACATTCCATCATAGGCTTCTATGGTCCTCACACCGTGCAATGGCGGTGAATGCCAGTAAGATGTCTATGCAGGCCATAATGTGTTTCTTTATAATAAGAGGTAATTCGCATATCCCCTCTGCCCTCAAGGTCTTCAACGCCAAAGTTATAGCTCAATTGCTCTACGGAATTCCAGTCTGGCTACCAGGGTTTACCTAGCTGGTAGAACAAGTGCAGGCAACTTTCCTTTTTAAGATTTTTGCTGTCCCACGCTGTGTACCCTATGCAGCCTTGTGTCTAGAGGGAGGTCAACACAAGGTAGAGACCACAGTCTGGGTGATATTTCTTACATGCTGGTTAAACATCTGCCTCGCAACAGATAAAGATCCTCTCCTTAGTGAAGTTTTGCTAGATCCCTTTCCTTCCCCAGGGCTACAACGGTTTAACATAAAGGTACAGCAACTTGGGCTGTCAGTGGAATATTTGCGATCACTGTCCCCACCATCTGCCAAAGCTATAATAAAAACTAGGTTGTGGGACATTGAACGCCAGGAACTAACAGCAGCAGCAGCAGCAGAGAAAACATGCTCCCCTCTTAACTTTCAGCTTTCTTGGGCACATGAAATTAACCACAATTATCTTGAATTTTTGCTTAATCCTCAAGAAAGGAGGGCATTTTCACTGGCCAGGTTTAATTCAAATTCTTCAAACCTCCTATGGGGAAGGTTCTCAGGAATGGGGGATGAGAAAGAATTTGCCCATGTGAAGACCATCAGGTGGAAACTCTTACACATATGGTTCTTAGATGTAAACTATATGTTGATCTCCACCAGCAGTTCCTAGATCAACTCTGCATCCCCAAATGGAAACCAGAGTTAGAGGTCATACATTTTCTGGTATTGGGGAATAATCAGGAGCTCACCAAGTTAGTGGCTAAATATCTTTATCTGGTTTTTTTGTCGTTGAAACACTTTGCAGACGTCTGATCTCCCTGGAGACCTAGAGATGTAATGTTAGACTGCTTTGCCTCTTTCATTTGACAAATGTTTGGGTCACTGGGAAGGTGGTAATTCTGTATTGATTTGCTCTGGATGTTTGTAAAAAGGTAAAGGTAAAGGTACCCCAGCCCATACGGGCCAGCCGTGTCCGACTCTAGGGTTGTGCGCCCATCTCACTTAAGAGGCCGGGGGCCAGCGCTGTCCGGAGACACTTCCGGGTCACATGGCCAGCGTGACGAAGCTGCTCTGGATGTTTGTATGTGATGCCAATAAAAGGCTTGATGATGATACCTAGTTTTTGCCTCCTTGGTGACCTCAGAGTCTGCCTGAGGGGCTGACTCTAGATCTGTGATGATACCATTAAAACTGTTAATTATCATGTGTTGTACCTAGTTTGAATCTAATACCTGTGTCCTATCCCTTAGTCTTTATCTTCATTCATGAGATACACACTTTTAGAACAGCAGCACAATGATCATGCACAAGTCCAAAATAATCCAATGGAATACATGACTCACGTCCAGTGCCCTTCTAATAATATGAGCTTTGAGGTTGAGACCATTGTTAAGAATGTTAAGAGTCATTGTTAAGTTGAGAATGAAAGAGAACTGATTTTTGTTGGCATATAGTAACTGTCTTTGTATCGTGGCATTGCAATTTAGCAAATAATATATAATTTGGGAAGGTTTTCTCTTGGTTCTTCTCACCCTGTAGGTGTTACAATTAATTACAGCAGTGTTTTCTGCTTTGCAAGTACTATTATCGTTAATGATGATTGGTGTAGATAATTTTGCTAAGACTCCCAGATCCTAGCTTAGGGCTATCACTTTGATTTTAAAGTGTTGATTATTTCTTATCTAACTTTGAAAATGAGATTAGATACATTTAAACCGATGTTTCTTCTATTGTCTAAGTATGTAGATTTATATGGTAATTTAAAATCTGATAAGCTAGGAGTGGCATAATAAAGCAATCACAGTAGCTGACACATTCCAGAGAATCCAATTCAGTCTTGATTCAAATTGGGTGGGGGGTGGGGAATTACTACTGAATGCTAAAGAACCATGTATCATAGAAAACACTTTAAACTGATGTTATCCCTTGCAAGATACCAAATAGTCAGTTTTGGGTTTTCTGAAAGGTGCAGCTATGCATTTTATATGTCACTGGGCTCATAGCAACTGATAACACATTATAAACCAGGGTTGGCCTTCTAGAACTCTCATCAACCCTCCCTGTTGGCCATGCTGGCTAGGACTGATGCGAGCTATAGGCCCAACAACATCTTAAGGACCACAGGTTCCCAATCCTTATTATAAACCAAATATTATTGTTATGATTTATTATCCCCATTAAATAGAGAGTTCTTAAATAAGAAGAAACCAATGTATACTCATGGAGATAAATAAGTCTCTTCTTTTCAGTCTACCACATTGCAGTTACTGCAAAAATGAACAGCATGCAAGGCACTGGGCAGAGTGTAGAAATGATACCATCCCTGTCTGTAGGGCTTAAAATTGCTATCAAATAGCGCAGGTAGCCATATTGGTCCAAACTATGAGAAATCCAAAAGGATAATGCCTTTCGGCTCCTACAAACAAGTTTGTTGAGCATTCATTCATAGTTTGCCCAAAGCTTTCAAAGAAGTTACCGGTACATGGTGTCCATTTGTTCTGATTTGATTATAGGGAAGTTATAAATTTTCCTGTCAATCAGTTGTTATCCTATACTTTTTTTAAGTACATTTCCTATAACTTTGCAGACTGTAAAAAAGTATTTCTTTTTTAAAGTTAGTTTGTTGTACCAAACTGCTTTAAACCACCAAGCTAAATTTCTGGTATGCCAATGAAACCTTCTCACAAAATAGTGACAGTTATTAGGAGGTGACCTTTATTAGGATCAACCAAAACGTCAGAAAATAGAGATCCCACTTTTGAGTTCTCAATTACTCTTTAGGGCTGCATGTTTAGCAAAATGGTGTGGGGTGAATTGGGCGTGATGTTAAATCCCCAAGTCTGCAATTTGTAGCAAGAAAAGGTATAGGAAGTGTCCAACAGACAATTAGGTGCAAACAGATCTCAAGCTTGCTGGGATAAAGAAACAATGTATTTAGCCTATTATTTAAAAATATAAACTTTAGCGGTTAGTAAGTGGCATTGTTGCTAAATGGCACAAAAGCAGCCAATTATCATACTAAAGGTAAAGGTAAAGGTACCTCTGCCCGTACGGGCCAGTCTTACCAGACTCTAGGGTTGTGTGCTCATCTCACTCTATAGGCCGGGAGCCAGCGCTGTCCGCAGACACTTCCGGGTCACGTGGCCAGCGTGACGAAGCTGCATCTGGCGAGCCAGCGCAGCACACGGAACGCCGTTTACCTTCCCGCTGGTAAGCGGTCCCTATTTATCTACTTGCACCCGGAGGTGCTTGGTCCCAGCGCCTGCCAACCCAGCAGTTCGAAAGCACCCCCGGGTGCAAGTAGATAAATAGGGACCGCTTACCAGCGGGAAGGTAAACGGCGTTCCGTGTGCTGCGCTGGCTCGCCAGATGCAGCTTGTCACGCTGGCCACGTGACCCGGAAGTGTCTCCGGACAGCGCTGGCCCCCGGCCTCTTGAGTGAGATGGGCGCACAACCCCAGAGTCTGTCAAGACTGGCCCGTACGGGCAGGGGTACCTTTACCTTTTACCTTTACCCGGAGGTGCTTTCGAACTGCTAGGTTGGCAGGCGCTGGGACCGAATGACGGGAGCGCACCCCGCCGCGGGGATTTGAACTGCCGACCATGCGATTGGCAAGTCCTAGGCGCTGAGGTTTTACCCACAGCGCCACCCGTAAATAATAATAATAATAATAATAATAATAATAATAATAATAATAATAATTTATTATTTGTACCCCGCCCATCTGGCTGGGTTTCCCCAGCCACTCTGGACGGCTTCCATAGAAACCAAAAAACACTAAAATCACACATTAAAAATTTCCCTGAACAGGGCTGCCTTAAGATGTCTTCTGAATGTCAGGTAGTTGTTTATTTCTTTGACATCTGATGGGAGGGCGTTCCACAGGGCAGGTTATCATACTAACATTACATAAAACGGTGCCTATGACTGGAGGGTGACTCCAAGTAGGTATAGTAAGAATCGTTTTCCCATTTGCACTGCACTGCTCTTCATGCTTGATATTTAAGGACTGCTCATTATTGCAAAGAGTGCATGGGCCAAGTTGTTTGTATCCTTTGGCTTGCCATTCTACAGCACCAAGCTAGTGCTGACTTGGTTGGGAACTCCAGTTCCAGCAGATTGTGAAGCTTGCACATTGTGAGTTGCACCGTGAACTACCTTTATTGAGTTTGTCCATGCAAAGAACTATTTGTCCCTCTCCCTTCTTCCTATGTCATTTCCTTGGTCCCCTCCTTGTCTCCCCCCCCCCCTTTTTCCCACGAGAAGCAATGGCGGTTGATGCATAATAGCTTTTGCTACATATTGCCACAACATAATATTACTAAGATTGAAAAAATTAAAAAAGAATTGGTTTTCTATGCTCTTCTACCTACCAGCATGCCTAGTTTTGCCAGAAAGGAGTGAAGACAAACATGAATAGAGCTTGCACATGGCGAGCCTTATGCCTTTCAACAGCCTCCTCTCTTTTCTCCCGCATATCAGAGATCTCTGTGATTCACTTAGTTATGTAATCCATATTTTATAACTGAATTGTGATCAAACAATATTGTAACCATTGTTCTTGCTGCTTTTACATCTTCACAGCAGACCCTGCAATAACTTTAGACAGCTGAGTTAGATTGTTTTTCTTAAATCTCTTTTCAGGCTGTACATGCTGATTAGTTAAGATAAAGATAAAGAGGTTACAGTCTTGGAAGAAAGCCCCATTTCTCTGTTTGGGCGGAGAGCATGAATTAATAAGACTTCATTCCTCTTAGTTAATGCCTGGTAACTGCTGTAGGAAGGGGAAATTTGGCATGAAGAAAGTTTTTTTTAAAAAAAAAGTGTGTGTGGCTTCCTGAAAACTGTTTTAATTGCTTCAGAAGCAGATCATCCAAAGGCATTCACTCCCCCGCCACAATATATATATACACACACCCTCCTCCTTGCAGTTTTAAAGCATTCCACAGACACAGAAAAATAGTCTTTTAAAGATGGACATAAGATTTGAAATGTCAGTCGGAACATATCCAAGGCTGTCAGCTCCAAACCTGAAAGATAAGTTCTCTTGTTGAAGATAAGAACTAAGGATTGTTGTTTTTTATTCTTCCAAAAAGAACGTTTTGAATTGGGACAAAAATACAGGATACTTACATGGGTGTTCTTGAACAAAGTTCCAGGCTGGAGCCATTAATAATTTTATATTAGTGGATGCTGTTAGAGTTAGTCACATGGTTCAAATGTGTTGCCAAATAATACTACTTAGAAAAGCTGCAGGTGCTCTGAAGTCCAGGACTAAATGTTCTGAAGCAGATTTGCCAACTGCAGGGCTGAATATCCCTCGTTGAATAAGTGCCTGTTACAGATTGTAAAGCTCAGATGTTGTGTTAAAAGAGAAATAGGTTGCACATTAAGGCTGTGCTGAATTCTTGGGGTGGGCTTTTTTCTTTTTTCAAATGTTTGGCCTCCCACAAAACAAGCATTCTCCCCCCCTTTTTTTTGTGGGGCACAAGAGACATTCGCAGAAACATTTGTAAGACCTGGTAGGGTGGATGAAGCTACCTTTTTTTACATTAACAAACTCTTCGCAGCCAGCTTCTAGCCAGACAATTCTTCTTCCTGGAATCATCATGTGACCATGCAGTGTCATGTGGCCCACCTAATCATTCCAGGAAGAGCTCCACGCTGGAAGCTGATTGCAAATTAAGTGTGAGGCTTTCTGTACTGTAAAGAGTAGTTTCTTGCTGCATCCAATTAAGCTACTCCAGTTCTTTTGGCCAGAAGATTGAGAAGACCTATAGCTGAGTCTGTCCTTGATGCCACTGTTGGTAATATATTTTTCATAATTATGAGTATGGGCTAACCGTGCTTTTAGAGTTGAATAATTCGTTTCTTCTTTATACTTTGTGAAACGCATAGGGTGTACCCTCTACTCTGGAGCTATTAGTGCCACCCTTATCGCATTGTTAGCAAAAACCCATTTCAAATTTGACAGCATTCCTCGTATATCTTCAGCAGAAAGATGTTCCCTCAGTATACATTAGCATTTTTTGTACATCTTCATAAACAAAACACTCATTCAGTGTTCCTCTGCTTTCTCCATATGGCCTGAGCAGAGAAAGTTTTGCTTGGCAATTATCTTGTTTTCCGAGTATTTTTCATAAGCGTTTGCCTTGGCATCCATCAGTTTTATGTGTATCTTCTTAGAAAGTAAGATGTCTGCTCAGCATTCATTGACATACAGAACACAGTCTCATTACAGGACAAAGGATGAGCTATGCATAAAGTCAAATATCAAATTAGCATTACAGGAAGTTTTTGCTGTGCTCTGAATATATCATTAGTATAAGTAGTTAACAAAAAGTTCCTCACACAACCAGCAATTGTGATAGGTAATTAAGACTCTTATATTCTGCAGTCACGCACTGAGCTCCATTAATGCACTGTATCCTAGATATGCCCTATTCCAGCATATGAGATATGAAGCTGCCTTATACTGAGTCACTCCATTGGTCATCTCACTCAGTATTATTTGATCTCATTGGCGGCAACTCTCCAGGGGCTCATACAGGGATTGAAATGAAAGGGGTTTTGCAGTTTTGAAAATTGGTAATTAATCACTGAAATTTTAAGAGACCCAGTGTGGTGTAGTGGTTAAGAGTGGTAGACTCGTAATCTGGTGAACCGGGTTCGCGTCTCCACTCCTCCACATGCAGTTGCTGGGTGACCTTGGGCTAGTCACACTTCTCTGAAGTCTCTCAGCCCCACTCACCTCACAGAGTGTTTGTTGTGGGGGAGGAAGGGAAAGGAGATTGTTAGCCGCTTTGAGACTCCTTAGGGTAGTGATAAAGCGGGATATCAAATCCAAACTCTTCTTCTTCTTCTTCTTCTTAAGCGGTTCAATCCATCTTGATTCAAAATGGTGTCCAGTTGTATCCAAACATATATGGAAACCTGCTCAGGAACAGTCAGGCAAATTTTGGTTAGAATATCTTAAGAGGTGTCCAAATGCATTATGAACAAATAACTTTCCAAAATACATGATAGATTATACTGTATCTGGCTTATTTGTAATGAGTAAATCAAACCTCAGTTGTCAAACATAATCCATTCCGGAAGCCCGTTTGGCTTCTGAAACGTTCGACAACCGAGACAAGGCTTCTGATTGGTTGCAAGAGCTTCCTGCACTCAAGCGGAAGCCTCATCGGACATTCAGCTTCCTAAAAACATTTGAAAACCGGAGCATTTACTTCCAGGTTTTTGGAGTTCAGGAGCTGAAACATTCGAAAACAGAGCCGTTCGGGAGCCGAGGTTTGACTGTATATGTTTTTAATGTTTATTATTTAGCAACTTTTTGATTAGTGTGGTTATCTTGGAAGACAATTGTTTTAAAAGGCAGCTTAGAAATATTTGAAATAAAACAAACAGAACAAGCACCTGCCAAGTTTCAAATGGCAGCATATTTACAGCAGCACTATAAATTATCTTCTGATATATGGAATGGTGTTACTGTCTTGGGGGCGAGGGAGAAATTAGAATACACTGCAGTCAGTTCTAGCAGTATGGAATATCCTGTTATCTTTGGATTTAGGACAAGCCCTCCACAAATGACAATATGATCCAACTTTACCATAATGTTTCTTATAGAACTTTGGACTGTTTACAAATATAATGTAACCCTATTATGTGTCAAATACCAATGCCCGAAACCCTTAAAAGGTAATCCTTTGATGTTAACCTAGGACAATTGGAAGATGAAATTGCAGGCTACATTTCTGGGTCAAGATTAGAACCAATATAGGCTGTCTTTTTAATATAAATTGGATCTTTGGCCCAGACATAGGAGCCCCATAACTTAGCGTAGAAACACTAAAAAATATAGTACATCTGCTTGCAATAAGATTTTCAGAGTTATAGCTATAATCTCTATATATATCAATATATCTATAATCTAGTTATAATGAAGTAAATGTTGTATTTGGAAGGATCAGGGGTTTTTACACTTACCAGGTTTAAATTATAGTTTCTGTTACAAAAAAACAAACCAAAAATGGAATCTTGTCAAATTTTCGTGGCTGAGATCTGTTTACCGATACATAATTTAGAGACATAATTTAGAGTTTACGAATTTAATCCGTTCCAGAAGTCCATTCTTAAACCAAAACCATTCTTAAACCGAGGCGTGCTTTCCCTAATGAGGCCTCTTACTGCTGGTGTCCTTCCACCATTCGGATTCTGTTCTTAGACTGAGATAAAGTTTGCAAACTGGGACACAACCTCCGGTTTTGCGGAGTCATAAACTGAATTGTTCATAAACAATACTGTTCTTAAACCGAGGTACCGCTGTATAGTGTCTTGCTAAATGCCACATAATCTGGCAGTATTTAACCCAGATTCCAAATCCACAAATGCCAAAATATCAGTTGGTTTTCACTGATTATTTTAGGGGCTGTTTCTTCTGTATTACACTTGACTCCCACACCTCTGGAGGTCGCATGGCTTCCTCTGATGACGCTCTCATAATGTAGAAACACTGAGAGGAATCAGATGTGGGGAGATATCTAGTGGTAGTCATACTCAGAGTAGACCTACAAAATTAATAACTCTTCTACTGCTTTCAGTGGGTCTACTCTGAGAACGATTTAGTTATACATTAACCCATAGGTACTTCCCACACTACCTTGAAACCTTGCAGTTGGTGACACTCATGTAGCTGCAAAACTGATTCCTCTCAAGTGACCTTGGAATTCTTAAAATACCAGAACACCATGGGATGCAGACCTGCTACAGCATCTCTCACATTGCGGACTTAATGTACAAATGGGCTCTTCATTGTCTTATGTTTCTGCTCCATATAACAAGAACTAAGGGATAAGTATCACTTTGTGGACTTTCAACTTTGGTACGTAGCTTAATATCCTTATTCTCAATTAGGCTTGTTCTAATTGAGAAAATAGAAATTTTCAGATCAAATTATAAATGCGGTATATTCATTAATACATACATACAGGACAAATGTTTGGCAAACTAAACATTTATCCTGTATGTATGTATTAATGAATATAACACGTTTATAATTTGATCTGAACATTTTTGCTTGTTGAGCAGAGATTTTAACATAATTCTCTGGTTTATCTTATGCCAAATTTGATTACATCCCTTGAACATTAGTTTCAGAAGGCTCACTGGTCCAGGAGACGGCTAATTAAATACGTTTGACACTTGTTCAGATAAAATGTGAATTTCATGTTCCGTTTTTTGTATTTTAGGAGCATCCTATGCCCTTTTGTTTATATTTTTGTATACAGCAAGAAGTTCATTTTGTAACATGAACTCAGCACAAGTTTGGGGGGAGAGGAAGGAAGACAACCTTTGCATTATTATTAAGCACCGTTTGGTTTTCTAAGATTAGCACCCTGATCCAAGCAATGCCGACAAACCCTTATACCATTCAGCTGCTTAGAAAGGGCCCTCTGCAATGACACTGTCTGTTATAGCCTCACAGCACAAACACATCTTGTTGGCCAATATTTCTCCCTCAGTTAATGTGAACAACTGCCTCTGAAAAGATCACAGTCATAATAGATGCTCACTAGTAAGTCGGAAGGCATGTTCAGCTATGAATATGCAAACAGAAAACAGCAGGGGACTGCACACAAATATAGCGACTCAGAGGAGAAACTGTGAAATTCAGGATCTGGCAGAGTATCTGATAAACAATGTGACATAAATTTACACTGTAAGAAAGTAGAAAAACTGGAATTTTAATGAATTATACTTTCCCAATCCACTTACACTTACACATTGTCTGGTATTGTGCAGTAATATGCATGGAATATTTTTTACCATGCTGACTATCTAGGTGGCTTCAGATATGTTTTTCTTCTTGAAATTTACCTCTGGCCCATGTCATATTACTGTATTACTGAAATCATTTTCTACAGGACTTCAAGCAATTTGCACGTATGTGTGGTTGTATATGTGATATATAGATATGTATGTGTATGTATTCACCATTATTTATTCAATTAATATTGAAAATAAGTTGCAGTGGCAATGAAAAGCTGTGTTAACTTTTAATTAGCATGTATATGGTGCTTTAGAAAGTCTCAGGAATTTATAGCCCTGTGAAGTAGGGCTACAGATATAAGGTTGAAGTTGACAGGTTGTGAAGAGCTATCCCTAGTAGGTTCATATCTGAAGCAGAATTTGAACTGGTAGCTTCCATGCTTACTTCTCAGTTCTTTGAGGAAACTGAATGCAACAGTTGTTTTCTCATGTGGGTCCCAGGTATCTCAATGGTATTCTAGTAGGACAGAGTCAAGACGTGTAGTTGGGTTTTGTTTCTGAATTATGACACATTTTGGGGGGGGGGGGGACTGAAAGACTAAGAGAACGTATGAGTCAAATATAAGGGTACAGAATATTGAATTGCCCACAACCTCTGGCAACCTTTTGTTTTCTAGGTTAGAGATAGCTCTGCTCAAGTATATGGGCCATCTGTCCATCTATGTATAACATAAGATGCAGATTTTTGTAAGCGACTGCTGTTCCAGAGATTCCATTTCCACAAATGGGAGGGAGTGTTTAGTGGTTCCACTCAACAAAGATGATAAAAATCAGTTTCAAACTGATTCCTAATTTTGATTTAATAATGTGTGCCATAATTTGCAACATTAATTCTGATTGTTCACTCCAGTGTTTTTTAAGTTTAGAAGGGCCATTAGACACTTCCCTTCATTTGTTAGAAATCTCTCATTAAAGCAAGGCATGGTGTCATTATTACTGCCTCTGCAGCCTGCAGTAAGTGTTACAAAGTGCCCTCCACATTTAAAATGTGATGAATTACACCTATCAGGTCAGGTAACATGCTATAACTGCTCTAATTCACTTTGCAGCCTACAAGTCCAATGCCAGTTCAGAATTTCTGCAGAACCCAGTAAATCAAGCAGAAATCTCTGCACAAGATAAAACACTCTAGGGATATAAATCTGGTGAAATGTGTGTCTAAAAAGTGACTTCGTAAAAAAATAACCCCTTCATTCTCAATTTTTGAAATTAAATATATTTTATTTTCAAACAGAATTTATACCTGTTTGGATCAGTGGCGTAGCGTGGGGGGTGCAGGGGGGGCCGGCCACACCGGGCGCAACATCTGGGGTTAGGGCAAATCCACAGGTTAGGGGGCGCAAATCCACGGGTTAGGGGGCGCAAATTACTTGCCTTGCCCCGGGTGCTGACAACCCACGCTACGCCACTGGTTTGGATTCGGGGCTGTAATATGCAATGCAGCTTAATACTCATAACTTTGTAACTAACTGTAACTTAGGGCAATGCCTACTAGTTGCCATTTTGGGGAAGGTGATAAGTTACTAGAGCTATGTGTTCTCACACTTGTAGTCATCAAAGGGAATGATTCTTCCTGGGTTTAATTCAGAAAATATAAGTTACTGTCTTATCTTTACCAATAGATCTAGAAAGAGGCAGTCTGGAAAAGTGAAGCTTTGTGTGTTCCTGCCTTTAGGATTTGAAAGCATTTCAATTTGCCATATTAGGTTTCAGTATTGACGACTGATCTGATGGTTCTAATGTTGACTTTAGAGCCATTCAGGGATGTGAGACCAGGTAGCTTGGTAATTTTAACAGACACTTTCTAAGGACTGTTGGCTGCAGAATGGAATATGGTCCCTGTATACTTAGTGGGCCTTTGGATCCAGTTTTGTTGGATTCCAGCCCATGAGGAAATTCAAGGTAATGAGATAGCAGATCAGGCCATCAAGGATACTTTGGGCCATAAATAAATTGATATTAAATTGCCTTGGTCTTCCCACTGTTGGGATAATCAGGGCCAAAGATGTTTGAAAATGGGTGTCAGGAGCAGGGGTGTGTATTCCTTTTGTCCAAATTTTGGAGAATTTTTGTTTTTTTAATCAGCCGATGGAGGTGAGATAAGTTGGCCTGTTGTGGTTTTGACAGTGCATCTGTGCTCTTTGGAGTACCGTAATTTGTCTAACATATATTGGGAGAACTGATTCTGGCCTTAGTGAACTATGTTCAGTGGAGTAAACTGCTATTACAGGGATGAGGGAATTTCTCCTTTGCACAATGAATGAGTTGGGTGTTGTGATTTCATCAGCAGATAATGCCTTTTAGGATTAAAAAAAAAACCTTTGGGGTTCAGTGCTGGCAGTTTTGTGGACCTTCTTGCAGGTTAACAGAATTTATGACAGACTTTAACTGAGAAGCATAGAAACGGGGAGGAATGGCTGCTGTTACCTAAATGGCTGAACCAGTGAGTACATGCCCTAGGCTCCTGTGAGGTGTCATGAGGCATCTCCAACTGGGAAACTAGTGAATGGCACTGCTGGTGTCTGCTTCTTCTAGTACCTTAGGAACATAAGAGAAGCCCTGTTGGTTCAGGTGAAAGGCCAGTCTAGTCCATCATTGTGTTCATATGGTGACAACAAATATGCCTAAGTAGGAAGTCCACAATTAGGGCATGAATGCAACAGTGCTCTCCCAGCTTGTGATTTCTAGCAACTGGCATTCAGAAGCAGAGGGCCCTCTTGGTAGTAGCGCCTGCCCTGTGGAACGCCCTCCCATCAGATGTCAAAGAAATAAACAACTATCTGACTTTTAGAAGACATCTGAAGGCAGCCCTGTTTAGGGAAATTTTTAACGTCTGATGTGCTACAATATTTATATGTGCTGTAAGCTGCACAGAATGGCTGGGGAAACCCAGCCAGACGGGCGGGGTATAAATAATAAAATTATTATTATTACTGCCTCAGACTGTGGAGGTGAAACATAGCTTTTGTGGCCAGTAGCATTTAATACCTTTGCAAATGAGAACACAGGAGCATCATAAGTTCTTTCACACACTTTCTGGAGTCAAGCCATGCCTATTGCAGTGGAAGAAAGTATTTGCATCAAGGCAGGGAATTCTTTTACATACAGAAATTTCTGTGAAAGTGGTGCAAGAATAAAGGTAACTAATTTGCCTAATCTACTTCCATCCTTTTAAGGCATGGTTCCTCAACCTTGACCCGCCAGATGTTTTTGGCCTACAACGCCCATGAACCCTAGCTAGCAGGACCAGTGGTCAGGGATGATGGGAACTGTAGTCTCAAAACATCTGAAGGGCCAAGGTTGAGGAAGCCTGTTTTAAGGCATATGTATGGGTAAAATTTCAGTGACAACATCAAAGAGCCTACATATTTTATGAGCTAACATTTTTATCTTAAAGTTCAGAAATTTCATAAAGATGCTATTTTTGGCCTGTGCTAACTATTAAAATATTCAAATTTTGTGCACAGTTTGCAACCTTGTACAGCTGAAGCTGTATGGGAGTAAATGAAGGGTGCAGATGCGCTTCATAACAGAGAGATGGTATGAATAATCAGCAGTACACAAAACGCATAGTAGATTTACAGGGTGGGGAGGGTGGGGGGGGGAGTGGGAGAAAGACATTGAATAAAAATGACAACTCCTAATTTTGATGTTTAATGCAATAAAAAAGGTACTTCATTTCTCCCCCAAAAGATGCTTTCTTAAGGGGGAAAAGTTCCTTTGTTGCTAATTATAAATTTAAAGGAACTTTTTCCTGTCAAAAATTGAACCATAATTCTCTGCAGGAGTTCCTAACTATTTAGCATAAATGTCACTCCAGGCTCTTTCTGAATTATTGGTATACTTATTCCCTTGAAAGATTTTTGAAATGACATCTTTTTAAATTCCTTAAATGGTGCCTTTTTTTAAAAAAAGAACTTGCTATTTAAAAATATTTTAATGGAATAAACGTTCCGATAGTTTGAATCTGTTTTCAGTTGAAAACCACAAGTTTGAAAACTATAAATAAACAAAATATTCTATCCTGGCTCCTACCTGGTGACGAATGCAAACTCAGGTGATGATTTTTCCGGAAAGCTTTAATGCTGAGATTAGTGCAATACATATGCAAAAACACTAATTAAACACACAGCAGGCAATACATATATCTGCTCAAAAGCACACTTATGCTAAGGCACAACAAGTTATATGGCTACTCAAGCAATGGTATTGATCTAAGATGTGCTTGCATTTCTCTTATAAAGAAATTGGGTGGGCACAACTTAGCTCAGCAAGCAGTTTTGTTCCTTTGCAAGCCATCTAGCATTCTGCCTTGAAGGCTGGACCTTCTCTACCTCTTCACGTCTCTGCTGGTATCTCCAGGACCTAGGTGAAGAGGAGGTATGGCCATCTGTCATGGATGCTTTAGTTGAGATTCCTGCATTGCAGGGAGCTGGACTAGATGACCCATTGTGTCCCTTCCAACCATGGGCATAGTCAAGAGGGGGCAGCTGCCACCCCTAAATCAATAAAAATAAATAAAAATACATAGCTAACTTAGGTTCTCTCCCCCCGCCCCAAAAAAATCCTGGCTATGCCCATGCTTTCAACTCTATACTTTTATGGGTCTATGATTCTAAGCTGTTACTAAAGTAATGGCCCCTTCTCTATACTTGCTCTGGTTTATTTTTCACATCTACAGTCTGTCTCACTCTTTCTGTTAGAGATTCAGGTGACATAAAGAAGGACTCTCCAGGTTAGCTTGAGGAGGTGTAAGTAGCTCAGGTGAGGTTCTTGGCAAGCAGGGGTTCAGACCCAAATCTCCTATCTACAAGTCACAGGCTGTAACCACTGTGCAAGGCTTTGCCAAGCTGGTGCTCTCTAGATGTTTGGGATGGCAAGTCCCATCAGACCCGACTGATCCCAAACATTTGGAGGGCATCAGGTTGCTGTAGGAAGCTGTACGCTATTCTGTTATCAGTTGCTTTGTAGTTCCGTGAGTCAGATTTAAGTTTGACTTTGCTGATATGGCAAAGGCCTTATTTCCATGCAGTTCCCTTAAACATAGCATCAGGAGGAAGCCTTTCATGTAGGAGAAGCCAGTTTTACAAACCAAGCCAGGAACAGGTGTTTTGCAAAAAAATAAAATAAAACTAAAACCTACTTCAACTTTTTCAATATGTTTGAGAATCATGATCCTGTGAAACATTTTTAATAGAAATACTGTAGGGGAGAGAAACGGCACAGCAGAAAGGCACAAGTTAATCAAAACTCTCAGATGAAAAGTTACTGATCCTAAAAAAAAAAAGTCTAGTAACTTCTAGTTTTTCTCTGATCCATGTGTGACTTTTCTATTTAATTTGCTTAAGCTTGGCAAAGGTGGACAAGGAAGAAAGGTTTTATGAGAGAGATTATTTTACGGCGACACAACCAGATTGAGTCATTTGGAAAGCTTTAGCTTTACACTGTGGAAGTATTTCTGCATTAGATTCAGCTGCAGAGAAGGCAGCTATGTAACTTTTTTTGTCGTCTTTTAATAGAAACGGAACCATTTAGCACAATCTAGAAGACAAGGCACAAGCTGCGCCATCAGCTGTTCCTTGTTCTATGCAGTCCAAAATTCTGTTCTCGCAGTGGCCAGCCAGATACCTATAGAGAAGCCTGCATGCAGGAGAATGAGCGCAGTAGCACTCTCCCGCTTGTGGTCTCCAGCAACTGGTATTCAGAGACACAAAGACACTGATATGGCAGGCAGTACATGGCCATTGTGGCTAGTAGTCACTAATATCCTCCATGAATTGGTCTAATTGGTCTAATCCCCTTTTAAAGCCGTCCACTACCATCTTGTGGTGGGGAATTCCATAGTTTAGTAATGCAGTATGCATTGGTCTGTTCTGAGTGAGCAAATTTTCTACCCACTTGTTTCACACCGTAATTGTATACACTTCTGTCATGCCCCCCCCAACCCCCCCCACCAATAAATCTATAAACATTTCCTAATAGGAGAATTGCTTTAGCCACATGATCATTAAAGGTAAAGGTAAAGTACCCCTGCCCGTACGGGCCAGTCTTGACAGACTCTAGGGTTGTGCGCCCATCTCACTCAAGAGGCCGGGGGCCAGCGCTGTCTGGAGACACTTCCGGGTCACGTGGCCAGCGTGACATCGCTGCTCTGGCAAGCCAGAGCCGCACACGGAAACGCCGTTTACCTTCCCGCTAGTAAGCGGTCCCTATTTATCTATTTGCACCCGGGGGTGCTTTCGAACTGCTAGGTTGGCAGGCGCTGGGACCGAGCGACAGGAGCGCACCCCGCCGCGGGGATTCGAACTGCCGACCTTTCAATCGGCAAGCTCTAGGCGCTGAGGCTTTTACCTACAGTGCCACCCACGTCCCTACATGATCATTAGGGGAATAATTAATGTATTACACTTCTGGGAGTGGAATGAGGAGGCAAATTGTAGAGGTAACTAGCCAAGGGCCACTTTTTCCAATTAAAACAGAAAAATAATTCTCAAGTGATGTTCCAGAGCATACTTGTAGTTCTTGTGAAAAAACCTACCACTAAGTCACATGAGAAATAAAGCAGTTAACACTGAGTGCTTCTCTGCCATCCCACAGAGGAACCAACCCTTCCTGGGTTATTTTTCAACTCAGCTTCTCTGTACAGATGCTCATCATTCTTCGGTGCAGCTCAAATCAGGTGTACAGTGGTACCTCGGGTTACAGACGCTTCGGGTTACAGACACTTCAGGTTACAGACTCGGCTAACCCAGAAATAGTACTTCGGGTTAAGAACTTTGCTTCAGGATGAGAACAGAAATCGCGCAGCAGTGACTTGGTGGCAGCGGGAGGCCCCATTAGCTAAAGTGGTACCTCAGGTTAAGAACAGTTTCAGGTTAAGAACGGACCTCCGGAACGAATTAAGTTCTTAACCTGAGGTACCACTGTACTTGAATTGTTCAATCACTCATGCTGCAGAGGCATTACCTGCTTTCAAAGCAGAAGTGACATGTATGGTGGGGAGGAGCCACTACATTACATTCCTGGCAGGCAGGTTGCTTACTGAAAGGGGGAGGGGATGTCTGTGGGGAGGAAGTGTGCTTTGGGGACCAATCTGCTGGTGTATTTTCACCACTCTGACCTCACTGCCACCTCATCCCTTCCCCTCGCACCCCCAGTAAGCAACAGCAACCTATCTGCTGGGAAGCTATGTTGAACTACTGTCTCATCCGGTGAACTACTTCTGCTTCAAAGGAATCACATCCTCCCTAGCAGTGTTGATTGGTCATTTTGTTCTCTGGCATGAAGCCAGAATTGCACCCCCCCCTCCTGCTACAGCCAATATTTTTTATAGTTTACTCCACCATTCAGATAGTGTATCCACTTTTTCTCCATGTGTTTAGCTTATGTATCAGCATCAGGTGAATTAATTGGATCGAGTTGTAAAACATTTCTTGGACTATAGTACTGCAGACTGTGTTGTATGTGTGCTGCACATTTAACTATCCCTCTCTTATTAAATATAATGCTTCTAGTACCTCTTCTTCTTCCTCCTCCTTCTTCTCCTCCACCTTATTATTGTTATTTCTGCCTCCTTCCTTCTGAAGGAGCCCAGGGCAGCAATTTACAAAATAATGAAACAATTAAAAATGAAAAAAACCAACAACAACAACCCCTGAATGTGGGGTTTTTTAACCAATGGAATGAATTAATTTTGTCTTCTTAAAGTTCAGATAACGCTACTTTGTTACATCTGCAATTTTTCATATTTTATTCGTTGCCTGATAAAATTTAATTAGGTTTTATTACCTTGTGTAGTGATCAAATGCTTCTTTAGGCTTGCATGTTACTGATTAGAAATACAGTGTAAATGAGCCGTTAACTGACGCTAAAGAACTGCTGTGATGAATTTGACCAGAGCTGCACTTACTTTTATTTATTATTATTTATTGAATTTATATACCACCCTGTACCTGAAGGTCTCAGGGCGGTTCACAGAATAAAATCAAAATACAAAACTACAAAATTAATAATCAAAATAAAAACAACCCAATAACCCGCCCCCAAATAAAAAACAACCTCACATTTTAAAGGGCATAGGATGTCAATCAAATCATCTAAAGGCCTGGTTAAAAAGGAACATTTTTGCCTGGCGCCTAAAGGTGTATAATGAAGGCGCCAGGAGAACTTCCCTGGGGAGAGCATTCCACTTACTTGTTTCTCTTTCTTGCCACCTTTTGCTCTTTGTTACTTTGTGCTGGCTTATTATTCCAGTCTAAAGTAAACCAAGAGTCTTGCTTAATATTGTTAAAAATAGTAGACTACTCTTCATTTAGACCTAATGGTGATGGTGATGGTGATGTTGTTGTTGTTGTTTAGTCGTTTAGTCGTGTCCGACTCTTCATGACCCCATGGACCAGAGCACGCCAGGCACTTCTGTCTTCCACTGCCTCCCGCAGTTTGGTCAAACTCATGCTGGTAGCTTCGAGAACACTATCCAACCATCTCTGTCATCTCCTTCTCTTTGTGCCCTCCATCTTTCCCAACATCAGGGTCTTTTCCAGGGAGTCTTCTCTTCTCATGAGGTGGCCAAAGTATTGGAGCCTCAGCTTCAGGATCTGTCCTTCCAGTGAGCACTCAGAGCTGATTTCCTTCAGAATGGATAGGTTTGATCTTCTTGCAGTCCACGGGACTCTCAAGAGTCTCCTCCAGCACCATAATTCAAAAGCATCAATTCTTCAGCGATCAGCCTTCTTTATGGTCCAGCTCTCACTTCCATAGATCACTACTGGGAAAACCATACGGACCTTTGTTGGCAAGGTGATGTCTCTGCTTTTAAAGATGCTGTCTAGGTTTGTCATTGTTTTTCTCCCAAGAAGCAGGCGTCTTTTAATTTCGTGACTGCTGTCACCATCTGCAGTGATCATGGAGCCCAAGAAAGTAAAATCTCTCACTGCCTCCATTTCTTCCCCTTCTATTTGCCAGGAGGTGATGGGCCCAGTGGTCATCACATCTCCATAGCAAGGCAGTGATCCATGAAGGGGGCCAATGGTGATAGCTGGTGCCCATTGGCATTGGTGGGGCAGAAGTCAGGGCGACCTACACTAGGTGGAACCGGAGGCAGTGACAAGCAGAGCAAACTAATGATAATGTAGTCCCCATCATCCTCCCTTCTGAGTTCTACCTGGGCAACCCTGGGACTAAGGATAAGGAAGTTGCCACAGGCATTAAGAAAACTGACTGGTTGTAAGTATGAAGGCAGACAGGGAGAAAAAGACTGAGGTTCCCACAGTGCCCATTGTGAACCAACCTCTGCTTGTAGGCAGCTGGGTTGGCATGTCATGAAAGGACAGCAAATAGTTATTTGATAGATTATTGTTATTTTTACTTGGGGACAGAGGTGCTTGTGGGATTTTCTGCCTCAGGTGCCAAAATAACTTGTGTGCTGTGCCCTTTGACTGGCAAGAGAAGGATCTCAGTTTGCTGCTCTGCCTCAGGCAGTAAAATGGCTAGGGCTGGCCCTGGCAGAGTCAGCGGCCAGTTACTTTGGAAAGGATCAAACAGTTTTAAGCTGGCGGAGGCACACTTTAGAAATCTCTGTATTTTAATCAAAGCATCTGTATGTTTCGAAAGCCCGACCACAGCCATACTCTACTGTCCCCTTAGATAACCGGCTAGCAGTTGAACAGCCATGTGCTGCTACAGTCGACTTACTTTCCCAGTGACCCATGATATCAGCTGCTCCTGCCTGCAGCCCTTACTTCTGCTTTGTTAGACAGCCTGATGAGACTGCCTATTGAAATTCTTCCTTTTCAACATCAAAGAGACGAGCTGTGCTCTCCAGCTTTTTAATAGATTCCGTTATAGTGGAGATCACTGATTCATTTTCACCAGAGATAGCCAGTCATTGTAAAGAGCAATTACATATAATGGGAACCTTGTGGTTCTTAGACACTCTTTTAACAAACACACTGTGCTTACCCAGACAAGGGAATGAGCTAATATATTGGTAGTAGAGCATGGTGCCTTTCTAGATGGCTTTGCTAACTATTTATTAAATTTATAGGAAGTTAATCAGCATGTTAGAAAAGGGTGTACCGGTATATGAGACTCTACTATGTGATGTTTTTTAGAGAATGGCTTTGAATATTTTGTGTCTGTAGGCCCCAAACCTCCTGATGCAGCATCTGTGAAGTCTCATTCTGATTTTGCTACACGAGCTCACTGTCTTACCCTTGTTAAACCCCTTGTCCTTTCTGCCTTTGTTTCTTTGGAATTAAGATGATAATAATAGTAAAATCTATACTACACATGTTAAGAGATATTTCTGAAATTTCCTCTCTCCAAATTGCCCCCTGGAACCTGGGTTTCTATATTACATTTTCCTGATTGTCAAACAGCAGCAGTACATTTGTTTATCTGCCCTTCTTTTGGCACAGATTTTTGGATCTTGAAATCATTGCTGGCTGTGTAGATTTTGCAACTGCTGCAGCTTTCCATAACTTTCATCTTTTGCTTTGACCCCCCCCCTCCCCTGCACCTCCATAAAAATAATGCACACAAGCAATTGTGTGCATTGGAACACTGGGCAATTTTTTTCTAGCATGTGAACATGGGCACAATTGCATCAACAACCTTTTAGCTAATGGAAAGCACTGGTGCACATGAGCTATAGGAAAGTGCCCTCATTTAACCCTGAACGGATTGCTGGTGCTCATCTGTTTTCCCATTTTAAAAAGCTTTCTCGGACTTGCTAGTGCCCATCTATCCGAGGGATCCCTATCCTTAGCCCTCTTTTGATACCTTTGCCTCCTCCGACCCTCCATAGTCATATTTCATAGCTTTTCAACCCATACAGCCAGAGGTGTAAATACTGAAAAAGTTGTCAAGGAAGAGCCAGCATTTCTATTATCCTAGGGGTTCCTTGTATGGCTGAAGGACTGTGAAAAACCTGGGGTTTATGAAGGCTTATTAATGCAACCATATAGCATCCACAGACCTTGAGGACTGCAATATAATGGACCGCATTCCCATATGGTTTTTAAAGAGTAATAGGTATGGAAGAATCCTGATTGGGAACGCAATAGGGACAGAGGGTTAAGACCTCCTTACAAGCCCCAGGCTTGTTCTGGTCTGGATCCAGGTCTCCCCCATGCTTGCTATGGTGTGACACACTAGAGCCACAGTTTGTTTGTCTCCTTGAACATGATGCTTTTCCTGCACTAGGCTCCCATATTCAGTGGCAAGTCATGTAGAGATAAATCGCCATGTTGAGGCACTGAATGATGTGTCTAAAAGCCCTTTCAGCCTCAAAATGGATTAGGGTACTTTCAGCATAAGGAGAAGGAAAAATGGAATCTGTCAGTGTAGTGTTCATCCCATCACTTTTCTGCACCAAGCACATAAGAGAAAGCTTAAACATTAGCTCACAGTCCAGAGAATGAGAATGAGATCCTGCTACACTCTGTGTTGGCAATTCTGCTCCGTTCCAAGCAAAACCCCTTGAGAGACTGAAGCTGCAATCCTAAGCGTCCTTGCTTGGATGCTCTGCTCTAGTTTGACTTAGCTAGGGATGGATAAATCCTTCAGTTTTACTTAAAGCTATTTGTCTACAACAGGATGAGGAACGAACAAGCACAGATGGTCGTTGGATTAGGATCTGGGTTTGCATGTTTTAAATCTTATCTTGTTTGCCTTGACAACTAATTCCAGGGTCCTCACAGATCAGGGCATAAGGACTTTGCACTTCTTTATGAACAGTGAGTTTTCAGATTAGTTGTGCTAAAAGTGCATCATTTTGCCTCTTAATATTGTTGGCTAGTATTTTCTTGCCTAGTAGGTGACAGATGTATGGATTGTTGGTTTCAGTGTTCGTGATCCGCCATTGAGCAGCAGACATTTCCCATCATTATTCTTGTTTGTGCAGCTTCTGAGACATATTTGGATATTGAAGTCCTTGATTTATCTACAGGCTGGAAACCAGATACATATCAAGGACAGCAGGAGGTTTAGAATTTTTTTCCTCAAAGGCTACTTCGTCCCTGTGAAACAAAGAATAACAGTGCCCACATCTAGCACTTTGGTTTCCATAGGAAAAACATCTTCTGCTCTCTTCTGTTGTGCTTAATATTTACTCATTACTTACTATAATTACAAGTGATTACTTGCACCAATACATTTGGATGGTTTTTTTTTAATAACTAGTTCCAATCCATGAAAAAATGATTATACCAGAAAACTGGAAATCTATTGCCATTTTATAGGAATGCCCGCCCACCCAACACTCTCCAGCTAAGCAGATTGATTAGTGTTGATCACTACTTAGATAAAAGTGTGTTTAGGAAAGGGCAATTGGGCTGAATATGACACTTGCTTCGCTTTCCCCTTGGTTTAAGGAATGTCTAGTGATGATTATTTCTTAACTGTGCCAAAGATAGCAGATTCAACTTTCTCTTGTTTTGCCTCCCTTTGCTGCACAACAGCAAAAGAGAAAGTTCACACGTGGAAACTTGCTTTTGCTCATTTATCACTCCTAGATCAAGTCAGATATGGAGCTTCCTGGCCTTTGCCTTTGCACCACTCATTCACCAACAACCTCCCTATCCCTAAATACTGAGTGACCTGCCCAACCAACCATCTCCTTCCCTTATTACATTACATAGTCCATTGATTCTAAGCATTCTGTGACTCATCACTTTTCTTTCGTGGTTGCAATATTTGTGAATGCTCCATAATTCATAAGCCTCAGGGAAGTGCAGTCTTTCCTCAACAAAACTGCTTGAGCCAAGAGCTTTTCTAGTTATGCCCCTTACATCTCTTCCGAGCTAGGTAAGATTGTGCTACTTCATAATTAAAAGCCTGACCCCAGGCCTTCCTGCAAAGAAATTGAGCATCTGATATGGCCACCCATTTAGCCATATACTTTACAAATTAATCCACATGATCTTTAAAATGCAAGCTCCAACCACCATCTTAAGTACTGTCTTTATATTACTTGGCTACATGAATCTAGCATCTACTTGCTCTTGTCCCAAAATGTTATTTCAGGGTTGGAATTCATCTGGAGATTTTTTTAGGGCAAGAAGGATGGGCTTCATGGAGAAATAGCAGACTTAAAGCCATTTCAAATAGGTCATAACTTCTTGGCCTGGCCTACAAAAAGGATAACACCATCAAACACTTCAAGACCATGTTTTAGATAAATATAAGAATAGTGTCTTTGAGAAGGAAACAAGAAAGAAACATTTTCCTAATTCTTTTCTCAAGTGCTTTTCTGATTACATTAGCATAAAGGTTTTAGTTAACAGCTGATGGTGAAGCCAAAGAGAAGGAACATGGTTTACTGATGGTTCATATTGCGCTAATGCTGTTGTTGATGCTTCATTTATCACCTGCCAGGGAGCATAAAAAACCTTGGGGAGAATTATTAGGGGACATCCGTGTCATCAGAAGTGACAGGGCCCTTTCAGTGGTGGCATTACATCTCTGGAATTCTTCCCAGAGATGGGGAGGCCGCTCCTATTGTTCCCTTTGTTTTCTTTTCAGTGATGGCTAAAGACTTTTTTTTTTTACCAGGCCTTTTAGATACCCCAATTTCATTGAAATTTTAACACTGGCTACATATGTATGTTTTGCCTTTCTTTGTTTAATTTTATTTTTTGGATGGGTGTGCAAAACATAAATCCCCCAGAACTTCCCCCCCCCTTTTTCTTTTTGCTAAAGAGCGGTGATCTTAATTAAATTACGTTATTAGTTAGTGAGTTTTACAGATGATTCAGGCCCAGTTTTAAATCATACATTAAATCATACATTTAAATCATACAGTCTATAGGGCAAAAATATATGTTAACATTGTTGTTATTTGATCTTCCTTTTTAATAACACATTGAGAATGAACTTTTCTCTCCTTGTATGTTTATATTGTTCACTATTTGAAATATTCATATATCTTTGATATAATAAAATGCTTTAAAAATCACACATTACATTGCTTTGCATGCTCAAGAATTAAGTCATGGTACTACAAAATAGTGTGAAAATAAAGTCAGCTCCCTTGGATTTAAATGAACAAAGTACTTTATATGAGCTTTGCATCCTGTGACTTCAAGCCTTGCTGGAAATAGATATTGTGATTGACATGCTACCTTAACACTAATTTTTTTAAGTTAAAGTGTCTAATGAAATTAATCATTGTAGCCTGAAGGAGACAGTTCAGAACTTGCTAAGAATCACATTTGTCTGAGCGGATTTTAGAACTTGCTTGGACTAATTTGCAACTGGCAAATATATCACTGTCAGCCAGTTCTGTAAAGTTTGGATTTGTAATCTTTTGAACCATCAATACAACCCAAGCATCACAGTGAAAGACTTGGGGAATAATGGAAACATTGATGCAAAGCATCTAACACCTCAGCAGTGATTCCCTTAATAAGGATGTATTGCTGTGTCTCTCTTTTATCTAATTGTACTTATTTGGAGTCCACCTCAGGAAGTCGGGGAGAAGTAGAGAGTACTACATTAGACCAAAACAAGAATTCTCCAAGGTGAGAAATTGGCAAGAGCTCAAACACCATACATTATTTCTTTTAACAGTTTGAATGCATATTTTCCCCCACTTAACATCTTGAGGGGGTGTAACAAGCGCTTAGGGTCAACTGCTCAAGAAATCCCACCGACTTTAGGAGTCTCCGCCACAGCTTCCCTTTTTTGAAGCAAAGTAAATCTCTAGCCCTTGTTGTCCGAGCTGCCCTTATTCAAGTCTCAAACCCAAAGGTTTCTGTGGGCTAGGAGTAAGGCTTCTGTAGCCTGGCTGCAAATAACACAATCAGAAGCTGCTTAAAGAACCACAAGCACTTGAATAAGCCCCCAGCAACCTGCCTGTTAAAATTTTTCCTTTAAGACTAGCATTTGTATGAAAACATTGTTTTGCAATTCTGCATGTTGCTTTGTTACTAGCTTCTTTCTTTAGTATATTAATTTTGCTTTTATTAGATGCTGCATTGTCAGCTGCCTTGAGCAAAGTTTCTAATTTTAAATTAAATTAAATCAAATTAAGCATTTTAAAATGCAGCACTGTCAGAATGCCTAAATTAACACAGGAGAGTGGAGAAGGGTGTTATTAAGGAAGATAAAACCTGTTTGATGATACTTGTCACACACACCCTTTTTCTGTGTTTTTCTCCCTTCTGTAAAGGGAGGTTTCTATTTACTCTCCCAACTTCTCAGACCACTATATGGAGGGGCAATGTTGTTTCCAAGTAATCCCCTGCACTGAAATTTAAGATATATACAATGTAAAATATACCTAGATTTTTCAGCTGTTGAAAGGCACGACTGGATGTTTGACTTGTTTGTATGTAATTGTGACATTTGGGAGATGTGTTGGGTTGCTGGATATTCTGACAGCTCTCCGCCATGTAGGAGAGGTGCACTACCTACACACTTGGAGGACAATACAATAATGTCCATGCATATAATATCACCCATGCAAAAAACCCAACATTGTGAGCTGGAATAAAATTATTGGAAAGCAAGTGGTTTTTCCTCCCACATGCTTGCTGAAACAGCTTGGAATAAACCCTGAACTAATCACTACACGGATAAATCTGTTCTGAGTATAATTGGACTGGAATTGAAGCTGGACTGGTAAGTAGGTCTTATATAAGCTCCCCAGCCCCCATATTTATACTCTCCTTCCACATTACCCATCAAATTTCACATGCCATATTCAGAGCCTTGCAACTTTCCCAAGACTATTTATATAGAGCTCCCTGCTCAATATTTACTAGAGAAACCCTACTTTGAATCACAGTGTTTTTGTATCTGCAGTCCCATCCCAAGATCTTGATCCTCCATGGTAATAATAGAGGTATCTATTTTTCTAAAGCTGGCATGCAGTTAAAGAACAAGACACATATTTCCTCATGAGCCATTAAGTGTCATGAGCAGTTTGACCCTCATAAATTACAGCAGAATATGCTTTCCAATGCCCCAGAAATCTAGGCAAGAGACTTCTTTTTCCTTACCCTTCTGCAGCTTCTCAGTCCCACCTGCTTTTTGACTCCAGGGCTTGAAACTCCAGGGCCATTGCAAATGTTCTTAGAATACCTGTATGGCTTTTAGAAGAATAGTCTAGGCCCTAAGATCAGTCTGTTGCTGGCAATTGTATGCTTTGGAGCATTTGGTCAACATACTAAAAATGAATGTGCATTTGCAGGCACAGGGCATATATTTAAATTACAACTGCCATAGGTACTATGATTGATTTTTACATAGAAACTTACATGCACTGCTGCCTGGGATTCCTTGTACCCATGTGGTGGTCTTTAGCTATATAAAAGCTAGTTGCATACTTCAGCTGCTGGTTATGTTCAGTTATGACCTAAATGTCACAGAGGCATATCTTCTGGGCTATCTGGTTTTCTGGGCAGGAGATTTTCCTTGTTTGGGTAATTCAGCAGTTCCTTTCGTCTTCTTCCTCTGCCCAATCAATCATTGTTGGGCTAATGAGAACTGACATTTGGTCTAATTAATCTAAACGACTGTTGTTTAGTGGTCATTGGGGATAACAAGTGTCAGGGCCTACGTTCTTATGGGAATTAAAACATTGCACCATAACATTATTTTTAGGGCGAGGGAATTAACTGCTAAATCAATGAAAGAGTAGAACAAGCAGTAGGGGCTAACTATTCTTCTATAGATGGCACAGGCAAAATTGCACAAACAAACTAACACACTATATATACTTCTGAGAGAGAAGGAAACCTCTAATTTGATGGCTTTCTGCTTTCTTGTTTTTTCTTGCTGAGCTTTGCTTAGGAACAACCCTTTTGGGCTACTCTGTTCCTCGTTGTTGCTTCTCATTTTCCTAATCATTGTCATTTCTACAGGCAGGGTCAGCCACTCCTGAGCATTTGGGGTAGTCAATAGTAATGTTTGAGCTCCCAACAAACTGATCGCCGCTTCTCAGTTTGGGCTGCTGCAATTGAAAGAAAGAAAGAAAAAGATGCTGTGTTGGGAACAGGTGGCTCTAAGAGTGCAGTCACCCTTGTCTGGAAACAGCAGCTGTGGTTGCATAGCTGGCAAAAGGGACTAGTGGATCACTATCTGCCTGGGTTTCCCCATGCATGCTTGGTCATCGGACTGGGAAAGGTGGTGAATAGATAAGGTGTTCTATGGGTCAGGGCTCAATAGGCACAGTCTGTCATTATGCATGTGGAAGGCTTGGCTGCCCCTCCCTGTGCCACTGTGTTTGCAATTGCAAGGCTGTGATAATCAGATGACAGGCTGACAGGTGGCATTGTCATCACACAGGCCAACTGGTGAGCATGTGAGGCCCGTAGATATGATCACATGCTTTTCTCATCCACTCTCCATTGAAGGGTGTTTCCCACATCATGAACTCCATAGCTGATGAAGAAGAATGCAGGCTGTCTTCCAAAAGATTAACTCATAGCTTTCATAGGAGGAGTAGAGAGGGACACCTCTGTTTCATCCAGCCATCCTCCAGCCCCTTCTTTCTGGGCTCATTCCTGATGCAGGGCAAGGAGGCAGAGGTGCTGCCATGCCATTTCCCACCACCTCCACCTTAAACACAAACACACACACACCAAACCTGACAGTCCCTACTCACTATGGATTTTCCTAGATTGCCAACTCACTGTGGCAGCCCAGAGCAAAACTGGCAATACTCCTGACTGGAGAGAGAGGACAACTTTGGGCCTGATTCAATCTATGAGGTGAAGATGATCAGAGTCTAACAGAGAAGAATGAGAACTTTCAGGAAGGATTATCCTTGCCCTCTCTCAGCAGAAGTTATTTTGCCCCAAGGACTTAATGAGACCATGAAGACCTTGGAACTGGACCCCCTATCTTGGTGGCAGCCACATCACAAGGCTCTACCAATTGGAGTGGGGGGAACCTCAAGGATCTTCCTATGTAACAGACCTCCTTATTTCATTGTGCCATACGCACAGCTTCTCACTGATATTCTCCACCTCTGGAAAGACCCAGAGAGACCAAGAGTCACTGTACGTGTTAGCTAATAAACTCATGGATTCTCTCAAAAAATCCTTTTCAGTGTTGTCATGAGGCCTCTTTCTTTTTTAATAGTCAGCACTCCAAACATTGTCATGGTTCTTGCCTCTCTTCTGTGAACTCATGCCCCTTTACCAGAGGTGCATTCAGGTTTTGAGCATCTCTCTGAGAGAAGCAGAAAACTGGACTGGGCAGTATAATTCATGGTAGAATGCTGCCAGGGTAATGGCATCTGTGGAGTTGGGGTTGGTCTACAATGGGTAAAGTTCCAATTCTGGTCAAAATAGCACCTCAGAAGGATGCAAATAACAAGTGGGTATTGCAGTCGTTTTGTTCCAAGGGTCCCGCCCCCTGCAATTCCTCACCAGCCTGATTGACCATTCTGAGGCCTCTTGTCCTCCAGCCAACACCTGTCATGCCTAAACTCATGCTGCCACAACTGGGGCTAGATTACCTCAGACAGATGAGTTCTGGACACTGTATATCATAGTTGCAGCCTCAACTTCAAGTCTGTCTCCCAAAACAGATACTTTCCACTCCTGGTATCTTTAGAATGGAGACACAAAAATCAGCCCTGGAGACCAAGGGAGTTTTGTGGCCTTGGTTTTGTTCATGGAAGATTATCTTCAAGTCTTGATTTACCTGTGCCACAGAAGCTTCCTGAGGTCTGAGGAGAGATGGTTTCAATACTGATTTGGGCTCTACACATCTCTGAACCCAAGGAATACATCTACCCCCCTTCCTTTGGATGGCCTTTTAGTGAGATCCCTGCTCAAAGGCAGAAGTGAATGTGAGCACCCCCCTACCTGCTTAGAGAACCATGGCTTTGTGATAGTTTTCTCTACCTGAAACAGAGAATACAGAGTTTAGGCATCACTTCTGTTACAGGAAGAGGTGAGCAATCTCCTTTGGAAGTCAGCGAGCACTTTCAGTGAAATCTCCAACAGTCTTGAGTCTTGTCCAACTACAAGTTTACATTATAGGAGCCATCAGCATGGTATCTTGAACATGGTTCCTTGACAGGCCTTTGCAGCGGCTCCTTCAGCACCTGTAGCAGATTGTCTGCAGCACCCACATGCAGATCAACATTTCTCATGTTACATCATTCTCTCTTCAGTGGTGGCTGAAGCCCTTGTATCTTGGCAGAGGGATGTGGCGAACCTGTGGACCCTGCTGGTTAGCTTCCTGGGCTGATGCTACTACCTTTGTACAGCACTATAATATAGATAAGTTCATCTCAGCTAGATGAGAAGGTTCTTAAGCAGCTATGATGAAGTTTCTAGAGCTACACTTATTGGACATCCTTTACTGTTTGCTCCACTTGACTGTTATCTGAAAAAAGACAGCTGGAGTGAAGTGCTCTTTTGGTCATCAGTAGGGAGAACAGATGGTCATGCCTGCTTGGAGTTGGACCTGAAATTGTGATGTGGGTGCAGCATATCACATTTGTGTGTTAACCCTCCACACTTTAGTTAAGAACTCTTTTTGAACTCTACTTTCCTATTCCTCCATAGGCCTCTTCTCCTTTTATACTCTTGCACCCTTAAACACACATGCACACAATAAATAAAGAATAAATAAATAAATAAATAAATAAATAATAAAATAATGTCCCACACTTAAATCAAGATCTGTGTCTGAGATAATCCACCCTCCCCTGGAAGGAAATGGTTTTGTTCTGAAAAATTGGGCCTGCTTTAACCATTTGCTTCCTGCTCCACTTCTTGCTGAATTTCATCATAAATCCAACTTACCATTTACATAATTTTACTTTATTTATTTATTTATTTATTTTAAAGAAAAAATCTTTAAGTGCAGAATTATAAATGCATCAAATAAAAATGATAACTTCTCTCCTGCAGAATATGAGGAACTAGTTTTCCATGTGAAATTACTCCTCCTCTTCATTATGCAATCATCACTGGAGATAGGATTATTATTATATGATTATTGTTATTGTTATTATAATTGCAGCATAGTGAGATTATACCTTAATGTCAGCATTGACAGCACAGAATACTTGCCAATATCAGTAATCATCCCTAAATCTTCATCTATATACCATGAAGATTTTTATCAGGAGCTATTGGGGCTAAAACCTGGAACCTGCAGATCTAACTGGTGGTGAGCCCCAGGCTGTAGACTGGTGTTTCATCCAGCCAGAGGAACACATTTCAAGGAAGTATATTATTGTCCCTGAGCTGGTAGGGCCATAAAAGCTTCTGGCTAAATCTTGGATTTTGCCTGTGCAACGATCTGCTTGGATATGACTGCCTGATATTCTTGGCTCTCCTTTGCATGCTTCCCTGTGCTGAATTGATCTCAGCCCCATTCCCATATACTTGTGCCTCCTTCTCCCCAATATATGCCCATGTCCCAGTATTATGACCATGTAGCTTGATAATGACTTGGAAACTGTATAAAGGTGTAAAGGTCGCTAGTCGTGTTCCCAAACAAAAACAACTTCACACACTCCTAGGGATGCATTCACTTCATGCTTTGTCATGTCCATCTGATCTCCTCCAGCTGTTTTTGACTACAACTCCCTTAAGCCCCAACTAGCATGAGATGATGGGAGTTGTAGTCCAAAAAGTCTGCAGGAGATCAGATTGGCAAGGGATGGTACAAGGCAGCAAGCCCTCTCAGCGGGGATTGTGTCATCTCCTTTATGTGCTATCTCAAGTCATAGGCTAGCGGTTGATTCGGAGTATGTAGGGATACTAAACTGCAAATTGGCCAAGAGAGGTCTGCAAGGGGGCTCTTGAATTGTTTAGTATGTAAATGCTCAATTCAGAGAGGTTCTGTATCTGTCCTGTTTACTATGCAAACCTGGTGCTCCTATAACTGACCCTTAACATTGGAATGTATAGTTTAAGGAATGAGAAGGCACATTTATAGCCTCCCAGCGTTAGGACTACAAGAGAGGGAGGCAGCAGGGCTGAGTATGCTAGCTCCATCCCCCAGCACGATTTCTGACACCTTCCAGCTCCTGGTGGGCTATTTTTGGTCATATTAGAATGCTGGAAAATGCGCTCCAAACCATGTGGAGAGCTTCCATGAGTGCAGGAGGTTCCCTGCTTCACTAGATCACCCCTCCTGAATGGGAAGTTGACGGGAACAGGAGACCCGAGACAGAGCTAACATGTTTATCCCTCTTGCCTCCCTGACAAAGCTTTATCTTGGTTAACTTCATTTCTTCCAACAGGGGTGCTGTTGGAGCCTGCCCAAGGGTGAATAACAGATCATATGTGCAAGATTTCTTATCAGGGTATTGCCTCCTCTGTTACTTCTGACACCCAACCTGAAACTTGTAATTTAACTGCACATATTAAAAGCAGCTGGAAGTTCAGCCAAGGGAGATCCTGAGAGGGAGTGACATGGATGATACCTGGTATGTACACATAAATCACCACCTTTGATTACATCAGCAACATGTTTGTTTGACTGCTTTATATGGTATACAATAAATCCTTACTATATAAACAAAGATTTACAAAATTTTAGTAGTTACACAAAAGAAGGGGATCCTTATATGCCACATCATAAGGGCCGCATCAGTAGTGGTGTATCACATGCAGTTTATCCAAAATAGTTCTTCAGTATGGAACGCACAGGGAAACACAGCAGTTTTCAGCTGGGAGCAGATCATCCATATATTTGCCAATACAACTTCATCACAAAATTCATGAATTTTTTTTAAAAAAAATGTATTGAATGAATAGACACTTCAGTAATGTCCAACCGATAACTAAAATTGAAATTTTATTTTTTTTCCTTTAATAATACTCAGACATTTCTCTGACAAGACTTTAATGAAAGATGAAGTGCAAATGGGAACCCTGTAGAATGTTTATAAAAATTGTACATGACATTTTTTTTAAGCGCCACTAAGTACACATTGAATACTCTGTAAGTATATAGGCATAGCAACATGCAAGTGTCATGTACCTAATGTTACAATATGCATTTTGTTCACTTAAAATTATGAAAAAGGAGTAAACAAAAAACAAAAGAAAACTGTGCTTCCATTATCAGTGCAACATGCTTAGTTCTCCTGGGACTGGAGTAAGTGTTGAAACGTCAGAAACATTGCCATGATTTCAGGTGTTGGTGTCAATCACACCAAGGTTCTCAGCCCATTTTAGCCACCTTGCAGTTAAGCTACTCACCTGGGGCTAGGCACAATTGTGGCTTTTGGTGAGTTTTTTACCAGATCCTTTTATTCAGGCAGCCCTGGAAGACACAGAGACACAAAACACATTGTGGGCTCATAATTTTTGCATTTGTATCCTTAAGTCTGTGTTCGAATGGTCAAGTCTGCAATCCTAAAATGATAAAATTCGGATCAACCAAATAGGAAATCTGTGAGACTACTTCAGTGAAACAGTTGGAAAATTGGAAGAATATAATATTTTCCTGAATGCACTCATATTTACGCAAGCAAATCCTTTCCTGTGTAAAAAATGAGTATAAAGAAGGAAGAAACAATTATAGGAGTCTTTGAACATCCTCGTTTTTGGTGAAATTATAAAGTGCATTTTGGATTTAAAAGGCTGGAAAGTAATATAGTGCATAGGTCGACTTCTTTGTTTAAAATGAATGTTGCTTTCTTACTGTCTTCCCTAGGGAATGTATAACCACTAACAGAACGTGGGAACCCACTGAATTTGTACCTATACTGTTTCAAGATAAAGCAAACCTTTGGCATGACTATATATATATATATATATATATATATATATATGCATGCATGAAAGTGTGCAATGTACAGAAAATATAATTGTAATATGTATTTACATATTATTGCCAAAAGCTCAGGTACTGGTGGAAAATATATTTTCATATAATATGGTTGGAATATCAACATTTCTAGGCAGGATCAGTATTTGTAAAAATAATGCACCAATTAATATGAAACACAAACACTTTTAATTTAAACCACACTTAATTTTTTTTTTGGGGGGGAAGCCTGCGTTAATGCAAAGTACCAACATAAATATTGTGCTGAGGTAAAAGGACAAGACCTTATGTAAGAGAGATTTCTCTTAGTCCTGAATCCATGTGAAGATGCCTCTTAGTTGGTGTTTGCTAGTCTACTTTTTTCTGCACATGAAATCTTCATCAGAAAAGTTTGCTTCTTTGCTTTATGGCAAATTTAAAGGATCATGAAAAATACATTCTTTATTTGCCTTGGAACCAGAACAATGTGTAGCGTAGGGATTTTTATGCTTTCTGCATCTGCCGTGTAAGAGAACTCTATGTGAAAACTTGTTTCACTGTGTAGATTACTTTACACTGCACTGGAATATCAGTGTTTATTGTTTACTGTACTTTTTCCTTCCTTTCTGTGTTCTATGGATTTTGTTTTGGGAACAGGGCTGACATTTGGTAAGAATAAGCAGGCGTTTTCTTGTCTGTCTCAAGATTTTAAAAAAGTGCCATGCCTGTCAGAGAAAAATAATTAATTATAAGCTCTGTGATAGTGCTTTATCATTTCAATTACTTATAAATGAACTTCACCAATTCTTGCTGTCTAAACAGCCTGCCTGGCAATCCTTGCTTCATGAGTAGATAATCACCTATGGTCTTGTAAAAATATTAAGATGAACGAATATTAGTTGAATCGGCTAGAACCAAAATGCTTTCATCCACTCTGTTTGGCTCCTGCTGTAGCCTCTCACCTAGAAAGCCACTGGAGTTTTTACCTCTGAATAAGAGCTTACCTATGTTAACTTAAGTGCTTAAAACATTATTGGATATTTGTTCATTTACATTTCTTCTTTCTCCAGAAAAGCAAAGAAGGATTTTGAAAGGGGTTTAAGAGAAAGGAACTGAACTAAGCTACTAGCTCATGCTGTCAGATGGATATATAATGAAACTATTTTGGCGTTTTAGAACAATTATATTGGGGCAGGGGACTCAAACTGAAATCAAATGTATTGCTGACAGGTAAGTGATAAATTAATTGTCTGAAGTCCAGTTTAAGAATGACTTCAAGAGACTTGAAAGGAAGAAATTTATATACCATAATCAGGGAAGAGACATGAAAATGAAGCAAATACTGATCTTTTAAGTCAATAAATGAAACTTAAATACCTCTACTGTTAAAAAGTGTTTGAGCCCCTTTTAAGTTAGATGTAACTAGCAAAGCTGATGAGTTTAAGGGTATAAATAAATCCAGCATAGATAAAATTTCAGGAAGCTCCTCACATCATCTTGGTTTATCCTCCTTCTTTGTGACAAGAGCAAAGAGATCATTTGGACAAGACTTTTTAAATAAAAATTAGTTCCTTAAAGACCCTGAGAAAATGTTTGTAATGTTTTTGCTTATTACAGCTATCAGTACTTGCTTTTTTTCTGTTTTGTTTTATATCTTTTGTTATGTAAATACTGTTATTATATTTTAAGGTGTGTGTGTGTGTGTGTATGTATATATATATGTATATATATATATATATACGAAAGCATGTATATATATATGTATATATATATGGAAAGACTTCATTCTCAAGTAATCTGATAATTTATTTCTATACCATACTTGTCAGGGCTCACATAAAGTACAGGTTATGTTCATTATCAAGCAGAATGTGAAAACGTCTCTGGAAGATGCAACTAGCAGCAAAGGAACATAGTTTTGACAAGAAGAGACTCCCATAAATGTCAGTGTCAATGGTTGTGGTGTAGATTCACACTAGAGGTGTGCGGATTGTCCCCCATGTTTTTATATATCCATTGGGAAATCCATTGAGTGTCATGGATTTTTTTAAAAAAACTTTTCAAACAGATGCACATTATATCAGTGCGTGTGCATTTATTAGCTGTGGGTGAGAGTGTACATTTCAGCTCAAATAGAAATGCACATCCTATTGAGAGTAACTGATGTGATCTCCAATGAATATTTGCACAATCTGATGTACCTTCATCATCTCTGTTTTGTTCTCTGCCTAGTTTGCCCAAGTGTTTGAGCATCAAACTGCTAATTATATTTTTGTCTGATGGAAAATTTAATTTTAAAAAGAAAAAAAAATCACCAATATCTGTACTGAAAATTGAATCTGGTGGTTTAACACAACATTGTCAATCTGTGCTAAATATCGACATTAATAGACAGCAAGTCATGTAATGAAGACCATTGTGAAATCATTAGACTAGTCAAAAGCAATACCTATGTGTATATGCAACGATGTGTAAGACTTTACCTTGCTCATGTGTAGATGTGGAGTCAAGGTTTAAAAGGGCAGAAAACTCTGGATGATTAGAGCAGCTCAAGGACATGATAGAAGGGGCAGTTTTTTTAACCCCCAAAACAAAACAGGTTCATTAGCTGGAGGGCAGAATCTAAACAACAAAAGGGGTCCATGTAAGTACATTTATTATGGGAACTAGTTAAAATTGCACAACTGAAAGCGGAATGAATGGCTTGGCCAATAATGATAGTGCTTCGCAGAGAAGGAAAGCTATAGTTGGAGAGGCTCAGGAGCTTTGCAGTGTTCAATTTAACAATATTTCTTGTGTCTGTGATTGTTCTGTGTTATCTCACTACTTTCAATGCATTGCTTTTGGAAGGGTATGATGGAAAAAATGACGAGATGAAAAGGATCAATGATATAAAATTTCATGTTTGGAAAAAAGTTAACTTTATCATTAAAGGCATCCTTC
Source organism: Podarcis muralis (assembly GCF_964188315.1). NCBI lineage: Eukaryota > Metazoa > Chordata > Lepidosauria > Squamata > Lacertidae > Podarcis > Podarcis muralis. Next base: position 43,533,085 of record NC_135658.1, read on the forward strand.
GTGGTTTGATGGAAGCATTTTGTACTCACAATGTAAGATTACCTGACGTTATTGGGAAATAAATAGCAGAAATTCCAGGTGAGGTGCTTCAGTGAAATAGGGGTCAGGAGAATGCAGTTCTCTCTGTGGCTCTCTTTCCATTGCTCAAGCTAAAAATACCAGGGCAAATGGCAATACTTTTCAACATCTTAGCATGCAAGGCTCCCTCAAGGAAGATAAAAAGAGCAACCTTGTACTGTTGGGCTAGAAATAGATTACTGAGCAATGTTCCCAGACAGAGTGCTGGCAGCAGAGCTATTAGCAGAATTGAAGTCTTTGCCCCAAAGGTGTTTGGAAGGAGCCCCATGGGACCCATAGAAGAAGACAAGAGACAAAATAGAGTGGTAGTTGGGTTTCAAGGAAAATACGGCTTACAATAAATTAAATATTATTTGGAAGTGGCTGGGAATATACACATATTTAAAGACAAATGGTCACTATGTGTTTTTATAGACCATTCTTGAATCTGCAAACCCATCTCCTTCCTTGTAAAATAATCAAAATGCATATCATAAATACATGGTTTTCCAATATCCATACAGAGAAAGTACAAGATACTTACATGTGAGTACACTGTAGTCACCTATATTTTTGCATAGTTTTTAGTGTGTACTTTGTGCCACTTAACCCAAAGTATTACTCGGGTTATTTCTGTTTAAAACAGCTTGTTTACAGAACATTTGAGTAGCTGTTTTGTTTTGTTTTTTGTATTTGGTATGTTCATTTAAAAAAAATACCAGTTCTAATGAATGAGAAGCTAACATCCTTGGAGGAATCAAGGAAGGTTTTGAAGAACATTGTAGTGCGCCCATGACAATTCTTTTAACTCCATATTTTTAAGTTTATCAGAATTACCTTAGCTCAACAGAGAGGTAAAGTTAAGAGTTATGTTATCCTTTTGGTAACACTTTATAATAAGTGGCACTAAATTACACTATAACTGATGTTACATGGAAGCACATGTAACCACAAGGTCAAGATCAAAATACCTAATGTACATTTGCGTACATGGTAACTCCAGTGCTTTTACAATCATAAATTAAATTACCTCCTGTCCTTTCTTCTCACTGAGAGATGCTTATAGGTAGGTAGATAATCCTACATCATGAAGAACATATTCAAAAAGTCCACTTTGCTGGTTTATATAGGGGGAAAAACCAACTGTTTTCCTCCTGTATCTTTTATAGGAGGAATCTCAGCACAAGATGATCTGCCTTCCATAAATGTGAACAAAATGGTAGGTGTTCCCGGTTCATTTCTGAGCCTCATATTGTATATATTTCTTAAACCGCTTCTTGGATTTGCTAATAACATCTAAGAATGAAAGAAGATGCACCCATATACTGTGAGATGCCACATTCTATTATTTAAAAATAATAATGATGATAATGATAGCAAAATAAAATAACTAATATTAAAGAGAAAATTGGCAATAACTTGATAACCTTTGACTGATGATGAGAACTGTCATGTTCCACATTTTCCTTAGTTGTTCCCATGGGGCTTTCATCATTCATGCCTGTCAATTACTGTAAATTAAGCAATCATTTCTATTGACCTTTGGTGTCTTGCTCCCAGTGTATTCATCTAAACCAGGGGTTCTCAAACTAAGATCAAATGTATACGAACAGAAAAACCTTATCAGATAATATGACTAGAAATCGGGCATATCTGTAAATCCTATGAATGTGTGTTGCTCTTGTGGCCTTATTCACCAATACTGGATGCCCGACTTATGGAAAAGGTAATCTTCTACCCCTTTATATAGCTGACAACTTATGGTATATAGCAAGCTGGAGGTCAGCCAAGAAGAAAAAATGATACCATGAAACCAGTCGCCTCCCAGCCATTTATACCAAACTAAGACCACCTTGAGAGCAATGATTCTCCCCCCAGCTCTTTGCTCTGATTGGCTTCTCCTTGCTTTTCTCCAATCTCTATTGGTCAAAAAGGCACTGAATAGGGAGCAGAATTAATTGGGATCTGCTCAGGTGCTAGTGCAAAATCCACACAGATCCATGGATACTGGTGCAAAGAATCTTTGTGGCAGCACTGCCAGAATTATAGCTCAGTGTATAAGAGATTTTATATTGGATTGTTGAACCCCGTTGAGTTAAAAACTGTGTAATAAAATTATATTAAGAAAATGTATCGGTATCTGTATTAGTACACTCTGGTACAATATTGCTAGTACTTGTGCTAAAGTCAAAGACAGGGCTAGGACTTTATATTAAAACTATGTTTAGCTTATGGAATGTTTATTTTGTTAGAGAATAGATGGTCACTATTCTGTTTCAAAAGTCCCCCTTTTCTCTCAAAGAAAAAGTTTGAGAACCTCTGATTTAACTGGATGAATGCAGATGATTGAAAGTGATGGCAGGCCCGAATTATCCTCTTATTGTATTAATACTGCATGATGTACTTCCATGTTCCTTTTTGGCCTGTTGTAAAATACATCTCAAGGTGCAAGGTAGAATATATACTCTAAAAATTGACTGCAACAGAGTGCACAAGAAAAAGTTAACAGTCCAATTCCTATCTACTATTGCAAAGTTCCACTGCTTTCCTTTTGCTACACTGACAAGACACTTTGGGATGGTTACATCTAAAGATGCCCCAATGCTTGAAAACTTTCACTTCACAGTGACGAAGAGGTGGGTCATGGAAGCAGCATTTCTATATCATTGAAGCAAAATGGAATTTATAAAGAATGTAAAAATGTGCAAATACAGCACTAATTGACATGTGACTTTAGTAAACATAATCCTAATGCAGCAAGGCTTTTAAGCACAGTTAAGTTCTTTGCTGGCCTTGACATTAGTTCCATAAATCAGTTTCTGAAGTTACAGCTAACTGCTGTGAAAAACACCTTTTCTTCCCAGTAGTAGCAAGCTTAATTCCTTTTGCCAGTTTTGTTTTAAAAAATGTACTCTTTGAACAACTTGACTATGTTGTAAACCTATACTAGTATCAATGTGTCTAGTAGCTCCTACCTGATTCTCTCAAACTACCATACTAGATTAGCATATTATTGCATTTTTTCCCCACAGATGATCTGGAGTGAACGGTAAAAACAAGCATGCAATCACATCAATGCAGACGTATTTCTTTAAAATGTCATACTGTATATGATTTATTATGTTAACACTCAACCACATCATATTATTTATGTTCTGTATACTTTGAAAAAGTGCTGCTTGATTGATGGTCTCTCTTTTTCTCTCTCATAGAAATTAACAAGGTAAATGTTCTTTTTCCAACAAAAACAATTTAAAAACTACTATTGTCCTTAAAAGGTGTATACTCTTCTGATAAATAATCTGACACAACACCTTTGATTTCCATTTACTGTGACACATGATGTCATATTCAAATGCTACCCTCCCTCCTCCCCTCTCCCCCCACGCAAAAAATAAATCCCAGGAGATAATCCTTTACAATAGGCCATTATGCTTTTAGACTTCACCAGTAATAGCATCCATATAGAAATCTTATTTATTTTATTTTAAGGTGCAGCACTTAGGAGATGAACAGCAATCGCTACTGATTTGAATCTTCTGACATGGGACCAGTAAGCGCATCTGGTGATGTTTCACGTTTTTTCTGGAAGAGGAATCGAGCCAATCAGCTTATTTTATGGTAGATTTAGAATTTGTGACTATCTTTTAAAGATGTCATTTTGCCCCACATTTTGAGAACAATCTCAAAAAGAGGTCTTTACTGTGGAGCTAAAAGCATGGCAGATATTCTCTATCATTCACCGTGACATAAGTTTGTACCTCACAAAATGCATAGACAGGAATTTAATATAAAGAATTAGTCCATTTACCGTATACACAAAACATAGAGCTTTTTGTTGTAACACTTTGTTGTTTGTGTTTTGGCAAATCCAACATTGATAAGCAGCTCTGGAACTGCCAAATTATATATTGAAAATTTTAGCAACTTAATCATTAATCATTAATGTGGTTGGAATTTAAAACCTGAGGCTGTGCACTGGTTGTTAGCTTAAAACTACCTTTCCATATAACATTGTGCTTCCATTGTATAACAAAGAAAAAAAAAACCTGGAACTAGAAAAGTTTGCTGCTGAACAGTGCTAGGACATACAGACAAAAGTACTAATACATGTTATCTACTCAGAATATTAATTTAAGTCATATCTAAAGGGATATAATGGACATTAGAAAATGCTTACTTGTGACTGACTTACCTACAGCCCCAAAAGTTAAATATGTATCAAATAATGTTTAATTGGATTTATTATATGCACTATATACAGATACTAAAATGCCTTGCAATTGTGCCCCATGAACATGTCCAATTTGAGAAGGCAGGTGAGCCCACATGAATCAAATAAATTAAATTAAAACCAGAAATTACAGAAATAGATAACGGAAGTCTTTATGATCCTAACTGCAGTAAAAGAGCGGGACAAACATTTTCAAAATGGAGCTACATCATCCATCTCTGTGGATTCTGTATAGACAAACGGCATGATGTGGTTACCACCCAGACGTTGCTTTAGTACCAATGTGCCATTAAAATAAAAGGTCTGTTCATACCCCTTTGCTATCATTTGCAAACACACAAGAAATTATACTAGAATGCTTTCAGTTGGTGTTTCCTAGGGCATAATGTTTCAAAACTAGGCTGCTTTTTGAATTATAGACATATATAAAACATTCTTTGTAAACCTCTAATCTTACTTGTAATGTTTTATGTAAGTACATTGAGGTCCTCACCTTCAGAACAATTGCTATGAAAATGGCCTGGTGCAATACCGGTAAGGACCATGATAAAATAAAACCAAAAAGAAATGCTATATAACATTTTGCTTTTAAAAAATGTAGAAAAACTGAACAGATGATGATTAAAGTTGTTAAGGCTGTATATTCAAGCACTGTATGTTAAGAGAGCAATGGATATGATGATTAGGCAATAAGAAATGTCCTGCATTATGAATGGTACCATAATTAAAGGAAAAGAAATGCTGTCCATGGCTGATTGTTGATATAAACTGGCTACTGAAAGCATTTGTGTACATTAATAAAGGTAGCAAAACATGATGGGGGGAAATTAATTCTGAAAGATGAGAGCCAATTTTCTCCAGCAGTCAGCCTGGTGAGTAATACTCAGAGAACCTAAGTCTGCATCTATATGAAATATTCCTTCTTCTCTTCTGCATTGACTTGGCTGCCTTCTGCATTGATAATGGCTGTATCCGCATCAGGTGCATCTTCGGCTCCTTTAGCTTCATTTGTTAAATATGTTCCTGCGGGAAACAATGTGATTAAAAGAAAAATGTTAGGGGCTTTGATACTTTCCCAATGCGGTTCTCTAATGGATTCTGGTGAGGTTCAGGATGTATGTCATTGCACTACTGTAGAATGAACTTTTACAGCACACATGATATTCCATTTGGGGAAAGAAGCGATTGTGACCCATGGCCTTTCTTTGATGATAAGTACATACAAACAGTAAAAAGAGCATGTTGCACTAAGACCTGTCAAGGACACATTAACAATAAGCTTTGGGGGGGAATTGTCTCAAAATGATTATTTTGCTCCTTTGTTATATAGAAGTTATAATTCAGCCAAGTAGTATACGCTGCAATTTCAAAATTAGCACATCAAAATCTGATTGACTTTTAGTTGGACAATGTTAATTGTGCATAACTTTTTGATTGAAATAAAGAGTTTAAAGACAATCAACACAAAATGCACTGTGCCCTTCAATAGCTACGCTAGGCTTGCCCACTTACTTCATTGCCCACTTACATTGGGAAGAGTAAACCTGAGACGCTATTCCTAATTTTCTGTGCCAATATAAAATGCCTGCATAGCTGCTCCTACCTCCTGCTTTGTTCCTTTAACACTGACGCAATAGAATGCTATTGTAAGGATGTATTTGCTAGTACAGCAAATCTTGGATCTGTGCAGCAACATTCAGTGATGTCTGAAAAGCCAATTTTTACTGAATGGAAAAAGCTTGGTTATTTCAGAGCTGGGATATGCGTGTGGCCCTCCTGTATTAGTTGAACACAGGTGTCATGTTTTCCAGTAGACTGATCAAATGACATACCTTATACATGGTATAAAAATTAAAAGGAAACATTCTTGATTAGCTTGTATGAATTAGCTAAGGAAATGGTCTTGGCCTAGATAGCAAGCAGCTTTATCTCACACAATATTCTGATTATCAGGTGAACAAGGGAACACACTTCAATAGGTGCTTATTGCAAATTACATGAACAGTTCTAATAATGCAGGTTATGATTAAAAGACAGTGGGAAGATGTTGCAGAAAAATGAGAATATAGCAATGACCATATTGTATTTTTTGCACTTTTTTAAAATAAAAAAAAAACCATAATCAAAAAACCAATGTGTGCTAGGACTGGATATATGTGGATAAGATAGGGCAGCCATATGTATATATGCCCAGCCTATTCATATATTTCTGCGTTACTTTTAAATACTTATTTACTGAAAAACATTTCTAAACCATTTAATATTTAAAAATCTCTAAGCAGTAAAGAAATATAGATATAAAACCAACAGCGGTATCATAAAGAAAAACCTGATACCCAACTTAAAATCAACAGTGAAATGGCATTATAAAAAAACAGAAGAAAGGAAGGAACTAAGTAATAGCAGTGTTCCATTTTATGGGTTAGGGGAAGCCTGGACAAAAGGTATATCTTTATAGCATGTCTGAAGGAACGGATGCATAACACTTCACATATGGCAGAGGGAAGGACATTCTACAATTCAGGGACAAGGGTGGAAAATACCCTTTTTCATGTTACCACTCTGTGATATTGTGTAGCGTGCAATGGCAGCTTGAGTAGAATGTCCCCAGATTATCTAAGGGATTTTGCAGGTATATACGGGGGCAAGTGATCTTTCAGATGGCCTGGTCCCACATAGTTCAAGGCTTTATATATTAGTAACAAGACCCAGAACATGGACTAGTAAATGACTGACAAGCAGGGCAGTTTCCTCAGCACAGGTGTAATATCTGCTCACCCAGGGGCTCCACTTACAACCTGGCTGCATTGTTCTACACCAACTGTGGCTTCCATTCCAGTCTCAAGGGAAGTCCCATGTCGAGCTAATTTCAGTAGTCAATTAGGAGGTGGCCAACACATGAATCATAGTGGTCAGACTATCCAATAAAAGGACATAGATGGCATCCCAGCCTAAGTTGATAACTGGTGCTTGTTTCACACAGAGGCATACCTGATCCTTCAGAGGGAGTGCTACTCCCTTTAGAACTGAGAAAGTCCCCAACGCCTGGGAACTGTTCAGCCATAGAGTCTCTGTCTTACTGGGATTCAATTTCAGTTTGTTGGCCCTCATCCAAGCATTGGTTCAAAACAGTCAGCCTTTCCCAATTCAGATGTTAACATGCCCCACCTCTCATAATGGCGTGACATGAGGCAAAGGAGGACATGGGGGAAAGACGCGTAGCCTTCCTCCCTTGCCTTGCCATATCGCGCAGTGCTCAGTTCTTTGAAGCACTTTTGAAGAAAAGAAAGGCAACAGATTCCATTAAGGAAAGAGGATGGGGAAAGGGAGAGGGCTTATTCCAATCACCTGCTTGCTTTTCTTGTAATAAATAGGCCCAACCTGCCCTGCTTTGATGCATAACTAGATGGTGGCTGCCTCGTTGTACCTATTTCCGCCCTAAAACATCCAGGGAGAAAAATCCCCAAAATGCAGATGCCCATTTTGCACCACACTCCCCCGCCCCCAGGCTTAAAAATGACTGGTAGGATGTCAGAATTTAATGGTCAGTATCTTTCCTGTCTTGAGGGTTGAAAAAAAAATGCATTTTTGAGACCCAGCAGTTCACAACTGTCTATCTTATCTGCTTGTCTGCCTATTTATATAGAATTTTTATCTTACAAACTCATTAAATTAAGGTACAGTGGGGGTCTATTGCATGACACAGAATCCCAACTGCCTGATTCCGAGTCAGACAGACACCCTGTGTGACCTTGGGCAGATTGCTAGATGTTATTTTGCCACAGTTAATCCAGCTGTAAAATTGGGTAAAAATCAGGACCTCACTAAAAACACACACACACACACACACAAAAACTTGATGCTGTAACATCAGAGCTGAGTTTTCCTGGGGTCTAGAAGAGTTTCTTAAATAAAAAAAAAAGTGTTGCAGGGTAAAACTAATCACTAGGAAATATTGCTACAAAAGGTGACTGCACTGTGATTAAATCTAGCCTACCTTTATGTCTTGCCAGATATCGACCAAGCAGAATTATAGAACATAGTGTGACAAAAACAACTACAGCAACTATCCCTCCTATAACAGCGTGGTCCGTTGCGTCCTTTTCAGCCATAGCATTGGGGTCTAGGGGAAAAAAATGACAGTATAACATATTATTCTGATATGCTGAAAAATGAAAATATCCAGATGATAAGGTATAAAACAATTGTCTTCCCCCACCCACAAAAAAGTCATTTTAGAAATATTTACAAGAGTTATTTCAGTCCATTCCCTACTAGCTTATCAGTGATACAGCACTGCTTGGATTCCCAGAGACTTAAAGCCCTGAGGACGTCACAGTATGAAAGGGAGAGGGAATCTTAAGCAGACAGTACTAATAGGAAAGATTTCTGGTTTTGTCCTCATCACTTTTCAACTGAAAATCTGGCCATAGCTATTTATAGACGGAAAAACAAGGAATCAAGAATTGGGGAACAGATAGAATCAGCAGAATGGTGTCTGCATAATACATAATTTATAGAGCTGAATCTCAGTGGGAATCCCTTATATATTCTCCTTTTGTCATCCGTATCCTTTTGCAGTAGAGAAAGAGGGAGGGAGGGAGAAAGTGTGGCTGAGCAAGTTCTGCAGGCGAAGCTGAGTCTGCATGAATTTGGTCAGATAAACGTAAATGCATCTTTGAGGAACTTCGTTCATTCTCAAGTGTTAGTTCGTGAATTCAAAGCAGCTATCTGATTAATGCTGAAGTGAGTAAATTCAAATTGTTTTTAACTTTATATATATATATATTAGCCCCTATTGTGTTAAGGTACCGTGTTCCAAACATTAGGAACACCAAAGGATTTAAACTTGTCATTTAGTACACTGCTCATTTATTTTTAGGGGTCTCATCAGAAAGGCAGCCAGGGAAAAAAGCATCACCTAGGGGAGTAATTCCTCAGAAGTTCTGATCGATTAAGTGGTACAGTAACCTCCCGGGTATCGGTTAAAGTAAGTGAAAGAAGGAGATATAGAAAATGATTTGGTCTTAAAGATGAGGCTAGAATAATTTAATTTTACATTAAGATGCCTCAGCTACCAATGAACAGCAGCTCTGCCAAGATCACTATTAGTATGCTCACAATGTATTAAGAGGTTCACATGCAGTGATATATGGACAGTTCCCTTTCAGGAGGTATCTTTTGCAATTCGTTTGAAAATGTACAGTGAGAAAAAAGGGGGAGGGAGCAGCTTTTGAAAAATAACTCTTGTGATTTTGGGGGGAGTGGGGGTGGAGGGTAGAAAGCCCAAACTAAAGGTGGGGGAAATACCATCTCTGAAATGGTGCTCTCCTAAAGTTGTGCATCACAAACAGGCATGTCCATTGCAGATAAGGTGTCAGACCTTCAATCCTAATAGCAGTAGTTGCACAGCTGCTTACCAAGTAAGAAATTTATCAAGTAATAATTTGGCAATCTCTGTAATGCATACATTCATCTTTCCTATTTTATCTTTCCACTTGCATCACGTTGCCACCATGCCTTCAAACCATCTAGGACTATCCGTTTTACACAAAGGATCTATGAAATATTGACCCATTTAACTGCAATCCCAAGCATGCTTCAAAAAGGGCCCACTATGTTCAGTGGGATATGCTCCCATGTAAAGTATGCATAGATTTGTAATGAGAGTATATATATATGCACACTGCAAATGAACACTGAAATGCTTCATACGACAAGGCTGTGAAACATATTTAATTGTTAAGTATCCCATGAATTGATTTGAGCTTGTGAGCTGGCACGCCTTAATAAATTAAATCTTTTGAACTTTGCTTCCTTTGAAAATCTAGGGCACAGTATTAAAGTCTTTGGGAGGATTTCTCAGGGGCCACGGGATTTTGCAAGCAGAGAGGGAGGCCCAAGGCCTGAGAAGGAGGTCGGTCCATGCACCAACTGTTGTAGCCTCATGGTAGCTAATGTCAGACAGGGCTAAAAAGATTCCACGGTAGATCAGGAAAGGCACTGAATCTATTGGAACCAAAAGCCTCCCATATTCCTGGAACTGAGAAGCAATGGGAATAAGAAATGTTTTTAAAAGATGAATAAGGGTCTTTCTCTCCAGCTCTCTTAGGATTGTTCTATAAAGGATTGTTTTTACTGTTATTGTTAAGTTGTGGGCGAACATATCAGACGACACAGTGATTCTTCCAAAGCAGCTCTTTATTTGTTAGCTGGAACAGAACTGAACTGAGGAGCTCAGTCAGCCTGCTTATATAGAGCTCCACTAGAATGCAACAGTAACCATTTTTTGTAACTAGCCAATCACTGAACGTCAGATATCAGATCCTTATAAGAGATTCTTTATATAAGAAGTTAGATATAATAGTAAACTATATCCAATAATAATAATAATAATAATAATAATAATAATAATAATAATAATAATAATAATTTATTACTTATCCCCCACCCATCTGGCTGGGCAGAATATCCCAGCAGAATATTAAAAACATGATCAAACATTAAAAACTTCCCTAAACAGGGCTGCCTTCAGAAGCAATTATGGCAGTTTCTTGATTTGGGTACCATGAGAAACAGGAAGTTAACAGCTTAAAAGCACAGAAATACAAAACTGTAGAGGTGGAAGGGACTCCAAGTGTCCTCTAGCATAACCCCCTGCAACACAGGAACCACGGCTAAAGAACCCTTGACAGATGGCTATCCAAGCTCTGTTTAAAAACCTCCAGTGGAGGAAAGTCCACCACCTCCTGAGGAAATCCATTCCACAGTCAAACAGCTCTTACCATCAGAAAGTTCTTAATCTAAGTCATTTATAAATATGATGAACAACACCAGGCCAACACCAGGACAGAATCCTACAACATCCCACTTGTCGCTTCTTTCTAGGATAACGAGTAACCATTGGAAAGAACTCTTTGGCTTTGGTCAGTCAACCAGATCTACCTAACAGTAACATCATCTTGCCAGCTCCTCCACAAGAAAATCTTGGGGGACTTTGTTGAAAGTCTTACTGAAGTCAGTTCCACGAGGAAAGGAGGCAAAGGAAAGGAAAAAAGGGAGTGTGGCCACACAGCTTGTTCACAGTCTTGTTTATCAGACCATTTTAAAAATCTGAATCAGAGCAACAAATGTATCAGATTCAGTCCCCCTAATCCACTTGAGTTATAGGTAGGGATTTACCTGGAATCACTTTGAATTTTAGTTAAAAAGTTGACACAATACTGCTCAAAAGATGACCATAGATATGTAAAGAAGGGAAGGAAGAGGTGGACACCTGACCTTTGCAGTTCTTCTTTCAACAACAGATCTTTCACAACTTTCTGTCAGATCTCACACTAGGGTATTGAGGGAGTGGAAGGAGCCTTCTCTATAGCACACAGACCCAATTCCCTCATTTCCATCACGTGTTGCTTTGAATTCCAGGTGTTAAAAACAATTACCGTATTTTTCGCTCTATAAGACGCACCAGACCATAAGCCGCACCTAGTTTTTGGAGGAAGAAAACAAGAAAAAAATATTCTGAATCTCAGAAGTCAGAACAACAAGAGGGATTGCTGCGCAGCGAAAGCAGCGATCCCTCTTGCTGTTCTGGCTTCTGGGATAGCTGTGCAGCCTGCATTCGCTCCATAAGATGCACACACATTTCCCCTTACTTTTTAGGAAGGAAAAGTGAGTCGTTTAGAGCAAATAATATGTATCTTTATTCCCTTCAAAAGCCACAGTAAAGTAAAAGAGGGAGATAATAATAATAATAAAAATAATATATATATATATTTTATTTATACCTGCCCTCCCCAGTCAGAACCAGACTCAGGGCAGCTAACACCAATAAAATTACAATAAAATGTAATAAAGAAAGAAAGAACAGTTAATTAAAATACGGGTTAAAATACAATTTAAAATGCAGCCTCATTTTAGTAGTAGCCCATAAATCAAAACCATAAGGGGAGGGAAACATGAAGGTCAGACTGAATCCAAACCAAAGGCCAGGTGGAACCGCTCCGTCTTGCAGGCCCTGCGGAAAGATGTCAAATGCCGCAGGGCCCTGGTCTCTTGTGACAGAGCGTTCCACCAAGTTGGGGCCAGTAGTGAAAAGGCCCTGGCCCTAGTTGAGACCAATCTAACCTCCTTGCGGCTCGGGACCTACAAAGTGTTGTTATTTGTGGACCTCAAGGTCCTCTGTGTGGCATACCAGGGGAGGCGGTCCCGTAGGTACGAGGGTCCTAGGCTGCATAGGGCTTTTAAAGGTCAAAACCAGCACCTTAAACCTGACCCTGTCCTCCACCGGGAGCCAGTGCAGCTGGTAAAGCACTGGATGAATGTGGTCACAAGGCAAGGACCCCGTAAGGAGTCTCGCGGCAGCATTCTACACCTGCTGGAGTTTCTGGGTGAGCTTCAAGGGCAGCCCCGCGTAGAGCGAGTTACAATAATCAAGCCTGGAGGTGACTGTCGCATGGATCACTGTGGCCAGATCAGGGCCATAAAGATAGCACTGACTGTTAACATATAACAGATAGCACTGACTTTCATGCACTCTGAAGAGTCTCCATTTGTTTGTTTTGGCTTGACTGGTGCCTTTCTTACTCTTCTGTTCTCCTTTACTCAGTCCCCAATCCACATCAACAGATCATCAGCAAGAGTAGCAGAAGTGAGATTCTGTTTTCCCACACAAAGATACCTAAGTGAGGTATCACCATATCTGAACCATGTGCCTGAGAACCAAGCACAGAGCTCCAGGAAACAATTGCAAGTGCTACCAACTGCTCCCCCGTCCACCCTGGCCAATAGGGTAGGGAGCAGGCAATGGAGAGTAATTTCCTGTTTACTTCTCAGAAGCAGCACGGTTCCTGCTTCTCCTTGCACACCAGGGAAAGAATTAGCAGATAGGCTTTCCTGTTGAAAAGTAACCCAGCAAAGCTCTCTCTCTCACTGTCTATCTCTCCAGACACAAACCTGCCCCTTAGGCAGTTTGTTCTTTTCACCCCTGACAAACATGAGATGTTCAAGGGTAGAGATACCAGAAATTCAACATGACCAAAATACACAAGTACACGTTTGTATTTTGGATACATGATAAAACAAAATGCAGAGCTTAAAAATTCGAGATTCCAACTGTACAGCTATTTAGGACGTTTTCATTAAGACAAATAACCTATCAGAAATGTGCACCAGTGATCGGGTTTATTAAGGTTTCGCCATCTCAAGGTGAAAACCATATTTACATAAAATACGACAAAACAGGAAGCTATGCCTAGTGTGAAAATATTAACAGAAAAGAAAATAATATATATGTAGAGCTATGCACTATCTTGCAGCACTTACTAACACACACATAATCCCTTGAGTGAACTACAGTGCTGAATTTACTTCCTCTATTATCTTACATAATTACCATTTCTGGCTAAATGCTTCAGGGAAAGTTGCTAAAAATGAAGAGTTTCTCCTCTCAAAACTAGATTACTACCTGGTGGGGGGAAATGGGTGCACATAGCAAGAAAGAATGTGTATTGAGCTAAAAACAAAAATAAAGACTAGCATTTGGGGAGAACTCAAAAGGGAGTAGAAATGTTTGCCCACTTAAAGGAGGCATGGACAGAAAAAAGACTGCACCCCCACTGCCAAGGCACTGAGGACATGATCCCACTCCACCTCAGACTGGTCACAATCAGCACTGCATTGCAAGGGACTCTTTTTCGAACTGTTTGTTCTGTGCATTCATGTGCATATGCGCAACAGCAAATTGTTTTTAAAAATAATGCCCTTTCTAATGCAGCATTCATTTCTTTCACACTAAATTGTGGGGCTGAAATGGCAGTGTCTTCATTGCCTTGGCAACAGGAATATGTTCCCTCTTTTCTCCCATTCCCATTCAAAGTGAGGGCAACAAGAGGCCTTCACTTATCCTTAGTGCTGTCAGCCCAGTTTGTTTGGACAACGTCATGTTCTTATGAAAAAGAATCCCTCTACTGCTTATTTATTGGTTATGGATGGATGTCTCACAGGTTAGGTTCCCCCTATACCCTGATATTACTTATTGTTTATTTTTCCTAATCTTTTGTTATTGAGGCCACCACATGTCTCAGTACAATTTGTATTCTACCTTAGTTTATCCACCAGAAGCTCTGGAGAAGCACAGGACAAAACAGCATGGAGACTAATATATTAAGTAATAATGGCCCATCTAGTGCAGCATCCTGTTCTCACAGCAGCCAACCAATTGCCTATGGGAAGTCCATGAGCAGAGCAAGTGCAAGAGCCCTCTCCCCTCCTGTGGTCTACAGCAACAGTCATGCAGAAGCATTGCTGCCTCTAGCCATGGAAGTAGACCATACTCAACATGTCTATGAGCCATTGATAATGAGAAAGGTAAAAAATAAGAGTAAATTATAATTTATTTAAAATAGTTACTAATCAGACAATGGTGTTTGTATGTATAGTAACTTAATAAACTAGATGGTTAACTTCATTTTGTTATAATTGCTTTATATAAGAATTATCTCACCTTATCATTGAATTATTTAGCAAATACAGTGTAGAGTTTCTGTCACCTTAAGAGGAGAGTTATGCAAGCTTCAGTTCTGTTCATAATCAGACCTGAAGCTGATTCCCTATCCCACTCCTCCTTAGTTAACACTCATCAACTAGGCACTGAGGACTGTACAGTGGTACCTCAGATTAAGAACAGTACTGTTTACGAACAATTCAGTTTACGAACTCCGCAAAACCGGAAGTAGTTTCTCGGTTTGTGAACTTTACCTCAGTCTAAGAACGGAATCCAAATGGTGGAAGGGCGGTGGGAGGCCTCATTAGGGAAAATGTGCCTTGGTTTAAGAATGGTTTTGGTTTAAGAATGGACTTCTGGAACGGATTAAGTTCGTAAACCGAGGTAACACTGTACTTGTCGTCTTCAACCAAGTCCACACTTAATGAAGTGTTTCTGCTACAGTCTTCACCCTGATCCAGCAACCTCTGTTCTTAGCTTTCCCACAAACTCTTCTCTGCAAACCTTGCCAGTTGTATCCAGTGATTTTAGCAAGGGCTCCCTTAGAGAATCATTTCAATTTGGGTGCAGTTTTATAACAACAATCCAGTAGGATAATGCAGAAGTGCCTGATCAATTAGAACTCACCAGTTTTTGATCCATTTTGTATGTATATGAAACTACTTTCTCAGATTTATCCTTAGTTTGATACATGGTAAACTACAGCCAAACTGTCACTCAGGTCCCCTGCTGCCCCCTTCCTGAAACACTATCTCCACAGCTCCCAGTCACAATGGCTTGCAGACAGTTAATTCAGCTATATTCAAATCCCAGTATACATTAAAAAACAAAACAAAACTGCAGGGCTGAGGGGGAAATATTCATTGCCTTGGCAACAGGGATATTTTCTCTCTCTCTTGCCTCCCTTTCAGAGTGAGGGCAGTAAGAGGCCTCCGTTTGCCCTTATTGATGTTGCCCAGTAAATTCTGAATGGAAAAAAGGAACGGATGTGGCACCAGAATATACCTATATGATACACTACTGGGAGGGAGAACTCTCAGGGTGGGCAAAGAGATGTTCCTTCTAATACCATAAAACTGAATGCTAAATCATGGCCCATGGCGGTTATGTGAAATGGTTCAAAACAGCAACATGCTGCAGGTAGTCCAAAGAAAGAGACATGACTTGTGTTTGTGTGTGTGTGTGTGTGTGTGTGTGTGTGTGTGTGTGTGTGTGTGTACACACACACTTGTGTGCATGTACCTTATGACCTGGACACACCATTAACAGGACTCAAAAAAGTATGGGGGGAAAGTGTGAAAACTGAATCTGATTAGAATGATCTCAGATTGTTTAAAACATGTACTGGAAACATCTGAATGCCACCAGAACAGTGAATTCCCTTTGATTTCAAAATATGTTATCTTCGTCTTAGTCTCCTTGAAATGTTAATGGTTTGGGTTCTAGTGAGTTAAAATGGAAGGCTGGGTAATGGAAAAATCTGGCTTCTCTCTTGAAAATGCTTTAAGGCTTTTCCTGGGAAAGCAGTAATGTAAAGGACTTTGGGAAGGGCCCTGAAAGACTAGACTGTATTCTTAATTAAGCTTCTGACTATCCCTGATTTTTATATACTTTAAAGAATATACCAGTGGGGATGGGTGAGTAAAGCAACTTAGAGGCTAATCCTTCCTGTGTAATAGAAACAAGAACAGAATGCTAAAGGTCATTCTCAAGCACATTTAAATATATATTCTCTTCTGCCTGCCTTATCTATTGCTGAATAATTTCTCTTATTAAAAAGGTTGTTGATACACAGTGCCATTGTTCTTTGATTCATGCATAGAAGAAAATGGAAAATTCCCCATGATAATTTAAATATCAGAACACAGTCTTCATCACCTTTCTATCAAGCTGTGGATAAATGCTGTATATTGACTGCCCGTTTATGTTTTGAGCATTGTGGGGGGTTTTGTGTGTGACCTCTGTTGCTTATAGTTCAACAGTCAGCAGTTCAAGGCTTTGTGCTATAACTATTTTGCAGGCTGGTTTAGCAGTAGCTGCTTGGTGACAGGCTATGAAGAGTAGAAGAGATCCCATTGGTGTGTTTTTGTTAAAAAAAAATTTGAATCATTATTATATCCATAGCTTTAAGAGAGAAAACGAGAGACCTGGTGGAGGGAGTTATACAAATTACTATTCTAAGTCCTTTGCTCTACCTATTCCTTTCCCTCACTTCCAGTGTCACAGAAATACATTTTGAAAGAGTCTCTAAAACTTCAACTATCTCATGATCCTCCCCGCACCCAATTACCTCCAAATCTGAGCACAGACTACAGCATTTCTATGTTACGATGCAAGCTGTGATTATCAAGATACAATTTCAGATACTAACAAATCTATTTTAATATTTTAATGTGGTCAACTAATTGCCAGAGATTATTTAAATGAAAAAAAGTTTCTGTAAACTAAAAAAAAATATTTCATTCTATTGATTATGACACTAATTCTAAGTGCAATATTACATTCTGCGTTATTTTTCATAATCCTCAGTGCACTTGTGCACTCACAAATCATAATGACGACCTTCTGATTCTTATTGTGAGCTGCAATACCAATTAATCATGAAAGTTATGATGCCTTTCTGATATGGGGAGGTACATAAAGAAGGGTATCATGATACCTGTAGCAGAGTGATGACATAAGCTGAAGCAAATAGAAAAAAAGCAAACTGATCCTGGAGGTGTGAACTATGCAGTAAAATTTCGTTTCCTCTGGTGACAGAGAGAACCCGAGAGGCCATAAAACACTGGACCTCACTGTGGGCAGAGAGAGAGGTCTATGTTTGGAGGCCTATATGTGTGACAGCAGAAAGTGCCACTGTAGACCCGCTGGTGGCTCTCTCTGGTGGGATAATGAATGAGCATTCAGGGGGTGTTGTTGTTGGAAGCCTTTGGTCCACAGGATCTGAAGATGGCTCATTCCCAGTCACACTTACCAATGTGCTGAAAAATTATACCAGCCCTGGGGCTGACATATCTCCCCTCCCTTCAGATTGAAGTCAATGGGGAGGAAAAAATAAAACTGGTATGGGTGGGGTGCAATTAACATGTGCTAATAGGGTTGTAGGGATGTGGGTGGCGCTGAGAGTTAAACCACAGAGCCTAGGACTTGCCGATCAGAAGGTCGGCGGTTCGAAGCCCTGCCACGGGGTGAGCTCCTGTTGCGCGGTCCCTGCTCCTGCCAACCTAGCAGTTCAAAAGCACGGCAAAGTGCAAGTAGATAAATAGGTACCGCTCCGACGGGAAGGTAAACGGCGTTTCCGTGCACTGCTCTGGTTCGCCAGAAGTAGCTTAGTCATGCTGGCCGCATGACCCGGAAGCTGTATGCCGGCTCCCTCGGCCAGTAAAGAGAGATGAGCGCCGCAACCCCAGAGTCGGCCATGACTGGACCTAATGGTCAGGGGTCCCTTTACCTTAATAGGGTTGTGGATGGCGTGGTGCTTACAATTGCAGATTTCCCCTGCCCAGGAAGGTAAAATTAATCTGCTGGCTTCAATCATTTACTCATTTGCCTGGGATTAAGCTCCATTTAACTCCAAAAACAGTATGGGGAAAAGAATGGAAATTACAGTTGCCATTTTTCATGCCTATCAGAATTAATAGGAATATTTCAAGCTGGTACAGGGCACCTGTAACTTTCAGTGGGGCAAAAAATCCCAAATGGAGAGGAAAAGATAAATTATTTGACACAGCACTTACTTTATACAGTGGTACCTCGGGTTACAGACGCTTCAGGTTTCAGACTCCGCTAACCCAGAAATAGTACCTCAGGTTAAGAACTTTGCTTCAGGATGAGAACAGAAATCGTGCTCCGGCGGTGCGGCGGCAGCAGGAGGCCCCATTAGCTAAAGTGGTGCTTCAGGTTAAGAACAGTTTCAGGTTAAGAACGGACCTCTGGAACGAATTAAGTTCTTAACCCAAGGTACTACTGTATATCTAAAGTGAAAACAACCAGTAGTCTCATCATTTAATTAAAGCATATTTGAAAGTATTTTATGTTTTTAACGAAATTCCCTTCTGGGAACCATAAAGCCTTGTTTTCTTCTTTCTCATTCTTTCTAATTGCCTAAAAGTAAAATACTACTCAATATGCGCTCTTAATCGTTTTTCTTGGGGTTATATGAGCCTGCCAAGTTTGAGGCTATTCTTTGGTTTTCTAAAAGCTGTTAATATGTCTAATAAAAAGCTGGACAGTTGTCGGTTCATGGCTTTTCGTATCCCTTACTGCTTTTCTTTCCAACAAGACTGATAATCCCTGTGTCAACAGACTACTGGGGAACGATATGCACATCAGAATTCTGCCTTACCAGGTTGCATCTATACCACAATGACAGACTCATTCCCCCGTTTCTCTGGAGACAGCAATGAGGGCTCAAATCAAAAGGTCCACTGTAATTACTATGTATATTTCAGATTAAATAAATGTGATAAAAGCTTCCATCTGGCCGTTGATCAAACGTGCAAAGGGAAGCTGATTTCCAATGACATATTACAATATGTCGCTTGTAGCAGCTTCTAATGTCGTCCTGTAAATTACTTACATTTGGGATTACTTGACAAAGGCAGACAGACCTATTACTCACTTCTTAAATGCTGCCCACTGGGGGAAAGTGAGATGTGGTCTAATCTTAGAGCTGTTAGGTGAGCATTACCAAACAATGGCAGTATTTCATTTTACTAAATGACAATTGCTCTGAAATATGTTTACTCAGTTGTGTACCACGCTGTACTTTGAATGATAAAATGTTGCTGTTCATGTTAAAACTAAGACTGACCACTCCCCTAAATCTCATTATTTAGAAACACATTTCTACAAGGTATGAAATGGATAGGTGATGTATGCAAAAATATTCCCAATAATATTAAAGTGTAATGAAATACTATTTAACAAGAAAGGTGCCTTGAATGCAGGTCTTAAATCACGAAACCAAGTGCTCACTGGAGAAGCATCCACCGGAAACATCTGAAGGGTGTTCTCAGGAGGCCAAGGACCACCCAGAGTTGCAAGACATATTTGGCTGATGGGTGGGTTAGAAGTAGGAGGTCAGAGAGTGTTGTGTGGTAGGTATGTACAGTATTTGTTTTGTTGTTTGTCTCATTGAATGTTTCATTTACAGTTGTACCTTGGAAGTCAAACAGCTTAGTTCTCGAACGTTTTGGCTCCCGAACACCTCAAACCCAGAAGTGACTGTTCCGGTTTGCGAACTATTTTTGGAAGCTGAACGTCCGACGGGGCTTCTGTGGCTTCCGATTGGCTGCAGGAGCCTCCTGCAGCCAATCAGAAGCCACACTTTGGTTTCTGAACATTTTGGAAGTCGAACGGACTTCCGGAACCGGTTCCATTCGACTTCCAAGGTACAACTGTACTTGCAAGCTTGGTGAACTATCACTCCAGTGGAGGAGTCGATCAGAGATTCTGTTGAGGCATTTCCTTTCTCAAGCAACAGGAGGAACATATTATTACCTCAACATACTTTCAGCACATCCTAAATACATTTCTATTTCCCCAGGCATTTGCTGGTTATTAATACCAAGTCCTTTAGTAGTGTTGGCTGGTTTTACTGTGATTGTTGTATATGTTGCAATGTGTTGTTTTTATGAACAATGTGTTTATATTACAGTGCACTGCCCTGATACTACCAAGGAAGGGCGGCATAGAAATGTTCAAAATAAATCTGATTCAATGCAGCATTTAAAATCCTATTCTGTATCTGTGGCAGATGCAGCAATGGCTTTCTTTTCCAGCATTGCCCCTGTGAAGTCTCAGTGGACCCTTTTTCAGTTCTACGGAAGGAAGTGCAGTATAGAAATGAAACGAAAAATCAATCAGTAACAACTCCAGCACTTCAGAAAAGCTTACAGATTACCAACTGTGGACAAAAATATTTGGAATATGGTTACTCTTGACTGACACACTAGTTCAAAAAGCCAAGGGAAGTGAGAAGGGTGCAAATGCCTTGCAGTGGACTTTTATATTTAAACCTATGACTTGCCTTTGGTACCATAGGCCATGGTATTTTTAACTGGTTTAATACCTTTCATGGCTTTGCTTGTACACTTGGGCTGCCCAGGTTGTCAGCTATCTAATGTGTGTTTGAGGCATTTTGTGATGCAGAATAACATTCTCACATGCATCTTTCACGTGTCACACTGAAAAAATGCTACTTGTCCTATTCCTACTAAGGTCCATTGAGTTGTATGAGACGTACTTCTGAGCAGACAGGCATACGATTTAACTGTTTCACTTGGCAAGATGAGACTAAGCTAATGCTGCCTCCTGCTGTGATCTGTAACAATGGATTCAAGTTACAAGAAAGGAGATTCTGACTAAACAACAGGAAGAACTTCCTGACATTAAGGTGGTGGACTCTCCTTCACTGGAGACTTTTAAGCAGAGGTTGGATGGCCATCTGTCATGTATGATCTAGTTGAGTTTCCTGCATTGTGGGGGTTAGACTAGATGACCCCAGGGGTCCCTTCCAATGCTGTGATTTTATGCCCCTGCATTGGAAGCCTGTAGGTTATAATGGACTTCATTCAAAAATAGGGGGCCTTTTTGGATATGAGAGAAGAGTCTAGATCCCCCCCAAATTACAATCTTTCTTACAATCGCATTTATATCTTCACCTTGGTAGCATGCTGTGCACTTTTTTTGTAAATAACATGACCTTTACTTAGAAAATGGAAATGTAGTAACCAGGGAAGGACAGTTCAGTAGCAACATAAGAAACCTTAACTGCAAGTGGAATTCCTGTGAAAACTGAGAAACACAATTTCCTACCAGGAGCATGGGATTTGCAGTTTCCTCTATCTCCCAGATTGATTTTTGAAGCACAGAAAACAGTGCAACCTCTGCTTCCTGCTTGTCAGCTCAGTAGCATCTTTTCCAGGTAAGGAGAACCTGGCAGTGCCTCTCATGTTCCCAGTGAACATACTTCACCACTGCTTACGATCTCATTAAAAAGAAAAGAGAAGCTTTCTTTAAGAAATGATAAAATATTTTCCATCAGAGAATGGATTCCAAGGCAAGCCAGGGCAAGAGGAAAGCTCACAAGCGACTATTTAGGACAATTACTAGAAATAATTTGGGATCTATGACTGGTGGACAATACGGCTGTTCAGCCTCCGAGGGATCCAATATGAGACGTAGCTCAGGCAGTTCAAAAAACTGGTCCCAATTGCCAATAGAGAAAGAAATGGTGACTGGGAGTTAGGCTTGCTGACAGCCTGCTTTGGAGAGAATAGAAGATAGGCCAGTGCTCATTACTAAACTCCCTCAAAGTTTTTTATAGAACTAGGTGTTGACCAGTGCTCAGAATGGAAACCTGGTATAAT
This sequence comes from Podarcis muralis, assembly GCF_964188315.1. NCBI lineage: Eukaryota > Metazoa > Chordata > Lepidosauria > Squamata > Lacertidae > Podarcis > Podarcis muralis. The sequence continues at coordinate 43,555,253 of NC_135658.1, forward strand.
GAACTGAATTTTATTTTTGTACTATAGCTGCATATTTTCAGCTGCTTTATAAATTATAAAAAAACCATAAAGCTGTTTATATTTGCACCATTTTGGTTCTTTAATTATCATATGCATGCATCAAGAAGTCTTTGTATATTGAGCTCAGTTTGGAAATGAAAGTATTAAACAAAAAACTAAGCTACCTAATCAAAATTTAACACTGCAATTGTTAGCAATCAGCAAAGATAATAGCATACAAAATGATCACTTAAAAATAAATATATCTTTATATAGTATTAACTATATAATTGAGCCTGTAAAAAGTACTTTGTTAAATGTCCTTTGTGACCTTCCTAATAACACTACATTAATATAAAACGTGGTGAACAAGATTTTTTTCCCATATCTGTACAGCCAACAGAGCACATCTTTCTTTACTGGGGGAGAAGTAACATCAGTGTGAAATAACCAGCTGTGCATGCAAAATAGAATATCCTTCCAGACACATCCAATAAAGTCTGAAGATGTAAAAGAGCTGATAATTATAATAGTGTGAAAAGTAATGAGCTCTGAGTGTGTGTTTGTGTGATGATGAGCAGAACTGTTGCTGTAAATCAAAAAACCAAACACCATTTTCAACAGAGAGCGCTATTTAGCGTAACATTTTTATAGCAGCATCTACACCTAAATAGTACAGAACCGCCTTCATCCTCATGACACCCTCCAAACAAGCTGCCTCATTTCAGTACTTTTACACCTATGAAAATACTTGAAATCAATTATAGTGAAGTTGATGCTGAGTTGATAGTGGTACTGTTAAATAAAGCCAACCTTTCCCATTGCTGATATTCACAATTTGAAAATGATTCTTGAGAATGTAAAAAAAAAAAATTCAAGGTAATTGTGTCTACATTTATTGAAAGCATAAGTAAATACAGAGAGTTCCCCGCTTTTCACGTAACAGACCTTTGCGTATAAACAGAAAAATAATGTCCATGTTCATAGAATTTCGATGTTTACTGCATTAAAGGCCCAGATTGTTTAGAATAAACTGTGTTAAGTATTTTGTTCTGTTTTGTTCTGTTTTGCTTTATTTTGGGAAAAATAGGTCACAGTCAGAGGAGGAGATTAAAGATATATAAAAGTACTTGCATACCTGGCCTCTGCCTTGAAGCACTTATAATTCAGGTAGGCCAAGAGGTTAGAAGTGGCATGTGAAAGGAGATGAGTGAAAATTGTTTAAGAGTTGGGGGAGGGGAGAGAGAGAATTTTTCTCAATTGCACAGTGGGATTTCTGATGGATAGCTTGTGAAGGCACAGGAGAGCCTTCGAAAAAAAGGCGAGGAAGGAGATTTAGGGGGCTTGGGTATACTTCTTGGCTGCATTTCCTCTGTTATAACATCTAAGCCAATTGACCTCATTTCCTTATTTCTAACCTTACTTCACTTAACAAATTAGTCACTTTACAAGCATAAGAAAAGTTGCATGTAAATTCCTGCCCTTCTAAATGGTGTGTAATTTCTTATTAATGAGGATATATCTTCCTTCCTTCCTTCCTTCCTTCCTTCCTTCCTTCCTTCCTTCCAGTAGTTGAACCTTTCTCTAACATAGAAAGGTTTCCAGAATGGTTAGTATACACTCAGTTAAAATGAGACAGCCCCTGCCTTCAGGCTTGCCTAAAAACACAACACAGCAAGGAGAAATGGAGAAGGGAAGAAGAGGGACGGAAAGCAAAATAAGACAAGAATTCCTAATGGTAAATAGTTGTTCTTACAATATTGCAGAATCAGTTCGTGCCGTTGGATACTTAGTTAAAAATATTGCCTTTTAAGTAATTAGGTAAAGAAATATATATATAAGGACTGTGGACAATTACACATACTTTATATAAGAAGTATTTCTATTTCTAAACTCTCATTGTCATCCTGATCTCCAGCCTGACATCACTGCCGGTGGGGAACTAAAACCCCTAGGAAGGGGCTATATTGCTTGGAGAGGAACAAACGGTATGACAAGGAAGGAGAAATGAAACAGCAGTGTCATTGTGTAGGCAATTGAGTTTTCATGGGTCATCTTGATTCATACTCATGAGGTTTCATGCCATAGGGCTAAAGCAAAGTCACAAGTGTATCTCTGCCAGTCAACTCTTATTTAAATAAGGTGATCTTGTCCTTGAAGGGATGAGCTTGAATCTTTCGGGAAATGCCAAAAGGGTACTTATTTTATTTGAGGCAGCATATGCTTACTGAATGGAAGCCGTTCACTTGCAAGGGATGATTGGTGGCAGATTAAAGGTGCATATACAGTGGTACCTCTAGTTGTGGACATGATTCATTCCAGGGTGCCATTCGCACCCCGGAAAGTCCACAACTAGAGTGGTGCTTCTGCGCATATGCAAAGCGCGCAGAAGGCTTCTGCGCACGCAGCGAAACCCGGAAGTATACACAAGTGTTCGCAAGCCAAAAAGACGTAACATGAACCTAACGCAACATGAGGTATGACTGTATTAGATATGGCACAGAGCTCTATGGGAGTCAGTTAGCTACCTATATGCAACCAATTCCCACTTGGCTGGCGCACAGTAGGGTCAATGCTGGCTGCAGAAAAAATGGGTCTCTTTCTTGGTTTACCACAATGACTCACTCGCTGCTCCTTGCTGTCTTTGGGCACATGCAGACTTTCTGCAGAAATGAGCTACTCAGTGATATGTGTAGAGAGCCCCTTTCATACATTTAACTCAGTATGATGTCAGGGAGCACACCAGAGCGGCACACAATGACAAGGGCGGCATGACTGCCCAGTGTGGTCTCATTGCTCCCACACACTTAACACATAAGGAACATTCTTTGAAAAGGGCTGCTACAGCCTAAAAACATGCACCTTAATACATGTATAGATTTCTTTACTGCACCTTTTTTCTGGAAAGATTTGACATTTTGTGACACTGACAGTCTCAGAGTGTTTTTTCTCATCTTTTATTTCTATTCAGTTCATCAGAATGAACAGCTAGTCAGGCCTGTAATAAAAGCTGCTCGTGCTGATACCTCCAGGAATGTCCAGAAGCTGTGTGTTTGTAGCCATTTCTAGAACAAGACTCATTCATTGGGGGGAAGTAAACTCGCAGTCTAACACTCCAGCAGTTCCAAAGTCGAAGGGCTGTTTCAAATTGTCATTGTTCTTGAACCTGCCCTTCACACCTTGCGGGGCTTACACTGCACACACTGATGATTAAAGGGCATAAAATGTGAATCAACCCTTAATGCAAGGAAGTAACTGGGAACTGGTAGAACCTAGATACAGTGGACCTAAGACATCACATGGGTCCCCATCCTCATTCCTTGTGAGTAGTTTTGTTGTTATGCTAAGTCAGCCACTGGAGCTCGTTTCCCTGCTCCATGAAGGGAGGGGCCCAATGCAACTTGCTCTCATTTAAGTGGACAGAGGTTTGCAGGCAGCATGCATCGTTCACCAAAATAAAACCATAGCAATTGTCCTAATGTCTCATAGTGAGCTTCATGGCAGACTAAAGATTTGAATTCAGGTAAGATAAAAGGTAAAAGGTAAAGGACCCCTGGATGGTTAAGTTCAGTCAAAGGCGACTATGGGGTGCAGCACTCATCTCACTTTTCAGGCCTGCCATTTATCCCCCCCCCCCATCAATACATACGTAAGTAAAGGGTAAAGGGGCCCCTGACCATTAGGTCCAGTCATGACTGACTCTGGGGTTGCGACGCTCATCTCGCTTTATTAGCCGAGGGAGCCGGCGTTTGTCCGCAGACAGCTTCTGGGTCATGTGGCCAGCATGACTAAGCCACTTCTGGCAAACCAGAGCAGCGCATGGAAACGCCGTTTACCTTCCCACTGGAGCGGTACCTATTTATCTACTTGCACTTTGACGTGCTTTCGAACTGCTAGGTTGGCAGGAGCAGGGACTGAGCAACGGGAGCTCATCCCGTCGGGGGGATTCGAACTGCCGACCTTCTGATTGGCAAGTCCTAGGCTCTGTGGTTTAACCCACAGCGCCACCCGCGTCCATACATACAGAATACATACGTACTCTGGCATAAATGGGTGATATTAAATGCTAGTTCTATTCAGAGTAAGCCCTTGAAGTTAATAGGCATGATTCACTTAGGTTTATTACTTTCAATGGGTTTTCTCTTATAAGGCTTAGCCTAGGCAGGGCCAAACTTGGCCCTACAGATGTTTTGGGACTACAATTCCCATCATCCCCAACCACTGGTCCTGTTAGCTAGCGATGATGGGAGTTGTAGTCCCAAAACATCTGGAGCGCCAAGTTTGGCCATGCCTGGCTTAGCTGAACAGAAAGTTAAAACACATAAACAAAAATCTTTGGGGTAAAAATGCAAAGAAGAGAAGAAGAGTTTGGATTTGATATCCCGCTTTATCACTACCCGAAGGAGTCTCAAAGTGGCTAACATTCTCCTTTCCCTTCCTCCCCCACAACAAACACTCTGTGAGGTGAGTGGGGCTGAGATACTTCAGAGAAGTGTGACTAGCCCAAGGTCACCCAGCAGCTGCATGTGGAGGAGTGGAGACACGAACCCGGTTCCCCAGATTACGAACCTACCACTCTTAACCACTACACCACACTGGCTATAAGGAAGTGCTATAGGATAGCTTGCAATTTCAACAGAAGCCCTCAACAGTATTCCATTTTCCCCATCAGAAAAACAGGTTCCCAATGCAAGCAAAGGCCCATCGTTTGCACAGCAATGCCCCAGGCCCTGTAGTTCCCTTATATAATAAACACACAGCGACACAGATAATTTAGGTTAATGGGCAAAAATAGGCCACAACTTTATTGGTTACAGATGTGAGAGGTTTGGCTTAGACATTGGGTGAAACCAGACTATATCCTGACCCCTTCCATCACAAAGGCATACCCAATGCCTAACTGCCACACAAGCCCAATGGCTCGTCGCCAACACCCTCACACCTGCAACCAATCTCAAATGCCCTCCATGATATCAAATGGCCAAATATCATTTCCCATATCAAAAAGGTGAACACCACCATTGTGAAACAAGGCCTCCTGGTCAAAAGTAATGAGGCGAAAGGAAGCCACCCCCCAGCCACACTGCAGTTTAAACATCCTGCCGCCACGCCCCCCCCCCAGATTGGTCAGCCGGGGGTGTGATGCAGCCGGAGTCTTGGTGACATGGGCGGCATCATTCAGCCCCAATCCAGGTCCCGGGGGTCCCGGATGCCAGTCTGCAACACCGCCCCTCAGGGAAAGGAAGTGGATTTCTCACAAGCATTTTTGGCAAAGCAGGACAAGTAAACAGCTTGGGGCTATGCAAGAACAGCCCCGCTCAATTCCACACTCAGGCTTTAGGGAGATAAAGTATTGTTTAAATCTGCCCCCAGGCATGGCTTCTGACAGAGAGAGAGAGAGAGAGAGAGAGAGAGAGAGAGAGAGAGAGAGAGAACGAACCCAGGAGAAGAGATAGGAATCCTCCTGCCCTGACTCCCTCACTCTTTCTATGCTTGGGTGGGGTTTTTTTAACTGTTTCCTCTCCTTAGAGATAGAGAAGGGACCTACTGTTAGTGATTTTTATGACTTTGGAGGGGATTTTTTGGAGGAGGGAATGTTGGCAGGGCTACACCCCACTTGGCCCATGAGGAGCCTCCCCTGAAGGAAGTATAATGCATATTGGGATGCTATAAGCAATGGCACGGGACCAATCAAAATCAAAACCCAAGTATTGTGCTGTAATATATCTTTTTTTTTGCCACAAAATCCAGTATTGATAAAAACAAACCAATAAACAATAAAATAGACACGGTCAGAAGATGTCATTTTAGGGCTTCAGTTAATCAATATTCAAGCTTACCAATGAACTATCCAGCTCATTTCCACTCATTATGAATCATTACTTGAGAAACGGAAAAAAAATATAAAAACTACTAATGATGAAGATTGCTATTATGCAGATTTGTATAGGCAACAACTCCTTTTCAGCTTGCTGGAATAAAGCCAGCCTTCCAATCTCTGCCTGAAGCAAGCAGGAGCTGCTGTTGAAAGGGGATGGAGCATAATATTGCTACTGAAAATTAAATGTGCCTTGTGCTACTATTTATTTCCCTTCTCCCATTTGCTGAAAATGTATTTACCACTCTCACCTTCATTACATAACAGAAGGGTCTTCCAGCAACCTTACATTGAGTGTTGGCTGCCCATTCCCCAATAAACTCTATTTATTAAAAATTGATTTAAATAAAGCGGCGGGGTGAGCTCCCGTCTTTCGGTCCCAGCTCCTGCCCACCTAGCAGTTTGAAAGCACCCTTAAAAGTGCAAGTAGATAAATAGTGGGAAGGTAAACGGCGTTCCGTGTGCTGCGCTGGTGCAGGCTAGCCAGAGCAGCGATGTCACACTGGCCACGTGACCCAGAAGTGTCTGCGGATGGCGCCGGCTCCCGGCCTCTAGAGTGAGATAAGCGCACAACCCTAGAGTCTGTCAAGACTGGCCCGTACAGGCAGGGGTACCTTTACCTTTACCTTTTAGTAAATAATAGGTTTTATCTCATGGTTGTATGAAGGGGAGGCAAATCTCTCTATTTCCCTCTGCTGCCCAGCACTCCCAAAAATGCTTCTCCGAAGAATGAATTGTGTTGCAAGGTTCCCTACATGATTTCAGGTAGTTCCCCCTCTCACCCTGCAGTCTTGTACAATATAACAAGGCTCCCACTCACCTGCCATGAGCCTCAAATAAACTCTGCATAGACCTGGGAGTTAAGATAACCATGACTGACTTAAATTCCAATAATTTCAGTAGGATTAACCACTCAATTCTAAATTTATCTACTCAGAAGTAAGTCCTTTTAAATTCAAGGAGGCTTAGTTTTAGGTAAGTGGGTTTAGGATTGCAGCCTAAATCTCAGTCCTCCCAATATATTTGTCAAATGTTATAAATTAAGAAAACTTTGTTAAGAGTACAACTAACTGAGTATATTGACCTTGATTTTTCAAAGTGATGAACAAATTATTGTTTTGAACTATAGGAGAGAGGCAGATCTTTATTCCACAGAGATGGGTGAATGGGCATTTGCAGGGCAGAGCAAATGTCTTCCCAGGCTGCTGCTTTTTCTCCCAATTACTATCATAAGAAAACAGTTTTGTTTTAAATATGATCAAGTGTAATTGATACAGAAATACCTGTTAGAAATACCTTCCCCAAATATAGAAGAAATAGCTTTGAGAAATGTGACATTATATATTTGTGTGATGGAGACCCACAAAAGTTCACTGAAATGGTGAAATTAATTTGCATAGCTTATTTACAATGTAGCCAAGCTATTAAGAACAAGATGGGTGATGTAGGGAAAGCTCAGCGCAGAAAGCTTCAAGCAATATTTGCAACCAGCAAATTCTGAACTGCTCTGGCAAGGATCCCACATGCGATTTATAGAAGTCTTAAGAGCTTTAAGATGTCTGCAGCCTCTGGGGTCCATTAAAGCAGCTAGAGAACATTCAGGGTGTGGAAATTCCTTGGGCACATCACTTATCTGTCAATGTAAGAGCCTGTACTGGAATTATGACAGTTATGTGCCAGAAGGTAGAGAAATTCTGAGGTACCAACTGTAATGATTTAAATGGCCAGAAGTATTGACAAATAAACTAGATACAACTTCTCAGTGATGGCATCTGAAATATTTTTTTTTTCAATTTACAAACAAATTTTACAGATAGTTTAACTGTTATAGTATTGGGTGCATTTTCAATGGCTTGCTAATTCAAACACTTCTCCCTGTCAAGATAATCAATAGTGAGAAGACGTTTCCTAGACTGGATCACAAACAGTTTCCGTTCTAGACAATCTCTCTCCTCTAAGAGTGCTGGAGAGCTGGAACACACACTAGCCAAAGAAAATTGGTTGTGTGTCTGTGTCTGTTTTTAATAAAAGTTATTATTGAAAAGGCAATGCACTGCTGTGGAGGAGTATCTCACATGAGAAGCCACTCGTAAACCACTTGGAGCTACTTCAAGAGAAGTTCCACTTCCTTGAGAGGAAGGAAGCTCTTTGAAGCTATTGGTCAGCTCCACAAACATTTAAGAGAATTGATATAGTTTAGACACCCTGGAAAACGAAGGCTTTTGTGATCTTCATCTATGTAGGCACTATTTCCAGTGTCACAGAGCTTGTCTACTGCTAGTTATACACCATTTTGCTCTCAATTGTTGAAAGAATGGGAAAATACACACAAGTACTGGTCTGCATCAGCGAGTGCCTGACAGGTAATCCATCAGCAGATTGCTTTGCACCTATATCCATGTTTATTTTTAAAACAAAAGATCCTGCTGCTGTAGGTCAGCAATATTAAAAAACAAACTAACTAAAAACGACAAAATAGTTTCTATTTGCAACTATTTGACAAAATAGTTTCTGTTTGTATTACCTATTTGACTATTTGGTAATACAGTGGGATCAGCAATGCCCACTACAGTATCTTCTTTCAAAAGAGATGGATTATAACTGTTCCAGTTGATAAAAGAACATTGCATTTTGATCACATAGCGCACACAGCAGTAAACAGAATTTCTCTGCTTATTTCTGTTTCTCTCTTTCATGTTGACAATATGCTGAAAGCTAAAGTCCAATTTTCACAATAGTTTCAAAGAACTTAGCATCAGAAACCATTGGGCCATTCTGAAAGGTCAGTGCCCTAATGTGCCCGGAAGTAAAGAAGTACATGCCTCAGTCACACTCAAACAATTAGCAAATTGGTTCCCTAAGACTTTGCTGCCAGCAACCCCAACAATCACGCTGTGCTTCAAGGGATGTATTATACAACCAAAAGTCCCAAAGGCATTGCGAGTCTATAACAACTCTTGGAAAGTATTTGGCAGAGTGTCAGGCAATGGAGAATAGCCAAAGCCAATGGCTATGAAAGACTCATTTCTTTTCATCACTCCAAGCCCGGAAATATTGGGAACAGATGCTTTAAAGCAAAATCAGGAGCTACAGGATCCAAAAATTTCATAGACTTTGGTAACTTGGAGGTCTGTGAAATGGATTGGCAATGCACGAGCATGCTGCTGCGCTCTGAGAAACAAACTACTGGTTTTCAATTGCCCAGAAGGCAGTCACGCATAGAGAGTTCAGATACACTGTCCACTCTTTGGTTGCTTATTCTATAAAGCGCTGGAATATAGATCAAGAAACCAGATCAGGCTCGTAAGACCAATGCAGCCTTCCCAAAGATGTTAAAACTATTGCAAATTGTGGTTAGAAAATGTATGTCTGATGCAAGGAAAGGTAGTTGGCATGGTAAGATTAATAAAGGAACTGAATTAACCTAGTTTTCTTTTATATTATTATTAACTTGCTTCTCATTTTGGTGCGCTAACTTATTGGTTTAAAAGGCACCACTCAAACTGTGCCTTGAATTAAAGTTGAACAATTCAATATGAATAACACATTTAAACTTGATTCTCCAGAATAAAAAAGGAGAGAGCTAAATAATTGAAAACAATCAAATAACTTCTATGTTATTTGAAATAACCCAATAACTTCTTTTTTATTTGAAACACAGAATGCAATGAAACAAATTAATTAATGAGAGTTTTATCCAGGTTAAGTCTGGCAGGTGGCGGGAAGAGCAGACATTCAGGAAGCATTGGCAGAAACCATAAAAGAGTTTCAACACAAAATAGTAGTAGTGAAGTGGTACAGATGCAGATTACCCTCTTAAAACAAAACGTCTTTATAACAGAATCCAGTTACAAAGTGTGTTCTCATGGAGAGCACGAGTTGCGATTGGGGCTGACAAGACACCTTACTGTTGCTAGGCAAATGGTTTGGCCATCCTGTAAGCAGGGGTGGGCTGTTACTGGGGAAATCTAGATGTTGCCATTTGTTGATTGACAGCCCTATTTGTTAAATACAAAGCTCGCAGCGATGAACTTCCTCTTTTCGCTGCTTACTTCAGATCACCCGCCCTCTCTTCCCTAATTTTAGGCTGTTTGCTTGACCTTGCTATGCCTGTCATGGGGTCGTCTGCTTTGGGGCAGGGGCCTGGTAGGAATTTTGTCCATTTGGCTGATTAGTGTGTGCCACTTGGTTTTTGCCTACTGCGTAGCAAATTGTCACAACTTGTAAGGTTTGCGGTTAGGCATTGGTCTTGGAATTGGTTGGTGGAGGGGTATGGATTTGGCTGTGCCCGCCCCTCCAAAATGCTGCTGCTGAAGGGTTTTACCGTTAAAGGAACCCAGGGGCTCCCCATCCTTTTGTCCAAACCCCCCTGTCAAGGGGCTAGGGCCACGCAAGCCCCTGGGAGCATGCTGGGGAGAGGTGAGGCATGGTTCCCAGTCCCGTCTCTCTTCCCAGGTGACTTACCCTTGCTGACTTCGCGGGGGGTGCGAATGTCAGAGCTGTCCCTATGCGGGGTCAGTTAGTGCTTCCAATGCCTAAGCAACCACTCACATTGCTGTAATTTGAATAAAGTTGTGGCCAAAATTATGCCAAAAACCTTAAACACAAATTAAGTGTCAATTGTGTTTTTCTTTGGGGGGGGGGTGTGTCTTGGGGACCTCGACGCACAAAAAGAATAAATGAGTGATAGTGTAGATAACCCCCTTGCTGAGGTTGGTCAGGCTGAGAAACACTGACCTAAGGTCACCCACTAAGCTTTAAACCCAGGTTGTTCTAGTCTTAATCCAACTCTCAAGCTTCTACACCACATTAACAGTTCTATCTTGTACAGGTTTACTCCCATGGGACTCACTCCCTACAAAGTCTTTTTCCGATTGTAGCCTGCAATTAAAGAGTTTAACAAGCCTGCAGTTCAGCCTACGAAAGTCTACAAGTTAGGTTAGGAAGGCCCACGTCAGTAAAACACAAAGAATAAGAACCAGACTGGAAAAGACCACGACAAGAATTAATTAAAATAAATTAAGAGTCCCAAAGAACAATGTTTCTAAGAAATTATAATTATATATGGGAAGGGGAGACACAAGGTGGTAATTATTTAGAGAAGATGAGTCAGAGAGGCTTTAAAAAATTGCAGAAACTTTGACAGAAGTATGAAAAAGACTTAAAACATGTCTAGGGAAGGGAGGGAAGAAAGAGAAGTTTTTACAGGGATGTAAATGAGGGGAGGTTCCTTGATTAAAGGAACAATTAATTCTACACACACCTCCAGATTGATGCTATCCAATTCACAGCAGGGTACGATTACTTGTAATCAAATTTGCAAAAGTTTCATAAATTCCACAAGCTTTTTTTCAGGTGGTAAATTCCACACATGGTGGCTTTGCCTATCACATAGGGGGATCTGCTTGTGTTACATGCAAACAGTAAAAAACGCAACCTCATGAAAAACAGGGAGGCGTGGCTCTCAGCTGGAATACAGTGGTACCTTGGGTTAAGTACTTAATTCGTTCCGGAGGTCTGTTCTTAACCTGAAACTGTTCTTAACCTGAAGCACCACTTTATCTAATGGGGCCTCCTGCTGCTGACGCGCCGCAGGAGTACAATTTCTGTTCTCATCCTGAAGCAAAGTTCTTAACCCAAGGTGCTATTTCTGGGTTAGTGTAGCCTGTAACCTGAAGCATATGTAACCCGAGGTACCACTGTACTCAGAATAAATTATTTGAATAGGAAAATAGCCCAATGACAGAACACATGCTTTATATCAGGGGTCACCAACATGTTTGGACTAGCTAGCACCAGTCACCAAATGTCTGCCCTGGTGAGGGGAGGACATGGCATGGCACAGCTCAACTTGGCTGCTGCGTATATAGTTAGGCTTACCATGGGAAGTTAGTTCTTGATTGTGTAGAACATACAATCTCTCTCTCTCTCTCTCTCTCTCTCTCTCTCTCTCACACACACACACACACACACACACACACACACACTGTTGCTGTGAAAGATAAGGGAGCCTTCAACAGTACAGTACCAGGAAAAATACACAAAGTAACCACACCAAATGCACACACTATGACCAAAACAGAATCGGTAGTTATTCTTAACTATGGTTGGTTAAATTGAGCCAGTTTCACATCACAAGCTGCGCTGATCACTACCCAGTGACTGGGCAACCCAGTTAGATGGATAGCATATAAATAATAAAAAATATTAATTTCAATTAGTCTAAAATGGAAACAAAAACTTCATAACTCCTTCTGCCAGATTCCCCCCCCCCCCCCAACTTCTGTTAACTTCAGGAAACTCATTTAAGGTGTGGACTAGATTTTAAAAAACTGACTTTTAGCTGTAATTTAGTTTTACAATCACATGCAGTGCGACTCAGTCTACCATTGTAGACACACTTACTGGCAAGTAAGTCTTGCTGAACGTAGTTTCTCATTTAGCCCAGGGCTGTCGTCTGTGAACTGGTGGCACTTACTTGGGAGTAAGGATGCATAGGATAGGTCTTCAAGTAAGGCATTTTTAGCCTGTGCGAATGTAATCTGTAGATGTGGCTATTACGATATACTGCATTAAAGTCAACCAACCATGTCCTGGTCTTCCTTTCAGTACTGTACTAATGTTGGTTAACTCTTTTTGTTTTAACTGATTTTCATATTGTATAAACTGGGACCTTGTGGTGAAGGGTGGATAAGAAATCTAAGTATGTAAATTATAACATTTAAAAAGGGAAAATACATGAAGGCAAAAATATTCTCCTTTTAAACTTTAAGTATATGTTCTGGCTGCCAAATTTAGTGAGAATACTGCTGCGTATCACTCTATATTTGGTCTGTTTTGGCAAGTCTGCTGCAAAACTTCCCCTTTTAAAAAGCTGAAATGAAAAAGCATATTTCTGAAGCAGTTTATTAGTATTAGATGAGCATGAGGCTGCTTCATGTGAAGATTATTGTAGGAAGGATGGGCTACTAGAAATCAGCACCAAATACCGTGGAATTGAATAAAGCTGCTAAATCAACAAACACAGAAATACATTGTTTGCTATAATTGACTTTGCTTGTAAACAAGATATTCAAGGTCATACTGTGTCAATGCTGCCACCATCTTTTTGTTCTAAGGGATATTGCAACCAAGATTGTATCAAGGTCATCTTTCACCCAAAAACATAGTGTAATTAGTATTAATGCAGTATTTCATCAAGCTCACCCTGAAAGTTATCAACAGTGTTTCAAGTGGAGTGGCAGCACAGAAAAGGGCAGACCCAGTAATCTTTCTAGCTTCAAAGGCATAACTGATAACTCAAGCTATATTTATGTCTCTCTCTCTCTCTCTCTCTCTCTATATATATATATATATATATATATAGCATAGACTTCCTCTTTTTAACTAACTTCTTTCCTCACGAAATAACTGGAAACATATAATGAACATATAACAAAAATTGTCATATCCTATAACTGTGACAAAAACGAATTACAATTTGGCTTTCCCCCCATGAGCACCCTATTTCACCTGCCACAAACGTGAGCCCACAAATGTGAAAAACAAGGGCTGTGTAAACATTACCATTTACTGTGGCTCCAGTGCACTCCCACTACTGATTTTTGAATCTGTGTACACACAACATTATCCAGGATGCAGAGTTACATGTGAAATAGTATATTCTGACCGATTTCCCCCAAAGCCAGCTTTGATTGGACTTGAAAACTGTAGTAGGAAACCAACCGGGCAATTTGCAAGGGGGAAGATTTCCCTACTTCTTCTGTGCCCACTAGAGTGGACTGACAGCATGCAATGTGGAAACACATCAAAGTGTACTGATGTTTACAGCAAGATGCAACCGCAGCCTGAAGCACATCTTACAAAACAACCTCACTGTGTTTTGATCCATAAATGTGTGCATAGCCAAAACACAATAGAAATAAATGTTAAAATACTAGGGGACTGCCCTAATAGTGTTCCATGCGCCAGAGGCGAGGAGGAGAAAAGAGAAAGAAGAAGAAAAAAATACCTCCCCCCAATCCAGGAACAGCAGAAAAGTGAGGAGGAGGAAGTTCTTTTCTATCTAGCTGAAGGCTGAACTTCAAGGACTCATCTAACTCTTTTATTCTGTTCTATAGGTAGAATTAAAACCCAAGCTAGAGTGATAATATTCAAGGAATATTACTCATATGGAAGGTAAGCAGTTTGAACTACCATAATCAATATTCTGAGCCTGAAATTAATGTTTTGTAACATTTCTCATTTTCTGGGGATAAATCCTGCAGAACTCTATTGGACTTCCTTCTGAGTAATTGTGCACAGAACCTGGGAAACATGTGCTAGACCTAGAGGAATGAATTGATCCAGCCTTTATTTCTTTTATTTTGTGTGAAGTAAAGGTTCACCTAAACCAGAAAAGTTAAGGAAATGCTATTTATCGCCTACATTCCTTGCTCCTTTTCTTCCAGGCTCCACTGAAGCACCTCTCACACCTTCCATCGGCATGTAATGTGTGGAACGGGGACCAGCACTGCACCTGTCTGTGCTCAGTGGAAAGTTTGACAGGGGCCTCTACTTTTGTAGGCTCTTCTATGCAATCAGGGTGAAGAGTCTGACTAAACATCTGGAAGAACTTTCTGACAATAAGAGCTGTTGATAGTGGGACGGACTCCCTTGGGATGTGGTGGGAGGTTTTTAAGCACATGGCCATCTGTCATGGATGCTTTCGCTGAGATTCCTGCATTGCAGGGGGTTGGATTAGGAAGATACCACATGCAGGGAGCCTATACCAGCTGTTTGGGGGCTTGATGATTAGAGAGTGGGATGTCAAAAATAATGGAGAATATCTGCTTGGAGAAGAATTTGGGAACTAGTAAAATTCGTATCTGCTGATGCAAGCATTTCTGGCCTCTGAACAGGGGACGAAAGAAGGCTAACCGACACCCATGGCAGGGCAAACCGCCGGCTGCACACGTGTTGCACTGCTACGTACGACGCATGTGTAGTGTCGCTACATATGACACATGCGTGGCATCGCTACATAGAGTGCATGTGCAGTGCCGCACATGTGCGCGACACCATGCATGCATTGTACATAGTAGTTTGCCGCCAGTGCTGCACGAGCACCGTACAGACGGTGGCGGGATCCTCTCCTCGCGGCTGCAGTGGCGGCAGAGGGATGCTCTGCTTGCAGCTGTAGCGGCGATGGAGGGATTCCATTACCGTCTGTACGGCGCTTGGGCGGCACCGGTGGCAAACCACTATGTACAGCGCATGTGTGGTGTTGCTATGTACAGTGGATGTGTGTGACACCGCGAATGCGTTGTACATAGCGGTTTGCCACTGGCACCGCTCGAACGCCGTACGGACGGTGGCAGAATCCTCTGCTTGCGGCTGCAGCTCTGAATGGAGAATCCTCCACATGCAGCTGCGGTGGCGCGATGGCTGCTTGCACCGCCGCACCCGGGGGCAGCAGGGCGAGCACACCGCAGAATGCCTTCTTGTCACCCCCCCAACATAGCACCCGGGGCACACCGCCCCTCTGCTCCCCTTGCGATGCCACTGCCTCTGAAGATTCTTTCCTTCACCCAGGCTGATGAACTTTACTACTAAAATGGGTTTCTAATTTCCTTTCCATTTTCTTTTTCTTGTGTGGGCAGGTTGAGGGGGGCAAGTGGAACCTCAAAAATCTGCTGGGGTAGATGGGGTGGCCTTGGTAGTTGCTCCTTCCAGCTTCTGCTTAGTTCTTGGTTTGTTTGGACCCTGTTAAGACTCTGATAGATATAGCAAATCCTTCTATCACTGATTCTCGGTTCTATTAGTGGGGAGACAAGGGGAAAACACTTTTAAAAAGATGGACCTAGATGAATAAGGAAAAAGCCAAAGAGCAAAGCTTTAAACAAGCTTAGAAAAATATTAATGCCGCAGGAAATGAGAAATGCAGTATCTCCCATGGAGGTCAAAGCAAGACGCCATATCAGTTTAATTAATTAGCTAACAATGATACAGTTATGAAGTATGCTATAAAATAGCTAGCTGTTTAACATGCTGCTGAACACAACTGATTTAAAGGTTAGACACTGATCACTCTCTTTATTATCGGTTGTACATGTGAGGAACCCTATAACAGCTATCTTAAAGATAACTCCTTCCTTATCTCAGACACCATTCAACAGAACTGGCCTCTCTTCTTTGTGTATGACTTTATACTATTGCTTTGTGCTCTCTTTCTCTCAGTATCTCAGAAGGACTAAGGTACTTTAATAAGATCAGGAAGAATAAAAATTGGAGTCACAAGCAAGATCTGGTGTTGTGGAAAACATTTTAATATCAAAGGGGCCCAGGTAATTCTTTCGATTTAACTTCCTCTAATGAAAGGTACACCCTAGTTAGCTTTTACATATAGTTAAAAACAGATTAAATGATCAGATTCAACTAAACAGTTGCGGGAGTCAGTACAAGTCCTCCCCGCTTCTCCCCCCTGCCCCCCAGTGGCTCAGTGGGTGAGCGTGTATAATGAACCCCTGTAACAGTGTGCAAGGGGATGAGAAGGAGAACATATTGTCTTATGGAAATACTTGCACTTAACTATAATTCTTCCCTAATGCTGTAATCTTATAGCCACCTACCTGAATATAAGCCCCCTTGAACTCAATGGGGCTTACTTCTGAGTAGACATGTATAAGATAGTAGTGCAAAAGGGAAAAATAGATTTACACAATTTCATATTATGGATTGTTGGGATTCTGTATGAGAAATAAAAATATTAACTTCATGTAAACTAAGCTATATTGATAAGATGTTAAACACATCTGCTAATTTACTCTAAATAAAGTTTATATTGAGCTCTTCAAATTATGGTTTACAATTTAAAATATTTTTACAAAAGCCCGGTGCCTGCCCCCCGCCCCCAGCAGTGGCCAGAGTGCATGGGGTCAGAGGCAGCTAAGGTGGTTTTTCCCTGGCAAAAGTCCACCTGCTCAGGGCCTGGTAACGCAGATTGGGACATCTACTGGGTAAGCTTTCCCAGAAGATGTTTAGCATATAGCTTACCTACTCTGTAGGACCACTGGACTCCAGAATGATAGAGTTGAAGGGGACTTTGTAGGCCATGTAGTTAAATCCCATTCTAAATGCAGGAAATCCAGAACTAAAGCATTTCCTATAGATGGGTATCTAGCCTCTGCCTGAAGGCCTCGATTACCCCTCTAGGTAACTGGTTCTGTTGTCAAAGTGTTCTTAACTGTCAAGAAGCTTCTACTAATGATCAAACAAAATCAACTCTCCTGTAACTTAAGTCCATTATATCCTGCAATATCTAGGTATGTTAGGGGTTTCCCAGGTAAAGGTAAGAAAAGGCAAAGGACCCCGGATGGTTAAGTCCAGTCAAAGGTGACTATGGGTGCGGCACTCATCTCGCTTTTCAGGCCAAGGGAGCTGGCGTTTGTCCACAGACAGCTTTCCAGGTCATGTGGCCAGCATGACTAAACCACTTCTGGCGCAACGGAACACTGTGACAGAAACTAGAGCACACGGAAATGCCGTTTACCTTCCCACCATAGTGGTACCTATTTATCTACTTGCACTGGTATGCTTTCGAACTACAGTGGTGCCTCGCAAGACGAAATTAATTCGTTCCGCAAGTTTTTTCTTCTTGCGAGTTTTTCGTCTTGCGAAGCACGGTTTCCCATAGGAATGCATTGAAAATCAATTAATGCGTTCCTAGGGAAACCGCCTTCAGACCAGGTCCGGGGACAGTCTGTCCCCCGACCTCTTCTGAAGGCTGGGGGGGGAACAAGGGCTTCTGAAGGCTGGGGGGGGGCTGGGGGGGAACAAGGGCTTCGCTGCCGACCCCCAGCATTTTAAAATCTCACCGGGACATGGGGAGATTTTAAAATGCTGGGGGTCAGCAGCGAACGCTTCGCTGATCCCGGGACGGCAGGCAGATCTGCACCGCCATCCAGAGCGGGGCGGGACTTAGCCCCGCTCGGGATGGCAGTCCCGGGACGGCAGACAGCTCTGCGCCGGCATCCAGAGCGGGGCGGGACTTAGTGCCCCGCTCGGGATGGCGGCACACATCTGCCTGCAGTCCCGGGATGGCAGACAGCTCTGCGCCGGCATCCAGAGCGGGGCGGGACTTAGCGCCCCGCTCGGGATGGCGGCACAGATCTGCCTGCAGTCCCGGGACGGCAGACAGCTCTGCGCTGGCATCCAGAGCGGGGCGGGACTTAGCGCCCTGCTCGGGATGGTGGCGCAGATCTGCCTGCAGTCCCGGGACTGCAGGCAGCTTTGCGCGGCCATCTGTAGCGGGGCGGGCTTCGCCCCCGGCTCCCGATGGCCGCGCAGAGCTGCGCTGATCCCGGCACGGCAGACAGCTCTGCGCCGCCATCCCGAGCGGGGCGGGACTTCTCTGCTGTCCCGGGGAGATTTTAAAATGCTGGGGGTCGGCAGCGAACGCTTCGCTCCCGCCCGCCAGCATTTTAAGATCGCCCGGGGCAGCGGAGAAGTCTCCGCTGTCCCGGGAAGGCAGGCGGGGGGGGGAGCAAAGACTTTTGCCCCCCGCCGGCCTTCAGAAGAGGTCCAGGACCTCTTCTGAAGGCCGGCTGTGGACGAAAGTCTTTGCTCCCGACCGCCAGCAATTTAAAACAGGTCCCCGGAGATTTCCCTATGGGCTTTCGTCTTGCGAAGCAAGCCCATAGGGAAATTCGTCTTGCGAAGCGCCTCCGAAACAGAAAACCCTTTCGTCTTGCGGGTTTTCCGTCTTGCGAGGCATTCGTCTTGCGGGGTACCACTGTACTAGGTTGGCAGGAGCTGGGACTGAGCAACGGGAGCTCACCCTGTCACGCGGATTCAAACTGCCAACCTTCCGATCAGCAAGCACAAGAGGCTCAGTGGTTTAGACCACAGTGTCACCCGCTCCCTGTAGTTTCCCAGGGTCTACACTAAAAATGGAAGGAGGCTGTACGAACAGCCCATTGTAGCCTGCCACTGTCAAATGTATGCAATTTAAAGAACTGGTATATGTTTAAGGCTGTCTTAGTTGAAGGCACTGGAAATTTGAAAAAGTGCCTCTGTAGCATTCCATTACAATAAAGGTCCATTACTGCGAGCCATTATCAACTCCCATATGAAAACTAGAAAGGAAATCCACAGCAAAAGCCTCTTGAGGCACTCATGTTTCCCTGTCTTTTGGTTCTTCAGTTTTCTTCTGTCTACGCATTTTGGTCCCCGAAATACTTTTGCTGATATGTTTGTTGATCCCTACCCCCACCCCAGGCATAGAAGACAAAATATTTTAAAAGTCTATTTGAAGTTAATGGGTAATATAGAAGCACAAAAGGATATCATGTACAAGGACTGAACATAAGAGCAAATGCACATCTGACCAAGTGAGTAAAAAGCTAGTCTAAGGAAGTATTTCATGAAATACCATTGTTAATGACCCAAGTAGATTTAGTAACTTTTCAAGGTTGCTTTCTGATCGTTATGCAAATGAAAGCATGCCTGGATTGCAAAT
This sequence comes from Podarcis muralis, assembly GCF_964188315.1. Taxonomy (NCBI): domain Eukaryota; kingdom Metazoa; phylum Chordata; class Lepidosauria; order Squamata; family Lacertidae; genus Podarcis; species Podarcis muralis. The sequence continues at coordinate 43,574,629 of NC_135658.1, forward strand.
CTTTAGAGTCAGCTGTAAATTTTACTTTCCTGTGGAATATAGCATGGGCTGTAAGGAACCACTTCAGTGTGAAATGAGTTAATAGTTAAAATGGGAGCTCTAAAGCACAGTAGCTGTCTATTGTGCAAAATATTCATATTGAAATAGTACCTTTTGTGACTATATATGGAATTCTAGAAAGACAAATTTCATGGCTCTTGAAATACAGGGATTGTGATTAATGATAAATTATGACTTAATGCAAATTTAGAGACCTTATATGAAAATGAAAAGAATTCATGAATTTGTATCTTGCTAGAAGTGGTCACACATCTTACACAACTTTTGGGGTGAGGAGAGTTAGATGATGTATTTCCAAGAGTGCTATTCAGTGCTATTAGTTCTACACTGTGACATTCTTTAAGAATTTTTTTTGGGGGGAAAGAAGCCAAACTGGAAATAAAAATTATAGTAGAAAATGCTATGTTTCAAAGGGGGGGGGGATAGCTCCGTGTGTAGATACCATATTGGATCATAAGCATAAAAAGTAAAAATGGTGGTATAACCATAAAGTCCCAGGAAATGTAGGCATAATGTATCGCATATTGGCCATATTCATCATTCCAAGCAATCAGATTTGGAATTATGCAACCCTGTACTGTGATACTTCCTTTAGTTGCGTGAAGTGTGATAAGCCATAAATTGATGATTAGGTACAGATTGCAACCCAACTGTTTTAACTAATGTTTGGAACATGTTTTAATAATGAGTTTCACACACAAAAAGGCATTGCGTGCAGTCTGTTGAGACAGCTGAATTAACTTCCTTTCATTTTCTTTGGGAATTGTTATTTCTTATAGTAGCAAGATCACCACCAGATGGCAAGGAATGCATATGGAAAATTGGCCATAGATACAATGTCAATGTTGTCAAGCAAGAAACAATCATTCGCCTGAACTAAAATCAATTGCATCCACTGGTCTTTATATAGGATTTGTTCTAATAAAAGGCAACAAACACTTTCTAAGATGCTGATAGGCTTAATTCAGGTGAATCTCATAGGCAATGTACAAGCCACAATATTGCCCTGCCAAGGAGAATGACAAGAAAAAAATGTAGATGTTCACAAAAACTAGAACATCACAATCCTTCCAGTCTCATATACCCGTTAGCCTTCCATTTTACATCATCAGCATTGCTCAGCCAAGTCCAATCAAATTCCTGTCCATCCCAACTGTCTCCAGTTAGAAGAACCAATTTTTATTATTATTAAAAAAGCATTTTATGTGTGTTTGCACAAGCAGTTTCCCACCCACTCCTGTTGTCACGAGAGCAGGACACAGGAGCTAACATACAGCTACAGCACACAGATAGTCCTTGTATGACATTAAATGTTTTAATAGGTACCTATATTTATAATATAACAAATATTAAGGAAATATATTTTCCTGAATGAGGGGACAGGGAAAATAAATGGTGGTTGGCTTGTGCATGTTTTGCAACCAACTCTGTATTAAAAGCTACAGCAGCTGATAGGTGAGACAGGGCATGCTGATCTGAGCCATATGGAATTCCAGAGTAATTTTCAAAATACCGTATTTTTCACTCTATAACACGCACCTGACCATAACACGCACATCGTTTTTAGAAGGAAAACAAGGGAAAAAACATTCTGAATGAAACAGTGGATGTATCATTTTTGTGCTTCATGCTGTGGCCACAGACATGTGATCTGATGGTGAATTTGGGGTGACCCAATGCAAAAATCCTGAGAATCCCTGTGGATCCATGCTTTGTAACCACGTTTTTGCACCATTGCAGCCCCAGGCAACAGTGGGTGTGTGCTTTTTTTGGGTGCAGGCTGTAGCCATGGACATGCTATGTGATCTGATGGTGAATTTGGGGTGACCCAATGCAAAGATCCTGAGAATCCCTGTGGATCCATGCTTTGTAACCACATTTTTGCACCAATGCAGCCCCAGGCAACAGTGGGTGTGTGCTTTTTTTGGTGCAGGCTGTAGCCATGGACATGCTATGTGATCTGATGGTGAATTTGGGGTGACCCAATGCAAAGATCCTGAGGATCCATGTGGATCCATGCTTTTTAACCACGTTTTTGCACCATTGCAGCCCCAGGCAACAGTGGGTGCGTGATTTTTTTGGTGCAGGCTGTAGCCATGGACATGCTATGTGATCTGATGGTGAATTTGGGGTGACCCAATGCAAAGATCCTGAGGATCCATGTGGATCCATGCTTTTTAACCACGTTTTTGCACCATTGCAGCCCCAGGCAACAGTGGGTGCGTGATTTTTTTGGTGCAGGCTGTAGCCATGGACATGCTATGTGATCTGATGGTGAATTTGGGGTGACCCAATGCAAAGATCCTGAGGATCCATGTTGATCTATGCTTTGTAACCACATTTTAAGTGGGGAGCGAAGGAAAAACAAAGAAGGGACATGAGAGGGGTGTGCAGAGAAGCAGCTGGCTAAGAATGCTGGAGAGGGATTTAACGGGGGGGGGAGGAAAGAAAGGCAAAAGTTCCCCCCCAAGCCAGCCATCTCTCTCTCTCTCTCTCTCTCTCTCTCTCTCTCTCTCTCTCTCTCCCTCCCTCCCTCCCCCCTCTCTCTCCCTCCCCCCTCCCTCTCCCTCCCCCACTCTCTCTCCCTCTCCCTCCCCCACTCTCTCTCCCTCTCCCCCAGCAGCACCGGAGCACAGAGAGGAATTAGAAAGAACGACACTCTGCTTGCCTGGAGGGGAGGGGCTTTCCCTGCTCTTTGTTCCGTTTCAGCAATCACAGCAACGAAACAGAGAAGGGTGGGCAGTAAGACCCTGAGGCAGAATGCAGGAAAGCTGCCACTTCCTCTTTTCAGGTTTCCCTTCTCCGTGACTTGCGATTTGACTTTTGCTTGATTTTTTGGCTCCAGGGACCACACATTCGCTCTATAACACGCACAGACATTTCCCCTTCCTTTTTAGGAGAAAAAATCTGCGTGTTATAGAGGAGAAAATACGGTACTTTCAAAAGAAGAGGTGGGTGTGCATGGTGGTTTGTCCTCAGCATACAATGAATACTATATAATGAAGGTAATTAGATGCACCACTGAGAGGAGGGGAATTCCACAGCTCAGAAGCTGCCACAGTGAGTGTGTAGCCACTGAGGGCTGTACAAGATAGTCTGTAGGGAAGAAGGCAGTTTTTCAGGAATTTCATGTCTGGGTTGTTTAGGGTTTAAGCACTGTAGTAGATTGTCTTAGGAAAGACAGAAGAAACCCGGGAACTAAACAAACTACAAAAATACTGTTATAGATAGGGGGCGGAGGCTAAACCCTAGAAATTAACAAATGGTAGGATTTTGATTATTTGGAGCATGAAGGGAGAAATACAAGCTGCAGAGGAATTCCTGAGCTAGCCTATGCAAAATGGCCTGGCCAAGCTAGGGCTATTAAGAAACAATACAGGGCCATTGAGAGCCATTGGCAATGCAAGAGAACTGTCCTCCCCCCTGGCCCTGAGGTGTGAAGAGAGATGGGTTTGGAAGGTTGCCATGGTAACTGGGTGTGAGGTGACAGGAAAAGAGGGTGTTCTGGGAAGAAGGAAGAGAAAAAGACTAGGATACATCTTGGGAAGGCTGGCTGAAGGCTGGCAGGAAGAGATGCTTTGAACTCCATGGCTGCATTGCTGTGGGGGATAAGCCCCTTTTGAAATGACCATGCTGTAAGATCTGGCTTCCCTCCATGCAGTCAGAAGGTGTAAATAGGTACCATATTTCTTAAAGTTATTACAGTCTCCACCGTGTCTCAATTCTCTAAAGGAACACAGACCCTGAGTGACTGCCTGGAACCCCCCTGGGATCTTGCTATCGCTCGACAGTGAGTGAGGGTGGCACCCAACTTTTGTGACAATATATAGAAAGGATTTCCAAAGATACTGAAGTAAAAACAGTGTGCTTACGTTTGTGCATTAAAGCAGCACAATGTCTAATCCAACACTAGTTAAACACCATATTTTGTCTCCACAGATTGCTCAGCCATCTGGTATACAAGTGGGAGAATTATCCACTGGGTCTCCCTGGGTGATCTTGCATACTATTTTTTATGTTCCTCAAATACTTCGAGTAACTGCTCAGTGCTAAAATTATGAGTATATCTACTTGCTAGAAGCAAAGATGGTACTTTCCCATCCATCTGATGAAAACAAACTGTTCCGCCTAGTAACTGATAGTCTTTCCTTTTATAGTTCTAGGTACTTAGTTGTCTCTGCATAGGAATAGATTTTTTTTTCCCCAAGTGAATTTTTATTGTTTTCCTTACATATTCTTTTCCAACATATTGTAATAGCACCATACATTCCCTTTGACTCTGCCGAGTCGTGACCCCCCTCCCTCCCCACAACTGGTATATTTATCCTCTTTCCATCACGCACATCATTCTCATATTAGTACTATTATACATTGGAGGTATTATGTCAATCCTGCTAGTGTCTTGACCTCTTTACAATTCTTCTTTAAATATTCAATAAATTTACTCCAGTTATTTTAGTATCTTTGATCTCCCTGGTCCCGGATCCTCCCTGACAGTTTGGCAAGTTCTGCATATTCTGTCAACTTCGCCTGCCACTCCTGAATCGTTGGTATATCTTGGAATAGATAAACTAAGAAAAGAAGAGGCAGCACATGTAGGAAACAATCCTATGCCTGCGTAAAGTTGCCCTCCATTCAACAGCAGGCCTGCTGTTCTGCCTAAGCCTGGAAGACGGAAAACAAGCCTTTAAAAAAGTGAGCCAGGCTGCTAGGTCATGTGGCTGAGTTGAATAGGCTTGGGACACAGCCTCTATGGTCCACCCCCAGCACACCTTGGAATACACATTTTTGAGGATGCATGCCAGCCTCAGTTAAGTCAGTTTCGGCTCAGCTACCTGAGCTGGGATAAGCAAGTTATGCTGGTGTCTCTTTGGCTGAGCTGGGGCTGGGATTTAACAACAGCTGAGCCTGGCTGAGCTAGGAAACAGCCAGCTGAGACAGAGATCCACTGCATCCTAAACTTCTCATCCCAGGAGATCTGGCCATAAAAATTCCCCCCTTAAGTGTTAAATCTTTATTTCTCTGAATTTCCCCGAAGAAGGACCAGAAAGGCCCAAAATGTGTTGGAAGAGTCAGTATCTCTTTTGTCTATCCCATTGCGCATACTTGGTTTAATAAAATAACCTTTAAGGTTATTGTTTAATAAAAATTCTAGGTTTGTGATTTATTTCCAGCTAATATTCCTAATTCAAGGCAGCTTGATACATATAATAAACAATTATCTATGTACTGTGTACCATTTTCAATAAATAATCATATCCTGCTGAGATAGCTCAGTCAGTAGAGCACGTGTCTCTTAATCTCAAGTTTGTGGGATTGAGCCCCACAATGGGCAAATGATTCCTGCACTGCAAAAGATTGGACCAGATGACCCTCGTAGTCTATTCCAACTCTCTAGTTGTATGATTCTATGAAGTGGCAAGAGTATCAGACTGTGACTGGAGAGACCCAGATTCAAGTCTGCCATCAGCCATACAGCTTAGGGGTCAGCCAGAGTTTCACAGGCCAAATGAAAGCATGGCTGTGAGGAAAAAAGTGACAGGGGAGGGTATGCATGTATGTTGCCCTGAGTTCATTGGAAGAGGAATGGGAGATAAATATATGTAAAACAATATATAAATATACACACACCTATACATGTGTGAGTGTATGTATATTTGTAATATATGTTCCATTCTTACCTATGCAAGTAAATTTTCCCTGGTTGCTTATATTTTTATTAGATTTATATAACAACCTTCACAAGATCTCAGGGTGGTTCACAAGATAAGGGTATTAGGTAAAAGCACAAATAAATAGTTAAAACAAAAATTTAGTTGCAAATTAACGTACAGTATATTAGTGGTTATAGTGACCTATCAGTATGTGCGATTACTTAGGAAATATGAAATGCAAATGGGAAATTTGCTTCAAGTTTATGCATTTAAAGTCAACCACTTTTCTTGGTTGTTTAACTGTGTAATCCTTTAATGTCAGCTCAAAAGTAAGGACCACTGAGTTCAAGGAGGCTTACTCCCATTCAGCAGCCTTGTCAAGTACAACATCCGCACAGCCAAAAAGGTAAGGGATTATTGTGTGGATGAGTTACTAATCTCCACTGGCATCACTAGTCCAGCCATATCATTTTGCACTTCCAATGGAAATGGATGTGCAGAGTGTGTGGGGAAGTGACTGCTATTTCACACCACCACCAGCAGTAGGAAACAGTAATTTCCTAATAAAAGAAACATTACTTTCAAAAGGTTATCTGGATTATCCATTGCAGGAACAGCTACAGATTTCTAGAGCAATAAATCTATGGTCTGGGAAGGCCTTTTACACAGCCACAGAAGGGAACAGAATTATTGCAAAATTAAACTATAAACATGAATGAAATAGTTCTAAATAAATATAAGGTTAAATCCAAACCACTTACACGTTCACAGCATATTAGCAACAGAAAGCAAACTTATCGTTTTAAGAGACAATGTTAATTCAAAATTAAGTATGTTTCCTTCCAACAAAAGTTTAATATGATAATCTTAAATGAAGCAATTACTTATAACAGCAGTTAAAACACCCATCAACATTCATAAATATCATTAGACAAAGATGCACAATGTGCTGTTAAATCATTCACAACTATGTTAATTGCTGACAATTAAACTGGATGTCCCCATGTATATTAAACTGAACATAAATTTGCAATATTCACAATCTCTCTTTATCATCTTGATTATACTTAGTGCGCATATACCTGTGGTTGCCTATTTATATTGTGATTTGCAGGCCAAAACAAAGAAACATACTGTACCTCGTGTGTTGATGGCTGTTGCCGATGGGACTGTGCTTGTTAAGGCTACAGTGGTTGTGACTGTTGCAGTGGTAAGGGAGGGGATGACAGTGGTGGGAAGCAAAATGTTGGAAACATCTGGTGAGTGGAAAAAAATATAAAATAAAATCATATCATGCAAACAGAGAAGCAGCATAACAATGATTCAATTTGTAAATACACATGTGTAGAAAATGTTCAAATTAAAACATGCTTAGCACAGACCAACAAAGGTACGGTAGTGCACTTTGAAATTCTTGACATTAGATCACACTCTCTCTTATTCTATTCAAACAGCAACAGACAGAATTTTAAACAACCAAAAAGGACTTGTTCAAATGATTCATGTTTCCACAAAGTGGGAGAGTGTATCTGTGACAAGAATCCTTCTCTTCACTAAGCCATTTTTAAATGCCTCATACAGTAACAAAGCAAATATAGATGCAACAACATGCTGTGTCAGCGTGGGAAGATGAAAACACAACACTGTCATGCTAAAATAAACACACATGTTAACAAGAGATGGCTGTATGTTAAAACACCTACTTTCAGACAGACTCAATGAAAGAAAACGGGGGTGAATGGCTACTAACTCTAAAAGCTGCTTTATTTGATTTGCTTCTCTTCTTCCACATTTTGTTATAGGAAACAGTCTGCCAAGATCCAGAGCAAAGAACACATCAAAATCTTTACCAACAGCCACTGTGAATAAGGGTTACTCAACATAAAGCAATATTTTAGTCAACTTAATTGCATCATTTGAGGACCAACTGTAGAAACTATTCATAGTAATGTTACCATATGTATGATCCATAAAGGAACCTCACCAATAGAAAAACCGAACAAACATTATCAGTTCTTAGGTTATTTTCCAAATTGAGTAAGTGCACATCTACCCACAAAGCTTAAAGGCCCTGTTGCTAAGTCACATCATAAATTCCCTGTAGCAAAACCTTTTGTGATTTTAATATATAGAGGACAATAAAGAGAGAAGTAGGAGGGAGAGAGAAAAAACACCTCTAAAATCTGCACTGCCTAGAGCACTGAAGATCAATGTTCCTTTGTCTAGGAAGACACTGAAAATAAGAAAGAAAAGGCACAGTGGAAAACAACTTCAAATACTGTGAAGCTCAGTTAAACATCTAGGATGCTACATGACTGAAACCAAGCTTCAGAGGAATATGGTTGCACTCACACAGATACAAACACCATCACTACAGAAGCAGCTAATGGTGGTATCTGTGCAACAAGGGTTTACAAAAAATGGTAATGCAAATCAGAACCACAGCTTTTCAAGTTTCAAGTTCAGGAACAACTTGTATTAGGCAATAGTATGAATAAAATAATACAGAACATATATCCATAGTACAAAAATCCATAATATAAAAAAGACTATGCCAAGGTCCTGATCATTAAAACACAGTTTCCCTTGTGCATCTCTGACAGCTCCAATTTAAATATTATTTTGATTTTCTTAAAATCCAATTTGCCAACATCAATGATGTAAGAGAAAGTTATCTGAGACACTAACTCAAATCCAGCTTAATTTCAGATTAAACCTCTGAATCATTACAACAACTTATAGCAATTTTATCTAACTCCTTTTTCCTGATTTATTTATTTTTTTGCAGCCAGTGCATACAGGGCCACTATGTATGTTATGAAGCTCTTATGAAGGAAACTGAACTATTGTTTGCTTGCACAAAGAAAGGTTTCAGAAAGTGATCCATTGGCTCTCTATATAAGGGGCAGGTTAACAGACAATGAGTGATGTATTCCATCTGAGGTTGACTACAAATAAAAATCTGTCTGCGTATTGCACCTTGTTGTAGCAGCCATCCAAAAGCATAGAAGCATTTCTTAAGGAAACTGTTAAGACTTTGGTTAGATAACTAGCTCTAAAATGCTCTGTTCTCAAGAGTGGATACCATTGGGAGGGGGGCAGAATGGGGGTTTCTAATTAGTTGCCGATTCTATCGAGAAGAACCAATCCCTTAGTTGACGCTTATTTAAGGTCATTGCAAAGCTCAGTTCTGGAAAATAATAGTAGTCAAAAACATATTGACAAGCTGCTTTCCAGAGTTGGTTATCACCCAATTCCACATAGCGCAGAGCAAGAAAACACTCAATAGGCATAGTAGCAATATTATAAAATATTATTTAACTCAGCACAGTTAAGGCTATTGCTTAATTGTTGGCCACTCGGATTCTGTACAAAGAAGAGTAGCTGATATCCCTGATAGTAGGGAGTATAGCTTTCCCCCCAAAAAAATATTCTGCAGAGTTTTCAAAACTTTAATGGGGTTCAAATCAGAGCCCCAGATTTCAATGCCACAGAGCACTTGAGTAAGCACTTTGCTACCAAATATCTTTAGGGCAGATTCAATCAGCTGCTGTCCCTTATTGTAATAGAATTTCATAATACACAATAGAATTACATGTCTGGACAGACTTGCTGAAATTTATTTTTTTTAGCAGCCATCGATAACAGTACAGCAAGGGGGGACTGCCTGATGTTACGTATACCTTTTAGTTTGCCAATCAACCAATCTTACAATGAGAAATGGACCATGTACATTTGTCTTAAGGACCTCATATATGACCACATAAGGGGACATGTGCTGCTCTGCCCCTTCCCAACTACAACTTTACACCAGTGTAACTTCTCTCCAACCACAGTCATGCCAGAAGCAATGCTGAGTCTGGTTTCTTGGCCTGCAGTTGTTCAGTCACGGCCATATGTTACCTTGAAGTGGGGCTTAATATTACCAAGTTACACTACTTTAATAGGCCTATAAAAGAATGATGGATAATTTCCAGTGCTCTCCTCCATTTCAATGTTTATTGGGCATGAACTAGGTGATATAGTAGTCCTTAGTGGTCCTTAGCAAATCAACCCAATTTTAATATGCTCAGAGTGTTAACAAGGTATTGTCGCAGTTTCTGTCTCGGGCATGTAAAACATAACAATGTCGTGCTTATTGATGAAGTCCACTGATATTACGAGTAAAAACAACTACTCCTGTTTTATAGATCCCAGAGTTGCAGGAATATTTCTGGTCTTTTGACACATACTGGTTTCTTATGAGAAGAAGTAATGACTCTAGCCAGGATTTCTAAATTAATGCCTGTTTCGAAATGTAAAGTATGTTAGCTATATAACCTATAAACTAGGCACCTGAGCACCATTTGTTAAGCTTCTTTGCTTCCAGCCTTCACCTAGTTACACTTATTTATATCCTACTGCATTTAATCAGTAGGATTACTGCATGATCCTAAACATGTTTACTTGAAGCAAATCCCACTGAGTTTAGCAATACTTGCTTGGTGGCAGGTAGGCTAAATATTGTAGCCTTGTGCATACATAGCTAAGGCATAGTATTTCAGCCTTTGTCCCAAAGAGTATGATACAACTAGCATGACATTTTGAAAAGGTTCTCATTCAAAATGTAGCTTTTGGTATAATCATGTGGAAAATGGGAAGAGTCCATGAATAGTTACCATGAATTTCTGCAGACAGAGCCATCAGCAACTCCCTACAAATACAGGCCACTTCCCTAGTTTCAGGTGGGATTCAGTCATATTTCAGAAAATTCAGGTTGCACAATTAAAGTTGACCGGGAGGTCTTGAGCAACAAATGCACTTCCTCAAAACAACTGACTTTTTGGTATAAGGAAAGTGATGGCAAAATGCACTAGAAAGCGTGGGATAAAAATTGCTTGATGCAACATCATATAACCTGGCCACAATAAGATCAGAATGAGTGTAAAATAAGAGGCATAGCCTGTAAGAAAGAGTGTTGCTCACCACTATGCATTTTGTATATGATGGGTGTGTGGGTGCCATATAATCTTACGAGAAACATATCTCATACTTTCCATGTATTGTCTCATTGATAATAAACAGAACTCACAACATAAAATACATTTAACTGCTCATACACAATACCAAAAGAATAAGCAACCCGACCATTTAATCATAATCACTATTATGTCAATAGGTTGCTTTATGAAATATCAACCACAGAGAGGATGATTGTTTTAGTCTGATACATGATTTTCTTTAGAAGTATAATATTGCTACAAATATATTGATGTATGGTGATATTGATCATTAAGAGACTTGATCCTAAGTACTGTGAGCAGAGCTGTGGACCCATTTCCTTCCCACTGCAGCCACCCCTTGCCTTCAGCTATTCTTGAAGGTTGGGGACCCTCTTCTTCAGAATATCATTCAGTACAGTGGAGGCGAGAAAGGGAGAACTGGCAGAACTCAAGAGTGTGCCCCTTGCATCAACTTAAGTCTCTTCCTCTTTAGCTAGAGCATTACTGGCGAGAACTCTATTTTATATATCTTGGTGGACTTCCAATACTAGGGTTCTTACTATCAAAAGATAAAATCCAATTATTCAAATTTATGGCTGTTCTTCTATTTGCTCACCCACCCCTCATTCAATTTCTCTGTATATAAAAATGTAAACAGAAGCTGCAGCTGCCTGCCAAAGCAATTCTGCACTTGTGGCATTTCTTTTTTAAAAATCTACCAGCAAAGGAGCGCATGAGTTGGACAATAGCAACTCTAAGCAATATGCAGGGCCTGACCTCACTCAGAATTGAAATGAATCAATTTCCAGATGCTCTTCCCACACATTTTCGATACTGTGTAGCTCATTGACCCATAACACCCAAATATCCTTTGGTGAAAGGAGGCAGTGGTTCACCCAGAGGGCAGTAGCCTACCTGGCCACCATATAAAATACTTGAGGAATATCCCTCCCCCAGATATTCGTCCCCCCCCCCAATTTTACTGAACAAGTGAGGAAATGATTCCTGAACGTTCAAAGCAAAAGAGGCACAGTGACAATATGTAGCTATATGCTTTCTAAAAATGTGAACAACATCAGTAAACTTAAAACAGTAATAGCTTTGTTTCAAATTACATAATCATTTGTCCCTGGATTTAATGTACACAATTGAATAAGGCATTCGTGGCTCCACTTTTAAAATGAATATAATACTAATCAGCTAAAGAAGTTATTGGAAATAAAACCAATTTTTCAAAAGGAGGATGGGACAGAGGGCATTCCTCTCCTTTTACCTCCCCTCCATCCTACTAGTTTCCTGGGTTGGTAGACCTGACTTTAGACAAAGCTCTGTTCAACCTTGGGAGATTTCAGGAAGAGTGAAGGGGCTGCAGGAGGCTTCTTGGACATGACCCTGTCAGCTCTGTCATTACTTTTCTGAAGAATGGGGTTCCACACCAGAGTTTAATGTGGATTTGAAACCTGAGACCCATTGTGGGCATGTGCACAAGTATTTGTTACCAGACCAGCAATAATTGAAGTACAAAGTGTGTGTGTGTGGGTTGATAGATAGATAGATGATAGAGGTAGTGTTTCTCTTTCACTCCTCCACTTCTTTTGTCACTAAGCCATTACTGAGGAACATGTCAGGCTCAGGAGATGAATAGATTCACTCCTTGAGCAAAAGGAACTCCAACTTCCTCAAGGACTTCTTGATCAAATGGGAAGGGCAAGCTCGATCCCATCCATTTTGATCCCTATAGTTGAGTTTGGACTAAGCTAATGGAGAGCAAGCAGCAGGACATGTGCTTAATACCCTCAATTTGTGGAGCTTGAGAAAGGATGCCTGCATGGTCTCTCTGGTGCCAGATCAGCACCCAATGCATAAATTGTTCATCTTCAACACATTAATTCCAATGGGATGCACATTTATATGAATGTGCATTCTGGTGTGATAAATTATTAGTCCACTTGTGCCAGCAACAGGGAACTTTCATTTCAGCCCCCTCACCACCTCAGACTACTAAACATGAATTTCTCAACAAGGGGAGGTAAAGAAGGAGGAGGAGGAGGAGGAGGAGGAGGAGGAGGAGGAATGGGATTTTAAAAAAATGAACATTGTAGTCCTCACCCCACCTCCAAATACCAAATTCGCATTGAAAATCAGATCTCATATTAGTCATAACAGATTTCTGTGGGAGCTACTTTACAACCTGCTCTATATACACACGGCATACATAACTTGATATACGTAAGATTTAGTACTTATATGGAGCCAAAATAGATTATGCATTCTTAAAATAGATTATGAATTGTTTTTGGCAGAGTTCTGTTAAAGTATAAATGCATTTTTTGTGGTAAAAAAATCCCCAAACCATTAAAGCAAGGAGCTGAACATCTGGATTTTCTCGTTTGCCCTTTGCGACATTTTAACCTTTTTTTCACAAAGTTGTCAGCCATAAAATAATATAAACCCAGTACTAATAAAATACAGGTTGTGAATGACTAAAACAGATGAGATTCTTAATACTTAGATGTTTTACCCTTTCCCCAAACTATTATCTCAAATATGTATATTCTCCAATATCAAGCAAATGAGCTAAGCCAGCTCCTCCTCTCCTATTCAGTGCTATGAAGCGGACATCTCCCCACTCTCTTACCTTCTCTAACTCTAAAAAAGACATAGATTCTGGCATTATTTATAGGATGAGAACTGATAATCTCTAGTAAAGCAGAACCTCAACATCTGGAATGGTGAAATCTATCAATATTAGAAAACTGAGGCAACAGTGCATGTCAAAGATGGAAATATTACACATGCAATGCTCCAGTGGTCCAAACGAGAGAGCTTCTAAAAAATGCAATAATCTCAATATTAATTTATGTTTTAGTTAGTTGGAAATAATTTGTGTCTGAAATGCAATGAAAATTTCACTGTTGTGATTTAGCCAATTGTTAAGCAGATATTGGAGGCTTACTCAACAGGGTGCAGGAATGTTGAAATTAAGGCCTCATTTTATTGTCTATCATTAAATTATTCTAATCCAGCAAAATTAGCTTTTTTAATTTGAGATTTAACTCAGTCACTAATTAAATCAATGGGAGAGCTAAAAAGCTGATTTCTCCACACACTGACAATATGTTTACAAGTATAATCAATTGGATACCATAGGCCTGCACTGAGTACTAGTGTGCTTCTAAGCCCAACTCAAGGTGTTTCCCTGTAATACAAAGCCCTAAACAACTCCGGCCTCATATATTTGCAGGGGGTTCCATCCTATATAGACTGGTCAGGTGTTGGATCTGCAGAGGAGGCTCTGCTGGGATTTCCGTCGCCATGTGAAATTTGTCTGGCAGTGATGTAAGAGAGCAGTTTCTGTTTAACATCAGGCCAAGGTGCACAAAAGGGTGCATCTTCCACCAAAAAAGGTGGAAATTGTTTAATTGTACTGAGCTATATGCAACCTCTCCTGGGGCTGCATGGTGGAAGGTGAGCTGTAAATGCCTGTGAATGAAAAAATAGGGAATGCATGATTCCTTGTGTTACAGCCAGGCAATGCATGGCTCCTCACGAAAACACCACTTTTGGTGGCATTGCTCTAGCACACATACTGCTTTAGTTCATACAGAATGATGTTGGTTCAGCAAGTCATGGTTTAGAAGCCTGGGCAATGGTCCTATTCTAAGCATGTGTGGTGCACTTGTTTGGGAGTTGGTGCAGTAAATGGGCATTTTTCTTGTCTCGTCCCTTCTGCCCTGAGTGGCATGAGTGCTGTGGAGTGGCTGTGCCACTCCATCAAGACCTGCCACATACCAGGTCTTACATACACTTTAAAAAAGGGATAAAGGGAACCATCTGTTAACTAAAATTCACACAAGACCAAGTTTGTCTTCATATTAGCAGATATTTACTAATAAAGGAACCCTAACTCCCCAATTCACTGGCTTGGTGGGGCATTAAGATTGAGGTGAGGTATATGTTGGCAGAGAAGAGCTTCACTGATGGAGGGGCACATCTACTACAGAGGTGTCGGCTATACCTGTGGTTGTTTCACTGGTTGTTGACAGAATTAGGCTCGGGGGGGGGGGGGGGAGAGGCCCCAGCTGTGAGATATGGGTGGTCTGGGATGCAAAGTCCCTTCATTCATTGGGTAGGTTCCAGGACTGGACTCCCTTGCTTCACCAGCCAAGAATTGGTGGAACTAGGGTTGCCATATTTCAAAAGGTGAAAATCCAGACACAAAAGTTGTTGAGGTTTTTCCCCAGTACCATATCTATGTACCTGGGAGAAAACACTATTGAATTTAGTTAGGTTGAATAGAGCTGTATTGGCTGCATGCTAAAAGATTTAGCTTGCTATTCATCTGCTGATAGATGTATTGATTTGAGCTACTATAAGAGAATATGAGACAGAATTATTCCATAGTCAGATACTGTGAGAGAAAGTGATTTCCCTATAACTTTATTTTTAGACTGTCCCAATTAAAGCATCACAGTGTTCATGTTGTTTGTATAATTAATATGAATAAACACTATGCTTACTCTTAATCTCTAATTATGATAAACTACACATTTTCATTTAAGTCAAGCCTCTGCTTGCACTAAAGCTGTCTAAATCTCTCCTGAGTTTTGAAGATAACTTTGGAAATTGAGGGAATTAGCAGATAGGGTCCCACTGAGAGAACTGTTCACAGGAAAGGGAATAAAAGACGGATAGGTGACTCTAAAGTACTCGATAATGAAAGCTGGGAGGAAGAAAAACTGCTGTGATTGAAAATAAGTAAGATCATTTTGTGGAAATTGTGTGCAAACATTAAAGCACAAATTAAAGAACAAAATGTAGGACAGATCCTGTTCAACAACGGAGGGCTCTTGTTCCATATTCTGAGATTCACACTGGGGAAAAGTTGCAGAAACTACATTAATTTCACACATGTGTATGACGAATAAATACAATTTCCTCTTTAGTTCTAAAGCGTTTTACTTCTTCCACTCTACCTCAGAAAATACCAGCACATAAGACCAATGAAACTTATGACAATCAACTGATTGTGACAACCACATTTAGATAAGCAACAGAGCCAATACAGAGAGGGATAGGCTTTCCTTTGGATGTGCCAGCTGCTTGTCTTTGACAAAGGATATATAACTGTTCACATTTTAAGTTATTCAGATATTATAATTTGGGTCCTAATAATCTCAATTATTATTAGTTCAAAATAAGTTCTAAATTGTTTAAAGTTTATTTTTGTTGAGGAAACTATACAATGCCATAGTATTTCTCAGTTTTATTACCTACAGCCAGTAGGGTTAACTGGAATACTTAAACCGAAGCACTCGAAGTTGAAGAGATAATGTAGGAAACAGTTTAGCCAGAGGGCTGACACTTGCTAGAAATCTACAGCTGAAACTACCCTATACAGTTTCTGTGAAGAAGGGTCGGTAAGAAGAAGACGACTGTATAGTGGACCTAAATTCAGTAAACATATTTATCGATAGATTTTCATGTTTAGAGAATCCTCCCACAGTATTCCCTCCTTTTACTCTTTGCACCATCTTTACTCAGAGAAATTAAGCAGAAACTTTGTAGCTCCACTTCCCAATTCTCAAGCAAAATTGTGAGCCAAGGAAATAGTGCTTATCAAACTCTGATCAATTTCCCTACTACTTTCACCACTTAGGTGAAACTCTCTCCCACCCATTCACACTTTATAAGATTAGTCAGGCACAACTGATAATCTGTGCAAACTCTGCTTCCCAAATGCAATGTCACGTGACCAACTGGAAAATGATAAGATGTATAGCACCAATTCTGCTTAACCCCAATAGAGGTTCTTGGCAATTTCTTTCCAAAATAGTTTCATTCTGTTGTGCTTGGTCCTCTTAAATTGAACTCACAAAGGGGAAAAGACCATCATAAATTCCCTTACCCAACCATGGCAGTTATTAACTCTGCACTGGAAGAATATATTAAATGCTAGAGACAATTTTTGTGCAAAATGAAGATAAGGAAATATATGCCCTCTATTAAATGGCATAACCCTTTCTTCAATTTTCAAACTGCAAAGTAAGAAAAAAGGGAGGAAGAGTTCTGTCCCACTTGGTGCATCCAATAAAGCTATGCATCTAATCTCAATGCTGAAAAAATAAGAACAGGAAATTGTCTAAGATTATCATTATAATCAAACTATACTGAAGAATCGTTTGATATCAAACACTACTAAACACTGAAACTTTTAAAACTTGGAACATTTGACATTATCTTATTTTAGAAGGCTTACAGTGCTAATAAACTCAAATATATACTTCTGCAATTACCCTCTGTAGTTCCAAATCTATATTTGCAGAAATTTAATTAGGAAGAAACTCCAGTATCCATTTTTACAATAATAAAAATGTCAGCAAGGCCAACTTTCAGCTAGATAATATGAAAGATGTGCAGGCACAGACTACTAAGTAATCAAACTTAACAACAGAATCCTGATAACGATTAATATGCCTGACTCACTTTGAGCTGGATAATCAGATGAACAGGGTGCAAGCAACTGAGCAGTGACCAAATATGGGGGAGCTCATGGGCATTCAGACATCTATATTTCTAAAGCAACTACTAAATGAAAAAGTACGACTTGAAGTAGTTTCAGTTAGCAAAATGTGTGATTTCTGAAAATGCCAACAGCTTTATCATCAAATGCTTATTCACAAGTTGCCTCATTGCTTTTTATTGTTTTAATTAACAAGAATGGTTGGGGACTGCAGGCAGGTTAAGACTTGTATGCTTCAAAGAAACATGGGGTGTAATACATACTGTATCTATGCTCTGCGCTCATAGACTGCATTCAAACATCATAGTAAACCTGGAGTAGCCAACTTGATGTCCTCCACATGTTGTTGGACTATAATTAAGATCATCCTTGACCATTAGCTATACTGATTGAGGTTAATGGGAGTTGAGTCCAACAACACCTGGAGGGAGCCATCTTCGCTATCCCTGAAGTAAACTATAGCTTATGCAAACAAGTCACCAAAAATGCCAGCTTTGTACACATCCCAGTCCCTTCCACTACATTTTCAAATTGGCTTGTTTGTTTTGTTTTGTTCTTTAAAAAACAGTTTACTTCAACCATAGTTTGTTGGTTTGGACAACATGACAAACTGTGGTCAAGCAAAAAAAGTATCTTCTTGTGGCTGCATTGGAATAAGAGGAAAATGAGAGTCTAACTTGTCAGACTGAACTGGGGTTTAGCAAGTCATATGAGGCTGTTGCATCATCACATGGAATCCCTGTCAATATGTGTTGGACATCCTGTGTGGCTGGTACAGGTCATGTCTTGGACTCAATATAAAAGCTTCCCCAAGGGCACTGGCTTAATTTCCTTCTGAAGATGTTTTATATATAGTCACTATCTCTCTGGACTGTCAGGGGCTGCATATCAGTAGTGGATGGGGCCTGGAATAAACAGTTCTTCTGCTTTTTCACCTTTGTTATCTCAGTGTAAAATTCCCTACAGGATTTGAATGATTTTCTCTCAAATTAAGTATACAGAGGATTAATTAAAAACAAAAAGTCAGAAAAATAAGGAAGAAATGAACAGGAGGAAGAATTTCTAATGGGATGGAATAATAGAGAAGTTCAGTAGCAGCTGGAGGACCCATAAAATTAGATCAGAGCCACATGCAGATCCTGGGTTGCAGGTTGCTCACCTATAACTTATATAGAAGAAAGTTAAAGGGAGGTTTAATTTGCTCCTTTATACTGGTCTCCCCAGTGTGGTGAAATGCAGGGAACTGGCAAATATATCTGGTATTTTTCTAACTCCTATGTTGATTGTTGCTGTTTTATGGGGGTTTTTAAACTCCATTTTAATTATTCAGTGTATTTGTGGGGGCTTAATGTTGTGACCACTTTGTGCATCTTTCTTTTTAATTGGAAATAATTATAGAAAATTTACAGTTAAATTAAAAAATGTTCTAAAGGCACAGATTAACATCTCACCCACATAAAGCCAAAATATGATAGCAGACTGCTTCCAAAGTATTAAGAGTTGGTAATGGGGGTGGGGTGGAGGTGAACTAATATTTGTGTTTTATTTATTGAAGTTTTTAAAATTTAAACCTGAGTAATAAGTTACTGAAATTTTAATGAGCCTGTCATTACCTATGGCACTAATCCTACGTAAACTAATGATAAATTTCAAAGCACTTATCTAGCAGCATGAGCAGCATTAATCCATGGGGTGATTTTGATAAAGTACAGTTCAACAACAGAGGAAAAAATGGCTAATTAAAAAGTTGTTTAGAGAAGTACTTATTGCAAATGTGAGCAAACTGCATAATAGTAACATGGATGCCTAGTGAACTCTGCTGCTAGCGGCCTTGAATCGCCAAATGAAAATCTCCAAATGAAATACAAGCATTATTAAATTAACTTAATATTTCAGAACTGTTTGGTTTTTACATGGAGCCACCTTCTTTTTAAATACAACAATTATTATTTTTTGGGGTGGGGATGCATGATTCCAGATCAAGAAAATTAGGAAGTTGTTTCAATGGGTCTACTCTTAATATGCCTAACTGGAGGCATGGTAACTGAATTTCAGGAATTTACATTTCTGCATTTATGATTCCCAGTTGTGTGAAAGCATTGCCTCTTATCTCCTACACTGATGCTTTCTAAATGGAGGGGAGGGTCACGTGTTTCTGGATTCCACCTCATACCTGAAAGTTCATGAGATTTAGGATAAAGCCCCTATCTAATGAGAATTATAGATTTTCAGCTCTGAATCACCACAATAATTTTAAGAGGGCTGCTGTCTTGGCAAAGCTCACCCACCTGCCTTAGCAGGTATAGCCACAGTGATCCCTTCGATTAGAGGAAGTCTAAAGCACAATTTGCAGCCAGCATTGACCAATCTATAAAATACATTTTTGTCATATTTGGCATTTCCCATCTGCAATATTCCTTTCAATTTCTTTCATGGTAGGAGTGCAGTAACATGGAAAATACTTTCAACCTATTGTCAAAAAACAACTACTACATTTTGAGAACTTACAAATTAGAAATATTCCCTGTCACTCATTCACTAGAAAGTAACTTCCATCAAGCACGTATTTCTGGATATTTGGCCTCTGCCAGCTGCCTGACACTTAATGAAATACTGGCTGAGTTAACATTTTTGTGATGAGCCAGGGTCGCTGGTATATTGTGGTTTACCATGAATAAGCAACATGTTTACACATGCATCCTGATGACTTCTGTTTTGTTCTTCCCTTCACAGGGACAAGAGAAACGTATCAGGAAACCACAACGTATGACTTCTGAAACCAGGGTCCTAATTTGCTGCTCCAAAACGTCAGGATTTGTAAACCACAAAAACTCATAGTTTAGAGCTTGCTTAGGGGGAAACAAACCAGGCTTCTAGGGCTTTAGATATTCAAGCAAGCCATGCTTAAGTGCAGCTTCATGATTTGTTTCTCCCACTTACTCCAGGGGAGAAGCAAAGCAGAAGCAACCTGAGCTGCTGTTCATCAAGGTAAGCCACGATTAGTCAGCCAACTTTGTTTTGGGGGAGAAAGACAGGGTAAAATTAATGCTAAATAAAACCAAACAAATTAATCAAAGCACATGTCAATGCACGCCATCATTTAAATGACAGAGAAGGAAGTACTCACCATGTATAATCAGAACATACTCTGCGCTGTTTAGGCCAATAGAGTTTGCTGCTTCGCATCGATATGTACCATTGTCCGTTCTATTTAGGGAATTAATGTTTAGCTCCCTACCATTGACAACCATCCTTTCTGGATCTGGTAAATCTCCACCATCCTTTGTCCATAATACTGGATCTGGCCTATTAAAAACAAAGAGATGAAACCATTATTTTCCAATTCATTTTAAAATAAATGTGCATCACAACAAACCAACCCAATATGGGTTTCTCATGCAGCAAACTTTAAGAACCATAAAAATAATTAAGTAATTAATACAGACAGAGCTGAACAACACCATTCACAATTAAATATTATCTTTAAATTAGATAAAATATTGGTTGGTGGTAAGGTCAATTATTTATAATTGGCTTTGCAAATGCCTTAGAACTATAGAAATATTCATGATTTAATTTTCCTACAAAATGTTGTCTCTTTTAAACTATATCTCAGGATACTTTCCTATTGATAAATTCTGCCTAGTGACATTTACTTGATTTGTTCCTGTCCGTTATATGAGTTACAGGCTATTCTTTCAGAATTAAGCCTACAGTATATATTCAGAGACCAACATTCAAGTGCCTCCTGTGGCAAAAGCTTTTTTAGTGGGGGCTCCCTTCTTATGGAACACGCAGACTCAGCAATGGCACCCCCATTGCCTCCTTCTCAGTACCAAGCTTTTGAATGTTCTTTAGCATTTTTATTGCTATTGCTCTTGGTATCTTGTTAGTCAGATTAATTTTAATGGTGATTGTGTTTATGGCACTATGGTTATTGTTTTTAATTGATTCAGCTGTTTGTGTTGTGGTATTTTATATTTTTTATATTTAACTGATTGTTATAGAAGTGTAAAGGTTGCTTTTATTGCCACCTTAAGGTTTTGGTGTAAGGTGATGAATAAGGAAGAAATAATAACAATGATCATATCTACCAACTTTGGGACTAAGTGAAATCTTAATAGCAACTAGTCTCATATTAAGCATGCATACACAGCCACAATATCATGCATAAAATGTGGTATTGCACCAGTATGGAACAGTACCTAAACCCGTCATGTCAGCATGATGGGAACAAAGTTATATAGGCGCACATAACAGTTGCACTACTTTAGGCTGAAAACAATAAGCCTTTACAAGGCAACACTTCAAGGCTCTAATTCATTAGTGGAGTGTGTAGGAAGATCATCACAGGCTGCTAAAAGGCACAGATAAAGCAAAACTACAGAAAAGGTTAGTACTAGGTTTTTTATAATAGCCATTAAGGAAAATAAAAAATACGTGGGTATAGCAATGGATGTGCAATAAAATCAGAGGAACTGGGACAGACAGGTAGAATTGTGGAAGAGAATTAATCTATAAAGGCTTGGTAACAATAAAGGTATTCTGTAATGGGAACTATGGAGAAGCAAAAAGTCTATAAAGAAGAATCTGAGAGGACTACGAGAAAATATTTTTCACACATAGTTATAAATTATGTTGTAGCCTATAAATTATGAAAAATTATAGTGTTTCTATTTTATGTCACTCTGTCCAAATCCCCAGGGTAAAAGAAAATATAAATATAGTATATATATTTCCTAATAAATAATAGAAAGTCTAGCGATAATATACAATATTGTAATGCTACCATTAAATTTAACGCAGCAAGCAGAAACCCAAATGTTAACCCACAAATCTGTATACATACATTCTGATTCTGGTTTTTCTATGTATGAAACTCTAGCAATGGCATATATGTTTTAGTGGGGCAGGTTACAATACAAAAAAATGAAGAAAGCTTACATTTTAGCAAGGAAAAAACAGTGGCACCTCCAGCTATACATTAGCATGGGACCTCTATACACCTGCCCCCAACCACCCAGTTTTAGTCTAACCAGTTCTCACGGTAAACCTAAGGATTGGCTTATTACCATATTTATTCGAGTTAAATGCACCGTCAAATCTAACGCACACCTCAGTTTTCAGAACCTTGAAACAAAAAACAAACAAAAAAAGGATTTGTCTGGCAAGTGCAAATGTGCCATCGAATCTAATGTGCACCTTAATTTTCGCAATGTAATTTGGCCAGAAAGGTGAGCATTAGATTCGAGTAAATATGGTAGATCCCTGAGGAAGAAAGAACTGGACACATAGTACTAAACACATTGTAAAATACCAAGAGAAAGCCAGCCACTTACTACCACCCGCTTTTGTGTATTAATGAAGTGTCTTCAAGGACCAGCCCTTTGGTATACATCTTCAAGCCTCTGACCACGCAAGTCTCTAACTGCCTTCACATGCCACCACTCTCCAAAGTTTGGCACTTTGACATAGGAATTTCTGGCATTTCTTATAGAAATTTATAGTACAAACCTAACATGCCTATTCAGAACTGATCACTGTTTGGTTCAGCGATACTTATTCATACATAAGGGTGTTTAGGATCACAGTCTTAAGAAAGAAATATGGACATAAAGGCAACAATTTTCCATTAGCCCTTCCAAAAATTTAACACCTCTCTTTTTTGCTTGTTCATAATTCCTTCCTGCTATTTTAATGGTAGAGTTTTAATGTTTTCGTGATTTTTTTTAATGTGCCATTCGTGGGCTGTTTTGGGTTCAGAAATAGACCAGAATTCGTAAATAAATAATCTCTCACACTGAGCAGTACTTCCATATCATATGATATTATGCAATAATGTAACATGCTTAAAAGTTGCAATTTACAGAGTCAGCACCTTTAATTTATTGATAATATATCCGAATACTGACCCTAGTGACAGTTCCTAAAAATAGAAGCTATGTGGGAAAGGTATATTTAATATCACCTGACTGAGATAATCCGTGTTTAAATAATATATTTTTGATTCAAAAAAATATGCAATTACTTTCACTTGGATTATACACAACAACAGAGAAAGAAGATGAAATATTTGTTGAAAAATAAACATAGATTTGACATAGTAATAAATGCATTCCAAATACAACATAGTGTTTCTAGTTGCAAAAACAGTATTTCCTCGGTAAAAATAAATGTTTGTTATTTAACTTTATTAACTATGTGCTGAGTCCGACTATTTAGTCCTCTGACTTACATCTGATACCAAAGCTAGAAGCTAAAGAGAATCCCTTATGCAGCAAACAGATGAGCTTGGAAGCCAGTTTTGCACATGTAATCTAGCAGAAAACATTTGTCCATGTTGTTTATGTTAAAATGCTGACAGAGCTAATTTCTCTTTAAGGGGTAGAATGAGGCAGCTTGCTGAAAAGAGGTATTCTTTTAAAACTAAGGTATTCTTAGATTTATAATTTCTCTCCCTCTTGTTCCTCACAAATGCATAAGGCATGCATCACTCAGTTGATCTACTCATGTTTCTCACAAGCTTTTAAGAATCAAATACTTCTGGAAAAAGATAGGCTAAGTTATTGAATACTGTATGTATTATATTACATGTTTTGTAAGCAATGTTGGATATTGGAAAATCAGATTATCTTAAAGTATTATTAAGCAATTTCTTGTAATATTTTAATCTCTCTGTTTCTATACCTGCAAAGGTGCAGGGAGCGTGGCACCAGCGCAATGAAGCAGATTGTGGCAATTCAGGATAGTGCAGCTACACCAGAGCATCTCCCGCATGCAAGCCATGTACAAGGCAAATAATGGTGGAAAGGGAATGCTGAGAAGACAGGACAGATACCTAGTGACCTGTAAGCATCATCCCTCTTTGTTTGGGAGGCAGGAGGGTGAGCAGCAGAGAATGAGTGGGTGGTGTTAGGACAGAATTTGGGATGAAGTAAAAAATAGAGTGGGACAAGATCAAGGCATAAATTGGTTGTAAGCACTGCAACTACCTCTTCACCCCAAACCACCGATGTCAGACATGATTGGAATTGAACACACTAATAATGGTCAGAATCCAACAAATCATGCAGCTAGTTCTGTGTGCTCATTGTGCTTTCAATACATTCTCTGAATAGTAGCTCTCCCCCATCTTCAACGAGTTGAATGGCAAACCCTTTTGAAACTAAGGTTGATCTCAACAGCCGTTTGTTTCATGGTATTGAGGGGTCTTTTGTTGAAAGAGCAGCTTGTTGGATAACGATAATAATAGTGATAATAAAATGAGACAGCATGGGGGGAAAACCAAAAAACAATTAAATACATGCTTAAATAAAATAAGACCATGCCTTCAGGATTCCCGGAGGAAAGAACATGAAATTAAAAGAGAGAGAAAAAGATCTAAAGCTGTATTTTACCACTGCAATTTAAAAGGGAAGGCAAGATATCATTATAAAACCATCATTATAAAACCTTCCAAGAGATTTTATTGTCTGCCTTTGGGAGAATAGAAGGAAAAGTGAAGCAGAAAGCTTTCTGTTTCCTCTCCTATCTCCACTTACTATCTTCGGAAGAAAGACAAGCGGATTTCTCTTCTGTGACTCATAGAATAAATGTAGTTATAGATGCTGCACACTATGTTGTCAAGCATAAAGCTGAACATCATCTGCACAAATATAGGAATATGTAGAACTATTCTGATTTGCAGTAACAATCTGGGTTTCATTATTATTACTATTTTAGAATGGTGTGTATATAATAAGGAGAATGTAAGTTGAGAAGTTAATGTGCTTAACAAGCAGCCATTGTGCACATTCACCAGGCCTCATGGAGGAGCATGTGCACACAATCCTTCCAGGAAGAGGAAATTGTGCACATTTCCCAGTCCATATACATAAACAGGCCTTGGATAAATCCACATTCCCTAAAACTCAATAGTGCATGTGTAACAACAAAACCGCTCCCATTTTGGTTTTTACAGCCACAGCAGGCACTGTAACTCTCCAACGGTTTGACTTTACCCCAGATGCTGCACTTTTCCATTGTCTCTCAATACAAATTGATGTCAACTAATCAGGATCATCTTACGTTTGCGCTTGTGTTGCTGCTTCTAGAATAGATGGGTAAGGCTGCAGACCTATCCACTCTTAAATAAAAGTAACCCTTGTTGAAAATAGCTAGACTTACTTCTGAGTAAGCATGCATACAATAACAAGGCAGCTGCTGTTCTAAACTGCCATCAGTTGCTGAATATAATATAATATAAACTTTATGTCAGTACTTTAAAAATAGATGCTTTGATAAATTTGCATGCTAAGGTCAAATGGAACCTGGCATCAGGAACAAAACAATACTTTAAAAACTGAACTGTGCATACCTCTGTCGCTACAGTATATGTGGTTGCAAAATTTAAATGATGCTGATAGCTTATAAATAATGTAACCAGGATTGGGGTGCATAAAAAGGAGAAATAACGTAGTTGTAAATCCTTTAAACTAAGTTTTAAATCCCCTATAAAAGTTTAAATCCTATTTCACCCTAGGGAATGCATGCCATGCAAGAATGGGTTAAGTAGGGTTGCCATTATAAATTAGCTCAAGGAAAAAGCACTAAATATACAGTATAGGGGACAATTTTATCCAAGCGCAGAAGCTGAGGAAAGGTAGATAAGATTGCTATAGGCCAAGGCATTCTTTCCTATTCTTCAACAATTCTCTTTCACACGGCTTTGCTACTAACCATAAATGCTAACTAAGTGCCTATTAAGGGAGCAGATTGCTTTAGCCATTTGGATGGCCATTTCACAGCCTGCTCCAAAGGATGTGGTGGCCATGAAACTGGTTTGCCTATTCCAAGGGTGGGCTGTGGGCCCACTGGCTCAAAAGAAGCAGCCTGCAGTTTGGCCAGGAGGGGGGGAAAGGCAATTTCATTTAAAAAGGCTGAATGGATCAGACCACGGTCCATTTAGCCCAGCCTCTCATTCCCATAGTGGCCAACCAGATGACTTGTAAAGTTCATAAGCAGAGCTCAAATGCAATAGCCCTCCCCAAACTAGGGGAGGCCAAATACAATTTCAAATACAATCCCTAGCATTTCCCATTAAAATGGTGTCTGGTAAGAAGACTGGGATAGATCTCTGCTCAGGAATGTAAAGTGGGTAGCAGTGTTTAAGCAGGACTGATTGACTCAGCATAAGACACCTTTAGATGTCTAATATATATTCAGTATGTGCTGCTGCTTTCAGAGGGCAGGGGCCAAAGCTCAGTGCTTTAGTTCAATTCCTGGAATCTCCCGTTAAGAGAGTTAAAATAAGGGGTGAAGGCAAATACATCTGCTTGAGACCTTGGAGAGCAGACAATACTCAAGAGGGTGGCCATTCATCTGACCTTGAATAAGGTAGCTTCCTATGTACTTATGGGATGGATGTTCATGTGAATCTGGTAGTGTGCTGTTTGCTTATTTCTGATCCCCTACCATATTTGCTCAACTGTCATACCTGCACAGCTCAGGCAGCGGGGGGGGGGGGGGGAGGCGGGAACTGCAGGAGCAGCTGAAAGTGGCAGAATCATCTAATTGGTGGTGAAGCGAGAATCCAAGGATTTAATGAAAGAATGTATTTAGAACAAAAGTGTGCAAACTGTACAACTCCTCTCTTACATCCCCAACTGCATTTCATTAGCATTAACATGGCTCTCAATTAATCTCAGTAATTTGTAACAGCTATTCTGATGCACCCACTTGAGTACTGTATTATCTTGATACTGCTGACATTTGCATGTCTTGGGGGGGTGGGGAGGGAGAGATATTTATCGTCCTTCAAATCTGCTGAGCCTTTCCCATTCTTTGTTTTCCCTGTTTTAAGAAGAAACAATTTCTCACAGTTTTCTTACTACAGCTGTTTCTGAATAAAGAAGGAAACAAAGGCCTTGATCCAGAAATGGGACTTATGGGCTTCTGTGTTCACAACAGGACTGCTGTCTTTCATCTGACCTATGCCTACCCCCTCCTTTTCTTGACTACATTGCAAATGACTTTTGAAATGTGAGAATAATTAAAAGACACCCCTGTGCTATTTTGAATGAGGGGTGGCTACAGTTCAGATAAGGCAACAAGCCATGACATGGTGGCAAACAACCTCTTATCGCCAGCTGCACCCCAAAACACTCTACATGCTTTAAATTGAATTATTTCCTCACTCTTACTTCTTCATGTTTAAAGCCCATGTTTTTGAAGCCTGTATTTTCCTTACATAGGAATGATTCATTTATCAATATTCATTAACAAAAAGCTTCACTAATCCTCAAAGATAAATGCTAAAAACCTAAGAATAGCAGAAAAACAGCACACCAGTTGAGTCAGGAATGAGATCAAGCTGGGCTGAGTGTCAGATCAAAAGGATAAATCAGTAACATGCTGAGTTCAGGCAAGGTGGTCAACTGCTAGGAGATCTGGAAATTAGCCAGCAGTCAAGGAACCAGAGGAGCAGTACAGCCAGGAACAGCGTCCAAAGTTTAAAAAGCAACATGAAAGCCAGAACAGAGCAAGATGAGAGAAAAACAAGTAGCCAGAAGCTTGCGAAGTCTGGGGCAGCAACAGTCAAGGAAGATACTTTCCTACTTTGCATCTCTGTTGTTGATTACTAGGTGTCTGCTTACTCAAGACCAAAAAAGAATTGCATCCCCCAAAAGAGGAAAGAATACACTGATTTGCTTACTTTATATGTACAGATGAACATTTAAATAAGGATAATTTAAATATGACTACAAAGCTAAAGACAAAGGCTCTCATAACCAAAGAATTGAGGTAGGCCAACACATAAACAATTGCCACAAACTGGGTTTACAATACTTCCCCTCCCCCAGCCACCAGTGTTTGTTCACTTGAGTTCATTTCTTTCTCCCTACCTCCCATACAAACACATACACAACATCCATCCATCCATCCCTCTGTCTGTTTCTCTCTCTCTCTCTCTCTCTCTCCCCCCCCCCCAAGCTCATGTTCTTGTTGCCTGAATGGTGGACAAGATGTTGGAAGATGGAAGAGGGAGGACTTCCTCTGGCAAGAAGTATTAACCATTTTTCTGCCTCCAAATTATTTTCTTCCTTTCCTTGATCTGGAAACTGTTGGAAGTTCCTTGCAGTACTTGTTACATTTGTAGTTTAGAAAGGAAAAGGTAAAATAGAGGAAGAAAACACTCTAGCATCCAGACTGGAATCTGGACAGAACCTTAAAATGATGGACCATCTGGGACTAAAGAGGACTCCTAGCCAACTTATGGAGTGGTGCTGCCCTTTTCTGTGAACGCAAAAACACACTAGCTAAAAAGGGTATTGGGGGGGGGGGTAGCAGAAAAGCTAACACATGGGGAAAAGGCATGGGGGCTCAACCTTCTTCTGGGACCCGGATGCGACAGTCAAGAAATAACCAGAAATCCATAGTCTGCAGTACTTCTAAGAGGTTTTGCTATGCATCGCCTAAAGAAAATTGTTTACCTCATACAAAACATAAAGGGAACAGATAAGCTTACAGGAAGTTTCTTTTTTTGTGGGGCAGAGGGAGACAGAGACTTTACATATCAAGAGAACGCCAAAAAATGCCTAGACAAATAACTGTTTGAATCACCCTCACTAAGTTGATCTTGACTGCTAGTAGAAGATACAAATCTGAATCATTCTGCCTCCCCACATTTCACCATTTTTTAAAAAACTGAAAACTTTGATATTCCTACCATCTCATATATATTATGGTGCAATACAATCACTATATGTTGAAGCAATGTTACCTGTTAAACAGCTATCAGAGTCATGGTGCCTCTGCAATAAACAAATATTCTGTTTGTACCTCCAATAAATTATTTGATGCTGTAGACTGAGAACTAGAAGTACAATAAAACCAGCTCAGAACCCTTCAGCCACAACTTTATTTTTGTAGGTCTCTGTTCCAAAACCTTCCATTTTGCTTATTTCTTACTTTTTCTTCTTCTTTTTGCAGCTACCTCTACTCAGATATCATTCTGAGTATACATTTAAATATTTCTTTAAGAGTCTTGCACCCTTTCCAGAACTGAAAGGCTGTAATTATTTTTCATCATTGGAATTAAATTGTGGGAGATTTCAGAAACAAAGAATAATGATAAAGTTATTAGGAGCTAAAAGCAATTGGTTTAATGGCTTTTAGCTCTTAATAAGCTTGTTACATTTAACACATTTTCATGCTAATAGTTGCTGTTCAGTTACCACAGCTGTTTCCTACGTGTTGTCATGATTTTTCTTGCCTACTCATGTCATGAGATTCTGTCGTCTTCTTTGCCCATTCCCAAAGAAAGCTTTGCTGAGAACCGAGTAGCTGCGAAGAGTAGCATCTGGCATGACTAACAGAAACAGGAGGTATTTCAATAAGCAGGGCTGCTAGTAAATGAAAATTAACAGACATCTCAACTCATATATAATTTCAGGATTTTATTTTGCTCTGTTTAACAAAAATAAAATTCCACAATGTAAAGCCACTAGAGGCAACAGATCCCAAGCCATGTAAAGAGGCAACAGAAAAGAATTTAATCCCACTTGAGAAGGGGGGGGGGGACCAATTAGCGTTTTAACAGTGCAATCCTAACTACCGGTATATCTATTCAGAAGTCAGTTCTAATGAATTCAGTGAGTGAGTGGGGACTGAAGTCTTACTCTGTTGTTCCATGGAACTCGATGAGATTACAACACTGGAAACAGAAACTGAATAGTTGTATACGTTATAAAGCTCCTCAGAATGGAATTGGGTTTTATAAAGAACTGCAGTTAACTTTAATTGTTTATTAAAAATCTGTGTTTAAAGTTTTCAACTTTAGACTACAATCACTAATTTGTTCCTTATCCCAATACTCTTACATGCTAAAGATTAAACTTGAATGTGAGAACTCTCTTATGCATAGTTTTTGAGGATAAAATTATTATTTGAAGGCCTGATTTAAAAAGGGCAAAATATTCTCCTAGGAAGATATAGTATAGAAAATGGAGGGCCTCGTTCAATTGCTTTATTGTTGTTATTAAGTATTACTGTCACTCAAATTACTAAACACACACAAAGTAATAATACATTCATTCAAATAAAAAACTAGAAAAAAACAAAAATAATTCCTGAAACCCATTCCAGGTGTACATCAGCAGTACCGCACTTAATAAAGAGAAGTATAGATCTTTAACCTGACCCCAAGTTATCTGTTATTGCAGACAAATTTCACTTCTGCATTCTACACATGCCCCACTAAATTCAGTAGGGCTTGCTGCTAGATAAGGGTGTACAGTGGTACCTCGGGTTAAGAACTTAATTTGTTCTGGAGGTCCGTTCTTAACCTGAAACTGTTCTTAACCTGAGGTACCACTTTAGCTAATGGGGCCTCCTGCTCCTGCCACGCCACCACCATGCGATTTCTGTTCTCATCCTGAAGCAAAGTTCTTAACCTGAGGTAATATTTCTGGGTTAGCGGAATATGTAACTTGAAGCATCTGTAACCTGAAGCGTCTGTAACGTGAGGTACCACTGTATATGATTGTAGCCTTGAGAATGGAACCTTGTCAGTAATGTAGAAAGAAGTATTTGGAGGGGACCAACTTTAACAGCAAAAGTGTCATGTGGATCCCTACTCTCTTCTCCTGTGTTTTTTACCCAGCCACGATCACTTCCAGTTATTGGAGTATAGAGACTTTGGCTTTGAATCTTCAGCTTCTGAGTATAGATGCCTTGGCCCATGGAACTGCCATGTGTTTGGACAGTATTTTGATAGATCCTTGGCTCAGACTGTCTGGCATAACTTTTGGCTTTCTTTTTACTGTTGCTAATTTGGGTCATGGGTCAAAGGTTCTGTATCGCTGTCCTAGAAAATGATCTAATTTAGCATGTTTATTGTATTTGTAATTAGTAAACAAAGCTAAAAAGCTAAATATTGCCTAATATTGTATTTAGAATTGACATAATCAGTTCATCGTAACTAATAAACTTCTGAATCATCAACTTTTCAACAGAAAAATAAAACGCTGAAATTTATTGGGGGGCCCACATCATTGTCTACAACAGCTAGGAATTTTTTTTTAAAATGAAATCTGGAAATCTGGGGATTATGGCTCATTGGGGAAAGCAACTGTTCCTCTTGCTTCTCCCCTATGAACACCTATCACTGTCACCTTGGGCCAACTGTTGCCAGTCAAAAGTACTGCAACTTCATGTATACCACCCCAGTGGCGTAGCGTGGGGGGTGCAGGGGGGGCGGCTGCACCGGGCGCAACATCTGGGGTTAGGGCAAATCCATGGGTTAGGGGGCGCAAATCCACAGGTTAGGGGGCGCAAATTACTTGCCTTGCCCCGGGTGCTGACAACCCACGCTACGCCACTGTACCACCCTGAGTTCCTTGGAGCAGTGGTTCTCAACCTGTGGGTCCCCAGATGTTCAACAACATCTGGGGACCCACAGGTTGAGAAAGGCTGCCTTGGAGAAAGGGCACGACATAGAAACAAAAGATACATAAAAGTGGCGCAATCTCTAACAAGCAGCTGAGTAATACCTCCTTACTACATGAATAGCTGTTGCTTGTTCGATGCCAATGATAGCATTTTGAAGGGAGGATATGATAATACCAAATGCAAGCCATGGGAAAAGGATATGACAAATGTGCTCATTTTGTTTCCCTCTTCTGAAAGGTTGAATGCTTAAAAGATCTTTGATTATATTTTCATGGTTTCTAAGTTCTAGGGTTAAACGGTGCACAGATGACATTGCCTTATAGTCTTTGTTAGTTCTAAGATACAGACTTTTAAAACCATATTTTTGTCTTCCATAATTTCAAGGGAAAGAAAAAAAATGCATTTCAATGATGTATACATGTTAGTACTTAAGAGGCTGCATTTAGATTTTTCTTCCTTCACACTGTATTTTTTTCTGCACCATTTTTTGGAGCAAACATTGCAGGAAAAGCAGTCGAGTCTTAAGAAAGCTCTTTACTGAACAGAGCCCATTAAGCCATCTGATCACTTTACAGACAACTCGAAGAGAAGTTCTTAGGTACTATAGTGAGAGTTTTACTGTGAAGTGTAATTTATAAATGGGCTCTAATGCTTCTCCCTGTTTCTTTCCATGACACTTTTTATGACACCAATTTTGCTGCTTTGTAGGGAAAAAGGGATTCCCAAACGGAAAATGAAAATCTAGTTGCATGACAGCAAATCTATTAACTGCAACTTGAATTGAATACATTATTATAGTATGTGTTTACACCTTAGCAGAAATGATGCATTTTTATAAGTATAACTCTCTGTATAATGCTACATTACCAATTCCAAGCCTTAAATGTATTGTAATATTTGTGAATAGGGATACTAAACTAACATTTATACTGTCCTTCAAAATAATTGGCTTTTTGTTACAAGGCACCTATCTGAGAAGGTTTTCCAAGTATATTCCCTCAATGGAGTCATATTCATTCTCAGGTGTGACTTTTGTAGGACTTCAGAATGTGTAATTGAACATACACCATATTGCTGATGCACAATTAGTAAAGTCAGCATTGACTACAATGGGACAAGTAGTCTCTTCAAAGCTATCTAGCTTCAAAGGAAATTTTACACAGTAGGCAGCTGGAAAGATTTAAAAAAAATTATGGTAGCAGTCAACAAAAAATCAGATGTTAAAACTATCTAAAATTAAAATTGAGTACAATAATATATAGAAAACTTGTCATATTTTATTTTGTCAAATTTCTGGGCATATATCCCAGTCTACTTCATTTATTTGCATACTGCAGTACTTAAATTGAACCATGTCAGCTTTGATAGAAATCTTAGCTCAAATAGCAATTATAGTCTTTGTTTTGCATGTAATTCGGACAGCTATGGAGAATGAGTAAAAAAAAAAAAGCTCTTTACATTGTTCCTATTTACTCAGCTATGTTTCAGAAAGACATATAGAAAAATAAACTGAAAGTTCTATTTGTTAATACTTTGTTGATAGTCCAAGTAATTGAGCCAGAGTCTTTAACGCAAATGATTCTTTGTAGCTTTTTAGTCTGTTTGTTCCAACCAATGTACAGTTTGTATGCATTATATGAATCTGATGCCATCAATACAAACAAATTTTACCCACAAGTTTTACCTCAAACCTTTGCCTGATGGTCTTGGGTATAGATGCTTGGCAAGTATTTTTGTTTTAAAGTTTACTGGAATCTGTCAATCATCTGTCAATTATATCAAGAAATAAGCTTCTTCTGTTTATATTATGTCTACTAATATCTCCTACAGTTATATGAAAATGGTAAATGTTTACCCTGATAAATAGTGTAATGGGAGCATGTGACCTACATATTAGCCTTTGATTCACATATTCATTCAAACCTCATGGAGAAACTAAAGTTTCACTCTGCTCCCAACTTTTGGAACCTCTGCCTCTGAGCACAATCCTGTGTCATGTTCACTCCAAATCAAGTCGTATTGTGTCCAGTAGGCATACTTCCAGGTAAGTGTGCTTAGGGCTGTAGCCTTAAGAGTCCTGCATTCTTCTCTGAAATATAATCCAAATTCTTGAAGAGAGGGAGCTTACATATTCTTTAAACCTGTTACAGATAGTTAGCCGTGTTGGTCTGCCATAGTCAAAACAAAAAAAATTCCTTCCAGTAGCACCTTAAAGACCAACTAAGTTAGTTCTTGGTATGAGCTTTCGTGTGTATCTGAAGAAGTGTGCATGCACACGAAAGCTCATACACGTATGAAAGCTCATACCAAGAACTAACTTAGTTGGTCTTTAAGGTGCTACTGGAAGGAAATTTTTATATATATATATTCTTTAAACCCCAATTCTGACTCTTATGTTTTGAAAATGAATATCAAAAGGCTTTATCTGAATTACTTTTCCAGATATTACTACCCATCCTTTCCAAGCAGAAGTTAGCAGTGACTTCCTGGAGTCTTTCAGGATAGACATTAAGATCTTTAGATATCTGATCTTAAGTTTATGTGCCTCATTCATATTTCACACTGATAGAGCAAGGAAACCAAGTGCCTTGCCTTGGCAAAGAGTACTAAGGCTCACAGCATCCAATTCATTTCTTTCTCCACAAAGAAACTGGAGTAGCTTACCTGTAACTGGTCTGGGAGATGGTCCACAGTGTCACACATATGGATGACTAGGAAGTGCTTCCTGCAAGGAGGGAGGGCAGGAGCACATGCTAAGTTGCCAGCCATGCAACCCAGGAAATACTTATCAGTCATCATAGGTTCTCACCTGACTCAACCTAATGTATCATAGAAACCATCCTAGTTAATCTCTAAAATCCTAACATTATGCTAGGGGGAACACTTTCTGAATGTCTGTGTAATCAGGACACAGATACACTGAGACAAATTTATGCCTTGCTTGCAACTGTATTTGTTCTACAAGTTTTCATTTTATGTTACAGAGTTGATCACAGAACTACCTTGAGAAGGCACTTCAGTGACTAGAACACACAAAAGAGGGAGCAGCTGATAGCCAAAGACAATAGGCCTTTTTGCTAGTAGTCATGTATTATGAAGAAAAGAGAAGGTCAAATGTTAACCACTCTCTCTTTATGCAGGCTGATTTCTCCTTCCACCACGCCATCTACATTTGATAACATCTCTACCCACAGCAGATTCATTTCTTACACTTTATAATCTATTCCAGGGTTAGTTATTTGATCCTTAAAAATCACCTCACTAAAGGTGTTGTATCCAATGTTAGTCATACTCATCACAGACCCACTGAAGTTAATGGACATGATTAACATAGGGCCATAAATTTCACTAGGTCTACTCTGTGTAGAACTTTACTGGATTCAAACATACACATTGTGGTTACTTGTTAAGGGCACATAATTTTATTCTACTTCTATATTTTGGTTTAATTTTAAAAGTGTATAAACCACTCCATGTCAAAAATGAATTTCTGGGTAGTATCCAGATAAATTTAAAATTACAAAATAAATCAACAATATGTTTCAACCAGCAAAAAATACCATAATCTAAAATACCCTGACAAAACAAAAGGTTTTAACCTAGTGCTAAAAATAAGCAGTGCCAGTGCCAGGCATGCCTCCCTCAAGTGCTTATTCTACAATAGGTGAACCAGCAAAGTGAAGGCTGTCTCTTCTGTACATACATAGTTTGCTTTTCCTAAAGATGGAGCATAGAGAAATTGACTCTTCCAATTACCATAGCAGAATTTATACAGGAGAAATATAGGCAAATAGTATAAAAATCAGAGGAGGCCTCCCTTGCTTTGAAATGGAGAAATTAGGATTTACACAATGGCAAGGCCTTCACACATAAAGTATATATTTGTACTTAAGCACAAAATTTAGCATGAAAAATGGTCCAAGTTCTTCAGATGCTTTGGTTTAAATGATGCTCTATAAAGATAGAAGGAATATGTTGTGAAAAGGGTTGTTGAGTTTTTGGAGTCAATTGCCTGAAGTGTCTATTCAAATAGACAGACATATAAACATTGTTTTCTAGTTCTAGTTTCTTCAAAATATGGGATTTTGCAAGATTACATTATTCATACACCCAAGCCACATGGACATTCGATTTGAAGACAGTAGCTGATAAGCTACTTTTCTCACGCTGAAATCCTTCAAGTCCACAACTCTGCTTGTCTCAAGATATTTAAAATTAAGCTAAGATATTGTGAATGTGTCCATCTCAAAATAGATAAATTTCACCTTATATTTTGTTTGCATATTCCGTAGAAGTTAACTAGAGCAAATATTATCTTTCCTTAAAGTAGCATATCTTCTATATTAACAAAATCAATGACAGAAAGATTTCCATACCTTGTATGCTGAGCGCATTTTTTATAAATGATATGTTGTGTGAAAATAGCTAAAAAAGCAGAATTTCCACACTCGGAGGATTGTTCAGCTTCCAGTATTATTTTAGTATGCTGAATACTTTAGAATGCACTATTCAGTGTGGATTGCAAAGTGTGGTACTGATCCTAAAAATTCCAGAAAGTTTTTGTAATGCATCCTTTTGTTTGTGTTGAAATGTCTTTTGGATGAGTCACCATAAGGAAAAGCACCCACTACAGTGTCATGGCTGTGGTGCTCATGTAATGCTACACGTGAAATTTTTGTTTTACCTGTCATATTTTTTCCCAGTTACTTATTGATACAACAACATCATTCACTATGTATTTTAGAGAGTGGTTTATCAGTCTGTTTGTCCATTTGTTCTCTATAAGTTTAGATGCCTCTTGAGATATTGTTGCCAAACTCAGCCACCATTTTGAATCAAAGTGCAGGACTGAATTGTCAACTTTTTTTTGCATAGGTTTGGCTGCCTCTCAAGATATTATTGCCAAGCTCAGCACAAGCACTCCCAAGGTGGGGGTGGCAGATGCTGTTACAGTTTAGACACCAGGCAACCTTTTGAATCAAGATGGTAGACCAAAATGTCAATTTCACATGACTTCACCTATTTTTTGGCATGCATTTGATGGCAAACTTGGCATGAGGGTTTCTGAGGTGAGGATGGCAGTCTTCACTGATGTTTGGATGTGACTTTGGCATGATTTCACCTGATTTTTGGTGTGACGGGTCCAAACACAAATTGCACTATCCATTTAAAATAAAAATATATCTTTGGTTTCTAAAAATTCCTGGACAGGCTTGGACACTCCCTGCTAGTATAATATATATAGCATAATTTGTTTAGAAATGTGTGTTGCCTCTGGGAAGGTTAATAAATATTGTGGTACATATATATTTGGCCCTGTAGCTACTATTCTTGTAAGATTTCATATTCTGTTCATCAAGCTGATTACATTTCTAGATATGTGCTGAATCTGTTTCTGAGCATTAGCTAGGAAAGGTAGAGGGTTCTTTAAAAGTCACAAAGGGATTAGATTGAAACACATATTCCAAATCATTTAAATCAAGCAGAATCCAAGAAGACAAGACTTTCTGAGTTACTTTGTATTACTTGACACAAATAATAAAACTTGAGCTTTAAAAAGACAAAGAAGAGAAAAGCCACCTATCTGATGTCAAGTAACCATTAGTCAGCCCAAGCACTGCTTCTGAATAAGACACATAGACAAAGGAAAATCTTAACTCTTGTCTGACACCTGTCAAATATACGGTCTGTCTGGCTATGAGTTCTGTGCACAGTGGCAGGAAAATTATTTTTTAAAAGTGTGGCATCTGCTACAGAGGAAGAGGACTGAAAGAAGGAAGCAACAGACTTTTTCTCTTCCTGGCAGGGTATTTTTACAGGCCCCTTTACCACTTCTACACCATGTGCATCATTATTTTCCATTGAAATGTTACAGGTGTTAATTGATAAGGACTATGCATAGCGCATTTCGAGATCAAAATGTATTGCTTCAAACAGCCTGCTCTTGCATACTTTCAGTTACAGAACTACCATTTGCTTATCTGCCAAGCATCATTGCTTAGAAGCAGTGAAAAGAGGAAAAATATTTCACACTTAAAAGGGTGCAGAAATTCTAATATGCACAATATCATGACAAGCATCATAACCATAAAAACATCATATCCACGTTTAATCAGCACATCAATTTATCCTAAGTCAGACATGCCCTGACCACAGACTTTGTAGGTCCTGACAGGGAAATTGGCATAAAAATGGAGCCAGTGTGGGTTGCGCTTTCAAAATGACCCAAGGTGTGATGAGCATAATTTTATTCCAGGTAGCATTCTCTCAGCCTCCTAATTTTGTGCTAAATTCCTGAAGAATCAAAAAAGTCTATATATTCAAAAGGGGATTGTAAAGCCCACTGATTGTTCCAGCCTGCATAGGTTTTTGCATTGCAGGGGGTTGGCTCTCAAGGTCCCTTCCCACTCTACCAGTCTCTGATTCTATGATGCTGCCTTCACATTCCACCAGTTCACAGAAGCATCCAGGAGGATATGTTTCCACCAAGCTTATGTGGTGGTACTATTTGTGCGAAAAGATGCCTCTGTATGGGAACTGTATGCAGAGCCACATTTTCAATGTAAATTGTGAAAGTAAAAAGGTAAAGGTACCCCTGCCCGTACGGGCAGACTCTAGGGTTGTGCGCTCATCTCACTCTATAGGCCGGGAGCCAGCGCTGTCCGCAGACACTTCCGGGTCACGTGGCCAGCGTGACAAGCTGCATCTGGCGAGCCAGCGCAGCACACGGAACGCCGTTTACCTTCCCGCTGGTAAGCGGTCCCTATTTATCTACTTGCACCCGGGGGTGCTTTCGAACTGCTAGGTTGGCAGGCGCTGGGACCGAACGACGGGAGCGCACCCTGCCACGGGGATTCGAACCGCCGACCATGCGATCGGCAAGTCCTAGGCACTGAGGTTTTACTCACAGCGCCACCCGCGTCCCAAATTGTGAAAATGTAGTTACAATTTTTTTTTATCTATGTGTAGTCAAAAAAAAATGTAACTAAATTGTGAAAATGTAGTTACAATTTTTTTGACTACACATAGATTGCACACAGGCTCTGCACAACAAGGCTTCCCTCCCCATCCTCTCCATTGCAACACCTGAAAAATCTTTCGGGGGAGTTGGGATCCTTGGAAAAGGCCTGGAATATGCCACAGAGAGGATGAAGTGGGAGGAAACACTGTGTGGGGACGCGGAGACAGGAAGCATGAGAGACAGACAGACAAAGAGGCGGAAAGAGAGAGCTGTGTCTGCTGAATTTCAGATTCAATATCATTAATTTCACATTAGTTTCACATTGTGGTCCAGTTCACATTGTCAATTTTGCCATCGTGCTGTGGTCCTGTATTTGTGTGAAGCAGATTCATGGTGACAGATTTGGGAGCTACTTACACAAGAATAGTTCCCAGAATGTGCAAGTGCTCAAATTAACATGATAGGACACACCACACACCAACAGGTTGGAGATTGGGTATGCATTAACACTGGTGCTAGAAGTGGGATTCTGCTTCCTAAAAGGAGGACTGTGTGTCAAGGAGTGCCTGAGGTAAAATAGAAGGAAGAATGGTAAGATTCCTGGAGCAGATGAAGTTGATGTTCTAGCAGCAAACCTAAAAGCTAGCAGAATGTTACCAGCAGCAACACCAGTGGCTCTCTTAAGAACTGTGAAATTCACTGTGATGGTCTCCCACATGGAGCTGAAGAAGAGTTTGGAGTCTCTAAGGTCCCATCTGCACTATACATTTAAAGAAATATCATGCCACTTTAAGTAAGCATGGCTTCCCTCAAAGAATCCTGGGCACTAGAGTTTGTTAAGGGTGCTGGCAGTTGTTAGGAGTTGTTAGGAGACTCATATTCCCCTTAAAGAGCTACAATTCCCAGACTGCCTTGGGAAGAGGGGCTGATTGTTAAACTACTCTGGGAATTGTAGCTCTTTAAGGGGAATATGAGTCTCCTAACAACTGCCAGCACCCTTAACAAATTAAAGTTCCAAAAGTTCTATGACTGCTTAAAGTGGATTGATACTGCTTTAAACATACAGTGGTACCTCGAGTTAAAATCTTCAGGTTACAGATGCTTCAGGTTACAGACTCCGCTAACCCAGAAATAGTACCTCGGGTTAAGAACTTTGCTTCAGGATGAGAACAGAAATCGCGTGGCGGCGGCATGGTGGCAGCGGGAGGCCCCATTAGCTAAAGTGGTACCTCAGGTTAAGAACAGTTTCAGGTTAAGAACGGACCTCCAAAATGAATTAAGTTCTTAACCCGAGGTACCACTGTACA
The DNA here is from genome assembly GCF_964188315.1 of Podarcis muralis. Taxonomy (NCBI): domain Eukaryota; kingdom Metazoa; phylum Chordata; class Lepidosauria; order Squamata; family Lacertidae; genus Podarcis; species Podarcis muralis. The sequence continues at coordinate 43,614,546 of NC_135658.1, forward strand.
GTGCAAAAGAGGCCTAAGTGAGTAGATGAGAGCCTTATCTCAACAGCCATTACCCAGTAGCCCAGCTACAAAGCACCAAGACCAGAGTGGCCAAGAAGATACAGGGAGCAGATGGACAGCTGAAGTTCTTGGACCATGAAGAACTGCAGTGAGTAACAGAAAATTAAGACGCTTTGTCCAGAAGCCTGCCTGAGTGGAGAGGAGACCAGAAACCCAGGAAAGAAGCCTCAAGCTAGGAAAAACAAAGGCAGTGTCAGATAAGAGAGAGCTATAGGCTTGAAGAAATGAGATACTGCTGATTTGCACACTGCTTATGCACTAGCTGTGGAAGAAAAAGAGCAGCAGGAGGAGAAGAAGCTGGACACACATGTGTCAGAAACAGCCAGCTAGCACTTGAAGAATTGGTGTCACCTCTAACAGACAAATCCTCTTCATGGATCACTGCCTTGCCGTGGCGAAGGGGCTTGAATAACTCAGAGAAGCTATGAGCTATGCCGTGCAGGGCCACCCAAGATGGACAGGTCATAGTGGAGAGTTTTGACCAAATGTGATCCACCTGGAGCAGGAACCGGCAAGCCACTCCAGTATCCCTGCCAAGAAAACTCCATGGACAAAGACAACAGGCATATAAAAGTTATGACGCTGGAAGATGAGCCCCTCAGGTCGGAAGGTGTCCAACATGCTACTGAGGAAGAGCGGAGGACAAGTACAAGTAGATCCAGAGCTGATGAAGCGGCTGGGCCAAAGCCGAAAGGACGCTCAGTTGCGGATATGCATGGAAGCGAAAGGAAAGTCCAATGCTGTAAAGAAAAATATTGCATAGGAACCTGGAATGTAAGAACCATGAACCTGGGTAAGTTGGATGTGGTAAAAAATGAGATGGCAAGAATAAATATTGACATCTTGGGCATCAGTGAACTAAAATGGACGGGAATGGGCGAATTCAGTTCGGATGACTATCATATCTACTACTGTGGACAAGAAACCCGTAAAAGAAATGGAGTGGCCCTCATAGTCAACAAAAGAGTGGCGAAAGCTGTACTGGGATGCAATCTCAAAAATGATAGAATGATCTCGATACGAATCCAAGGCAGACCTTTTAACATCACAGTAATCCAAGTTTATGCACCAACTACTGGTGCTGAAGAAACTGAAATTGACCAATTCTATGAAGACTTACAAGACCTTATAGAAGTGACACCAAAGAAGGATGTTCTGCTCATAATAGGGGATTGGAATGCTAAAGTAGGGAGTCAAGAGATAAAAGGAACCACTGGCAAGTTTGGCCTTGGAGTTCAAAACGAAGCAGGGCAAAGGCTAATAGAGTTCTGTCAAGAGAACAAGCTGGTCATCACAAACACTCTTTTCCAACAACACAAGAGACGACTCTACACATGGACATCACCAGATGGGCAGCATCGAAATCAGATTGATTATATTCTCTGCAGCCAAAGATGGAGAAGCTCTATACAGTCAGCAAAAACAAGACCTGGAGCTGACTGTGGCTCAGATCATCAGCTTCTTATAGCAAAATTCAAGCTTAAACTGAAGAAAGTAGGAAAAACCACTGGGCCGGTAAGATACAATCTAAGTCAAATCCCTTATGAATACACTGTGGAAGTGAGGAACAGGTTTAAGGATTTAGATTTGGTGGACAGAGTGCCTGAAGAACTATGGATGGAGGCTCGTAACATTATACAAGAGACAGCAACTAAAACCATCCCAATGAAAAGGAAATGCAAGAAAGCAAAATGGCTGTCCAACGAGGCCTTACAAATAGTGGGGGAGAGAAGGCAAGCAAAATGCGAGGGAGATAGTGAAAGATACAGGAAATTGAATGCAGATTTCCAAAAAATAGCAAGGAGAGACAAGAAGGCCTTCTTAAACGAGCAATGCAAAGAAATAGAGGAAAACAATAGAATGGGAAGAACCAGAGATTTGTTTAAGAAATTTGAGATATGAAAGGAACATTTTGTACAAAGATTTCCATAATAAAAGACAAAAGTGGAAAGGACCTAACAGAAGCAGAAGACATCAAGAAGAGGTGGCAAGAATACACAGAGGAACTATACCAGAAAGAAATTGATGTCTCGTATACCCCAGATAGTGTGGTTGCTGACCTTGAGCCAGACATCCTGGAAAGTGAAGTCAAATGGGCCTTAGAAAGCATCGCTAATAACAAGGCCAGTGGAAGTGATGATATTCCAGCTGAACTATTTAAAATTTTAAAAGATGATGCTGTTAAGGTGCTACACTCAATATGCCAGCAAATTTGGAAAACTCAGCAGTGGCCAGAAGATTGGAGAAGATCAGTCTACATCCCAATCCCAAAGAAGGGCAGTGCCAAAGAATGCTCCAACTACCGCACAATTGCACTGATTTCACACGCTAGCAAGGTTATGCTTAAAATTCTACAAGGCAGGCTTAAGCAGTATGTGGACCGAGAACTCCCAGAAGTGCAAGCTGGATTTAGAAGAGGCAGAGGAACCAGAGACCAAATTGCAAACATGCGCTGGATTATGGAGAAAGCTAGAGAGTTCCAGAAAGACATCTACTTCTGCTTCATTGACTATGCAAAAGCCTTTGACTGTGTCGACCACAGCAAACTATGGCAAATTCTTAAAGAAATGGGAGTGCCTTATCACCTCATCTGTCTCCTGAGAAATCTCTATGTGGGACAAGAAGCTACAGTTAGAACTGGATATGGAACAACTGATTGGTTCAAAATTGGGAAAGGAGTACGACAAGGCTGTATATTGTCCCCCTGCTTATTTAACTTATATGCAGAATTCATCATGCGAAAGGCTGGGCTGGATGAATCCCAAGCCGGAATTAAGATCGCCGGAAGAAATATCAACAACCTCAGATATGCAGATGACACAACCTTGATGGCAGAAAGTGAGGAGGAATTAAAGAACCTTTTAATGAGGGTGAAAGAGGAGAGCGCAAAATATGGTCTGAAGCTCAACATCAAAAAAACGAAGATCATGGCCACTGGTCCCATCACCTCCTGGCAAATAGAAGGGGAAGAAATGGAGGCAGTGAAGGAGAAGGGGACGACAGAGGATGAGATGGTTGGATAGTGTTCTTGAAGCTACCAACATGAGCCTGACCAAACTGCGGGAGGCGGTGGAAGACAGGAGTGCCTGGCGTGCTCTGGTCCATGGGGTCACGAAGAGTCGGACACGACTAAACGACTAAACAACAACAACAACAACTAACAGACAAATAACAGGCTAAACTCCAGTAGACTAGAGACAAAGCAACAGCAGAGACAGAGATTACATAGAAAAACAGCTAAATTCCCCTAATATCATTTGTGTTCTAGAAGGGCTTCCTCTCCTAAAAAGAGTGAAGGGTTTTTTTTGTTGGCATCTGTCTGTCTTGAGAGTCAATGGAGTGCAACCCTGGGGGTGAAGTGAAACCGCTGGAGAATCACAGTGCCTGCTTTGGCTCCAGAGACCAAGAGCTCATAACCATGTTGTTTTTGCTGCATTAGCAGCCCGGAAGAGACTTCTCTGGGGTGCTAGCTTGAGCAGTGTGTATGGAGGTCCTATGCTGCCTAAACAACAAGACCCCACACTCGGCCTGGCTGAAGTGGTCCAAAGAAAAGCAGAGCAGTATGTTTGGTACCAGCCTGACTGGAGGAATTGCCAGAAGGAGGCATACAAGAGGCCATCCAACCATCTTAGAGACTCCACTCTGGATTTGTGTGGCGTTTACCCCATAGCCTTTTCTTTTCTCAAAGATATCCTGAAAGGCAGTGGTTATAGTTTATTCCTTTAGGTTTACTCCTGAAGCCTTTCTTATGAATATGAGGCTGTTAGAGCCAAGTCCCTTTCACAAATGGGAAAAAAGTTTTTCCATTTGTGAAATGGATTAAGCCTGTAATTTGTATTTTATTGTGATCTGCCCTGGGGGCCATTCAGCTGCAAGGCAGTATATAAATACACTAAATAAAAATAAATATGGAGGTTATGCCTGGGAAGCATGTAATGCAATAGTGGGGTTATTTTTATTTTCTCCTCAAGTGGCAGATGCTGTCTAGTAGTAGTAGTAGTAGTAGTAGTAGTAGTAGTAGTAGTAGTAGTAATAAGAATAATAAGAGTTTGGGAGTGGGTTTAAGGTTTGTGAAGAAAAAAGTAATTTCAGCTGAAACTCAAACATATACAGCTTCACTCTCTTAATGCTATTTTTAAAAGTGAGATAGTTGAAAAGACAATTTGCATATATCATTAAATTTCCAATTACCATGTAAATGACAACCAAAGCAGGCAAAGAGTTCAACACTTTGCTTGGATAAAAAAAATGTGTTGATTTTAGAAGTTTTTTCATCAGATGTGAGGCTTTGAGAGTATGTACCTATCATCAGTCTGACGATGTGAACAGCAAATAAGCCTGCAATCCTTTCAGGTTGAAATAGCTTACTTTAAAAAAATGCACAGCAGGAATCCTTTCCCAAAACTAAAATAAATGACAAAGTAAAAGACCAGTCTTCCATAGGCACTTAATGAAGACATGCTTCAAGGGGTTTTCAGTACCAGAGATCACTTTACACCCCAGGACAAGAGAAAAACAGTAGAGTTTTGCAGTCAGAGGCTGCAATCAAAGGAGAATAAAGAATATAACAAAAATATATTGCTTGTTAAATCACTTACAGTGGTTTTCCTTTGGATTCACAAATCAAAGTTATAGATTGTCCTTCTTCTGGCCATAACGTGGAAGGGATTATTTTAACTGACGGAAGATCTGGAAAAAGATAATATTTGATGAATTAAAACTGGACACCCATTGTATTATGCAAAGCATTTAAACAGTGTGAGATTTCACTTATATATCCATGGACTTTAAGATTCTAAATTGTCCTTTGCCAACTGTGAGACCAGGTGGTAGTATGAGATTGTGCCATGGCTTGTTGGTGAACTATAGTTTCTGCCACTGAGCACCACTGAATACGGATGGGGGCCTAATGCCCTTACAAGAGGGTGCTGTACTGTAACAAAAAAGCTGCCAGGACAGTTTCTGGAACAACAAGCCATGCTTGGTAAAGGTGATGCCATCAGTGGCTAGTATCAGGAATTCACTCTGTAGCCATGTACCTTTACTCAGCTGAATTAGCTTGCTACCTTCACTGCCACACAGAAACACTCTCCAGAAAGGGTGCTGGACCTCTTCCCCGCCCCAATTCTGTAGCCCTGAGTGCTGCATGCTGTAGTCTACCAATAAATCACTGAACAAGCAACAGCTGAGTTCTAGAGGAAAATAAAGACACCCCTACATCATTGCGGGCATTCCTTGGAGAGCATGGTTATAAACAGATTTGCAATTGAAATAGAAAATAGAAAATAGAAAAATGAATTTACTGAAAATGAATAACAAGCACTCCACACAACCTTTGCTTTGTAGATGGATGTGAATAGTATTACAAAAAAGACTGCATTAAAAGTATAATCAAATGAACATATTTATTGGCATAGTAATCTGAATTCATAATAGAAAGTCTTCCATTAGCTCTTATAAATTTCTTTTTTAAAAAACCTTGCATTACTGAGGATATGCTTTCAGGAATGCAACAGTATTTCCCTCCTTTGTGAATATCCCTTGTAGTCTGATTTTTTAAAAAACCCTCAAACCATTTTTATGGGGACATCAGATAAGAATACCACACTGTTGTATATAATCCATGCTAAACTTTAAAATATTATTTCTGTTTTATGCAATCAACTTTCAACAGAAAAGTCAGTCCTTGTCACTAGAGTGTGCAAAAAGAAAAGAATCACAGATGAAACTTGCAGATGAAATAACATTTGAATAAGGTCTGGCTAGGCCCACACTGGATCCAGCTGAATTATACCAAACAATGTAAATTGGCAATAATCCAAAACACAGTTGAAAAGGAAGCTGGTTCATGCTTAAAATACTGGTACATCCCCCACTTTATCTGTTGTCTCCAGTGCTTTTTTTCTCCCACATAATCTGGCATTCACTTCTATCAGGAAAAATAAAAGAGACAGCATGGTGTAATGGTTACCATGCAGGACTAAGGCTGCATTCCGACCTGGGTTTTATTGTATTAGATTTATCGATTATAATTCTAGTGCTGGGATAAGGCCCCCAACTTTGTCACATGAAATTACAGTGTAAAACTCCTACAATTTTCCAAGTTAACAGGGTTGCAAATGGTTGTTGTTGTTTTTTTCTGGGGGAAAATAACATGAAATTGAGTGCTAAACTTCCACTAGTGGTTTTTATGCTGTGTGGAACATCAACCACATAAATTAACAAAGAAGAAAATGTTGGAAAGATGGGGGGAAGTGTCGTCTGAATGCAGCCTAAGAGTGAGGAAACCCAAGTTCAAATCCCTATTCAGCCACAGAGCCCACTGGATGACCTTGAAATAGTAGCTCTCTCAAAGCCTGACCTACCTTACAAGGCTATTTTGAAGATAAACTATGTGGTGAGAATTATGTATGCCACTTAGAGTTCATTGGAGGAAAGATGGAATATAAATGTAGTAAATAAAACAAAAAACAAAACATTCCTTGAGGACAACTGCTGGCTCCTATTCTACTAGCACCACCCACTCACTATGAGAAATATATATTGTTATAAGTTGTTTTTTTTTGGGGGGGGGAGACCTCCCTAAAACCCAAGAAATTAATGAATGACAGGATCTAGCTAATATTTGGAGTATTGAAAGGAAGATTCCAGACCAGTGGAAAAATACAAGCTAAGCTTCATTTCCAAGCCAGGGTCTCACCTGCTATAGAGGTGTTAAAGTGACAAAAGGTACTGATGGCCCATGTTAAGGAGGAATCTTTAGGCCTGGGCAGACAGCGGTTGCCAAGTCTGCTCTCCTTCCGGGGAGGGGGGAGTGTTGCGGGAGGGTATCCGGGACTTCCTAGTGACCTGGCCGTGGGGACTCCCACCCGCATCACCCCTCCCGGCTGGCCAATGAGGTAAGTGGGAGGGCTGGCTGCCTTGTACCCGGACTCTACTTTAATCTGGTTCCAGCTTTTGGAGAGGCATTGTCGGCATGATTGCCCCCACCCTGTGGCAATCAACATAGCCAACAAAATTGCTAATTTTGCGGTGGCACGGAAGGTGCAACTATTGAATGGTCGGGTGACACGGTTCCCTGCCACTACTTTTGACCAGGAGGCCTTGTTTCACAATGATGGTGTTCACCTTTCTGATATGGTAAATATTTGGCTGTCGAGATCGCTAAGGGCATTAGAGATTGGTTGCAGGTGTGAGGGTGTTGGCGGTGAGCCTTTGGGGCTTGAGTGGTTGTTAGGCATTGGGTAAGCCTTGTTTATGGGAGGGGAGGCTGTTGCCTCCGCCTGCCCCTCTACATTAAGAGTATCCCGTTAAAGGGATCCGGGGGTATGGATCCTGTCTGAAACCTGGGCGTGGGCTAGGGCCATGCCACGACCCCATTGGGGACCCTGGGGGTGCTATTAATTGATGTATATCATAGGGTTCCCCCTACAGGTGGTTTACCCTTAGGAGACTCCCTGAAGAGAGGCAGGAAGAAGAAGAGTTTGGATTTGATATCCCACTTTATCACTACCCGAAGGAGTCTCAAAGCGGCTAACATTCTCATAGAATCATAGAATCATAGAGTTGGAAGAGACCACAAGGGCCATCGAGTCCAACCCCCTGCCAAGCAGGAAACACCACCAGAGCACTCCTGACATATGGTTGTCAAGCCTCTGCTTAAAGACCTCCAAAGACGGAGACTCCACCACACTCCTTGGCAGCAAATTCCACTGTCGAACAGCTCTTACTGTCAGGAAGTTCTTCCTAATGTTTAGGTGGAATCTTCTTTCTTGTAGTTTGGATCCATTGCTCCGTGTCCGCTTCTCTGGAGCAGCAGAAAACAACCTTTCTCCCTCCTCTATGTGACATCCTTTTATATATTCGAACATGGCTATCATATCACCCCTTAACCTCCTCTTCTCCAGGCTAAACATGCCCAGCTCCCTTAGCCGTTCCTCATAAGGCATCGTTTCCAGGCCTTTGACCATTTTGGTTGCCCTCTCCTTTCCCTTCCTCCCCCACAACAAACACTCTGTGAGGTGAGTGGGGCTGAGAGACTTCAGTGTGACTAGCCCAAGGTCACCCAGCAGCTGCATGTGGAGGAGCGGAGACATGAACCCAGTTCACCAGATTACGAGTCTACCACTCTTAACCACCCAATGCCAAACCAAACCGCTCACATCTGTAACGAATAAAGTTGTGGCCTATTTTATCCCATTAATATAAACATTCGTGTCCGTGTGTTTATTAAGAATTCAGTGTGTTTATTAAGAATTCAGCCAGTTATAAAAACAGTTAGAATTTGGCTAGAGAGTGCTTTCAGTCAGCTCCAGGATTGTTTTGAAAGTACTGATTGGAGCGTGTTTGAACATCAAGATCTGCACAGATACACAGATGCTGTACTTTCCTATATTAAAGTGTGCACCGATAATGTAACAACGGAGAGGTGTATTAGAGTCTATGGGCACAGCAAACCCTGGATGACTGCTGAAGTAAGGTCACTCCTGAAAGCTTGGGATACTGCCTTCAAGGCAGGGGACATAGATATATATAGAGGGGCTAGAACAAAGCTCAGGAAAGGCATTCAGATGGCAAAACAACAATATAAGCTCAAGGTGGAGAACTGGCTAGCCGATAACAACACGAAACAAGTGTGGCAGGGGCTGCAGCATCTAACCAATCATAGGCCTCCTGATAGGTTTCTGTCATGCCAAAAGGTTTTCTTGACCTCTCAAGGCCTTCAAAATGTGTCCCTCAATAAATAATAATAGAAAAAAATGATTATGCTCACGTTCCACTCACCAGTCACTCCCAGTTAGGCCCTGGAGGATTGATCAGGGGTCACTGTGGCTCTCAGCCTGAAGAAGGCTAGCCATCTCTGTTTTATTCTTATTCTTAGGTTGAAAGACTCTTAATTACTACACAGAACATCTACTTTCAAAATACCAAACAGTAAAGTGACCGCATTACTTATATGGATTTCAACTATCTAGCTTGGGTAGCATTTGCTTGCACATCTTTATTTTTTTTGCAAACAAATCTGGTGCCCGCAGTTCTTCTTCTCTTGGTATTTTGCATTTGATATTCATTTTTAATTAGAAGTACTTCTATTCTTTCACGGCTTGTTAACACTTTCATTTGGGAAGCTCAGCTTTCATTAGCCATGTGAATAATCACTATTCATTGCAGTAAAGTCCATTTCTTGCAATAACCTTGCTCTGACCTGATTACCCGTTAAACTACAAAAAACAGTGTCTAATTAGCCCATCAGTTCATGTTCAAATTCACATGACCTAGCTTCATTAGAAAAGGTCTGTAACATAAATGTCTACGGTCTCCCCTGACTACGTCTAAGGAAAACATTTCTTAGCCCTGATATGCCTGCTGGATCATACTAGGAACAATTGTAGCACTGCAGCCATCCCTTCACTTCCCTATCAGATTCCACCTGGAAAAGTGTTTCCAATGGCTTTGTTTAGTTATAACTGCCACCACTGTGGATAAATATAAGAAACATATATAATGATGGGTTCTGAAGAAAAGAAATGGTTTCCTTCATTCTTTTCTTTTTGGTTTCCTGGAGTGAACAAGTTGTTTCTTTCATTCTTTTCTTGTGGGCTTCCTGGAGGCAACTGGCTTTCCTTTGATTCAAAACTACCTGATTTACAATGAGGATGTGTAACCGAGTGATCACTTAAGAGACTCTCTAGCAGGCAATCCAAATCCTGAACACAATCACTTGGGGGTAGTTACCAGAAGTGTTGGGAGCTTGCCATATGACTGAGCCCCAACAGGAAAAAAGGCAGGGGTATAAGTAAATAAAAATATAAGAAGATGTGATGATGATGATGATTATCTTGATTTAAAGAGGATAAAAGGTCAGCAAGTGATACAGGGTACACAAATATTACAGAAATAAAAACCATATTGAAAGATATGGGGGGGGGGGACACAACATAAATTCTACATTTCAGAAATGTGCTTGTTTTCCTTCATTCCACTCTTTTCTACAAAAAATATCTCTTATTATTACACGGCATGAATACTTATTAGAAAAGCTTTATTTAGTTCTTAGAAATAATATGAATTGCTGAATTCAATTAGGTACTTTCAAGAAAGCTAATATCCTTAATCCCTTTGTGTTCAGCTCTTTAAATGGTTGATTGAAAGTTCTGAGAATGCTTAAATATACACCTGCTGTCTCTCCTTCTGAGACCTTGAGTGTCAAAGCTTGATTCTACAGACTGTTTTTTCATACCTCGCTTTAATACTTGACACAGTTGGAGATGATAGGTCTTTTTTTCTCTCTCCAAACTTCCCAAACTTGGGGAAAATGTCTGCATTGAGTAAGCAAATCCAGGTTAAGCATTGCTAAGGAAACAGAGTACTGTAATGGGGTGGGAAGCAGTAGTTGTGTGTTACACTTCAGGGAGGCTTTTCAATGAGACCTTTTCTTAGCTCTTTGACAAATAATAAAGCCAGTTCACTCTGAGAATGTTCCTAGAAGGGACCATGTTGTACAACTCACAAGCTAAGGCTGTGTATATTTAAAGCAAATTTTAAGTATGCACTCACAGATCCTGGGAACTATAGTTTTAATAGGGTGCTGGGAATTGTAAAGGGTGCTGGGAATTGTAGCTCTCAGAGTGGTAGTTCCCAGGATTCTTAGGGGAAGAAAAGGTGCTTTAAATGTATGGTGTGCACACAGTCAGAATCTGTTTAAAGCACCTTTTCTTCCCCCCAAAATCCTGGGAACTTATACTCCTAGGTAATAACAAAACTAAACCAATTAAACCAGTGACCTAACAATAGGTTGTCTTATCGCTAGTATGTATGGAAGTGTGCAATGTTGCATTGCTCTTTTATATCTGACCTTTTGCTGTTCAGTTCTCTCTCCATTTTGGGAGTCAAGATGTTCAGGTGTCCACATGTCCTGTAAACATTACGCATGGTGTAGACATATCATTTAACCCTGGTCTACATTTAAATATTCTGACTCGTCTTCCTTCTTCATAATGTTTTGAGTTAGTGGGGGAACAGGGATCCCTCAGATCCCTGGGTGCCAGATTTCTGTCTCTAGATTCTTGGGTGCTGGGGTTTAATCAGAGCTGACAGGCTGCAGCTTGTTTTAGTGCCAGACAGAGGGCAGAGGGAGATGATTGCCCTGACATTAAGCCATCTACAATACAAAAAAACCCCTACAGGTAACTGAGGAGGAAGTTGCCAGGGTAACGTGGGTGTGGTGTAACAAAGGAAAATTATCACATTTTAAAACTAAGGTTAGAATAGCAGGGAGAAAGGGAGGAGTTGCTAGGCAAGGGGTTTTCTGGAAGGAGAAGCAGGAAAGAGGGAGAACTTGTGGGGGCTGAAGTTAAGAGCCACCTGAAAGTAGGTCAGAGGTATGGAAATGTATTGGATTCTGATGCTGCACTGCTGTGGGGAACAAGCCCCGCTCGAGAGGTAATGCTGTGAACTCTTTTCCTCCACCAAGACCCAGGTATATAAAATAAACCGTATCTCTTAAAACACTGCAGTCTCTGCCGTGCCTGAATTCTCAATGGGGAAAAACAACCTTGGGTGAATGCCTGGAACCCCCTGGAATCTTGCTATTGCTCGGCAGAGATTGGGGGTGGCACACAAACTATGTAACGATATGAAGAGAAGAAGACCTGCTGGATAAGAGTATGGAACAATTTAGTACAGTACAGAGTCCCATTTCTAACAACAGTCAGCCAGATGCTTCTGGGAAGGCAGCAAGCATGGCATGAAGACTCCCCCCCCCCAAAAAAAAAAATAAAAAAATATCGTCTGAGAGGATATCCCCATTTGTTTCTGAACAGCTAGTATTTCATTTCTTGTGGCAGAGAACTCCACATGCTAATCATACAGTGTATCAAGTAGTATGACCTTTCTGTTACCCCTAAGCTTATTGCCAGTTAATTTCCACTAGTCCCCATTTATTTTCAGAGACTGGGGTTTTTTCTGGAATATCGCTGGAATATCACTCTCACACAATGAAGTAGAAAGGGAAATTTGTTTCTACGTTATCTCAGGTAGCACTATATCAGTGTCTCAACCTTTCAAAGAGGTTCAGCGCTGCTGAGCTGGAATGGAACAACTCCTTAATAAGTTTACTCCATTCTGCTTAATGGTACTTATACCTGAGGAAGTGGAGTGAGAATTGTACCCTTTAAACCACATAGCTCCCCATCTCTCTCTGTAACATTGTTAAAATTGCTCTTTAAGCAATTCCCAAAACACTTTTCTCCCACTGGACACCCCCTATCCCTTGAATGATTCAGGTCCTCCCTAACTATACCAATTCCTCTGTCTTTTTATTTGTGCCCTTTAGCCACTGTATATCAATCACTAGAAATAATTAAAGTACCCCTCATACAAATTTCCATTTTTGTTTTGTTAATTAGTGGCAAATGTCCTAGCAATGACTTACTTTTCAACACTCTTTCCCGAAACTAAATTTCCAGGCTTTGCTAATAAGGAAAGGCTCTATAGGAGGAGGGAAGGGAGAGGGACTGATCATTCTGCGTTTTCATGAGATCGTTTTTTTATTATTACAATGGGTGTTTGGAAGGCTAGGTCTGAACATTATCCACAAACAAAAGTGCTGAAGGCAAGGAAGTTGAGGAAGAAGTGATACAATGGGGCATAAGAACCCACAAACTCAAATATTTGAAAGAATCCACTAGCAGCTTCTCAAAAGAAACTGCAAATTGGAGAGAGTGAAGAAAGATAAAGCTTGGGGTGGGGAGCAGTTTCCCACTCTCACCTCGCCGTATTTAATTTAATAACATTCAAGACCGAGCCACATAAAAACCCAACTCTCCAGAGTGAACCTGAATAGCTATTCAAGGAGGTTTATAATTGTTGTGGAGTTTTGGTGACCGGTTGCAGTCTGTGATAAGTCATAGAATCCTAAGAATTGGAAGGGACCCTGAGAATTATCTAGTGAAACCCCCTGCAATGCAGGAATATGCAGCTGGATGGAACCTGTAACCTTGGCATTAGCATCACCATGCTCTAACCAACTCAACTATCCTTGCTTCTTGTCTTTAGGATCTAGTGTCATTTCTTCTTTAAACCAGAGACCAGAGACCTAATACTCAACTATAAATGGTAAAAGCAGTGTTGATTCACAGTGCATGATCGACAATTTAGATTCATTTCCCCCCATTATGATAATAAGCCTGCCATCTAGGCTGGGTTACTCGGATTTCCCTAGGTTCTGGAGACATACCTGTTCCACTCCAACACAGCTGTGTTTGGGAGCTGCACAAGCTTCAGAGGTTAATGCATTTATGCTTCTAAAAGTATTTATTTATTCCTTCTGAGGATTTAGCATACTGAGATATGCAACAGGGCCTTCTCTGTGGCAGCACCTCTACTAAATTCTCCATCTGTGATCAACGAATGCCCACAATAGGTCTTCTGTTCTTGAAGACAGTTTCTCAGAGAAGACCATATTTTTTTTAATTGCCACATCAGGATATTTAATGTGATGAATTTCCTTTGAAAACAAAATGCAAACCATTTATCTTTTATCTAACCATAGTTCTGCTTTCTGATGCATTGCAATCCCTTTGACAGTGGCTCAACCACACACCTTCACACTGGATGAAAAGATAAGTGAGCAAGCCCTATTCTGGAACAGAGCCATAGACTGTTTGGAGCTGTGCTGAGAACTTCAATAGAGCTCTGAGAAAGATAACTGATACGTGCACAAATATGTGATGGTGCATCCTTCCCACTTGAGTTTTGAGGGGCTTCATCTGATGGAGGGGAGATAAAAGCTGTGGCTATGTTTGAGTGTTTGGGAGAAGTTATTTAGGGAAACATCATGGACATGTCTATTCTTACCTGTCTATTCACAATGTCTATATCAATGGAGGAGGAGCTTCTTCCAGAGGCAATGAGATGGATGTAAATATGATTGTTGGTGCATAGGTACTCACTAACCAGAGTTAGTGTAAATTACAGTTAGCAAGTCTACTTCAATCCATGAGTGGTATCCAACAAAGTCATTCCATTAATTGAAGGATTCTGCTTCCGCAACAGAACTTCCCCACCCTCTCCCCTCTCCCTGCACCCTTGTGCCCTCCCTAAATCTGTTCCAGAGGGTTGGGGGAACCACCAGAACAGACTGAGGTGCTACAGGGGGCAAACCCAGAGAGGAGAGGGAGGGCAAGTGCCTTTTTACAGCCAGAAGTCCCTGCACTCATGGAACTACTTCACTGGATACCTTCCCCACATTTTTAATTTTGCTTTGTGACACTCTATTCTGGCTAATCAGATGTAACAACTAACTATCGTTGAAGTTCCTTAATAATATGAGAGTTCAGCTTTTATTTGCACTGAATGGTAAAAAAAAACAGTGAAAGGAAAAGGTGTGGACTTTCCAGCAATTGGAAATCACTTGGGTGTGGGTCTTTAAAAAATATAACCATGCCACACTTAACAACATCTGCAGCCAGCCTTAGAGAACAAGTGCTCCAGACTCAAGCATACTAATGTAGTGATTGCGTGTGGGTGAAGTTTTAAAGATCTTTTTAATAGCATTTCATATCCTAGAGTGCACCTGCTCTCTAATCTTGCCTTGTTGAACTCATTTTACACTATATTTATATTCCTATTTAATTTTTGTGCAGTCTATCAGCAGTTCCTTCTCTGTGTGTCACAGAGCAAATTAGTATGATTTAATCCACCATGTATCCAGTTTGGCTTCCACCACTTTATTTGAAATAGTGAACTAAAACTAATGTTATATCTCGATGACTTTATGACTTAATGACTCCTGAATATTTAAAGCTTTAATATATTTCTCTAGTGTTTTTATTATTGTTATGCCGCTGAACCACAACAATTCAAGAAGTATTCTGAAAGATTATGGGAAAAAGACTACCTGGTACTAGCTAAACCCCTACTCAGTCAGAGCTTTTATACCATTTCCTGCATAACTAATTCATTTATTGTCTTTTGATTTAAAAAACATAAAATGATATTTTAGTATTTTAGTATATTCATATTCTACGTGTTTATAGCACCTGTCTTCCAGATTTCTATTGATTTCTTTCCTAGCTTGGTGCATCTACAAATCACAGCCACATTTCCAAAACATCTAAATATATAGCTGTGGAAAAGTGGTGATATAGTATTCCAGGAAGACACACTGCACTCATAATTACATGGGCAAATCCAACTTGCTGGTTTTGCTCCATAAAAAAGGACACATTTGTATAAATGTACCCAGCAATTTCAAACAAGTTACTTAAAAGCACTAATCACTGCAGTCTTTTTACTTGTACATAAATATTCTCAAATCGTTACAACGTCTGCAAATATAAATATAAGGCAATCACATAGGAAATTGTTTTGTTTTTTTTATAACTCTGACATTTCTTTAATTATTCCAGGAAACTTTTTTTTTCATTTCTTTTAATTGCAAGCTGAATGAAGCATTTGGTATTTTGTGCCTAATAAATTATAACAAATTTAAATGTTAGGCCTATATATGTTTTTAGGGAAACAACAACAAATGGATCTACTACACCTTACAGATGATTTTCTGTAGATCATAAGGGAAAAAAGATTATGGGCACGATTAAGCCAAAGTATACTAAAATCCTATTGATATCAAATATCAATAGAATTAGCTTCATTCTCCCAAATAATTTGTATATGCATAGATTTGAATGACAAATAAAGAATAAAACTTAAGAACAAGCTACTGTATTCAAATGAATAAAAAAAGAACTAGTGAGTTCACATACTGCATTACAATGCTCATGAGATAACAACAGTCAATACTAGAAAGTGCTTTCCTTAATTCCTTACTAATAAGTTACTGTTGAACATATAACAATGTGATTTATGTTAAAAACAACAACATGACTGCAATTAGGCCTAAGCATAGATAGATGAGGACCATCAGCATACAGCCTTATTTTCCTTCCACTTTAGCTTGCTACTAACAATGGATGAATAGGGAATTCTGTCAGCTTGAATGAGATATTAGTCAGCCATTGTGAGCAGCATAAAAGAACACTACGAAAAGGTAAATTTACCCACCTATCATCAAGCTGTAATTATTGTGCATCTACAACACATTTCCAGGAATGAATGCCCATTCTTGCAGTACCACTTGGAGAATTTTGTGCATGTGTGGGAGAAGGCAATGCTTTGCCTAGGCAAAGATTTTTATATTTTTAAATAAAGCAGGTCACTAAATTTGCATTTTTATAAAATATAATTATTCTCCCATGGGTATTAATTGGAAATCACCTGTACGTTTTTTAAAAGAGCTGATTGATTTGTCTGAATCTAGTTAAAATTAGTGCCTGGGGTTAATCTGGACTCTGCCAGACCTGCAGAACTATCAACTATAGGAAATTTCAAGCTCACAGTAGAGAAGCCATGAAGGATCAAAATGAATGAAACACAGAACTCCCTGTCATTTCGGCTTGGAACTTTCTGCTGAATTTAACTGAGTGCTATGTGAGACCTTGGCATCCTGGATAATAAGATTAGAAGGAAGCATCATGCTGTCAGCATAATGAGAAGCTACCAACATGTAGACAACTGTCATGGTACCAAAATAAATGTGAGACTATAACATGTTTTGGAAAGGCAGTTCTGGAGTGCACCCAAGTGCTCTGTGCAAAGAACTGCTGATAAACAAGAGTCCAGATCGATTATGGTAATTCATAGTCTATGTTTTATGTGACTTAACCCACTTAAGTAATGCAAGCAAAAGGTGGAAGTCCTTTCTCCAGTCTAGTTTCTGATCAATGTAAAAAGTGCAAGGAGCATCATTTCTTCTCCCACCTCCACCAATGCCTGATGTTTATCCAACTCTTGTTTCAACTAGCTGAAAACAACAAGATCTGGCCTACTATGAACTTTATTCCAAAATGCTTAGGTGTCAGAGAACTTCGAACTTCTGTATTTCAACCAGCTGAACTTCAGGAAGTTAGAAGGAGACTCTGTCAACCTACGTCGCTTCCTCTGATTTATCACTTTATCAATACCATGATTAGTATATGACATTATTAAAACAAACATATATTCTATTATGTTTCTAAAAGCATAGAAATTAATATGCTTTTAAAGTGGCTTTATTCTCTGCCAATTTCTGATATCATGATCTTGCATGAATGAAGCATTGTGTCTTAAATGAAGCACTGTGCAGGGGAGTTCTGCTGCCAGCCCTGCCAGTGGGTGCCCCAGGGCACCCACCCAAAAAGCAGGCGGGTGGAAACTACTGCTGACAGTATCCCTGAAGACACCTTTGATATGTGGCAATTGGGGTGTAGGGAATGAGCCTGCACTGGAACTGTTGACTATGCCTGCTCCCAGGAATAGTATTTTTTAAAAAATCTTCTTTGTAAACCGCTTTGAGGTTTTTTCTACAATCAAGTGGTATGAAAATAGCATGTAAAACACTTATTGTTTTACTTGGCATTATTAGGTACATATATGAGATATGCCCTGTACCCTACCATTATTTGTATTCAGCTGGCAGCCCATTTCTGAAAGATTTATGGTGCTTGTGTAGGATACCAGGAGACAGATGATAGATAGATAGATAGATAGATAGATAGATAGATAGATAGATAGATAGATAGGTGATAGACAGACAGATAGATATATCATTACGTATTTCATTATCAATATATATTATCATTATCAATATATATTTCATTATCAGCAAGCTGTATTTGAGGATAGCCCTTCAGATAATCAATCATACGATTTCACATTAACCCTTTGAACCCAAAAGCCTCTCAGAGGATAAAAGTTTAGTAGTAAATGAACCTGCATGGTTTTGAATTATTTTACATTTAAAATATGGAATTATTATTTTCATCCATCATTAACCTAATTGAACTCATTTAAACATGCAGATTGTGGCACTGAACTTTCATGTTTGCAGACACTCTTTACTGCTTACTGTATCTTCTAAGTTTCTTTGTTTTGAGCATTCATTAGTTTGAAAGGTTGAAATAAGATAAATTTGATTATAGTGTTTACATTATAATTCAGACAGATAATTATAATTATTTCTGAATTTGAATATTTAAAGGGAAATAGGAGAGTTGTTGTTCTTGGATACTTTTCCTTTACTTTTGAAAACACTGATTTCTTTGGTCTACCACATTAAAAAATTGTAACCAGAAAAGTAAACTTCACAGGGAGTCATAATACAAAGCTCAGTATTATTGATTTTGTTTCAGTTTTCCTATTGATGCCATCTTAAGCATTGGCCCCATAAGAGATATTTATACAATTTTGAATAATTGCATTGCTTAACTTTCCTATAGCACCATGAAATCAAAGTGCTACTAGAGCTCACATGGCTATAAATGTACACTGGTTGTGATTAGATTATTGACAGTTTTATAGCACAGATGCTCTTTAATCACAATTAAGAGTTCACTTTAAGGGGCCAAGGAGCATGTAGAACTTGAATAATTCATTTTTATGTATGCTGATCTTTCAGCTTTGCAATGACCATTCCTCCACTCAAGGCAAACTGTTTTTAGTAGATTAAGCTTGTGCTGTAGCCAGTCAATTGACATGGTTCCAGCTGTTGCTAACTGAGCTTATCCAGGCTTTTTTTGTAACCACCAAATGGTTTGTGAAATTATCACATCCTACTTTAAAATGTTCCTAGCTACTAAACAGTATGTTGTTTTTTCTACTTTGTGGGCTTTTCTACCTTTATTAGCTGAAACCAGAGCACTATATGAATAGGTACCAAACTGAGACAGCACAACTGCAAAATAGTTTTCAAAAAAGATCAGAACTATTGATTTATGCTGAACACACTCCCTTGCATTTTGGAAGTTGCAGCTGATAAGCAGCTCTGTCTCACACCTAGGCTATGCTCTGCATATCACTGTGCCAACTGGCCAAGCAAGAGTCTGCAGAAGCACAATAAAGGAAGCAGATCAACACATACACTAGCTGTTTTTTGTAATAGGATTTAAATCTGCTCTCACTGTCTACTACAGGATCATGGAGATAAGCAAATGCCTTTCTTTCCACAAGACCCCTTTCCGCACAACCACCCTAAGTATTTGAAGTTAGTCACTCCTTAGGTATGTTGAAAACAAAAGCACTACGTCAATCAACAGCTATTTGCACACAGCACTCCTTTTGTGCTCAGTACTTTTGCAATGGCAGTGGTAGTCAAGATCAACCTGAAAGCACCAACTTCCACTTTTCATTCTGCCCCAATGGCTGGGAAGCATGAGCTTCTCCATAAGAAGTGTTTGGTTTCATAGTCACAAGATTGGAGGAATGTTATATTAAACTGTGTAATATATAGGACCAGAGGAGCCATGGGGGCTTCAGTTCCCACAATAAAATCTTTAAAGGGGCTGGGCATTCCCATTCAAATGGTGTGTGCGTGCACTGTGTTATGTGTTGACACGGGTGGCACTATGGTCTAAACAAGTCGGCGGTTCAAATCCATGTAATGGGATGAGCTCCCGTTGCTCTGTCCCAGCTTCTGTCAACATAGCATTTTGAAATAGGTACTGCTGCGACACGGGAGGCGCTGTGGGTAAAACCTCAGTGCCTAGGACTTGCCAATCGTATGGTCGGCGGTTCGAATCCCCGCGGCGGGGTGAGCTGCCATCGTTCGGTCCCAGCTCCTGCCCACCTAGCAGTTCGAAAGCACTCTTAAGTGCAAGTAGATAAATAGGTACCGCTTTATAGCGGGAAGGTAAACGGCGTTTCCGTGTGCTGCGCTGGTGCTGGCTCGCCAGCTGCAGCTTCGTCAAGCTGGCCACGTGACCTGGAAGTGTCCTCGGACGGCGCCGGCTCACGGCCTCTAGAGCAAGATGAGCACGCAACCCTAGAGTCGGACACGACTGGCCTGTACGGGCAGGGGTACCTTTACCTTACCGCTGCGACGGGAAGGTAAACGGTGTTTCCGTGCACTCTGGTTTCCATGACGGTGTTCTGTTGCACCAGAAGCGGTTTAGTTATGCTGTCCACATGACCCAGAAAGCTGTCTGTGGACAAACATTGGCTCCCTCGGCCTGAAGCAAGATGAGTGCTACAACCCCCTAGTCACCTTTGACTGGACTTTACCATCCAGGGGTCCTTTACCCTTTCTCCCTCTTTTATGTGTTTGATTATGTGGGGCAGGGCTTACCTGGGCACCCACAATATTTTATTCAAGTTGGCACTACTACATAGGATGGTCCAAGTAAAATGGTCCTCATTTGCCAAGTGGCAGGGTGAATCAAGTGCATTTGTATGTTAATATGGTCTCCTGTATACCAAGTCATTTCCCTTCTTTGGGATGGATATATAGGTGGCAGAAACAATAGGCATCAATTACAGCCATGGATATAAGCTGCATTTCAAAAAAGGCATTTGATACTGTGTGGATTTTTTTTTTTTTTTTGTATCTTAGGCACTTTTCAACAATTTCCCAAGACATTAGCATTAATGTAAAAGCAAATTTAGAGCAGGCTTCCAAACTTGCTGTGACAAGGCTTACTTTCTTCTGCTAAATATCCCTGAACCAGTGAACAGTCATTTGTGGAGCAAACAATGAGAATTCTGGCATTTGTTAATGCAATGGAATTGGTGATGTTATAGATCAATATTATTCTTTGAGACATTGTTTTAAATATATTGACCATGTCTGGTGTCCTTTACTTCTGTATCCACGATATCCTTTACTTCTGCACCTACAATATCATGTCAAATTGCTTTGTGACTAAACAGAGGTGAAGAGAGGTCTACAAATGCTGGCAAAATAGGAAGTTGTCTTTAGTATTATACTAGTAGCTCCCAAAAGAACTATCTAATAGTGGTGCTATTTTGACAAAAGTAGCTCACTGAAGTTCTTCAGTGATTTTTATTTAAATGTGAAATAATACAATGACTACTAGTTCTGAGAAGAAATGTCCCAATAATTTAAACTGTGCTGGCCAATGTGGTGCCCTCCATATATTGTTGGATCCCAATTCCTCTCAGCCTCAACCAGGAGGGTCAATGGTCAGGGATGGTGGCAGTTCTGGCCCAATAATAGTAGTTTTAACAATAGGATTTACAAGAACATGAGCCAAACGTTTATACAAACTTTTGAGTGAACAGGGTGATTGCTTATATTTCCACAGTGCCTGACAATCGGTCATGCTAGTTGGGACTGATGTGAGTCTCAGTCTAACAACATGTAGAGGGTCACAGGTTAACCAGCCTTGATTTACAGCATTAGGCAAGTATTACAGCTTGTAGGATTAATGTAATGATGTGCATCTCTCTGTGTGTACACATACACATTTATACAAACACACACCACAAGGTGCTTGAAATATGAGAAGAAAATACTAATAAAAATGACAAAGTTTTCTCTCTTAGGCACCGTTCTTTTCTGATCAATACTGTAGCAAGGTATTTTGGGCTACAGAATCTTGCAAACAAATCAGTATACCCCCAAAATATTATTTTTAAATTTCTAATAAATAGTAACAAATAAGCTGCTTTTCTAAACTATAGGCATGATGTTGAAAACCAATCATAATAACTAGCTGTCCTATTCAACTTGTTATGAAAAACCACCATTTCATAGCCCATACTAGGAAGTCTCCAGTAAACATTCTGAACAATATTCTATATTCAGTGTTCATATGGGAAAGATATTCAGTGTTCATATGGGAAAGATATACATGTTGAACCTGAATATGTATTGTAGACATGGTCTCAGTATTAATGCCATCAAGAAACCCTATTTTGGCATAGATTATTGCCAAAATTCAATTCAGGGATTAAGAATCCTGCTGGATACCAATCCAGGCCTACTAATCTGCAACAATGTTAGGTTTCTTAAAAATGGGAAGAATTTACTAATAAAAAATTCACATAATTAATCAAACCTCCCTTTGGAACAGAAGCAATATTCATTTTATGCATACACTACAAACATCAAAGGCATAAATATTTTACTTACAATGTATTTCTAGAACTTGCATTGCTATCTGGGGTGTAGAGTTCAAGGATTCGTGATCTACTCTGCAACTTACGACTGCGCCATCGTCACTGCGATCTGCTTTGAAATTCATTGTGCTGCTGACAGTAAACGTTTTCCGATTTGCATCCTCTTCTTTTAAATATTTAACATCTGCAAAAATAAAGTTTGCTCTAGTTTAGCACCATGGTTTGGTATAATAAAGGGGGAAAGAAGACTACAATACATGAAACCATTTTAAATAGCAAATGATAAATGCACCTTTCATCATGTTTGCTCACTCTTTGAAAGCAAACAAAGTTCTATTTCCAGACATTCCATTATTTGTCTTACAAAACTACCAATGCTGTCATTCCCAAATGTACACAGACACAGATGGGAAAAGCAATTTCAATATCAACCAAAAGGCAGAACTGTCAGAATAGGATTCTACTCCTCATTATCTCTGATATAACTAGATTACAATCCAAATAGTCTTCCCCTGAAGCCCATTAAAGAAACATAATATCTCTTCCCCCACCTTTATATCACCTGATTAGGCTTTTTTATTCATTCTTTTCTGAAAGCTTAGTCCAAAAAACAATACTTTAAAGAGAAATCAAAGGTAAGGGTCTAAAACATGTTTCTAAAATATAAGTTTGCTAAACAAAATGCTGACAATTATTTGCTTCATCTTTGTTACTAAAAGGTTTTGCAAAACAGATGGTAAAGTGGGGAATAATTAATATTCATTTTTCTCTTCAGTTCAGTTTTGTTTAGTGTTGACATAACCGCCCTCCATGCAACCCCCCCCAAACCCTTCCATAACATGCTTTGCAGGCCATGAAAGAAGGGAGTAGGGATGAATTTTGAGGGCAAGTGCATAAAACTCTGGCAAATAAATAGAGCAACCAATTGTCCAGCAGGCTGGGCAGATCACCAATTGAAGCCTCAAAAATTGATAGGCCTCCACAGTATGAAAAAGAAGAGGTCTCCAGTATCTACAGGCATCCTGTCTTCATGTTGATAAATCAAGAAAAAAATGTGCTTAACTTTTCTAAAGGGATAGATCACCTCACAGTTTAAACTAGCCCACCAAAATCAGAAGTGAGCTTTTAAGACTATGAACTTGGAGTATGAAGTAAACCATGTCCTTCCTGCTTCTTCAAGAGTGCAGGTGGATTCTCATTTCCCCTCTTGCAATATGAAGCTGGAGGCCAGGGTGCCTTGAAACACAGCCGTTCCACAGCTGGTCAGCACAGAACACTTTAATAATATCTTATAAGTGACTAAATTAAATGTGAGCATTACTACAACACAGGTGGGAATGGCAAAGGAACAAAAAGCCATTTTCACATATTTAGCTCATTATAGCACATGTATCAGTCCCTGCGCTGCACTGTGCCAGTTTAGCACCGCGCCAGTTTAGCACCGCGCGTGAGCGGGCACCTCAGTTCAGGGGCGGCTCGTGGGCTGGTCAAACGACCTTCGCAGAACGCTTCTGGCCCATGGGCCTTAGGTTACTGAGCCCTGACTTAGAATAAGTTCCATATAAGGCCAAACCAGATGTGATGCTAAATTTATGAATTCAGTTAGCATGCACATTTTTAAAAATGTAAATGGCAGCAACAGGGGAGCCAGAGTAGCAATAGGATTGCAGGATATGGGTAGATAGAGTTTAACCCTTCCCCCTTTAATAAACCCTCTCCCATTTGCACCAATGGGCAGCCTATTCAGTATGTGAATAGCAGCTGGTGGGGGGGGGGGATTTTCACTGAGACAACAGCAGATGGCTGCTGCTTGATATCCTTTGTTCTTTTTTTGTTTTGTTTCTTAAGAAAAAGTGTGTTTTAAATTCATTCATGCAATTAATGTAGCATCATTCCCACAGGGCAATTCTCTGCGAATTTAGGAAGTAATATCACTATGCTTTTGGCTTCTTCTTTTTTTAAAAAAAAAAAAAAAAGACAAGAAAAAGAAAACACCTGTCATCATGTAAACCTTCCAGTTATTGAATTTCAACTAACTCAGCTTCTTAAAAGCAACTGAAAATGCCTATACATATTTTGGGGGACCAATAAAACATTAACTGTTATTCTGTACTACAGCTTCAGGCACACACTTCAGCACAAATGCTTAGTACTGGATATTAGAAACTTCTTTTAAGTGTGGGACTTGGAACTCTTCCTCATGTATTTCACTGAAATTAAGTCAGAAGTGCATGAGACGTACCCCCTAACTCAGGGGTAGGCAAACTAAGGCCCGGGGGGCCGGATCCGGCCCAATCACCTTCTAAATCCGGCCTGTGGACGGTCCGGGAATCAGCCTGTTTTTACATTAGTAGAATGTGCCCTTTTATTTAAAATGCATCTCTGGGTTATTTGTGGGGCCTGCCTGGTGTTTTTACATGAGTAGAATGTGTCCTTTTATTTAAAATGCATCTCTGGGTTATTTGTGGGGCATAGGAATTTGTTCATCCCCCCCTCCCCCCAAAAATATAGTCCGGCCCCCCACAAGGTCTGAGGGACAGTGGACCGGCCCTCTGCTGAAAAAGTTTGCTGACCCCTGCCCTAACCTCTCATAATCTCTCTCTCTCTCTCTCTCTCTCTCTCTCTCTCTCTCCTCTCTCTCTTCTCTCTCTCTCTCTCACACACACATGACCTATTTATGTGGTGCTGACACAACCCGTGCGCTTACACTAGGCAATATAATGAAAGAACATCCCTCTCTCTCTTTCCTCTCTTTTCCCCCATTGTATTTTTCTCCACTTATTTGTCTTTGTAACACAAGAAAATATTTAATAGAAACTAAATAAAAAAGTACAGTGGTACCTCTGGTTAAGTACTTAATTCATTCCAGAGGTCCGTTCTTAACCTGAAATTGTACTTAACCTGAAGCACCACTTCAGCTAATGGGGCCTCCTGCTGCTGCCGCACCGCTGGAGCCCAATTTCTGTTCTTATCCTGAAGCAAAGTTCTTAACCTGAAGCACTATTTCTGGGTTAGCAGAGTCTGTAACCTCAAGCGTATGTAACCTCAAGCGTATGTAACCCGAGGTACCACTGTACATGGGATGTGAAGATGTACAAACGTTTTACATTTGAAGATACGTTGGACAAGTTTTCATCAATTAATTACAATCTACAATATGCCTATACTGACCAAACAGAAGATCAAAGTGAAAAATGCTTTTAGTCATTATTATTTTTTACCTCTCTCTTGCCCAAACGTATATTTGGTTCTATGGCAAAACAATACAGATGGCAGGATGCTAATCTTTCCCTGCAGAGGCAGATACAGCAATGTCATTGGCATTAGCACACCAAAAGCCTGTAAAAATATATTATGTAGAACTCCTGAGTGACAAGCATATCATAAACCAAGAGGGAGCCCCACTGCAAAAGGCAGCTGCAATGCACTCCACTTATCAAACAATATGCTGGGAAATTGGCTGTGACCTATCTGTACTGTACATTGACAAGTGTTGTGAACCTATCTTCTGCAAGGTATCTGCATAGGTGGAAAATGTGTAGTATTCTGAGAGGAAAGTGATCCCTGGGAAGCAGAAGGAATGACTTATTGAGTTAATGTTCTGTAAGATGACAACACCCTGGGAACAGAGCTGTAGTCTACAATATCTTATAAATGACTAAATTAAATGTGAGCATTACTACAACACAGGTGGGAATGGCAAAGGAACAAAAAGCCATTTTCACATATTTAGCTCATTATAGCACATGTATCAGAGATGTAACTCCTGTGGCATAAGTCATATAACCTGTTAAAATGAATTAACAAGTACGGTCTGTGGTCAACAGCAGTGTGGGCTCAGTCTTTCCATTCTAAGCACCATTTACTAGCTTACTCCTTTCTTACAGCACATTATCTTTTTTTTCTGCTTATAAGAAACAATGCAAGGAAATGAAATGAAAAGGTGGAAATTTTAACATAAGGCCATGACAAAAAAGTAAATTATATTGCATTTTATGTTATCGTTTTATGATGTAAAGCAATCCCTACAGAATATCCATGAAAGAGGAAGTGACGGTGTTGTCTTCTAGAAGTTAAAGGGCAGAGCAGTTCAAACCATAGGAAGCCACTGTAAATTATGCTGGGATAAACTATGTTGGTGTAATTTACCCTTATTCCAAATTCTGTTCAGGAGCAGGGCTATGGTTGGCTAAGCTGGCCAGAGCCTGGCAGAGGGAAAACAAGCCTTTAAAACAGAATTTAGCTTACACAACCCTTTTTGCCAGCATAACTTTTACTGGGTTGCTAGCTGAAAGGGGTTTGGAATAAGGGCAAATTTTATTTATTAATCTCATCCTCCCTAGTCCCATCAATTCTATGAGGATAGAGGTTCTAAGGAAGAAGAGTTGATGAACAAACAAAAAATCCCCATGATGTGATCTATGTCTTTCCAACGTACAATCTGTAACATGTCCCATGGTATAAACTGTAAGATTGGCAAACTATTGATTCTGGATGGAGCTGTACACCTTCTGAAGGTGCAGGTGCTTGGAAGTACTCCTAGATACATCTTTGCCACTTGAGGCTCAAGTCTCCTCTGTGGTATCTTTTACCAGCTTTGTTTGGTTTACCAGGTACAGCTGTTGCTGGACAGGGATAGCCTGACCACCATACTCCGTGCATTGGTAACTTTGTAGCTGGATTACTGAAACATGCTCTGTGTGCCCTTGGGCCTGGTTTGTGCCAGGTGGTGCAGAATGCAGTGGACAGACTGCTGGTGTGGGTAGATTGCAATAGCATGTGACACCACAGTTAAAACACCAGCTTTGGCTGCCCATCTACTACTTAGCTAGATTCAAGCCCTTAAAATTTTAGGACTAATTGAGGGTTTGACTAAACACTTATATCCCAGCTCAATCACTGAGATAATCTACAGGCATGTCATCAGTTGTCCCTTGAATTGGCAAAGCTCACTTGATAGCAACACAGAATAGAACCTTTTGTGTCATTGACCCAGTCCTATGAAATGGTCTGCTAATAGAGACTCAGAAAACTTTTCTGCACCACCAGGCTGTCATCTGGCCCTTATTATATTACCATGCCATCCACTACTGGTCAATGAAAGTCTAATCTGAATTAATATCCAACATGTGATCCCAGTGGGCAATATTCAAAGTAAAAATGGAAGGGAAACCATTGTGAAAGTCAGGTGGATAGAAAACAATGCATACCAAGAGATGGCATATCCATCCCTACATTGAAAGAGAAATTTGTGATGGTCTCTAATGTGTAGGGGCTGGACATATTAGGAATGAGATGGCATTATTTAGCCATCTTTGCATGAAGAGACACTGGTGGCCACAAGAAAATAGTGCCATAGTGATATAGCTGGTTTCCTATGATTTGAGAATTGAGATTCTGCCCTCTTGTAGATCATTTTTACTACAGAAAGGCTCCAGTAGAAAGGTAAAATTTTGGTTGCGGAGCCAAATTCTCTCTGCCCTGATTGAGTGGACTAGAGCATGTGTAGACATCATTTAGCTCAATATCAACATTGTGGCACTTTCTGATGGCTGATACTTTGTGAGTGATAAACTATCCTGTCTGACCAGATTACAGGGATGTAATAGCAGAGAAGAAGGAAAGTTTTTACTTATCCAAATTATCTCATCAGTATCTAGAAATGTGAAACACAAGACTAAAGTAAACAAACATATCAGACTGTTAATTATATATCCATTTATCTGGAAGTAAGCCCTGTTGAACTAACTTGTATAGAACTGCACTGTCAGGGTTCCCAGCATGAAGTGACCAGCCATTTTAAAGAATTAGACAGTAGTAAAAATAGAATTGAGTGTCCTGTCTAAGTTATATTAATGAGCTAGCAGCTAGATGTTTTCAAATGAGCCTACATTTGTATCAAGGCAGTGGGAGGTCCAAGAGAAAGAGTTCATTGAAGATTGCTATTCTTCCTTCTAAAGTGATTGTTTTCTTGTGTCTGCAAGACTCCCCTGAATTTTTTTGCAGCTAAGTAGACATTGATAGAGTAGTATTTTCTGAATTGTTCTCATGTTTGTTAGCGTGCTAATTCAGAGCCCAGCATGATTGTTGCTCATTTGGAAAAAGCTCAACTGAGTATTGTTTCTGCTATAAGAGGGAGCAAGTAGCTTTGAGCTTTGCTTTCTTGCCTTAAAAATGAGCTCTCTTACCACTGCGCTAGGCCAGGGTATTTCTTACCATACTTTCTAATTCAAAATGCTGGCCAGGTTTCTGGACGTCATATTTAGTTGCTTGTTCAAAGTACTAACTGACTTACTACTCCCACGGTGCCAGGCTATTGCAAATCCTTCCACATCTTTGCAACAGGCTTAAGCATGCAATACCTGAAACAGTAAAGGCATAACTCACCCCCCTTCCCTCTGATCTATTATTATATTCAGAACACTTATCTGCAGCTGGGAATATATGATTTTTTTCACCCAACAGCTAGAATTAGGGAAATTGCTTGCATCTCCACCCTTGTATGAACTATGGTGTGAAAGCTAATGTTCAGTTCGACCTGGTTTATTAACTAAGAATGGCAAGAATTGCTTGGAACGTCCCCCAGCTATGATGCAGGATAATGCGCATTTTCTGTATGCATATTATGGCCATGGGAATTCAGATACATTTTAATTCTGACAAAATTAATATTTCTCTATCCATTACTTTCTTCTGATTTTGATTTAGAAATATTGCATGGCACGAAATGTTACAGAGGTGGGGAGAATGAGGAAATTTTCTTGAGCAGTAGCCATAGTCTTTCCCCCCTCTTTCTAAATATGCTAGTATTTGTTGTATTATACATTACTCAGTGTTGGTGGATATTAAATAAAGATTAATGGTTTAGCTGATTACTTCTGCAATGTTGCTTGGAGAAGCTTCGTGGACAACTAATGCCATACAGTTTTGACACTCACAGATTCTAATGGAATATTTTAAGGAAAGAGCTAGATTGAGACATTATTGCAAAAGAGGTGTTAAAAATTATAGCAGCAATGTAACATGATCACTTGTGTTTCTGGAATTGACACAAAGAGAAAGAAATTGCAAAGCAGAGAGAAAATCAAGATTGCATTTAAAACACTTTATATGGTTGTTGTTTCTCAGAAGAAATGTTAACAGTGTAACCATTTTAAACGGTAGTTTGTAAAAATGTTGAGTATTCAACATATTTTGTCTTGCAACATGTGCCTCAATCACTCATTCATATCCTTCAATAGGTTAATATATTGGGAATGTAATGTATATAATAAGATCTGTCCATGGTGCCTGTTAAAATATCAGCACTCTTCTAACAGGCAATGCATTATTATACATATATATTATTATATACCCAATTATCTTATCCTGATATTGTAGTTTTGAACTCTCATTCAGGAATGCTAACAATTTGATAAGCTCTCAAGGCAGATACATCAACAAGAGAGCCATGATAAATCTCATCCAACCTTTCTTCTGAAGCCTTTGTATACTCGTGGCTTCTGCTTTCCATGTTAGTTTTCCAGGTGTTTGTTTTAACAAATAAGCACAAAAAGTACAGCAGTGAGGTCTGCTTTCTGAAAATGCTAACTGTGAAATGGCCTTTATGTGCGAGAAGACACACAATAAGCTTTGTGTGGGAAATGGGCCTTTCTGTGATGATGTCCAGACTACGGAACTCCCTTATTCCAGAGGTTGATTTGACCTTGACCTTCATTTAATGAAGACATTTTTACTGTTAGGAGATTTCTTTGTTTTTGGTTTACCATACTGAGGTGTTTTAATGCTATTCTAATGAACTGATCAAGAAGTTTTTGTCTGCTAAATTTGCCGCTGCATGAATGCTGTTTTGCTTTCCTATTTTATTGCTTTTATGACTTTCTTTTGTAGTTTTTTTTTAAATGAAGAATCCTCACAGACACCGACTCACTTACTAAGTGCCCAGACAGCAGACAATGTGATCCAGTGTGCACTGGGAACAGAAAACAACCAGAGAATAGGCAAGAGGTGGCAGAAGGGATTGCTTTGTGATTTTTCAGTGTGTATAAAGTAGCAGCAATTTTCCTTATCATCTCCCATGCCCATTTTTCTTTCTTTTGTTTATTCTGTCTCCTCTTTCTCCCTTTTTTCCCTCCTTCCCTTTCCTGTTTACTTCACGTCTTTCCCCTTTCCTACCTTTATTTTTTTCTCTGGCCCCTAGGTAGCTAGAGTGAGGTTACAGAGTAGGAAGGGATGTATGTGTATGTAAAAGAGGTGTGGATGGGATTTGAACTCTTAGCCTCACCATTTTGCTCTCTGTGAAAGGGTTTTTGTGAATTGCTTTGATAACATGCATGGATTCTGCTTCTTGGGTTAATGGACTCCGAGCGTCACTATTCTGCTTTTGGTGAAATTGACTTTTAAAGCTTGCTTTACAGTGGTGCCCCGCAAGACAAATGCCTTGCAAGACAAAAAACTCGCTAGACAAAAGGGTTTTCCGTTTTTTGAGTCGTTCCGCAAGACGAATTTCCCTATGGGCTTGCTTCGCAAGACGAAACGTCTTGCGAGTTCTTGCGAGTTTGTTTCCTTTTTCTTAAAGCCGCTAAGCCGCTAAGCCGTTAATAGCTGCTAAGCCGCTAAACCGCTAAGCCATTAATAGCCGCTAAGCCGCTAATAGCCGTGCTTCGCAAGACGAAAAAACCGCAAGACGAAGAGACTCGCGGAACGGATTAATTTCGTCTTGCGAGGCACCACTGTAGTGGCAGAGTTAATGACTAGTCATTTCTATGCCTGGTGCAGGTTCCAAAATATTGTGGCTTCTCCGTACTTGAGAAAACTACTGAATATCTGCTCAGTAATTCTATTGCATTCTGTAAGTATGTTTTGTACCTTTACAAGGCAGGAGCATGGGAACAAAAAAAGGGAGCTGGTTCCCCCTACCGTTTGGCAGTTGCCCTATCCTGCACTCCACTAACCCCAATGGGCACCAGCTAATTCTAATGGGAAGATATGTGATTTAATCTGCCAGGAAGAAATGAAAAGGGATGTAGTG
Source organism: Podarcis muralis (assembly GCF_964188315.1). Classification (NCBI taxonomy): domain Eukaryota; kingdom Metazoa; phylum Chordata; class Lepidosauria; order Squamata; family Lacertidae; genus Podarcis; species Podarcis muralis. The sequence goes on from NC_135658.1 coordinate 43,645,591, forward strand.
ATTGCTCCACCCAGCCAGAGTAAAGAAGCAGCTACATAGGCCAAGGACATAAAACTGTGGTGGTGGAAAAACAGAGACATATATGGAGTGAAGGAGTGACCCGACACATTTCTATCCAACCTGTGTACTTGGTATTTGTGAATGTTGGCTATCAGGTACATGCATTATTTTCATCACTGTGTGGAATTACTGTGGGAGAATTGTGCTGCAACCCCTAGGCAGGTGTGGGAAAGAAGACACTGATACATAGAGCCTTGGCTCTTTTCACCAACAAAGGAATCAGAAGGTGGTTAACTCATCTTCATCAGAGAGTTTTCAGCAAAAGCTAGATGGTCACCCATCAGGGGTAGTGCAGTAGTAGGTTTCTTCCTCTGCAGGAATGAACTAGATGAACTTTGAGATGCCTTCTGTCTTAATGATTTTATGAACCGGGTTACCCACTCATAGCAGCATGAGAAATACTTAGCATTTGCTTAGAAAATTCATTTGATTACTCTTTGATTATCTACCAGGAATGGAACAGTAACAGTTTTGCAAATCAAATCCACTTCTTTGCATGTTTAATTAACAATTGTTTCTTATAAATGAAATATGCAATTCTGAACAATACCTTTCACCTCTTTGTCATTCTTGAACCATCTGATATCTGCAGCTGGCTTGCTACCAGACGTTTTGCATGTAAGCTCCATCCTGTCACCTTCCATAACCGGTGAAATAAATCCACTAATTTGAGGAACCTCTGGAACACCTAGCAAAAAGCATAAAGATGATTTATAATGTTGATACCATACGAGTTGTTTTAAATGCTTTTAACAGTGCAGAGAGGTAAAATGGCATTACTGATTAGTACAATTTCTACCGGTACAGACATTTATTTCAGCAATATCACGTTTAGTGACACTAATCTATAATCTATCATTTTTAAAATCCAAGGCACTACATATCCAACATAAGAGTTGCATAAATTTCTCCCCAAATAAACAAGCATTCTGAATCTTTGAACAATTTTCCAGACTTCCTTTTTCAGTTTCAAAACAAGCATATCATGTTGAGAAGTAAAAGCCAAGAACCCCAGAGTCGTCCACGACTAGCCCTAACGGTCAGGGGTCCCTTTACCCTTTATCTATAGTATGAACTAAGCTAATATCGGAAAGCTTTACAGTATGATTTGAGCTAGCAATACAGAAAGAAAAGAGGCCATACAAAAGTTATACTTATTCCAGTCTAATTAGTTAATAAGAAGTTAAAATTCACTGATATCCTTTCTGTAAATCATAGTGTGGTTTTGATCAAACCATACGATCATAATTTATATCCTGTATAAATTATGATTTCATGGACTACACAGAAACAGTGAATTTCCATGCAGACCGTGAAATTGGACTCAGTGTGCAGCTGGAGCTCAGAGACTTTTGTGCACTGTGGAAAGACAGCCAAGCAATTGAAGCAAATCTGGATCCACCAACAGGTTCAGAAGCCTGTGTATCTGTAAGGTGATGAGGTGTGGGCCTCAGGGCAGGCAAGAGCATGTCAAGCTGAGCCCAGCACTTTCCATTTTCATTGCTTTGTCAGCAACTAGAGCCTTTCTATTAACTATTTGCCAGTGTGGCTTGTCTCTGCATTCTATGTTATTGTCCTAACTCCACATTTCTTGCTTTTTCGCCTCTATCCTCACTCCACTAGAAATTATTACAAATAATTCCTATGTTCTCCCCCAAAGCACAATAATTTTATTAGGGGGTACTGAGATGGGGAAGAGGAGAAAACAGGGATAGAACATGAAGAAGCAGACATAGCAGTAGATGGTTTACCATTGATCAATAGTAACTATGTATTTTAGAAGGCTGGTTTGTTTATTTGCTATGCATTTGGGTGCCTCTTAATATATTGTCACCAAATTTTGCATGATGGTTCCTGAAATCAAGGAACAGGGATTTTTCTATGGTTAGCTGTGGTTGAATGTCATTTTGAATCAAGATGGTGGACTGAATCTGTGGGAGCCATACTCATTTTAATGACTGATTTCAAAATTGAACTGATTGCTTGTCTTTCTTAGAAGTCCCAAGCAATGCTGGGCAAGAGGCTGCTAGCGACTTATAATCAGGGATAGACCAATCTATTTCTGGTCTGTCTAACTCTTGTAGATGTTTCATCTCCCTTCTCCATTAATATGCATTTTTAGAAAAATCCACACAAAAATAGACAGCTATATTCTGATTTGCAGTTTAGTTCTAGAGATGTGGATCAAGTCAGCTTGTACGAGAATTGTCAGAAACCGAATTCCTCCAGCATCCCTGTTCATAATGTGGTGCCATCAGTTGTGATAGAAATGAAAGATGGAAGGGAGCCTTGAGTGAAGCAAAAATGGAAAGATGGTCCCAGAGATTTTGAAGTAAGGAGACAATGAAGTAATACAGATAAGTAACAAAGAAAATAATAGAGTAGAAGGAAATGGCAAGGTGGAGAGATTTAGAGTGCACAAGACAGTCCTGATCTATACTTTTCTTCCAGAGGTGCTAAATAATTCTTAGTTATCTTCTCCAAATAAGTGGATATTTTGATACACTCCCCACAAAAGGTGGTTATTTCTACATTCTGGAACAGTAGCATCTTAGGTGCAGATAAATTTTCATAGATATCCAATTGTTAGTATTGCTCATCTATCTCTACTGAAAGGAACAACCAGTTATTTTCCTGTTGGAGAATTCCTCATACATCCCCCAAACTGTCTCAGCTAGATATTCTGTTAGACCACTGATCATCAGTTATTTGTTCAAACCCCAGACAAGTCTTACTATTGTGAATTATGCTTTTCAGCTCCCCAGGTAAGCATTCTGAACCATACCATGCTATTGCACACCAGTTCCTTATTCCAAGTACAGAGCAGACTAGGTATTATGCAGTGTATGGAAATTAATGCTGGACTCTTAAATTCAATGGTTCTTCAACTAAAGGAGAGATTCTGCTAGTCGTTGTGCTGAGTTATTTCCTTCTAGCAGATCCTACCACAGTGTTGCAAGCCCATTGTTTGTTAAAAATAGCTAAGGCAGAAGATGAATGATGACAGATCAATGGCATCAGGAGACAGACAGGGACGTAAAGGCGTTTACGTGGTAAACATAGAAGAGTAGAAAAAGCATGTGACATGATAAGCAAAAATAGGTTACAGCAAAAAGGAGGACAGTCTTGGTAAGAAATAGAAAAACAAAAACAAGATGCACCAATAATGACAGGGGAGACCAGAGAGCAGCAGAGGGTAAGGTAAGGTAAGTTATAAGGCACAAGAAGTCACACAGTGCACGCTGGGCAGAGAGGCCAGACCTTGGTGCCAAATAACACCTTCACTATCACTTAGCCCTCTGTGTCTAAAATTAACCCAGACTGCAGATGCCTCTTTCAGAAGCAACACACAGTCCAGTGCAGCCTTACACAACAGAAAAAAAATACAAGCATGAAACACATCCCACCAAATGTCCACGTAAATGGAAGGGGAAATTTAAAAACAAATGTAAAGATGCTGAGGTTATACAGTGGTACCTCGGGTTACATACACTTCAGGTTACATACGCTTCAGGTTACAGACTCCGCCAACCAGAAATAGTGCTTCAGGTTAAGAACTTTGCTTCAGGATGAGAACAGAAATTGTGCTCCAGCGTTGCGGCAGCAGCAGGAGGCCCCATTAGCTAAAGTGGTGCTTCAGGTTGAGAACCGTTTCAGGTTAAGAACGGACCTCCAGAACGAATTAAGTACTTAACCCGAGGTACCACTGCAATCCTAAGAATGCTTACTAGGAAGTTGGCCTCACTGAACAGAATGGGAATTATTTCTGTGCAAATATATCAATAGTATTGCTTCACAAATTAGCTAAGAAGGGTTAGGATGAGGAATACATCCTTCCATCGCCTTTTTTATCCATTCTTATCACACACAGTGATAAGGGCAACACTATTTTAAGAATGATGTTTATGTAATTCATTGACTATCACTGGACAGAAGTCATATATAATTTACAATGCACCTCACTTTATCGTTCAGCTTTTTTAAAACAACAACAGCAACAAAACTTCTATCTAAATTCATAGGTAGCTGATTATGCTTGAGCAGTAGTCAACACATGAAAGAAACAGCAGAGTTTTTTCAATGCATTAATTCTCCCCAAGATGTGTGATATGTTATCCTTAATAATACCCCTAACATTAAAATCTAATAATTCAAAAGACTGAAAAGGGAACTGATATATACAGAAATTTCCTATCATTATAAAGATGGCACGAACGAATTACAGGAAAAGAGATTTTTTTAAACTGATTTGATAATTGCCCTTACATTACGAAAAAAGGGAGAGAAAAACTACAGCTTGACAAATGCCTTTTTAACATTGCTTTCCCTAGAACCAAAAAGATAGTGGGGGTATATTACACACTGAGTTTAAACGGCCACCTGTTTATTATTATTATTATTATCTTAAGATATGCTTCTTTAGATTGAAAACTGACCTGCGTTTGTCTTTATCCTGGAATACTCTGTTCTGAGTTGGTTCCCCCTCCCCTTTAACGTCAAACAGGTAAAATAGTCTCAGTGGAACTAGCAGAGGCACATATTTCATATCCTAGGCACAAAAGCAATTCCCTGGCTGGATTAAGTTTAATATTACTGGCACACAGAACATTTTACATCAGCCTTATTAAATTCAACTCTCACCTTACTATATACAAAGAGTCAAAAGCAGAGAAAAAACTGAAAAAGGGACGAGTAAGAAAAGGTAAGGAGAACATGTCAAACTCAGGGGGCAACTCCTAGATCCAGAGACCCCCATGCACAACAGCAGCCTATATATAAATTGCTATATGCAAAGTTCTCTCCTTGTCCCTGAGCAGATGGTCAGCACTGGCAACTCTGACAGTGCTAGTATATTGTAGGTGGGGAGGTACCTGCAATTATCATCCTCATTCTCCATAGATGCCATCAGTCCAATGGTATACATGCAGTGCAGGATTAACACACACACAGCTTGCTTTCAAGCACATAGTGTTGCATCCATAAGGCAGTTCATTGACAGACATCTTATATCATAGGCAGAATAGCCTTGCTGGATTAGCGTGCCAATTTTTTTATAACATATTAGTAGCATATAGAGAGGTGTGTGTGTGTGGACACAAACATTCATAGATTCTTATGAATCTTGATGCCTCAACTATTTTCTGGGTCACTTCCCAAGTCTTTTGCTTTATAGCTTTTCTTTAAGTGTTAAAAACGGTGGAATATTTAGAAGTTAAAGAAGCTGGCCATCCCTGTGGAAATGTGCACTTCCGTTAAAGTTGAAAGGGAGCAAGGAATAAAATAGATGGTCTTAGTGCCTTTTCATTAGACACGTTGACTTCTTCCCCTGTCCACTATATAGTCTTGTAGTGAGAAAAGGAGCACATATAACAAATAAATAAACAAACTCCTTGGTCCTTGGACTGTACAGTGTACTGTGGTTTCTGTATCAACCCAGGTTACAAGATACTGCAACAAAACTGCAGTTCTACAGATTCTGAAAGGCAGTGAAAGATGAATGCATGAGTCACTTGCATTTCTTTTCATGTTTCTGAGCAATGTGCATTAACTTAGGACACACCCTTATACCACGTCAGACTATTTGTCCATTTAGCCTAACATGGTATAGTCTTGACTTTCAGCAATTATTGAGAATCTTTCATTTCATCATCTAATCATGCTGTATCTTCATATCACCTGATCCTTTTAACTAAAGGCATTAGGGACTGAAGTTAGAATCTTTGCATGCAGAGCTTGTGTTCTGCTGTTAGGCTATGGTCCCTACCTATCTTTCAAATGAAAAGATAAATGGGTTTCTAATGCTATTCCATTTGTTATCCAACAATGTTAGTCCAGATGTTTTGGAGTACAGCTTCCACCAGCCCCAGCAAGCATGGCCAATTATGAGGAATGATGGGGGTTTAAGTCTACAGCATCAGGAGGAGCCCACATTGGCTACACCAGTTTAAGAGATTCACTAATTTGTCATTTGCCCAGAAGCATACAGTAGTCAAAATATAAATTTCACTACAGATAATCTCAGTATAAAGCAATAATAGCCACTGTGTCTACTCAATATAGACTGGTTCAGATGTAACACTAAAATATAGTTTAGCATTATGAGAATGAGCCTAGCCTATCTCCAAGCTAGTGTACTTCATTTTTCCACCTAGTGCAGCTACAAAGAAGAGTTTAGGAGCTACCTCACCTGAAGTTGGACAAAGTAAGTATGATTAGTAGAAGTTAACTCAAGGCATAGTTTATCAAGTTGGCTTGTTCTCACTAAATTTAGTTAAAATAAACCACAGTTTTTGATTCAGATGACTTGCTGTGGTTAGCTTCCAAACTCCTCCTTACAACCATGTCTGAAAGTGGGTAAATGTGTGCTTGAGGGGAGACCAGGCTCATTTTTGTAGCAATATACCATGGTTCAGCACAACATATTCTGCAGAATCCTCTAAAGTTCATAAGAAGCTATATAAGTTATCTTGTCAACAGTTTTCTCTTTGGTATTCTCAACCTGTTATGCTTACCCAAAACGGTGAGGAAAGCCTTGGAAGTCTTGACAGGCATAGTAAATAAAGAACAGGTGTATTGCCCTTCATCTGACAGTGACACATCAGTGACTCTGATGGTTAGTTCATGCCACGAAGCTCGAAGCAGCTCAATCCTATTGTCCCTCAAAGCTGTAAAGCAAAAATAAAACATATATTCAACATATTTCATAAATGAACATTGTAATACCATCTTCAATGTAGCAGGTTTAATGTGAAGTTGTAGAAGTATGTTAGGTATAGAGTTTTTTAAAAAGTAATTTCACACCATTTATATCACAGAGTTTTACAAAGGCTCAGTTTGGCAAATATCAGACAAGGCAAATGAAATATTGCTTTAAAATCAAAATACAAAACAAGAAGAAATCAAAAGCTAGAATTTTGCAAAATAGTCTTCTTGTAGGTAACCTGAATGGATTATTACCACAGAACAAATCACCACATGCTTTGCATTGAGTGATACACAACAGCAACGGCTGGTGTTCATCTCACTTGCATTGTCTAGAATTTTTATGTGTCTGGGAGAGTTTGTTTTCCCAAATCAGTTCAGTTTAAAAACACACAACCCAAACCTATAGTTTAGCTAGTTTTGCACTCTGGGTCCACTATATTCAATTGTTTTCCCCTGAAAGCAGATCATGGGACTGTATGCTTGGCTCAAGCATTGGTACAAGATAACATCATATATCTTGAAACAACAACAACATTGCTTTTCCTTATTTATTAGTGTGTGTATAAATATATATGTGTGTGTCACTTGCCAACTCACTTGTTAATAATCCAGAATGGTTAACTAAAAGAAACAAATTGCTAGAGAATAGTTTTTTGAGCCCTTGAGACCACTCTTTAGTGTTTTTAGGCCTCAGGAATTGGGGGGTGGTGGTGATGGTAGGGATACACTTTTCTAGGATCCAGAGGTCATAAGGCATCCCCGCCACATTTATAGGCTCATTACCATAAGAAAAAAAATCAGCCTAAATTATAAACCCATGCTTGAAGATTATTAAAATATATTTCCTCATGTCTATGAGTACTAGACATTATATGCCATTAGGAACATAGTTATAGATTGGATTGCACATTTCTTTGAATTTTCTGAACCACATTCAAGGAGAAGATAAGTAGGAGCAGGAAGATAGGACAAGCAGAGATAGCTGAATGTGCACTGAGGTACATGGTTATTCCCACTGACATATTGAATAGATGGAGGATGGTTCTTCTTGAAAGTATATACTGAGTTGCTTTTATTGTATATTGTGTTTTAAATTGTTGTGACCCAGCCTTGTGACTCAGGTATGATGAGGGGCAGGATATAAATATTAAAGAAACACACACACACACACTTACCGGTAAATAATAAATACTTGCATAGACTTACCCCCTACTCTTTAACCCAAATCTCACTCTAATCCTACTAGCCCCCCACCCACCACACCCTAGGTCAGCGCAACCCCACTGGTTCTTTAAACAACACGAAGAGAGAGACACAAGACAACCCGAACGGGTTGGCATGGAATCACCCCACATAATAGATAAACAAAATGGCTAACCTAAAAGCAATTACATTAAACGTGAGGGGGCTGGGAAACCCCATCAAAAGAAAACGCATCACCTCATACATAAACACCATGAAACCACACATCACCTTCCTACAAGAAATACACAATCCACCCAAAGGCAGCAAACTCCTGAGCGACCCCCGCTTTAGTCAACAGTGGGTCGCACAAGGCTCAGGGAAAGCCCGTGGTGTAGCCATAATACTCAGTAGGGACCTGAACTTCACTGCCACAACAGTCCTCAAGGACAAAAAAGGCAGATTCATTTTCGCTAAAGGGACACTAGATGGCAAAATCAAACTGACAATCGGCTCCATATATGCCCCAAACACGAAACAACTAGAATTCTTCCAGAAAACACTAAACAAATTCCTCTCCTTCTCTGAAGGGGAAGCAATCCTAGGAGGGGACCTCAATCTAAATATGAAAGGTATATCCCTGAAAGATATCCACCCCACAACCCCATGGGCAACCTTCCTCCGAAGGAAACCCCCAACAACCAGGAACTCTTACAAGTTACTAAAAATGCTAAAAAACAGGGGTCTCTATGACATTTGGGGTGAGCAAAACCCGGGAGACATCAGCCATACATTCCAATCGGGACGCCATGATACAGTGTCCAGACTGGACAGCATTCTACTCACACAGGGTCTGATTCCCTCAGTAGAATCAACAAACATAGGTAACATTAAAATCACAGATCACGCCCCAGTAGAAGTCACTGTTAAAATAGGAGAAGGAACACAAACCACCCCATCCTGGTCCTTCAGTCCCATCCTAACTACAAACAAACAAATTAGAGAGAGTCTCACAAAAACCCTCCAAAACTACTTCAAAGAAAACGATGTAAACAATACAACAACCCCCCTCCTATGGGACGCAATGAAAGCGGTCACCAGAGGAGCTTGCATAAAAGAGAAAACATTCCTTAAAAAACAAACCTCCTCAAAAATTAGCAAAATAGAACAAGACATCACAGCCCTCTCATCACGCTACAAACAAACAGGATCTAAAAAACTCCTCAAACTTATAGAACAGAAAAGGAGAGAACTAGACTCCTTAGAAATCAACAAAACAATGATCAACATTCTATACTCTAAACAACGTTTCTATGAATATGGAGGGAAAAACTCCAGATTACTAGCAAATAGATGTAGGAAAAAAGCACTCAAAACAAGAATACACTGCATCACCAAAAAAGACGGCAACATAACATTCTCCCCCAAAGAAATAATTTCAGAATTTGCAGAATTTTACTCCAACCTATACACCTCCCATAACCCACCAGAGAGGGAAATCAAAAAATTTCTAGCAGGACTGACCATGCCTACCCTAACTGATGAGGAACAGGAATTCATGGATAGCCCTATCACCCCAGAGGAAATAGATGCGGTCCTCAAAAACTTGAAACCACACAAAGCCCCAGGCCCAGACGGCTTCACAGCAGAATTCTATAAGAAATTCAAAGAACCCTTGATGCCCTACATGACCCGCCTATTCAACGACATCATAAAAGGAGGCCCCATCCCCAAAACCTGGACCCACTCCAAAATAGTCTCCATCCCAAAACCACTAAAAGACAGCCTCAAAGTAGAATCATACCGCCCAATCTCATTAATAAACCAAGACTACAAGATATTCACATCAATCTTGGCCAACCGCCTAAAAATCTTCCTACACAAGTTAATAGCCCCAGACCAGACTGGCTTTGTCCCTGGCCGCAATATAACAGACCCCATCAGGAAACTACTGAACCTGATCGAACACAGCAAGGCAACCAAACTCCCATTGACAATTATGTCCCTAGACATACTCAAAGCCTTTGATTGCTTGGAGTGGAAATACATATTAGCAGTACTAACTAACATGAAATTTGGCCCCAACTTCCTACAAATCCTCAAACAAATATACTCCCAAGCCTCAGCAAAATGCAGAACTAACAATATGGATTCTAACACTATAGCTATCCAAAGAGGCACGAAACAAGGATGCCCACTGTCTCCCTTCTTATTTATCCTGGCTCTGGAACCCCTAGCAATCCGCATCCGAGCAGCCACAGACATCAAGGGAGTGGAAATAAAAGGCAGGACCTATAAATTAGGGCTCTTTGCAGATGACCTAATGGTCACAACACCAGACCCCATAAGCACAGCAACCTCCCTAATCAGAGAACTCAACGCATTTGCAATGGTGTCGGGCCTACAGGTAAATTTCACAAAGTCAGAAGCTATGTGCTTCAACACCCCTCCTCACACCCAAAAAGAACTCACGAAGGTCACCAAAATAAAACTTTGCCACACCAAGTTCAGATACCTAGGGGTACAAATAACCAGAAACCTCAATAAATTATACCTCCACAACTACAAGCCCCTGTGGCGACAAATTAACAAAGACCTAAAGAGATGGAATAACATGAACCTCACTCTCTCAGACAAAATAGCCATGATCAAAATGATCACACTCCCAAAACTAACCTACCTATTCCAAACCCTCCCAATCTGGATCCCCTCAACCCAACTTCACAGTTGGCAGAGAAAACTACACTCTTTCATCTTCTCACATAAAAAACCAAGAATAAGCCCCAAATACCTGCACCTCCCCACCTCAGAAGGAGGATGGGGAATCCCCAACATAGAAGCATATTACAACGCCAACCAAATACGCCATATAATCCCATATATACTAGAAGATGAGACAAAACAATATGTACACCTAGAGAAGGACACAATTGAAAACACCTGCACCACAACATACCCACTCCTCCCAAACAAACTAAAGAAAATTCCCACAACACTTAACAGGTACACACAGACCATGCTCAAAGCATGGAAAACACAAATAGGCAAACTATCCCCAACCCCATCCCCACTAATCCCCCTGGCATACCACCCATTATTCCACCATGCAGCACAAAACCTCAAGATAAAAACCTGGCGAACCAAAGGCTTGTATCGCCTAATAGACTTTTATAAAAATAACAAACCCTTGTCAACACAAGAAATACAAGACAAACTAGAAGACACCCAAATGCCCTGGTTAACACAACACCAACTACATGCCCTCTTAAACAACCCAACAGTAAAATCAGCAGCAACTAGGCCCCTGACAACCTTCGAAAACCTCCTCCTAACAACAAAGGGAAACGGTAAAGGGATGGTATCCGCAATATACAAAATACTACTCCAAAATCTCGCAAATCCCCTAGACGCAATCAAAAATCAATGGGAGAATGACATAGGCTATGAGATAAACCCCACTCAATGGACCAGAATGTGGTCTAAACCCCCCTTTAAATCCATATCAACGAAAAGAAAAGAACTCACACTGAAACTCACCTACAGGTGGTACCTAACACCAAGGAAACTAGCGCTAATACACCCAGGAACCTCACCAAAATGCTGGAGAGGGTGCACCTCCACAGGCACATACTTCCACATGTGGTGGGAGTGTCCCAAAATCCAACTATTCTGGACAACAGCCATACAAGAAATTTGTAAAATAACTAAGCAAGTAATAGACACCACCCCAGAATTGGCCCTACTAAACATCTTCTAAGACAACAATGCCCATTTACACCACAAAGAACTCATAACCCACCTGCTCTCAGCAGCCAGAAACACCATAACCAGACACTGGAGAGACCTGTCAGGAGTAAGCATGGACCAATGGTATCAAATAGTATGGGAAACAGCCCTACTAGAAAAATTAACTAATAAACTGAAACTGACACGGGGACAAACAGAAGAAGATGCCTTCACCCCGGTATGGCTCCCCTTTATCACACACACAGCCCAACAGGACAATGACAATAATCCACCAACAGCATACAAATCAATATGGCTAACCTGATCCAAAACACCCACCCACCTCACTCACACACGAAAACAAAGATCACCACAGCCAATCACAAGCAAACAATCACACCCTAGGCCAACCCCAACCTCTCTCACCACCAAAGGAACACAAGTGAACAACACAAGCACGCTGACACCAAACTCTACATACATTAAACATAATAGAAACACCGCCACCCAATCCCACCCTTATCCATCTTCCCTCTCTCCACCCCCCTTTCTCTTTTCTCTCCTTTTTTTATTTTTATTTTCTTCTCCCCCTAATGCCTCAACAAATGAAACGGATTTGTAAAAATGTTACATGGGGAAAAATATATATGAGGCACTACACTTCTGTAAAACAAGAAAATCCTTAATAAAATATTAAAAAAATAAATAAAAAAATAAATACTTGCATAGGTTTCTTTGAGTCAGCAATCTCACCAATGCATGGATATTGAGGGTAGTACCATGTCCTTGGGAGTATGGGGTAGGGAATAGTGTGCTTCCCCCTTTCACACAAGTAATATGTGAAGGGGGGTGGGTACAGTCAGGGAGCAAAATGTGAGCTGACTGGTAGATTGTATGTGCAAATCTTCAGGGAATTTGCTTGCTGCCTGGTAGGAGTGTCTGCTGTTTACATCCACGCATGATCTACTTGTATATTTGAAAATAAAGCAAATGCTACAACCATGTTTTCAGTCTTCAGGGCTCTCATTGAAATGAACTGAAGTTTAATGAGCTCTACCCTTGGATGTTTTCTTCACTTAGGGAAGTGGGGAGTGTACAACTGTATCTGTGTTGTCTATACATGAAGTGTAAACCATCTTATGTGAATCAATAATATCAAGCAGCTCCTGGTCAACCTCTAGTGGTAGGAGTTTCACATTTTCATACTTTCAACACACCTGTATAAATGGTGGTGCTTCTGAGATTTCCCTACACCTGTCGACTGTAGTGCCACAAAACCTGCTAGAAATGCAGTCCCACCCTCAGAATGCAGTTGTTGGCCATCTACCACTGTCAAAGAGGGACTGCTGCCGCATGTGTTCTCCCAGGGTAGCAGGGCATTGCCCACCTCACAGTAAGTTCTGCCTTGCATATAAACCACTGGGAACCTGATGCACACATTACTCCTCCTACACACTAAATATTGTTTTAATAAGATGCATAAATCACTTCCTCAAGAATTCCCCAGGCAAATGCAGATTACTGGAAGAAGACAAGTCATCAGAAAAATGAGATGGGACAGGGAAGAGGTATTTTTTATAGAGAATCTCTTAAAAATATCGAAATGATACATTTCTGTTTTGGTAAGGAAAGAAATTAAGAGAAAATAAGAGAAAATATTAAATGAATATTTGGAAGTACTAGAGTTGCAGAACTGCACAAAATGTTAATAAATTCTCCACTCTGGAGATGTTGTAAGTAGTATTTCCCCAGCTATATACAAAGCCTTGCAATCTTTCCTTCCATTCTATTGGGGAGGGGAGGCAACTGAATCAATCTCTCAGACAGTTCTACTAATAAAATTGCAGCCAAGATACATAGCATGAGAGAGCATATAGAAAATAAATTATTTTAGTGCTCTCAACACATTTTGGATTCACACAGTTCAATTTATTCATGTGATCAATCTTGATCATTTCCACTTCTGTGCTGAGATAGACAATTTCATGAATGAATCGGGTAATCAAAAACATAAGCACCCACCCCCCTAATATGAAACAGTGCTAAATAGAGCAATATAGAAAGGGAATTGTTGTTGATTAGCCCCGAAGGAATAAGTTTAGCAGCTGTAGAAGCCACATAAAAAAGTGACTGCAACAATGACCATGCAGCTGAAAAGCTTTTACTACCTCAGGCTGTTAGCATTTCTCTGTTATCAACAATGAAAAGAAGCAAGCTAATATGAATGGACATAATATATAATGAGATTCTTAAAAGTGAGGTCTGCTACAAAAAACAACAATTTCTGACATTCTAGTTTATTATTTGCTGTTATTATAGTAGTTGTGCCTCCTAATTGGGTTGCCCAGATATCATAAAACAAAAATAAATGTTAATTTTGCAGTTACTTAAGTCTCTTTCCCTTCATTTTACTTAAGCTTGTTGCTAGCTGGTTGCAGGGTTACACCCATCATTTCTATCCAATGAAAAAAGCTGCATCATCTTGGTTTCCCTCCTCTGCAGACATTCCAGGTTGTCAACATCCTTCTTAAACTGTGGAGCCCAGAACTGGACACAGTATTCCATGTATGGTCTGACTGAGGCAGCATAGAGTAGTACTAGAAAAGGCTGTGGTGTGTGCTTGCATGTGTGTGAGTGTGTAGTGCCCATGACAGTTTCTGCAGTTTGCAAATGTGCCCTTGGGCCCAAAAAGTTAGCTGACCTTTGCTCAAAATGAATCTCCAGAAATTTCCATGCTAGTTACCTATGCTGAAAAAGACTGTAGCTGCTGCTTCTAAAATGTTTTCCACAAAGACTGTAGCTATATTAATAAATGTATTTATGGCCACTAATAGAAAGAAGACAAATAGTTCCTGGCGAATATTTCCAGTTTATTGGGGGAAATTGATTCCTGGAGTATCAACAGCATACAATCCATAATAGATGTGAGGATCCGTTTTTTGGGGGGAAATTAAGGAAAACAATCTTTAAAGATAAACAGCAGCCTAAACCAGACCTGACAGACTTGACTGATGACATAATACCCTCTTCCTCTTGTGGTGGTGACACAAAAATGCCAAAGGACACAAAACTGTCAGTCTTCTTGTTTATTTTCTATCTTAGACTAATAAAAGGATGTGTGTGATTGACAGAAGACAGAGATGGGCATGGACCCAGGCATCCAGTGTGCACTTTTGTTTGAAAAATGTATTGATGTTTTGAGGGTTGTGGTATTTATTATTGCCTTTTTCTACCCCAACTTTGCTTTCCCTTTAACAACAATTTTTCAGATGCTATCTTAGTGATTATTAAATCCTCATTGTTAATAATAACTGGTGCTACTTTATTAACAATTTGGACAACTGTGGGGTGCTAGAACTATATGGCAAATAAAAATATTGAAATAAGGATCATTACCCTTTAAGCTTCCTCAAACTATAAATTACCTTTTGATCAAAAGGTAAGTAATTATCTTGACAAACAAAGTTTTGCAATATCAGCACCTCACCAAAAGAAGGTAGGAAGAAAGAAAGAAAGAAAGAAAGAAAGAAAGAAAGAAAGAAAGAAAGAAAGAAAGAAGGGCAATGTTTATTTTTGTTCTAGAAAAAAATAGTGGCATATAATTCAATATTTAGGGGTTCTTAACAATGCAGTGAAAAATATAATTGTTCTACAAAATGCAGAAAGGCTGCAATCCTATGCACATTTACCTGGAAATAAGCTCTACTAAACCAAAATAGTCTTACTTCCAAGAAAAAATGCACAGGATTGCTCTGCAAAGCAACACTAAGTACCACGACAAATTACTGTGCAAGCTGTTTTGTAAAATAATAGTTTATACTGTAAAGCATTACACATTTTGACTGTGAAGCTGGAATGGCAAAACCCAAATAATAAGACTATGTATTGTGGAAAAGCACACATTAATTTATTTTAGTCTATGAACCTTCAGCATGATCTTGCAATTTAGAATACAATTGGGCTAGTGATGATTAGGATTTGCAGCCAGCCAGACTTACTGTCTTTGATGCTGGTGATTGGGCTACCATTGGGCATGCACAGTGGCGTAGTGTGGGTTGTCAGCACCCGGGGCAAGGCAAGTAATTTGCACCCCCTAACCCGTGGATTTTAGCAGGGGGCAGAGAGCTGCGAGTGCGAGCGCCCCCCCCAGATGTTGCGCCCGGTGCGGCCGGCCCCCCCTGCACCCCCCACGCTACGCCACTGGGCATGCATTTGCACTAAGGTCACACGAAGATGTTAGTTAAGTGCTAACTGATAGTTACAAGGGTCATATGACTTCTGTTTCTTATTTCAGCAGAAATTGCAAATGATATTGAAAGTTAATATAAGGCTTGAGTAATAAAAAATGAGTAATAAAAAATAAAAAATGCGTCTTATGTGTATCAGCATGGATAGCTCAGTGATTTAAATTATTTTTGTTCTTCTGTAAATCTTAGGTGGTTACTCTGGGTATGTTGATACTCACCTCTTTCTGAGTGACTCCATTTTTGGAAAAATCACATTGGCACGGGGCACTATTAGTGAGGGGGGGGTACATTGTCAAATCCGTTTTAACTTTGACTTGTGATGTCATCACATTTACTAATGCCCACCCTGAAGACCTGTGAATTCAGCATGTAACAGCAATCATATTGAACATATAATTTAAAAGGCACAGATGCCAAGATGTCCAAATTACCAAAATCATATGCCTATTTTGTGTATGCAGACTCTCAACTACCTCCAGGCAAAGTCCATTTAATGGACAGTTGTGTGAGTGTAGGTTGGTGGAAACAAGCGAGAGACATAGATTACAAGTTCTGTTTGAAATATGAATCCTGGGAAACTGCTTATCCTCACTAAGGCAAATTCCCAGTCTGTGTAATGAGAATATTTACTTTGTGCCTAGGGGTATCACAGGATTTAATTGACTAATGCTTGCTTGCAAAGGTCACAGTAAGTGCTGAATCTGTGAAAGAAGTAGGAATACAACTAAAAAATATGAAGCGCTTAGGGACACAAGGCTTCGGGAAGATGCAGAAGTAACCAAATGTAAGTGGCATTCATTCTGAACACTGAATTGTACTCACTAGTACGCCACATTCAGCTATGTTTGTTGCATGAACTTGCACTTTGTTCAGGTGTTAAAACCTATAAAAAGTTGCCCATGTGTCTATCTGGATGTCCCCCCGCCTTGCTTTTAGCATTTCATGGCACATGTAACAAGCACATTTCACAAGTGCACTCGATTTTCACCTAGTGTGTCTTCTGCTTTAACTTCTTGGAAAACCGATCAAAAGGATGTGCCCATGTCCATACACATATGCCTCTTCAACAACAGATATTTCTTACTTCTGTCATATGAAAGCTAATGCAATGATTTTCTATTATTTTTCTGTTAAGAGGATGAACAATAGCATTTGATGAACTGCCACATCCCTGACCTTCCCCTGCTGTTAATTCTGATCATGTTCACCCACATCGCAACTAGTTTGGCCCTGTGCTTCTGCTGCAGCCCAGGCTTGGCCAGAGAGGCTCTGGGATTGCATAGGTCCTTTGCTCAGAATCTTGGAGTTCTGGATTTTGATTTATTTTTTTGTGCACTGTCTTCTAGTGTTCAGCACTATATGAAGTTTTGAATGGATCCTCTAAAGCACACCCAAAATGTAGGTGTGTTTTTATTTTTTTACATTGTAGTCGTCGTCTTCGGAGACAATAGAAGAGTGTGCTTTTTGGGCGGTGAAATCAAACAGTTGCAGAGTCTGCTGTAGCTGAGTAGATTGATATGGGAGAGATGTCTTCTGTTGCTGCTGGGGCAGATGAAGGTGTCCAGTTGTGCTGCCACAGATACACCATGCTGTTTCTTCTTTCTGCGCTCATCCCAATGGTCATTCTCGGCCACTGCTGTGGGAGAGCACATCTTTGTATGAGACTCTGTCCTGCCATGTGATGCCCAAAATCTTCCTGACGCACTGCATGTGGAAGGCGTTGCTCCTGGCTGTAATTTGCCCATGACTCACTTCCATGAAGCAGCATGCTCAACACACAAGCTTGGCAGACCTTAATCTTGGTATTGGTTGTTAGTATCACATTCTCCCATACCCTTTTGGATCCACGAGCCATTGCCAAAGCTGCCTTGCCCATACGTTTGTCCAGTTCAGCACTGACGGAGAGATTGCTGGTTATGGTGTAACCCAGGTAATAAAACAAATATGGAATACAATGTTAGCTTGACTCTAGAATAAAGGAAGTTATGAGGTGAGGACAAAGTTATTCACATCACTACCACCATCTTAGGCAGATGATACTAGTAAGGGGTAAATCACAAAAAAGGCATGCCCTCAACAACAGAGAAGCATAAACAAAGTAGGTTTATGCTGTAGATGAGAAAAGAAAAATAGGATGTGGGGAAAATGTAAGCTGGGGCCACGGATTCAAACCGTCCCCCCGCTTGCATGCAGCAGTGGGCTGAAAAGGGTTCTACAACACTAAATTAATATGTTGATCATACAAATGGTGTGAATTGTTACATAGAGCTGAACCTGTATACTGTTAGATTGTATTTTAAGTAGTTGTCATTAGATTTTAAATGTATTTTCGTACGATGAAAACACAGCAATGAATCAATCCATTTATAGTTTAAGAATGTAAATGTAAATATATTTATGCTCCTCTGATTTTAGGGTGCTTTTCTGCTTCTTCTTGTACTCAGGGTCACCAGAAACCCTCTTTTGTTGCATCTGAAGAGAAGAATCAGAGCAGTTATCCATCCCATGTGAGTTCTGGGTCACAGATACTACCTAAGCAGTTGGGGATAAACCCATAGAGAATTGACAAACATGAATAGTTGCATTTTTAATTTTAAAAAAGAAAAGAAAAACAGCAGTTGCGTAGCTTTAAGTGTCCTATAAGTAAGCCTCTATAGATGCAGGGGTTTATACTGCAATTATGTAGAAGTAAGACTACAAATAACACAGGAAATATAGAGTTGCTAGCAGCAACTATCATTATTTTAAATTTTGCACCAGTTTTCTGTGTTAGTTGCCTTTTATTTGCCTCCTCATGAATTCTGATATGTCACGTTTATATAATAATTTTCTTGTAATGTACAGGCACAGCATCATCAACTTGACAAATTAGCAATTCCGTTTTCTGACTATGTTTTAATAGCATTAAGATATTTAATAGTGAAGCACTGCATTGCTGTTAGTGCATCATTTCAGTGGCTGAAATTATTTGTTCCTTGGCAACGTGACACAGTAAACAAGTTGAACTAAGCTTCAGTAACGTACACCCTACCATGCCTTATTGCTTAAGTAATATACAAAAGCTGTCTAGCCAGTGAACACAACAGCAGGTTAAAAAAAATAACATTCAACTCACATATTTCAGATAATAACACAGTATTTTATTATAATTTCAGGTGCAAGAGCCTGCCAACATTTCAGCCATCTGGCCTTTCTGAGGGCACTATACAAGTAAAATATGTGAATGAAAGATGTGACCTGAATACATTCACTTTTTTATTTGCTGTACTCAGCTTTCGCTAAGCTAAAGGCTCTTTACTAGAGGGTATCACACACACACACACACACACAGTGACTTTTATTTAGTTAAACTACAGCTTTCTAAATATGGGTGTATACCAATGTAGAATCTATTTTAAGATTATTTTAGTTGCAAAATTTTAATCCATAAACATAGCCTCACACTGTAGGAATGGGATCTCTCTCTATCCATCCTTTTCTATCTCTAATCAAAATTAATTTAGATCAGTAGCTTTCAACCAGTGTACCGTGGCACCCTGGGGTGCTTTGAATGATGGTCAGGGGTGTGGCAGGCAACACTGGCCTCTGTCCCTCTTTCCTTCCCTCCCTCCTCTGATGCCCTTTCCTGTCTCTGCTGCTGCTGCCGCCACAGCTGCCTCCAAAGGTAAGATGCTGGCCTCACTTTCACCTTTGGCCAGTCTAACAGACTAAGGCTGGGGGCATCATTGAAAGTTTCTATTTTTAGATCATTGAAAGTTTCCATGTTGTATCTATTCTTTTTAAGTGCAACAGCTGCAAATGCCTTCTAGAGAATCTTCTCGTTTGTTTATTCCCTCTCTGATATATATAAATTTAGCCAATTCTATTGTCTCTAAAATTTCCCTTAAGTTGCGTGTGTAGGTCCCCAGGCCACCCCACAAAATAATTTCACACATCACATGTAATTTTAGTTTTGGTTTTTGGGCACTATTTTGGCCACAACTTTATTAAAATACAAAATCTGTGAGTGGTTGTTTAGACATTGGTTATGACTATCTGTCCCCCCGCCTGGGACAGAACTGACATTCCGAGCTCCGATCAGAAGCCAGTTGAAGGGAAAGTCAATGTTGGGAATCAGGTGAGCTGAGCATCAGTCCCATGCCACTCACCCAACCAGCTCCCCAAGGCTTGCCAGCCCTGGTCCCATTTCAGGGATTAGACGAAATCATGGCAAGCCCCAGGATTCCTTTAACGGAATTCCCTTCAGCACAATAGGAGGAGCAGGCCCAGCCTATCCTGACCCCTCCACCACCAGCTTTTTATAACCAATGCCTAACCGCAACCTTACAAGTTGTGACGAATTGCTAAGTAGTAGGCAAAAACCAAATGGCACCAGCCAATCAGCCAAATGGCAAAATTCCTACTAGGCCCCTGCACCAAGGCAGACGACCCCATGACAGGCAAAGCAAGGTCAACCGGAAAACAGGGCAGGCGGGCGGGTGATCCGATGCACTCTGCAAAAGAGAAAGGAAAACCAGAGAACCCCAATATTTAAAGGCTATGATCCCACCCACCAATTTGCTACATGCAATTTGCCCCAGCAACCCGGTCATCCAATCAATGCACCAGGCAATAGCCATTAACCTGCCTGGCAACACAGAGCTGGCCTGGTGGCCCACACCGCAACACACACTCTCATTTAATTGGAGAATGCGCTTTAACAAACCATTCCTTTAGGAAGGCACAGAGCACTATGCCCTTTCTGCCACCAATACACAGGAAGCTATCTTATACCAAGTGACTAGTCCTCAAACAACAATTTGAGCATAATTCAGATGTAACGTTAAGCAAAAACATGGCTGGGTTTTTTTGGCAGGGGATAAGCAAAGTTCTTGTCATTTCAGCAGAATGTACCAACACTGCATGTTCACATTTAAACCATAGTTTAATTTAACTATGGTTTAAATAGTGAACTGAAGGCTACAGAATCTTCTTCCACAAAAGGAATCTATACTCAGCTTTTCCATTGTTTTAAAAGTCCTAACAAAATAGCATTCAAGTAAAGCATGAATGATATAGTATGGACTTTGCCTGGTGCCTAATGAAGTCACAGTGATCTTTAGTAAAACAGTTCCATAGTTTCAGAACCACCATAGAAAAGACTGTGTTTAATCACTGTTACTCTTTGTTTCCCAGATGTACAATATAGGGTAATGAGACAAATAAATGCAATTATTAACATAGATGTGTTCCTATGTTCCTATACACCCATAAAGGGAAATTGTAATATACACAAACACCACTGATTAACTTAGAACTGGGGAATTATGGAGTAAAACACCCAATATCTAGTTTATATTTGCACACTAAATTTAACTTTTGGGGAACTGTTTTCATATAAGAGCTGAACAAAACCCCATCTTGATGTGAACTGCATGACCAAAAGGACCTAAACCCGTTCCCCTTCTCCCCCCCCCCCCCCCCCGCCCCAGAACATTTTTACATTCCGGCAACCAGCAGTGAAACCTGAACCACTCATGCACTTCACAATACAACAACTATCTATACCTTTCTTATATGCATCAGATACTATTTTAAAGGGGGGGGGGGAGAAGAGAAGGATATACTATATAACAGCCAGGATCTGGTGGTGGGGTGCAGTGAGCTGGGCATGCATAGAAGACCTTGAACTTATGTACTTTTACAGGATTTTTATCTTCCTGTAGCTGCATAATATCACCCAGCTGGAACCGACCTTTGTCCATTCTTAGAATTATTTATGTCAAAATCAAACGTGGGACAATGACTTTCGTTTAATGCATTTCCATAACAAAGCAATGCTTAAAAATAACTGCTGGGGAATTTCAAATCCTGTTCTGTCCACAGAATAGTGGCTTGAATTTAAAGGCATGCTGATAGCTAGGAAAAGAATGAGCACTTTTGTATTTTGCTCTTGTAATGAATATGGAGTATCGTACATTTTAAAGCAATCTGTAACCCTGCAGATATTGTACTGTGCCATTAATAGCTTTGATTACAGCCACTCCATTAGTCCAGCTGAAGTAGAATGAGTGGATGAGAGCCAATAGGCCTCACAGCAAGGATTTACAGGGCCACTGATTGCCTAAATATTTGATCTTTGTCTTCATCGTACATCAAATACAGTATTTACTTGATAGCTAAGTGGTCACCCCTCTGTTATAAAGAGTTCATTATCTCTGCAAGTCATTTTGGGAGTTGTAGTTCTTGGAACAAATTGTTTTCTTCTACATGAAATAAAAGCTGGTTATTGACTCGATTAGCGGTAATAGAAAATAGAAATGATTTTCATTAGTAATACAGATAATGTTTGCACTAATCTCACAGAAAACCAGACCACCATGAAATGCTAATGGGTTGGCGTTGGGAGTATATCTCACAGATAACTGATTTTTCTCCTACTAAAAATAAATGAGTTTACATGAAATAATAGGCAGAACTTACAATAATAGCAGAAGGACTTATTGTGTACTTTTGACCTCCTCAGAAATGCCAAATAATGGCATCAAGAAAGATAACACTGATTATGGGGTAACTATAGGCATACACTTGGGACTGATCCATGACTCAGATTAAGCAGAATTCCCACAGGGGGACTGACAGTTCACTTCCTTAGGGGAGCAGCCACATCTTCCACATTTAAAAGAAGCCTCCCCATTCTGGACATTTGCAGGGCCTCCACGAACACATTTGCCAAACACTGTAAGATAGATTCATGGGCCTCACTCAACACAGTCTTTGGGAGAAAAGTATTTCAGCAGGTAGTCAGTCTATAGCCCTACTCCTCTTCCACCCATAGATACTACAACTCTCTTACACCCCATACCAGGACTGCCCTCCAGGAACCTCTGGGGGGAAACGGAAATTCTTACCATGAATTTCTATTCCTGTGGCTCCTGGAGGGCAGGGGCCACTTCTCATCAGAGGCCAGGTCATGGAACATAACAGTAACAACAGGGCCATAAGACACCAGGGTAGGCTGTTTTTATCCTGCATCTGTTTCTCATGTCTGTCATGCTCCAGAGCACCACAGACAGAGACAATAAGTAGCAACAACACCAAGTAGGCACCTTGAAACAGCACCAAGGAACTCTATGGGGAGTCTGCAATGGGGTTGAGGGGTCTGTCTTGCTCTGACAGCCAGTCTGGAGAGGGTAGGATTGCCCCTCACCTAGGAGGGTTCAAATTGGACCCTATGAACCTGCAAGAGAGGAGATATGTTTTTCAAACATTAAGTCTTGTTTGTGATGTCCTGTGTCCTGTGGAGGTTTCATGGAAGAAGGTGGTCAGGCTCCATTGAGAAGTAGAGGGAGCTTGGAAAATTAGATCTAGGGGACCATGAGATGTTGGATCCTGGTGAGTGTTCCAGCTTGCCCTTCAGGGGTGGCAGTCAACAGAAAATATGATGCCAAACCAGCACTCACCCAACATCCATCTCCTACGACATGGAGATGTCAGCAGGCACAAACCTAACCTAGCCACTGCCAGCTCACTAGAAGGAGTGCACGCTTGCCTGCCCTGTCTTAGAACTCTAGCTGCCAGCCACACTTAATGTTGTGGCCACCCCACCCTTTGAAAGGAAGGTGCAGGGGACCTGTTGCTTGTTGGTGCCTTTGATCTCTCATATCAC
Source organism: Podarcis muralis (assembly GCF_964188315.1). Taxonomy (NCBI): domain Eukaryota; kingdom Metazoa; phylum Chordata; class Lepidosauria; order Squamata; family Lacertidae; genus Podarcis; species Podarcis muralis. Next base: position 43,669,159 of record NC_135658.1, read on the forward strand.
AGCTGATCCTTGCAACCTGTGACTTGCCTTGTGTACCACTCTAATCTGAAAACAAAAGCCTTTGGCAAAACCAAAGTTGCAAGTTCCAGTTCTTCATCAGACATGGAGACCTTTGACAATAGTGTTCCTTCTTGTTGGGTGAAGCGTTGCAGATTAGAGCTAGAAACGTAGTTCGGAATCATTTCTGAACTGAGTTATTGCAAGAATATATGTACACTGCAGTTGCTCGTACATTGTTTAGATATGCAATATATGTAAATCTGTATTAATGCTATCTGGCTAGTAATCATATCAGTTTCATTCATTCATCCCATTCATCCCATTCATTCATTCATTCATTCATTCATTCTTATCCCATGCTTCAGCCAGAAAGGCACCAGAGTGGGCAATCAGATCACTAAAAAGAGGAGGTGATGGACTCTCCTTCCTTGGAGGTTTTTAAGCAGAGGTTGGATGGCCATCTGTCTTGGATGCTTTAGTTGTGGTTCCTGCATTGCAGGGGGTTGGACAAGATGGCCTTTGGGGACCCTTCCAAGTCTATGATTCTCTGAAAAGAAAAAGACAACCTCAAAGCACATATAGCTGTTGTTTTCTGATAAACTGTTCTCATTTAACATTATTGTGACAACATTTGATGGTTGGAATAAGACCGTCAATTAAAATTTAGCAAAGAATTTTAGGGCTTATTTGAATGCTCTTTCAGATACATCCAATTTGTAATTCGTTTGTGAAAACTCAATGCTAATTTAAAGGAACATGCTATAAAAATACCAGTTGCTAAAGAAAAATTAAATATGAACTTGGCAGTAGCTGTAATTTCTTACAACGTGTGGCATTTTAAACTGCTTTTAACTTGGACTGCATATAATTTGGAATGGTAATAAAAGTCATAGGTGGTGTCAAAAGCCGTATTTTCAAATTGCTCTTTTACAACAACAACAAAGAGAGAGAGGGATACTCTCCTTTTGGCTAAGCTTTTAATGAGCTCTTGAGTAGTAATTAAAGCCTGAAGTGGTGTTTTTTTTCTTCATGCCTTGGGAATAAGTACATATTTTTGTCTATTTATAATTTTTAAAAGATCAGTTCAAATTAAGGGAAGAGGGGCTTTCCCAAACACTGACATTTATTTTGGCTACAAATATTTTTTTAAAACCCTGAAGATTTTTAAAACAAAAATGTAAATCAGTCTTGTTTTCTGTTACAACGACGCAGCTGTGGAATTCACTTCCACTGGAGACTTGCCAAACTCTGAACCAGAGCATTTTCCAAAAGTATAGAAAGACCTTCTATTTGCTTTGTATACTTAATATCGAAGGTTAACTGGGAAGAGTAATTTCAATATGACTTGGTATTATATGTTTTGACATATATTGCTGCTATTTTAGTATTGTTTATTTGATGTTAAACTACCCCTTCAATGAATTGGACAGCTAGAAATTAAGATTTCATTAGTGTTCAGTTTTCATTTCTAGGTTCATATACCAAGAAATACTAAAAAATGAAATAACATTTTGTTTAGTGGAAAGTGAGAATTTGGACCAAACTAAGCATGATTACAGTTATGCATGAAAGCATCTCCAACTTTTAAAAAAATTATCCAAATGCTACCAGGTGCTCAGTGGGGTGTGCCTGTGTGATTATGTTTCCCTTGCTTGGATTTCCTACTGTTTGAACTGTTAGGAAAATCATATTTGAACATGTTATGTTTTAAGTAATGGGGATAAACAGAATTTTTAGGAGGGCAATTTTCACCAGGAAAATGAGGGAAATGGAACTAACTGCAGAGGCTAAAAGAGCTGCTGTATGCAAAATAAATTAGAAAGGCAGATTCATTATTACATCTCTGTATTCTAGTTTGACTTTGAGACATTCAGACAGCTTCAACAGATAAGGGCAATAAAGTTTCAAAAATATTTATGCTTCCATATCCTGTAGAGGTGAGTTCCATAGAGCAATTGTGCAATTTTATTATTATTATTTAACTATTACATTGCGCACAACCCTAGAGTCTGTCAAGACTGGCCCGTTCGGGCAGGGGTACCTTTACCTTTTTTATTACATTTGCATCCAACTCTTCACTGAAGGAATTCTGAGAAGCATTTAGCCTCACAATTGTATATCGGAGACTGGGAAATTAATTCCCCAGTAACCACCAATCAGGTATTTTGAAGCTGAACAGAGGTTTGAATGTCAGTTTCCCACACTCAAATTTGGCAGTCTAAAGTACCCCACACAAATACATCTCATTGCTGAACAGACAAGTCTTAGTGAATTGATCTTTAAAGAGACATATCATAGCTTTGCACTGTTTTTTAAAAGATGGTATTATGCAAATACATATTGTATTGAAGAGTTAGAAATACTGCATTTTGATTTTTTTCCCCTCTGCAATGACCATTCCGTTTTAGCATCAGTGAGAAAAAGGCCTGCATAACGGTGGTGGTGTGATTGTTCCTGTGCTACATTTCCCATGCGTTCATTCACACAGAAAAATAAAGTGTTTGTAAATTGGCCCTATAAATAGAGAAGAATTACAATGTGCAGTTTTAATGTGTAGTATTAGAGACTCTCCCATTGGTTGCTGTACTCATGTACTGCTTCTGGGCTTCCCATAAGCATTCATTTGGCCTCTGTGAAAACAGGATGCTAGGATAGATGTACCTTTGATCTGATCCAATATGGATGTTCTTATGAACATACAGAGGGCCACAGGTTCCCCATTTCTGGGAGAGAATTTCTCTTCTCCTGGTCTCTTTCCCTCTGCCCCATATATTATGGTGCTCCTCTAAGATAACCACCAGTGCTTCTTTTCTCAAATTCTAGATGTTAGGGCTCTAGCCTTTCAGGGAAAATATTTCTACCAAACTGCAAGCCATTATATCTAAACTCAGCTTATGAGGTTATGTCTGACTAAAGCCTACCATGATCAAATGTGAAGGACCATAAAACACAGCGGCAATAATGACTAACTCCTGGGAAGATGGAAATGCTTTCCACATCTCCTTTCTGAAGAGAACAACACAGACCTCAAGAGTAAGCTTATTATAGCAGAAAATTCTATATTGGATACCACTGGGAGCACTTAAAGTTGTGAAGTCATGGAAGAGTTACAAACAAGCTATGAAACTGAAACTAAATAGCCTCCTGACAGGAGATACTGTATGTAGACCCCTGCCTCAAAAATCTCAGTTACAAATGGTAACTACAGTGGTATCTCTGGTTATGAACACTTCTGGTTATGCATGCTTTGGATTACGAACTCCGCTAACCCGGAAGTAGTTGCTCCTGGCTGCGAACTTTGCCCTGGGATGTGAGCGGGAGGCGCACGCACAGTGGGAGGCGCCATTAGCGAAAGCGTGCCTCAGGATAAGAACAGTTTCAACTTAAGAATGGACCTCCGGAATGAATTAAGTTCATAACCAGAGGTACCACTGTATTTATGCAATGGAAACACCTTATAGGCTCTCCTGTTCTGCCCAAAGGACTAGCATTGTAACAACAGCAACAACACTAAGCCCCAATATCCTCCCTGATACTCACACACAAAAGGTAAGTGTTCAGATTGCACATTTCTTATGCGCAGCACCGCCAGAGACATGGATATTTTCATTAAACTCCTGCCACATCACAACACATGAGTGGATGTGCACATCACACAAAGCTGCTGCCCAAATGTTTAACAGGATTAAGATAAGACATGTTTTATACAGAAGATGCTCTGTGGGAAACATGCTGACAGAAGAAAACATTCACCCTTGCAACACAGAATAGGTTTATGGAATTCTCTTCCACAAGGTGAGGAAGCTGAAAAATTCACTGAGGACTGGTCTACCAACTGCTATTAGTCATGGCGAATGGAACCTGCAGCAAAACATTGTAGTGTAGGACGCTCCTGTTCACTGTTCAAGTTAGTCCATCATGCTCGCCTTCCGCCTGCCCCATTCAAACAGAAAACAGATAATTGGCATAATATGCTCACTGAGCATGCTCAGGCCACATTTGGCTGCACCTGCTCCCTTTCTAGTTCTGTTCATCCTAAACATTTTTTGTTGCTCTGCAAACCTTGTAGTCTTACAAGACTGATGGTATCTCCCACTTATGAATAGGTGGTGCTGTTGTTGCTACATAAAGAATGGCACCAACTCCTGAACATCAGAAATAGAGGGAACAAATGGGCCAGTGCAACAAAATGTTACAGTGTGATGTGCTTTTGAGTGTACCAGTCATTCCATTCCTCCTTCCCCTAGTTTTGCTTCTTTGTCCAACAGCCAGCATTCCATGTTTACCAAGTATGTTCTGTCCTCACTAACATGCTTTTGGGGAAGTACATGTCCAACCTGCATTAAAATCTTTTATTTTTGTCCCATTTACTAAGAATGCTCGTCTGCCATTGGTGTATCTTAATCTACAAAACAAAGAGATGAAAACATTACCACTGTATTTAGTATTCATACACAAGATGTAAAACACTAGCCGTTTCTCTTTGAAACAGCACTTTTAAAAATCCTAATTCAAACATGAGAACTCTATTTTAATCTTGTGCAGGATTTGATTACCATGAATATGGGAAAGAGAAAACATTTTAGAAGGCTGTAGAAAGACCTAAAAAAAAAAAAATCATTCAATTCAAAGTTTTGAAGTTATAAGCCGAAACACAGAGAGAAGGGGGGCGGGGTTGAGACTTATCACCCAATCCTAAGTATGTTTACTTTGGAGTAGCTCACACTGGGGTCAACACTATTTAATTCCTTGTAATTCTGTTTAGGATTGTATCTTTAACCATAGACTTATTATTCAGTTAAACTATGTTGACAAGAAGGTTTGCCTTTGGAAATCGAGCAATTATTGCACATTTTATCAAGAACAGGTGGATTACATTCACAGGTGCTAAAGTTATTTGTCAATCTGAATTCCAGTGAGCATTTATTAGTAACCACATGAGGATCACTACCAGCCTCCCTTTATTGTTCAGCAACCATCAACTAAAAATTATAAATATAGATCAAAATATCAAAATCAACACAGGAAGGGCATCATGGAACACCATACAGAGGTTCCAATAATATATACCACATAAAATGAATATAAACATGTAGTTTGATTCATATATGAACATTTTGTGTGTGTGTGTGTGTGTGTGTGTGTGTGAGAGAGAGAGAGAGAGAGAAAGAAAGAATCTTAAATAAACAAACCACCTAGTAAGTCTGCTTCGAAACTTTAGAGAACAATCCTACTGCAGCTGGGATGGCATCCCAGAGCAACAGGATACGTAGGATTGTTCTCCAACCAAGTTCCAATGTTGGAGATCATCAGGTGTCAATTTGAGTGGCCCAACCAACACCGGAGCGTCAACAGCTGTGGGGTTGGAAAGGGAGAGTTTCAAGGGACGACCAGAAAATGGTTTGGATACAAAGCCCATCCTGGTGTCCCAGCATACCCCCTAAACCAGAAAGAGATTTAAATTCACCCGTATTCTTTTTCCACATAGTTTTAAATTTAAATCTTCAAAACACAAAGGTATTTTTCTCTTGAAAAAACATTGGCATTCAAGAGGAGGTAAGGATTAAATATACTTTTTATCTCTGTAGAGTTGATGCTGTTGCTATTCTTTCCTAGTTAGAAATAATAATACCCACTTTACAGGGTGATGATTGGGTTAGGATTAAAAGAATGCTAAATAATAATAATAGTATCAGAAATGCAGGGGACAGAGAAGCCCTTAACAACATGGATGAGAAAGAGGGGAATCAGAGGGAAATTTACTTGGAGTGACAGGAGCAAACTGGAACTCAGATACTCTAGGCTAACCAGCATCTTCCAAAAAATAGGAGAAAATTAGGGGGAGTAGTAGCAGTGGTCAAATATGGAAGGAGGGAATTGGAAGATGATAGGTCATGAAGTAGAAAAGTTAACAGTCTAGAAAATAAACAAATTGAGGAAGTTGAAAGCTTTTATCACTTGGGCATGAAAGCCTACTTTCCCCCATATATGCAAAGCCATAAGTCTTCCATCTTCTGTCATTCTGAAATTGCTTCTGAATAGAGAACAAAAGCCTTCAGGCCTCCATGTTTTCCATTTTCTTTCCATAGAATATATTACCTGTTATTCAAAAGCCCCACATTCTTTTACTAGAGAAGAAACATTCTTCAGTGTAGCTGCATGAACTCATGCAAATCTGCTACAACTTCAGTCTTGGCAAGAAAAAATACAAAATTTATAAATGATGGTGATGATGATGATGATGATGATGATAATAATAATAATAATTTTTATTTATATCCCACCCTCCCCAGCTGAAGCCGGGCTCAGGGCGGCTAACAACAATCAAATAATCAAACAGTCAAATAATCACACATTCTAAAAATTACCGTAATTTTCGCTCCAAAACACGCACTTTTTTGCTCCTAGAAAGTAAGGGAAAATGCCTGTGCGTGTTAAGGAGCGAATGCACTCGACTGGATCCATGGCTGCCGTCAGTCAAGCAAAGCAAGCTTTGCTTGCTTTACAGCCAGGAGGAGGGGGAGGAGCCGAGGAGGGAGGGAGGGAAGGAGAGCCATGGCAGCAAAGCGGGCAGCAGCCGCTTACACGCGAGGAGGAACAGACGGGAGCCATAGGGAGCCGGAAAAGCGCCGCGTAGCCAGCAACAGCTGCTGCAGCCTCAGCTAGCAACGCTCTCTAAACGGAGCAATGAGGCTGCAGAGGGACGGCAGGGCACAGGAGGGCTCTGAGCCACGAGCACAGTGAAAACCAGTAAAAAAGTTTTTAAAAAGGCTGCTGGGGACAGGAGGGCACGGGATGAGGGAGAGAGGGAAATTACGATTCTCCCAGCGTCTCAGCTGATCCGCTGAGCAGGACTTGGGTTGCAGGGGATTCGCCATTAGCTGCGTAAAGCAGCAAAGAGGGAGAGAAGGAGCAAAGTGGGAGAGGAAAGGAGCTGCTTACACTGCTGTAAGTGGCTGCTGTCTGGTTGGCTCCTTTAAAGCAACAGTGCTCTTTCCCTCCCCCCTCCCCTCTCAGCTCGCCGAAAAGCTCCTTTTCCACACACCCCACTCGAGCTCCTTCTCCCCTTAAATCCCTCTCCTGCATCATTAGCCACATCCTTCTCTACACACCCCACGCGTGTTCCTTCTCCCATTTAACCGCTTGCCTGCATCATTAGCCACATCCTTCTCTACACACCCCACGCATGCTCCTTGTCCCTTGAATGCTTTTCCTTCCCTCCCTACTTAAAACGTGGTTACAAAGCACGGATCCACATGGATCCTCAGGATTTTTGCACTGGGTCACCCCAGGTTCACCATCAGATCACATAAAATGTCCATGGCTACAGCCTGCACCAAAAAAATCACGCACCCACTGTTTCATGGGGCTGCAATGGCGCAAAAACGTGGTTACAAAGCATGGATCCACATGGATCCACAGGATTTTTGCATTGGGCTACCCCAAACTCACCGTCAGATCACGTTTGTGGCCACAGCATGAACCACAAAAATCATACATCCACTGTTTTGTTTAGAATATTTTTTTCTTGCTTTCCTCCTCTAAAAACTACGTGCGTGTTATGGTCAGGTGCGTGTTATAGAGCGAAAAATACGGTAATTAAAATCAAATTGATGGCAACCGATTAGGCAAAATTCTGTGCAGGTTGCCAGAGGAGGGAGTCAGGCTGTGCCCTGACCAAAGGCCTGGTGGAACAACTCTGTCTTGCAGGCCCTGCGGAAAGATGTCAGGTCCCGCAGGGCCCTAGTCTCTTGTGACAGAGCATTCCACCAAATTGGAGCCGCAGCCGAGAAGGCCCTGGCTCTAATTGAGGCCAGCCTAACCTCTCTGAGGCCTGGGACCTTGAGGATGTTATTATTTGCAGACCGTAGGTTTCTCTGTGGGGCATACCAGGAGAGGCGGTCCCGTAGGTACGAGGGTCCTAGGCCGTATAGGGCTTTAAAGGTTAAAACCAGCACCTTAAACCTGATCCTGTACTCCACCGGGAGCCAGTGCAGCTGGTATAGTACCGGTAAGCTTGTTGATGAATTCTTGGTTGCTGTCATTGGTATTACAGGCAGCTTTGTCAACAACCATGCCTCAGCAGAGAAGACTCATCACTGCCCAACAAGATAAAGACCAAGATCTTCAGCTACCTCCCACCACTCAAATTTTACCGACACATTATTTCTCCCTTTTAATAGTTACTTATTTCATAGATCACGGGAGGTCTGTGGACATAGTATGTCTTGATTTCAGCAAGCATTCAACAAGTCTTTCCTTGGATTCGTGGCAAAATGTGAGGTAGACATAAGGCTTCAAAGCCAACTCCTCCCCACATGCTGGGCTATGTGGTGTTTGGATTGCTTCTGTCAGCTCTCCTTGTCTATTACCAGCTGTCACCACAGCTGACACTTGCATCACTGGCACAGAGCTTCCCTTCTGTCTGTGAAACACACAGGTGAGTGTAAGGCCCACCAGGTAACAGTGGTGGAGCTGAGCTGGTCCAGGAACTATCCATCCAGCTCAGTCAGTTAGAGGATCTTCTATATCCCAAACTATTCTAATAGCTGGCACTGGTTGTCATAGGGACTGATCTGGACTTGATTGTTGCATCAGCCTTAAGTTGGTGCAGGGATGTGTCCCAGTCTGTGTCTCCCACTTCCCACTGCCAGGCTCTGGATATGGTGGTAGCTCTGCCACACTACAGAACCTAAGTGGTGACAGCACCAGATTTGGATAGTGGTACAATATGGTTAATTCGATCCAGGTGTGATTGAACCACCATACCCAATAAATACTCATTAATGGCTCTCATTAATTTGTTAGACTGGAGGAAGGTTTCAAGTGGATTGCCATGGGGCCAACATTTTTATAAATAATTTGAATGAGGGTAAAGAGGGGGCGCTCCTCAAATTCAGAGATTACCCAGATCCAGATAGCAAGACGATATAGCTTGGCTGTATTCTATCCTGATTAGGCAACATCTGGAGTACTGTGTCCAGTTCTGAGTGCCACATTGACAAACTGAAGCAGGTCCAAAAAAGGAAGACTAGAATGGTGAGGGGTTTGGAGGAAAGCTTGAAAGTGCTGGGCATGTGTAGTCTGGAGACATGGCAGCTGTCTGCAAATTCTTACAGTCTAGTGTGCAGAAGATCGAGCACTTGTTCTCTTGTTACTCCAGAGGGCAGGACTAAAACTAGTTGATAGAATTTCAGCTATCAGATATCAGCTAAATATTAAGAGAAACATCCTGATGGCAAGAGTTGTGGAACAGTGAAACTGACTTAGGCTCTCCTTTACTAAACATATTTAAGCGGAGACTGGATAGCCATCTGTAAGAAGCAAAGCAGTTGAATCCTGCATTGCAGATGACCCCCAATATCCTTTCAATTTCTATTATCCTGTCATAAAAATGTTTATTTACAATGATTCAAAATTTGTTCTTTGTACTTACAATTTCAATTTCAGCTGTAAAACTGCTATAGGCTTTTGGATGATCTTTGCATCAGTAATTCCTTGTGGATGTATCTGTACTACATCCACAAATATTTCACTTAGCATTTACAAAATTTGTATTATGATGGTCTCAGAGTTTGGCCTTGTGATGCAATAAACAACCTTCTGCTATCTGTTGTATAGAAAGTTTGTGGACAAATTAGCATGCTTAAGACTGCAACATTTAGCTAAAATTATTTTTAAAAACCCACTCAATAGTATAGTCACAGCCTGTTTTGAAATACTGAGTACCCTTAATTTTACTTCACATCTGCAGACCTGTGCATTGCAGCATTTGGCCTTGGGCTGGAGAGAGATTACTAGCAAGTCTGACATACTTAAAGGCTGTCAAAGCTGAATTAAAGGAATACCTAAATAAGAACAAAGAAAACAAATAATGTATACAGAGATTATGAAACTAAACATACTGCTTGTACTGCAGCAAGCCACACATTTAAAATACAGCCTGAAGCATAAACAAGAGATATATTACCATATGTTTTAAGGTAATCAAAGGTTAGTGCCAAAGCATTTAAGGATGCTGTAAACTGTGAAAAGGGAAATGATAATCTTCCAAATGTTTAGAACAAAAATGCCACTTTTTTGAGTCATTTTAAAAGGAAAAAAACCCCAAAGTTTAAGGTGAGGAAGGAGACTGCAGCCTGAAGAATACACATCTAATTTTTTTTGAAAATAAAATATAACTCTTTTACGTTCTAGTTACAAATATGAGGTGCAGACGAATATGGCTGGAACCCTCAGTAACAGGCCATTGCTTATGTTTAATATACGGAAAGGAACACATTCACTAGGCCCCTTTCTCATAGAGATGAAATGAAAGGCGCTGCGGCTTTTTCCTGAAGAGAAGCCAGAATGTATTTAGCTTGTAGTTGTTAAATGAGGCAGAGAAACTTTCATGGGCATTGCAAATCAGTCTCACCTTGTGTCTTGCTATGGAGGTGGCCTTGAAGTTGGATGTGCTATCAAAGCTGAGAATGTGTTTATATTATGCAATAAAATGGACAATTTGGCATTTACAAGACACAGTAAAAGGAATGACATAGATGCTGTGTACAGGTCTTGCCTAGGCTTTGTGAACTGAGGAACAATTGCCTATTCAGCTATGGAATCAGTGGATGGACTTGGGGTAGATATTATCTTTCTTGCTTTCCTATGTACACAGTCAAACCTAGAAGCCGCTTAGTACCAATGCTATACCTCACATCTAGCAAAAGCTCCAGATCAAGGTGTGTCCCCAAACTATGGATGGACATAATATTTCAAGGCAAGTGCAGCCCATGCAAGACAGGCTGAACACCCCAACTTGAATCAGGCAGCCCAACCCCATCTGGTGCCTCCAAATGTTTTGGACTGCAACTCCTACCATCCCCAGCCAATGTAGCCAATGGTCAGGGCTGATGGGAGTTGTAGTCTAAAACATCTAGAGGGCACCAGGTTGGAGGAGGCTGGTACCATAATATTCAATGGGACTTACTTCTGAGTAGACATGTATACTATTGCACTATAAGTAGTACTTTTAGTATGGAATTTTGAACTAGATACAATATTGTTTATGTTCCGCTCGAATCATTTGTGTCTTTCAAGTGACTAACATTTTCATTCTACTATATTATTTGTATACTTAACTACTAGCATTTATATACCACTGAAAGGTAAAGGTAAAGGGACCCCTGACCGTTAGGTCCAGTCGCGGATGACTCTGGGGTTGTGGAGCTCATCTCGCTTTACTGGCAGAGGGAGCCGGTGTACCGCTTCGAACCGCCGACCTTCTGATCAGCAAGCCCTAGGCTCTGTGGTTTAACCCACAGCTCCACCCACGTCCCACTTATATACCACTTATCTACTAGCATTATAATCAGCATTGCATTCCTTAATACATCATAACATTAAACCTATTTACATACTAGATGGCCAGTAGCCTAGAAGAATTATAATGCAAGGCATCCCAACCACCCTCAGTTCCTCACTTATGGAATGAAAATGCTAGTGCCAGCAATGATTCTGTCAGTTTTCACTACTATAACTCTGGCTGAATTTGAGCCTGAAGCACCTGGGCATCCCAAGCATAACAAACAATAGATGACAGTCACTACTTCATCGTTATTTGCATAGTGACATTCATATATAATGGTAGTGGTGATTAAAGGAAAATGCTGAGGTTTTCAATACATTTTTTCTCTCTCTACAAAAAATGCCTTCTGATTCTGTGGATAACAGAGTAGGGAAAATTAGGGAACTGACAGTGTTGCATAGTGGTTTGAGTGCTGGACTAGGACTTGGGAGACCAGGGTTCAAGTGCCCACTTGTCAAATGATGTTCACCTTGGGCCAGTCACTCACTCTCAGCCTAATTTACCCCACAGGTTTTATTGTGAAGATAAAAATGGGGAAGCATAGAATCTTGTATGCCACCTTGAGCTCCTTGAAGGAAAGGTACGATATAAATCATAGAATTGTAATTTCGAAAGGATCCAGAGGGTCGTCTAGTTCAACCCCCTGCAATGCAGGAATCTCAACTAGATCATGCATGACAGATGACCACCCAGCCTCTGCTTAAAAACCTCCAAGGAAGGAGAATCCACCACCATCCATGGGAGTCTGTCCCACTGTTGAACAACTCTTACAGTCAGAAAGTTCTTCCTAAAGGTTAGTCACAATCTCCTCTCTTGTAACTTAATCCATTGGTCTAGGTCCTAGTCTCCAGAGAAGGAGAAAGAAAGCTTGCTCCATCTGCCATATAACAACCTTTTAGATATCTGAAGATGACTCTCATACATCTTCTCAGTCTTCTCTTTACCAGGCTAAACATACCCAGTTCCTTCAACCTTTTCTCGTAAGGCTTGGTTTCAAGACCCTTGATCATATTGGTTGCACTTTGCTGCACATATTCTAGCTGTGTTTGGACCGAGGCAGAATAGAGTGGTACTATTACTTCCCTTGATCTGAACATTATATTTCTGTGTGATTTACATAGCCTGGAAAAGCATTAATGTTTTGGTTTGTTTATTTTTGTTTTTGCTACTGCATCCCATTCATGTTAACTTATGTTAAGCTTGTTTTCTACTAAGACCCCTAGATCTTTTTCATATTTACTACAGGCAAGCCAAACATTCCCATATTTTATTGATGCAGCTGGTTCTTCCTGTAGGACCTGGCATTTGCCCCTACTGAAATTCTTTTTTTTTTTTTTAGTTTGGGCCTAGTTCTCCAATCAGTTAAGGTCAACTTGAATTCTGATTCTGCCTTCTGAGGCATTGATTACCCCTCTCAGTTTGGTACCATCTGCAGATTTGTTGAACATCTCCTCAATACCTTAATCCAAGTTGTTTATAAATATGCAATAAATAAATGTAACTAGATAACAACATCAAAGGAAGAAATCAGCCACTCTAACATCAGATACTTTGTTGCAGAGAAAGGAAGAAAAAAGACTCTGTCCTTAACTGCAAAAAGTTTTACCCAGGACTAAAAAACTGCAGATACATTGTTGTCCAAGTGCCTAGATTGGTAGTGTGATCACTTTAAAAATTGGAGTATTTACTGAATGCCGAGGAAGATGGCAGCTAAAACATAAGTTGCCATCTTTTATTTTATAGAGCCGTCTATATCCCAATTATATAGGGATTTGGTTGATCTGACTTACATCCTATGCCTTTTTAAAATGTGCTTTTTTTGAGGGGGCAATTGGCTTGTTGTTTTTATTTTAATTATGTATTTTGTGGTTTTATATCTTGATTTTATTCTGTGAACTTGCCTGGGACCGCCAGGTATAGGGCAGTATATAAATTCAATAAATAGACAAAAATAAATTACATTTGTGCTGTCATTAGAGAAGGACTCAAGTAGCTCTATTCATCACTGACACCATATATATCATCATGGAAATATATAAGGAATAAGATGCTGGGAAAGGAAGGGGGGGGATATGTTCCTTCAAAGAGACCAAATAAAATCAAGTAAGCAATGCACAAAACTAATTAAAGTTGATGCAACAAAAACTAAAGCATTTTTGATGCAATTTATTAAACAGAAAGGCTGTGAAATTAACAGCAATCAAAAACTAATTAAAGCTGATGCAATAGAAGCAGCCAAAGAATGCCTGATAACATTTATTGAGCCAAAGAAACATGGCTGTCAAGTTAAACGAAATCAACCACATTCTGTTTTTGAATAGTAACGCAAAGATAATTATGCACTGGGTGACACTCTCTGAATAAGATTCAAGTCATTACCTCAGAAGACAAAAGGATTGACATGCAGTACTAAAGTGCTTCCACAGAAAGAAGGCCTTAATGTTTAAACCTTTGAAGAGATTCCTACTCCTAGAGTATGACTCATCAATTAAATATAACATGTCATTGTTATGTTATGATAACCATTAATTAATAACTGACATTTGGGATACTTGTGTTGCCTAACAGGGCATTTCAAGCTAGGAACAGAGCTCCAACTACTTCCCAGTCTTTCCGATGTGATACCTAAGAAATCACATTAACTGACATTTCAAGTCAAAGTGCCCAGGGGCAAAACCGACCCTTTATCCTCCTATAATGCTTGGCAACCTTTCATCTCTTACATGTGGTGCAATGACCAAATGAGACAACCACCCCAGACTCAAGGAAACCATTCCAAGAGCTTACTGGATTAGGGACTTTGGATAGCCTTGTTAAAAATTTGTTATATAACAGGATATATATTTCTTATATATCCTAAACTGCTTTGTATGTTCTTTAAAATTAAAAAGAACAAGCTGTCATTGTTGTCTTTTAAAGTTTTTATTATGCTTGAAAATAAAAAAGTATAGCACCTATGTTTTCAAAAGCACCTGTCTTTCCATTTTGCCCTAAATATTCCAGAGCCAGTCCATGGCCAGACAATGGCCAATTTCACATGTTCAAATCTCATTTTAGCAGAATGAGATATGCATGATTTTCACCTGCCAGAATAAAACCCCATTGCTCATCCCTTCATGCATGGAAGCAAGTAAGTCAAGAAGTCTCAGTTAACCATATCTTCCTGTTTGATTCAAATCAGATACTATTGGTTAATGGCTTGCATCTAAGCTTCCAGGGTATGGAAGCTAAATTGTTTTATTGTGTATTTTAATTATGTGCAGGCATATTTTATAAAGCGTGTTCTCTTTCATAGAGAGCATGTGTTGCAGTGGGGTCTGATAGGCCACCCCTCTGTTGCTGGGCAGGTTAGTATGGATGACCATCCGCAGTGATTGGGCGGTTGGGTTACTGGGCAAATTTTGGTGTTGCCATTTAGGGGGATGGACCAAAGGTTATAAAATCAAGTCATGCAGCACTGACTGGGCTCTTTTGCTGCATGCATCGGATCACCCACCCACCCTCCCTAATCTAGGGCTATTGCGATGACCTTGCTATGCCTGTCATGAGGTCGTCTGCTTTTGGGGTAGGAATTTTGTCCATTTGGCTGATTGGCTGCTGCCATTTGGTTTTTGCCTACCGCGTAGCAAATCGTCACAACTTGTAAGGTTGCGGTTAGGCATTGGTTAAAAAATTGGTTGGTGGAGGGGTAAGGATTGGCGGTGCCTGCCCCTCCAATGCTGCTGCTGCTGCTGCAAGGGAATTCCATTAAAGGAATCCAGGGGCTTCCCATTCTTTCGTCCGTACCCCTGAATGGGGCTTCGGGCCATGCAAGCCCCCAGGAGCATGCAGGGGGGGGGTGAGGGTCTGGTGCCCGGCTCCATGCTCTCCCCAATATTGTTTTCCCTTACTGGCTTTTGCTGGAATCTGGAAGTCAGGTCTGACCCTGGGCATGGGAACAGATAATCATAACCAATGCCTAAGCAACCACTCACATTTATGTATTTTAATGAAGTTGTGGCCAAAATTATGCCAAAAACCTTAAACAAAAATTATGTGTGAATTGTGAGTTATTTTAGGGGTGGCTTGGGGGACCTCGACACACAACTAGCTTTTCTACTTATAAACTACTTAGATGCTATTTGGCAAGTAAGGAGTATATTAATCAAATGATCAAACATTTTATTTGTATGCCACTTTTCCATAGTTAAAACCATGCTCAAGGTAGTTTACAATATGTAAAAAAGAAAAGTACACTAACTGCAAACATAACAAAAGTAGTCATAAACAATAAAGACATACCCTTCCAATTGTCCCTATTTTCCAGGGACAGTCCCAGAATTACAGCAGTTATCCTGGCTTCTGATTTGATCCCAGAACGTCGCTATTTCCTCTGCTAGTGCTGCCACTGCAGAGCTCAAGAAAAAAGATGAGTCAGTTGCCATAGCCCTGTCCAAGTCATGTTGCCAAGCAAGCTGCTGTTGCTGCTTGTGTGAGTGTTGGGAAGACTGCTCCCTCCTTTGCCAACTCCATCCGGCCTAGGGGGCAGGACCTGCACTCACTGCCAGGGCCTCCATCAAGACCTCCGGGACACGGCTGCTGTTGCTGCTTGCGTGAGTGTTGGGAGGACCGCTCCCTTTTCTGCCAACTCCATCTGGCCTAGGGGCGGGGCCTGCACTCACTGCCACAGCATAAGAGGCCTGAGAGAGGCCCCCGGGACACGGCTGCTGTTGCTGCTTGTGTGAGTGTTGGGAAGACTGCTCCCTCCTTTGCCAACTCCATCCGGCCTAGGGGGCAGGACCTGCACTCACTGCCAGGGCCTCCATCAAGACCTCCGGGACACGGCTGCTGTTGTTGCTTGTGTGAGTGTTGGGAGGACCGCTCCCTTTTCTGCCAACTCCATCTGGCCTAGGGGCGGGGCCTGCACTCACTGCCACAGCATAAGAGGCCTGAGAGAGGCCCCCGGGACACGGCTGCTGTTGCTGCTTGTGTGAGTGTTGGGAAGACTGCTCCCTCCTTTGCCAACTCCATCCGGCCTAGGGGGCAGGACCTGCACTCACTGCCAGGGCCTCCATCAAGACCTCCGGGACACGGCTGCTGTTGCTGCTTGCGTGAGTGTTGGGAGGACCGCTCCCTTTTCTGCCAACTCCATCTGGCCTAGGGGCGGGGCCTGCACTCACCGCCACAGCATAAGAGGCCTGAACAGCTACCGGCAGCAATGGACAAAATGGTTTTAAATGTTTTAATTGTTTTTAATTTGCAGCACTTTAAATGGTGGTTGTTGTTTTTTATAATATTATATGATTTTATTATTTTATTTTTGCTTGGGGAGGGATAAGCATTTAGTCAGCGCTATTGTTTCTTGCTTTGTTTTGTTCTGTTTTGTTTTATTATTATCATTATTATTCTGTTAAATTATTATATAGTTTGTATTTTGCTTTTTAAGGGGTGGGGTCAGGGCTGCCTGGGAGTGGGTCCCAGCAAACAAAATGGCTGGGGCATGTTCCACAGGGGGGGATGCACTGGGACAACCGATCTCAGTGATCATGGGTAGGAGGAGGAGTTACGCTAAGACCAGACCATGTCATTACAGAGGAGGCAGGTTTAGTCGTTGTCTGAGGACTATCCCTGCCTCCAGGTCTGGTCCTGACCGGAAGGATACTGGAATCAGCAAGGGAAACCCACATGACCTGAAAGTGTTGCTGTGCAATGCCAGGTCAATGATGAATAAAACCACTGCCATCCACGACCTGATTGTGGATGGAGGATTTGACCTGGCATGTGTGACAGAGACCTGGTTGGATGAAGCAGATGGGCCTGTCCTTGCCGCTGCTTGCCCACCAGGTTTCTCTTACGCACAGCAACCCAGGTCATGTGGGCGGGGAGGGGGGGTTGCAGTGATTTTTAGGAAGTCATTAGTCTGCACCAGGCGTCCTATTGGGAAGACCCAGTTCTCTGAGTGCATGTTCTGGAAGTTGGGCAATAGGGGCAGTACAGGATTCCTACTGGTGTACCGACCTCCCCGCTGCACCAAGGATTCCCTGCCCGAGCTGCTTCAGGTCGTGGCGGATATGCTCCTGGAGACACCTAGCTTGGTTGTCCTGGGGGATTTTAACATCCATGCCGACACGACCTTACAAGGGGCCGCTCGGGACTTCGTGGAAAGCATGGCCTCCATGGGGCTGTCCCTGAATAAGTTTGGCCCAACTCATAGCCATGGACATGCCTTAGACTTGGTGTTCACCTCTATGGATGCTGGTGATCTGACACTAACTAAAAGCGAAACAAAAGAAGTGCCATGGTCAGATCACTTCCTGGTGCAACTGGACTTCTCCGCAACCCTTCCCCTCTGCAGGGAGGTGGGACCAATTCAGATGGTCCGCCCCCGCCACTTAATGGATCCAATTGGCTTCCAGAGAGTGGTAGGGGATGCTTTATCCCAAGTTGATGGCCTTTCAGCTGATTCCCTGGTGGCACGCTGGAATGCGGAGTTAACCAGGGCTATTGACTGTCTGGCTCCGAAGCGCCCTCTCCGATTGCATGGAGCCCGGACAGCCCCGTGGTTTTCCCCGGAGCTGAGGGTGATGAAACAATCGTTGAGACGGCTAGAGCGCCGGTGGCGGAAAACTCATTCTGAATCAGACCGGACACGGGCTAGAGCTCAACGTCGAGCCTACCAAGTGGCAATGGCGACAGCGAAGAGGGCCTTCTTCGCTGCCTCCATAGCATCTGCAGAAAACAGCAGCAGGAGACTTTTTCAGGTGGTTCGCAATCTATCGGAACCACCTGTACCACCGGGGCCTGGTAGGGACCCCAAGATCTCCTGCAATGCTTTTGCAAAGTTTTTTGCAGATAAAATCGCTCAGATTCAGAAGGAGGTAGACTCCACCGTGGGAGCAGGGCCAGGGCGGGAGAGTGCTAGAGTTCTGTCTGGTCCTGTTACATGGGATCAA
The DNA here is from genome assembly GCF_964188315.1 of Podarcis muralis. Lineage (NCBI taxonomy): Eukaryota > Metazoa > Chordata > Lepidosauria > Squamata > Lacertidae > Podarcis > Podarcis muralis. The sequence continues at coordinate 43,687,441 of NC_135658.1, forward strand.
TTCCAGTCTGTTACCTCCGAGGATGTGGACAGGCTGCTTGGAAAAGGGAAACCGACCACCTGTCTCCTTGATCCTTGCCCATCCTGGCTGATAAAAGCGAGCCGGGAAGGGCTGGGCGATGGGCTCTGCGGGGTGGTGAATGCTTCCCTCTGTGAGGGAGCCTTCCCAGACCCGCTGAAAGAGGCGGTCATTAAACCGCTTCTTAAAAAAACATCTTTAGACCCGGCCAATTTGGCCAACTATCGCCCAGTCTCAAATCTACCATTCTTGGGCAAGGTGATTGAGCGGGTGGTTGCTGAACAACTCCAAGCACGCCTGGAGGAAACGGACCATTTGGATCCCTTCCAGTCGGGATTCAGGTCTCACCATGGGACTGAAACTGCCTTGGTCGCGCTGGTTGATGATCTCCGGCGGGCTAGGGACAAAGGTGAGAGCTGTTTCCTAGTTCTGCTGGATCTCTCAGCGGCCTTTGACACCATCGACCATAACATCCTTCTGGACCGTCTAGAGGGGCTGGGAGCTGGGGGCACTGTCATACAGTGGTTCCGCTCCTTCCTCCTGGGTCGTGTCCAGAAAGTGGTGGTGGGGGATGAGTGCTCAGACCCCTGGGCTCTCACTTGTGGGGTGCCTCAGGGTTCTGTCCTCTCCCCCATGCTTTTTAATATCTATATGAAGCCGCTGGGAGAGATCATCAGGGGGTTTGGACTGGGTGTTCATCAGTACGCAGATGACACCCAGCTCTACCTCTCCTTTAAATCAGAACCAGTGAGGGCGGTGAAGGTCCTGTGTGAGTGCCTGGAGGCGGTTGGAGGATGGATGGCGGCTAACAGACTGAGGTTGAATCCTGACAAGACAGAAGTACTGTTTTTGGGGGACAGGGAGCGGGTTGGTGTGGGGGATTCCCTGGTCTTGAATGGGGTAACTGTGCCCCTAAAGGACCAGGTGCGTAGCCTGGGAGTCATTTTGGACTCACAGCTGTCCATGGAGGCGCAGGTTAACTCTGTGTCCAGGGCAGCTGTCTACCAGCTCCACCTGGTACGCAGGCTAAGACCCTACCTGCCCGCGAACTGTCTCGCCAGAGTGGTGCATGCTCTAGTTATCTCACGCTTGGACTACTGCAACGCGCTCTACGTGGGGCTACCTTTGAAGGTGACCCGGAAACTGCAATTAATCCAGAATGCGGCAGCTAGACTGGTGACTGGGAGTGGCCGCCGGGACCATATAACACCGGTTCTGAGAGACCTGCATTGGCTCCCAGTACGTTTCCGAGCACGATTCAAAGTGTTGGTGCTGACCTTTAAAGCCCTAAACGGCCTCGGTCCTGTATACCTGAAGGAGCGTCTCCACCCCCATCATTCAGCCCGGACACTGAGATCCAGCGCCGAGGGCCTTCTGGCGGTTCCCTCATTGCGAGAAGTGAGGCTACAGGGAACCAGACAGAGGGCCTTCTCGGTAGTGGCGCCCGCCCTGTGGAACGCCCTCCCATTAGATGTCAAAGAGACAAATAATTACCTGATATTCAGAAGACATCTTAAGGCAGCCCTGTTCAGGGAAGTTTTTAATATGTAATGCTGTACTGTTTTTAACACTGATTGGGAGCCGCCCAGAGTGGCTGGGGAAACTCAGCCAGATGGGCGGGGTATAAATAATAAATTATTATTATTATTATTAGGTATCTCTAGGTAACACTTGTTTGAGAACAGAATCTACATATGAAGTCAGTCTAGTGGTCAGGGAATCCAGATGTTCACAAAGCCAAGAGTCCAGACGGAGGGCAGGAACCAGCAAGGTAGAGTTAGGAACCACAGACATTGTTTCCAGCATCTGACTACTGCTGAGAGCTCTGTTTAAGAAGTTTGGAGCCAGCTGGTTCTCATCAGTGCATTCTGCTCTTTGTCTCTGATAGATGATCAGCTGCAGGTGGGCTCACTCCTCCTTTTCCCTCTTCAGACTGGTGTTCAACAGGTGAAGTTCACTCCTCAACCATTATACTGATGCTTGTTCCGACTGGCTGTGAGGTATAATCCTGTTGCCTCTCCATGGCTGCTACTGCCAGTCTCCTCCCTTGGGCACCTCATAGTGGCTGCTGGAGAGTTGGTGAGTAATAAGAGAGCCTGCTGCCACCAAGGCCCAGCCTCGCATGATGTGTCAGCTCTGAGGGGCAGACAGAGGGCAGGGCTACCCTGGGCAGAAAGAAAGGGGGAGTGGAGCAGAGCGCAAGGTTTGTTTGTTTTTTAAATGCTTTGTGTGTCTGTGTTTAATCTTGCCCTTATCTAAAATTTATTTATTGATGTGTGCTTTTCTTTTGTAAATCTACCAAAGAAGACAGGAGTGCCTGGCGTGCTCTGGTCCATGGGGTCACAAAGAGTCGGACACGACTAAACAACAACAACCAAAGAATAGAATAAAATCAGCATTAAGAGGTTTTCTCTGGATGGTGGAGGGTGTGTGTGCTGTGTCCCATTGGTGTAGTGGTGGTGGACACGGCCCAGGACCGACCGGCTGGCAGCCTGAAGGGCCCTGCCCTGCTTCTCTCCACCTGGCTTGGGGCGGGGCCTGACAGGTTCCATAAAAGAATGCTTCTGCTGCTGCTGGGCAGAGAGAGCTCCGTGTTTGTTTGTTTTTTTTAAAAAAAAAGCTTTTATTTTTTTATCAATGTGATTTTAAATTGTGATTGATATTAATGCTGTAATCTTAGTTTTAGATTTTATGATTTATGTGGAAATTGTTTTCCATTTGGTTGTGTACTTTTTGATGTGTTTTATTTATTGTTTATGACTTTTGTTATGTTGGTATTTATGTAAATTTTGTCATTCTGTAAGCTGCCTTGAGCATTGTTCTAACTATGGAAAGGCAATTTACAAGTAAGATGATGATGAAGAAGATGATGATGAAATTCTTGGTGGGGGGGAGGGCTATAAAATGGGGGGTTGAGGAGGGTCAGTTATGCGGAGTGAGAAATGCGCCTATCTTCATCTGAGCAATGTTGGAGGGTATGTAAACAAAGCATCAAAAAGTGCACAAATAAATTGGAAAAATTTCCACATAAAACAATAAATCTAAAGTAAAGATATAAAACATTAAATTCAGCAGCAACCCCCCACCCACCTAAACATTAACCCCGCCCAACAACCAACAGCAACTTAAATTACAGCTGTGGTATTTCTCTGTTCTTAAATTAATCAGTGTATAGGATTGCTCTGCCTATCTTTCTCATGGGGAAATCAGTATTCATGGCTGCTGAAAGTGTGTACATGTGCAAACCTTACTCCCCAGTCTCTGTCCCACTCCAAGATACAAAACATGCTTTACGTCCCATACAGGAAAATGAAAGGGCTATATTATTTACATTGTTTAAGTAGGCCAACCAGAAATCATAACAGGTGACATATACAGAAACACAGAACACAGCTTCCACTATTTAAGCTAATAAGTTAACCACTGTTTCCTGTAGATCCTTAATGAATTTTAAATTATTATTTTTTGAAATTACTGGAAGCAGTTAAGAAAGGGGGGGGGGTGAATGTAACAGCATTACATGCATATTGTCTCTTATTATTAATTTTTAAACTACAATATTTATGTTTTCATTTTTCCCATCCTGCACCTGTTTTTATCTACTTTTTGCTTTTCCAGCACAGATACAATGTGTGGCATTAGAGCGGTTGTATACATGTTTTTCATAGATAGTGAAAATAGTGGCTATATTATGTTAATAAAATCAATTTACTTTTGACTGAATATTCTCTCATTATTCAGTAAGACTGGAGGGATACTGTGTGGTCCTCTCAACACCCTTCATTACAACCTGACAACATGGTGATCTGATTTTTAATCTCACAGTCAAGGTTTTCCTTTTCTTAAGTTATCAGAATGAAAGCAAAAACTGCTACTTTGGTAGGAATTTTAAAAACCCCATCAAATAAATAAAAAGGGGGATATGTTGTCTGTTAGGAGCATATTAATCTACAGTAAGACCCTAGATGTTCCCATGATTATAAATATAGGAAATATCCACAGCTAACCGGAGCCACATTCCTATATATTACCTAAAAGTCATCAGTACAGGAAAATGCAGAGAAGTAAAATGAAGACATAAAATAGAATCCATTTGAAAGACGTTCATACCAAACCGGGGGGGGGGGGGGATATATCATTTGGGCTAGTTTAATAGTCTCTCTCATTAGGAGAAACGAACACACACTGAGAACATATCTCTGCCTTCTGATTAAGCAATGAGCCAATACAGCTGTAAATCTTCCAGAAATTCCCCACGGTTCAACTCAAAACAGCAGTGTTTTACTCTTTTCACCTCCTATCCTTCATTTTCAGACCATCATTGTGTTAAGTACATAGGAAAACTCTTCATCATGCTGTTAAAAGAAACAGGGTTTTTTCCTGCTATCCTGAGCAGCTTTGATACTGTACGTTCTTCTTATTTTTAGAGTGATAAAAAGAACCATAGAAAGGTAATTAGTCTATTGACTTCATAGCAGAGGAATGATAAATATTTAGGCCACAATTATTCACCTTAAAAATTATATGCACAATAAAGCCCAATTTCTTTCTCCATCTACCCTGTAGGGCAGATCTCTTTGTCTGAACTAATTTGCACAGGAAGGGAGTCTGAGGAACAGAGGCATACAGTGATAAGAAGAAACTTAATCTCTAGGCCTTGTTGATAAATTTAAAATTGACAAATCATTGGATGCATATGGCAACCACATGAAAGTATTATCAGGCTAACTCTGGCTAATAGTCACAATGGCTGTGCAGCACTTGAATACCAGTACCTGGGGAGAACAAGTGGAGCAGAATGAACTTGCGCTCCAGTCCTCCTTGTGGACTTCCCATAGACATCTGGTTGGCTGTTATGAGAACAGGAATTCTGTTAATTTAGTCCAAAATCCATATTGGAACAATATATTTATTAGACCAAACAAGTAGCAGAAAATAGTTCTGGAGAACATAAAAAACAGTGGTACCTGGGGTTACATATGCTTCAGGTTACATACGCTTCAGGTTACAGACTCCGCTAACCCAGAAATAGTACCTCGGGTTAAGAACTTTGCTTCAGGATGAGAACAGAAATCGTGCAGCGGCGGCACAGCAGCAGCGGAAGGGCCCATTAGCTAAAGTGGTGCTTCAGGTTAAGAACAGTTTCAGGTTAAGAACGGACCTCCAGAACGAATTAAGTACGTAACCAGAGGTACCACTGTATACTATTTAGTGACATTTTGGTTGGTAATAAAGATAATGTCTTATTGTGGATTTCGGTATTATTCTCATTGGCCAATGAGATTGGAATGCTTTATTGCAATCCAAATGCATATTTTAATTCATCATTGTATATAATTTTATGTGTGTGCTTACTTAAATTAATATTCTTTCTTGAATTGCACTTTGGCAATATGTTTTTCTCACTGATCTAATATATAAAAGCTGATATATTTTTGAAGAGTACCATTATGATCAATGACCAGAATTGTGAATTGACATAATAAACTCTCTCTATAGGACAACAGCTAATGAGTTGCAAAACTTTTTTTTAAAATGACATTTAAATATAGTATATTAAATAAGATATACAAGTTAAAGAAGGTATATAAGTGCCCATGATTCTTGACATACATCACATGATTGGATGAAAAGTCAAATTTTCCATGAGATAAATCATATTAGAAAGTGCTGCAAAATTAAATCTGTTAAGAACAAATGCAAAGAATGAGGTGTTTGGGCAGAAGGAGATGAAAATATATTTGAACATGGCCCTTTCCTTTTCCAAATTCATTTGTTAACTACCACACCATCTTTCCTATCTAAAAATAACATTCAAATGCTACAAAATGCTGAGTTTTCATATTAGATTTTTGCTGGCTTTACTTTATTTTGCACTGTAACACATGGCATGTAGCTAACTGAGCAATTTGATTAGGGTATTTCAATTTCATGCCATGATACTGAAGGTCATGAATTTAATCTTCCTCTATTCAATGTCACCATTTCTGCTGCTGCCCATAAATTAAGTAAAGCAACACTTTTGCTGAATAACCGGCCATCTACTCTAGAAACACCCTCCAACAGCCCTTCAAACAAAACAAGCCAGTGTTCGTATTCTAGGTCTCTGCCTAATGGGGGCGAATCCTATTTGTGCCTCCACACTGTCTGTGTGGGGAATGAGGACATTCAGAATGAGAGGATGGTTTGTGACTTCAGAAGAAGAAAGGGCTGCGTCTAGCCTTAAACGCAGGCCATCAGCAGTGCCAGTGCTGACTTCATCCTAAGGAAAACATCAATGATTGGGAGCGGAGAAGTTTTTTATTTTTCTCAATAAGGGCAACAGAAACATATCTTCCCTGCTTGTAAACTTCACATTGTATCTTGATACTGAGTGGAGCTTATGTTACCTTTGTGCAATCCTCAGGATATTCATTGAGTGTAATCCTATTGCATGCTTACCTGGGAGTAAGTCCTATTCAACTCAGTGGGACTTCTGAATAGATCAACATAGGATTGAGCTGCTAAAATATTCCTTTCATCATCTTTCTATTGTTTCATCCAATACAGTAATCTGTTCCTGTTCCAGAGAAAAAGCCTCTGGGCGAGTGGCTGTGGAATTACCTTTCTTTTTTGATATTTTATGTTTTCTAGATTTCTAATGAATCTTACTGCCATTTGAAAGCACGGACACACACACCAAGTATAAGCATTATTGTGTCTCAGACTAAAAACTTGTAAGTATATTAATGCTTTAATATTAACTGCATTTTTGCACTGTAATTCTATCTGATATTTTCATTGAAGAATAAGGTGTTTCTGTATGGAATTTATTGACCAGGTTTAAGGCAGAGCCCTATAAAACTAACCTCCATGCTTTAAAACTGACCTCTCAGCATCTTGGAGGAATCTGCCATATTCCACACCTGCATGTCATGTCTCCTAGCCATTTGCCAACCCTGTATTTGTTTGTGGCTGTCACTTCACAGTAAAAGAATATGGTGGGGTCCTTCCATAGTCTTGGCAAATAGCCACACCTAAGCACTTGCTTTCTTTCCCCTTCCAGCTGAAGGCTCAGAACTGTTGCTTCATTTTAGCATTCAAGTCAAAAAGAGTGCCAAACAATACACACACACACACACACACACACACACACACACACACATATATGCTCCAGACTTAAAGTTGTTATTCACAGCATTCACCAGAATTCACTATTAACAGTGGATTATTCAGATATAAAACTTCTGTGCAGAATTCATCAGTATTTTGCATATGTCTATAACATGTGAAGTAGCTGTTTTAGTACTCAAATGGAGAACTGAGTTGCCAAATTTAAGGTAAACAGAAAAGTAATTAAATAAGTATTGACCAGGAGGAAGACCCCACAGAAACATTTGCTTACAATCCCTACCCCGCAAGTAATGCCATCTAAACATGGTATCAGGATGCCACAGATACAATAAAGCCAGACTACAATCAGAAAACAGGAAACAACCTACATTTAAAGCACATAATACTAGAAAGGTAGTCCAGGCTACAGACCACAGGTCAAGTCACACAAACTTTATGCAGTCAAGGAATTAAGGAATCTAGAAACCATTTTTGTATGGGGAATAATGAGCTGCAAGTCTAACCCCAAGTGAACAGATGAGAAAGGAAAACTAAAAACACACATAGAGCAGATAGGTAATAGACGGGAGACCAAATATAAACTAATTAAATGTATAATAATATATAATAAAAGTATTCAATAGCTTCCCATACTTTATCATATGGCAATCCTCATAACAATCAAAAAAGTAGATCAACATCATTATTTCCATATTGTGGACTACAGCTCAAGTCACACATACATATTATTTGATCAAGGAAATAAGTACATAGGCAACACAAAAATATGTTCTCTTGCACTATGGGTGAGCACACACATACAACCAACAGCAATAGGATCAAGATCTGGACCATGGTCCTACCCGGTCATGGGCTATGGCTGCTTCAACTATTCTCTCAACCCTGAGTAGGTAGTGGGAAGCCAAATAAACAGCACAATCAGGTGGGTGCTGGGTGCCATACTTTTAGAGGGACAGTCACTATATTGAAGCAGTCAGCCAGTATGGCTCCTTCGCACTTCTTCTTCTCTCTCATTCTCCCCAACGCTGGCCATCACACTATAAGGGCAGCTGTCTGCCGCTATCATGAGGCATAAACACACCATCACTGTTTTGAGTAAGCTTGGGTCCTCCATGCTACTGCTCAGTGATTGAGGAACAGCCTCTAGAACCAAGGGGTGGTGATAATTTCAAATATCTGATGTACATGCCCACATGCCTGCTAGAAAAGTGTTTTGAAAAATAAAAGGTGACAGGAAAAGTAGACTGTCACGGAAAACTGGGGACCCAGATTCCCCAGCCCATACCCCCCAAAAAAAACCAACAGCGGAGCAAAAACAAGTCAGTTAGCAATCAGAACCAAGAGGCATTAACATAGTCCAAACATCAACATCTTTACATTTTTCTGATTTCACTCCCAATGTTTGTCAGATTCACAGCATTCAGCCGAACATTTTTTGAGCAACCACCACCATCAGTTTTAGCATTACTTATTTGTCTGCATGCCTCAGTCAGGGCCATAGCTACTGAGGGGAGCTATCCAGGTATTTTGCTCCATTGAAGCCTCCAGAGAGGTGTCATTGAGGCTCTGGAGGGGGATTCCAAACTGAATCTTTGACCCGGGTAAAATAAAGCCTAGTTTTGGCCCTGCCTCAGTTTCACTCCATTGGACAGACTCCTGGATTTGACCATGGTGCGCAAGCGAGCAATTCTTGGCAAATAAATAAAAAACTGTAGGACATTATTAAAGCAGTTTATACTTTTTTAAATCAATAAATTATTTATTACTTAAGTAAGTTAGAAATCAAAGCATATTCACCTTTCTTGTCATCGAAGTACAGAGTCTGTTGAGCTGGATTTGACCACTGGAGGGAGGTGTTATCATTTTGATCAACCCTACAGGTCAACGTTGCTGTTTCGCCCTCGATAACTGTAACATTCTGTGTGAGCGGAAACTGCCCTTGGCTACCTGCAGGGAGGATATATAAGAAAAAGAATGCAGGTTAGGTTACTGCAACACATTATAGGTAGGGATAGAAACATTAGTATTGTCCTATAATGCTTGTCCGTCCTTGTCATAAAGATAAGCAATTCAGGGAAAACAACCTCAATATCTGAACTATTTACCATATCTGTGGATGATGAAGAATCACAATATTAATGTGATTGTGGTAAGCTCCACCCATGCCCCTTAAGCTGTCATCCTTATAGAGTAGTGCAGGAGGGGCCACTGGAGATAAATTAGAGAAGCAACCAACAGCTACTGTGTCACAAGGAGGGGACTTTTGGTGGTGGAACTCAACACAGAGAAGGTGGAGCCAGGGCTCCATGCAAAAAGATAATGACCTGTGCTGGAGCAAGTATCGATTCAGAAATCATGCATTTGCATCATGCTGGCAGCAAACGCTCCATTGCTAAAGGGAAGAAAACTTATGGAAAGTATTATTTCACTGGGTCTACACTTTGTAAAGATTTATTTATTTATTTTATTTTTATGCTACCCTTCATCCAAAGATCACAGGGAAATTGATAAAATACAATATGCTCCAAGTATGAATAACATTGAATATCACCTGTGACATATTAAAAACAAAATGCATCATATACTGCATTATTTATTTAATCCAAAAGAAGCACAGGGCACAGGGCGGCATGCAGTAAAACAATGCCTCTAAATAAAACACTTTCAAATAACTGAGACATAATGAAATATTAAATATAATTAAATCCATGAACCTGAATTAAAAATTTAAAACTGAAAACACATATAAAACACATTTTTCCTTCTCCATATTTTCCACTCATTCTTCCAGCATTTAAAAAAAATGGTCCTTGCTTCTCAGCGTCTGTTGATGCAATATGGTGTATATAAAACCTAACTATGAAAGCAGTCATAACTTTGTGTTTGATATGAGTATGAAAGCAGTTTATGGATAGAGGCACCGAAGGAGTACAATAATGGTCATTTTTTTGTCTGGATCCACTAGTAACCAGGCAAACAAAAGTCAAATGGTTGATGGGGGATTATGCACAGAAAAAAATGAAACGCATTTAAAGCACATTCTAAATGCTTGCTTGGATTTCTCTGCCTTTTTAATAAATCAGGGAACGAGCCCCCCCTCCCCAAAATGCACTGTTATGGAGTTACAGGTTGTGTAGCATTTAGAGTGTTAATCTAGGATTTAGGAGACCAGGGTTCAAGTCCCCACTTAGCCACGAAACTCACTGGGTGACCTTAGGCCACACACTGCCTCTTAGCCTCAACTACCTCACAGGGTGGGAGAACAATGCATGACCCCTTGATTTTATTGGAGAAACTGTTGAGATACAAAAGCATTAAATACATAAAATACACCATATAAGAACTAGAAGAAGCTAGTTATAATTTGTATGTTGATGTGTAGAACTGCTTTTTCCTGGTCAGATCTCACTGTTAACAACAACAACAATAGTAAATAAATTATAACTTCTTTTTCTTTCCTTTGCTTCTCTACTGGTGAAAAACTCACTTATTCACCTTGCTAAATATGGATCATGCTGTTTCAAAGGAGAATTATAATTTGATGTCCCTCACAAATCTACCCAGTTTCCCCTTCTGTCTTCTAGTCTCGCCTAGATACTTCTCATTAGCTGGAAATGTGATGACTTTGCTTTGCCATATGTGGCTCCAGCATGTGCAGAAACGTAACAGCTATCTTGTTACCAATTATTTGAAGGAGTAAAAAGAACATGTATTTATTCTACCACCTACATCCACATCCATGAAGAGAATTGAATTAGTAATCCACACCGAGGGACAAAAGCATAAATTCCTCTGAATCACGATGCACATGAACTGGAACCATATATATTGTGAAACATTTAGAGGTTGATTAAACAAAATAGTGGTCTTCTGGCAGCATTTTCCAAATTGTGGCTCTAGTTAACCGTATAGAATGCGTAAAGAAATATATACGAAGGGGGGGAAAGCCAAACGAAAATACCCTGCACTGAGAGCAACAATAAGGATTATAATAATAATAACAAAAACATCCTGGTAATAATTACTGAGTTTGGAATAAGCTTAGCAGGATGTTGAAAAGCAAGCACCAGCACCATAGTATATGAACATATCTACACAGGTGAAATATGATCCTAAACCAATGATGCTAAAATGTAGCTCAAAGTACATGGAGAACGTTAAGTTGGGTTGCCACTTGAGGTCAAATCCACAAAGTTTCGAGCTGACTTTATTTTCTTGTAACACGAAGAACACTTAAAAGACTAAAAAGTCAAGAAAAAAAAAGGTTGTCCAGGGGGTTGTTGTGTTGATCGGCTGCGGCAGACTAACAAAACAACCAGGAGTTATTTATTTTCAAAGACTAACAACTTTATTATGGCACAAGCTTTCGTGGACTACAGCCCACTGCAACAGATGTATGGCATGAATCTGTCTGCCTATCTACACACACACGGTGTGGAGTGGGGATGTAATAAGTGGGGTCAAAAGGAAAGGAAATGCAGAAATCCAGAGACAGTGAAAATTAAATAGTTAACTGTGGCTTCGTTCTTGCAGCAAAACAAAGTTTCATGCTGTACTTAATATGATGTATATGCTTGTTTTACACTGGCATCATCTCTATAAGGGGGAAGGGGGGTGTCATCTCTGAAGCAGTGCTGAGAAGACAAACATGCATGTTTCATTTCTGGCAAAATATTAATGAGAAGAAATGGAACAAATGCCCATGTCTGTCAAGCTGTATCCTGAGTAATTCAGAATATCTCACAAAGAAAATAATTCTGCTGCTTGAAGGCAAGCAAAACACCCAGTGGCTAATAAGATATGTTTTCTGCTTTTGATCATTTATGCATTCTTCATTATTAACAATTTCACCCATCATGTCAATATTTACTTTCTTTGATGTTCATGGTTTAGCAATGCTGAGCTAGATTTACAGGAACGCTGCTTATTCTGCTTATGCATAGGCAGCCTGCAAGTGCAATCACCAATATAAATTATGATAGAACTTCTTATATTTTGGAGATTTACACATATAAAACAGTATGAATGAGTTACGCTCTGAACTAGGACCTGTAATTCACATTTATATGTACCTCTCAATCACACATTTGAGGTGTTTTATTATTTGAAAACTGCACTGCACTGAGAAGTAATATTTTGTGGCACCATGGTACCTTTCGGTGGCGGAAAAATGGAAACTTCACTGACATTATCCAGTTTTTAAGGGCTATGAAAATGCAAATTTAAAAATGTGTCACATTTTTATACATTGCATAAAGTAGAAGCAAAGGGGAAATTAAACAGCATTCACTGCCTTTACTTCTGATGAGTAAATTAAAAACTATGAAAAATTGCCAAGGTTTCTGCTCACTTCACCACAGGGGATTCCAGCTGACTTTCTTTCCATTTCTATTAGCTGACTTCTTTCCATCTGTATGTCATGAAATTGCCTCTTAAAATGTTGTCCTTCTGTATTATATATGCTTAGAACTACCAATGCAATCTGTTTGGATTGCATATATGGTTCATCACAGATATTTAGTATCATTTAGATGCCATTCTATGTAGCAAAACACTTAAAACATGGCAATTTTGAATACTGAAATACATGATTTTGTTGGACTTGTTGGTGTGCCCCTTTGGCCCACAAAATAACTACCAATATGGCAATGCTGATCGGCTGAGAGTCTCCCTGATGAATTAGTTCAGCAAGCTGCTCATGAAGCTAGCAGATGTTTACGGTGTCTAGGCCTGTAGAAACCTTATGGACCCTTTTCCTTCTCCTCCTCCCAAGAGCAAATGTCAGCACAACAGAGATCTGGAAGCATGCCATACAGCAGCACAGACAGAAAAAGCTGTCATGGAATACAGGCATGGTGCTGGGTACTAATTTTATTGGGTAGTTTAGTTTTACTAAGATCATTTCAAAATGCGCTGCTTACAGTGCTAATTATCCATTTATGTTTTACGATGTTTCTTTCGCAGTGCTAATTCTGATGTTACACAGTTCCAAAGGACAGAGAAGCAGAAAGCAAAATTAGGTGGCAGACCTGTGAGCCGATCATAACCTTAAAAAAAAAAAAAAAGTTTTGGGGAAAGTTCTGCATGAAACATACAGCTGTATTGTAAACAATATTAGGTATAAGGAAAAAGATATAACGGGGAGAATTCTAAAGCAAAACAAGGGTGTAACTGAAATAAATCCCCTAGTTCTCTATTAATGCCCGGTAATTTCTGTTCATTGCAACAAATGAGCTATTTATTGGTAATCAACGTAAGTGGCCAGAAGAATTGCTTCTATAATTGTAAAGGGAGGAGGGTGCAGATGACTTTGATTCAAAACAAACTGTTTTGCTAATGTCAAATATTGAATGCTATTTAAGGACATAGGAATGAGTGGTGCTGAACAGTCTTGTGACAAATGTTTTCTAAGCCATAATTATGACAATTATCAAAAGTAATTTTGTTGGAAATGAGACTGACCTTAATTAGACAGACATTATTATTATTATTATTGCCTTTGCTACAATGAACATAAGAGCACAACAAGATCCCTGCTGGATCAGCCCAAAGGTCTTTCTTGTGTCCAGCTTATTTTCCACAATGTCCAACCAGATGCTTCTGGGTACTCCTTAACAATGGTTTATTCCTCTTAAATGTGGAAATTTTATATAAGCAAAAAAAAAAGTTAAAATGTCCAGCTCTGTGCTAATTCACAAGTAGATTATTTGGAGCAGATTACATTGGGGTCACCTTCTGTGATGTAAGGTCACCCACTCAATTACTTGCAGGGTCACAACTTCACTGGAAAACCAGATGAGCTGGAGTTTAACCAAAATAAATAAATAAATAAATAAATAAATAAATAAATAAATCTATTTATCGGATTGTAGATCTAGATCGGATTGTAGATCTACATTATGGGACATGGGTGGCGCTGTGGGTTAAAGCCTCAGCGCCTAGGACTTGCCGATCGAAAGGTCGGCGGTTCGAATCCCCGCGGCAGGGTGCGCTCCCGTCACTCGGTCCCAGCGCCTGCCAACCTAGCAGTTTGAAAGCACCCCCGGGTGCAAGTAGATAAATAGGGACCGCTTACCAGCGGGAAGGTAAATGGCGTTTCCGTGTACGGTTCTGGCTCGCCAGAGCAGCGATGTCACGCTGGCCACGTGACCCGGAAGTGTCTGCGGACAGCGCTGGCTCCCGGCCTATAGAGTGAGATGAGCGCACAACCCTAGAGTCTGCCAAGACTGGCCCGTACGGGCAGGGGTACCTTTACCTTTACCTTTAGATCTAGATTCCAAAGAGCACACAAGTGATCCCAGGTGGGTAGTGTATAATAAGATATGATGAGACAAGTCCATACAGCTATAGATAACAAATATTTCACCCATCAGTACAGTACTACCATCTAAGCCAGGGGTTATCAACCTGGTCCTACCGCCCACTAGTGGGCATTTTAGGATTCTAGGTGGGCAGTAGGGGGTTCTACAACACAAGTTGAATCCTCCTTCCATTGAGCACTGGTGGGCAGTAAGGAAATTTTACCATCAAGAAAGATGCATTAGTGGGTGGTAGGTATAAAAAGATTGACTATCCCTGATCTAAGCAATCACATCTGATGTAACCTTCTGAACAGACAGTTAACTTTTATCTTTAACATTGATTTATGTATTATGGGATTCATGTTCTATATTTCACTTCAGAAATGAATCTCTCAAGGTGGTTAATATAATAATTTGAAAACATACAAATATAATGAGTTTTATTTGATGTCTCTCTGCACATCTGATATGCACAGGTGACAATGGTTCTCCACCCAATACTATGAAGGTAGCAATCGATGCCTACAGAAGCAGCTAATGCATCATTTCCCCCTCTTTGAAGCTGCCATGATAATATTTTTAATAAACAGTGTTGCCTGTTATAAATTCTCGCTTACAAATGTGTACACTTGGCAAGATAATAGCAGGCCACCCTCAAGCAACAATAACAAGCAAAGGAACATGACCTGGATCATAGGTGAGTGACAGAGCACATGCTTTGCATTTGAAAGGTCCTAGATTAAATAATTAGTATTAAACAATTAGCATCACTGTTAAAATTATCTGAGGAAGCAGGTGATAGAAAGGACCTTCAACTGAGTTCCTGACAGTAGAAAATACTGGCTATAGATCAATGGTTTGCAAATATTAAATGCACTTGATCCAACTCTATGAGATAGCACTGTAGTGAAATTCATATACTTTCATTTCTTCATTTCATCAGAAATACTAATTTCATGCATATGCAAATTCAACTACGATTCTAATTATTAACCAATCAAGACTTTCTTCATCAATGTATATGAACGTAAAGAACATAAGAAGAAGGAATATAGGATAGAAGTTTTAAAAATCATTGCCTTATGACAAATCTATTAAATTTTATTGTCCCAGCAAACTGAAAAGGATCAAAGCTAGCCTATTATCAAGAATAAAACAACTTCTGCTATCAGCTATAAATTATGAATGGAGTAGACATTTTTTTCTTTGTCAGCTAGCACTACAGAACATCCTGAATGAACATTGACTGCTAAAGCTCTCATGTTCATTTATGATGAATTATGCAGATCATCCAATACCAGAACAATATTAAGGTGCTGGAGTTCGTATTCCTAAACATACGTTATGAATTCCAATGCACCAGAGACTTTCTTTCCTATTCACACAGGGCCAATAATAGGGAGATAATATTTGATATCAGCTATCAACTGATAAAGTGAAGGCTACTTCTCACACAATATTCTGTTTCATTGGGACTCCCATCTGGCTCAATGCAGTGGCTTGCAATCCCCTAGTCCTAGTAACGTAGTAAAGTCAGCACAATTAAAACGAGATTCGAAAATCCTGCTCTGAACAAAAGCAATCTCTATAGCTCTGGAGTCATGGACACTGTGGGATTGGCAATGGTAAGCAATGGCCAGGTTTATCATGCTGCACTACTGCATCATACATTATAACATTTATAATAACTTTCCTTCCATAAATAGAAATGTGTTCACTGAACAGGGCTTACCCCATCTCCAAATATCTGCTTCTATGAGTTGATGGACTTTTGGGAATGATTTATAGTGTGAGGGGCTTCAGATGGGTGGAGAAATTGAAGATAAAAAATGCACCCTTTTTATGTGAAGAGAGGAACAACCTAAGCTACTGTTTTATTAATATACAAGTTTTCAAAATTGAAGTGATTCTGCATTCAAATTAAGAGGAAAGGTAAATATGACACTGAAAAGAAAAGAAGTTTCATTGGAGTGTAGAAAACTGTCTCCAAGTTTCTAATGATCCTGAATTAATATGAAGTATATTGAGGAAATTAATAGTGACAGATGAAATACTGTAAGTCCACAGCTACGTAATTTATGAGAAGATAAAGAAAAATTATTTGGAGCTTTCCAAACTGTTCATGTTGGTGACACACTTTTTAGACATGCTTCTTTTCGTGACATATTAATTGTGTTTTACTAGTAAACCGGTGGGCTGCCTACTCCAATTCCAGCCCTGGGAGGAGCGCAGGGAGCATTCGCATGACACATCTACACACTGCAGCCGACACACTAACATGTCGCAACACATAGTTTGGAAAGCTCTGCATTAGCTCCTAACTTTTCTTTGGCAAACTCCCTTGCAGCATCCTTTGCTCTTTTACACCCAACCAGCCAGTTATCTCTAATCACAGAATCATAGAATAGGATTATCTAGTTCAACCCACTGCAGAACAGAAATCTCAGCTAGATCATACATGACAGGTGGCCATGCTATCTCTGCTTTAATAACCCCAAGAAAGGAGAGTCAACCACTTCTCATAGGAGTCTTTTCCACTGTCAAACAGCTCTTACTGTCAGAAAGTTCTTCCTGATATTTAGTCCTGCTTCTCCTTTCTTGTAACTTGAATCCACTGGTTCAGGTCCTAGCCTTTGGAACAGGAGGAAATAAGTTTATGCCATCCATTCATATATAACCTTATGCTAGGTCTTCCTTCCTTCCTTCCTTCCACTATTATCCTCTTGGCAGCTTGGTTGGGGCTGACATTGCTAGTTTCTTATGAGCTGGTCCTATCCAAGGCAGAGTCTATAGCATTCTCTCTAGAGGATGAAACCCTATACAGTGGTACCTCAGGTTACATACGCTGCAGGTTACAGACTCCGCTAACCCAGAAATAGTGCTTCAGGTTAAGAACTTTGCTTCAGGATGAGAACAGAAATCGTGCTCTAGCGGAGCGGCAGCAGCAGGAGGCCCCATTAGCTAAAGTGGTGCTTCAGGTTAAGAACAGTTTCAGGTTAAGAACTGACCTCCGGAACAAATTAAGTACTTAAACCGAGGTACTACTGTATCTGAAGCATTAACTATGCCTAGGGGCCAAAACTCTCTCATATCTAATAAAGTCAGCCTCATTATTTATTTATTTCACTTACATTATACTTCATAATATATCCAACCTTTCTTCCATCATCGAAAAGCATCATGATCTCCTTTAAGCAAAGCATATATGTGGTTCCCAAGAGTTCTCTCATCCAGGGACTGACCAAGCCCTCACTTGCCTACCTGCAGCAAATAAATGCCTTCATGCACCTTTGGCTATAGCATGAGGGCCCAAAGTGGGGAGCCATAGATCTATTGCAGTAGGTATCCTTTGCTGAATCTTCCTAGAAGTATTGATAAAAGATGTCCTGTGATATTTCCCATGTGCCCCAACATTTTGTGTTTCTTTTACCTTGCCCCTGGAGTACACCACAATCCTCATATGGGAAAATGTCACTAAAGGTAAAGGTAAAGGTACCCCTGCCCGTACGGGCCAGTCTTGACAGACTCTAGGGTTGTGCGCCCATCTCACTCTATAGGCCGGGAGCCAGCGCTGTCCGGAGACACTTCCGGGTCACGTGGCCAGCGTGACAAGCTGCATCTGGCGAGCCAGCGCAGCACACGGAACGCCGTTTACCTTCCCGCTAGTAAGCGGTCCCTATTTATCTACTTGCACCCGAGGGTCTTTCGAACTGCTAGGTTGGCAGGCGCTGGGACCGAGCGACGGGAGCGCACCCCGCCGCGGGGATTCGAACCGCTGACCTTTCGATCGGCAAGTCCTAGGCGCTGAGGCTTTAACCCACAGCACCACCCGCGTCCCCCAAAAATGTCACTAGAACCATCCAAAAGCCACAAAAAAGACACAGTTTTTTTCCTAGCTGTTTGCCAAGTACAACACTATAAATGAAAAGATTTTGGGGTATCACTTGCCATTTTGTGGAGCTGTAGCAATGAACAGTAGGTCTAGCATAAAGACCATTCATATGACAACAACAAATACTGGTGTACAGTCTCCAAAGAATTCCTTTCCTACTTCACAGCCTATTTCCTGACTTCTCTAATAAAAACTTTTTAAAAAAATCCTCTCCAACTTTGAACAGATTTCTGCATTGCATGTATACTACTGGTATCTAGGCAAATCCACATTCAATTTTTTAAAGAGCTTCATAAAATAAACATTTTGTGATGAAGTTCGTAGAGAAACAGCTGTTAGGTTTAAAGTTATTTTAAGATTAAGAAAGAGAGATTTATGTGTAGCGCTGTCTTATCTATTAAAATTTGTTTAAGGTGAATTCAATTTGTATCTCAACTGTGGTAACTACAAGGCACACATTCTAGAGTACAGTCAGTACAGTAATTCAGTTACTGTAATGATTTTGGGATAATGACATATTTAATTTTAACTCAGTATAGTCTACAAAAATATTTAAGAATAGATATTTTGAAATAATGTCCAACTCAATCATCACAATGTGACTCAGAGAATAATTGTATTCCGTCATTTACCACTGTCCACTCTTTTTGAATTAACAGAATGTATGTATGAAAGATAAGGTAGATATTCCACGTCTTCCTTCCTTATTTTTTTGATTATTTGTGCAGTCACAAAATAAATATTCAGTACAGTGTGTCACAATCTTAAGTTCCAGAAGGGTTTATCTCAGAAAATAACAGAAAATAAAAGTAAATCCCTCTCCCTCCAAACGAATTCTATTATATTACCCAAGTTACCCAGTTTCCCCTCGCCCCATAATCTAGTGTGTGTAAACAGGGTAGGAAAAAATACACACTAATATGCATGAGAATGCAGTAGATTACAGGAATAAGATACTCCTACCTGCATGACTAGCACCACAGAATAAAATTGGGGGGCTTCATGTCTACCTCTTGACAGCTGAGTTGTGGGGTGCAGTGCTGCAAGTCAATATTCTCTCCAGTTTATCTATCTGAAACCGTTGGCAGAAATCATTGGACTGTCTGCTAAGCCGTGTCATCAGTATGCTGATGACACTCAGCTCTACTTTACTTTCAAATCTGAATCAGGAGAGTGCAATAAGCTGTTGTTAGATGGCATGGCTGACCATACTGCCACATTCTGCACTAGCAGCAGCTACCAAACCAAACATTCAGACAGCTCCTCAAAGAACACATTAAGTCATCCAACGGTGAGATTATCAATGCATGAGCCACTGTAGCCAAGCTATCCTGTTCAAGAATTGATACAGCTGGCACACCAGCTGAAGCTAGTAAAAAGAGGCCGCTTGAGCATCCAGTGACAAGGATGAATAAAGGAGTACTCCCAAACAGGTAGCTGACCTGAACAATAGAGCCACTATGTCAGGAACACCACAAAGGGTCTCCATCTTTTAAGAATTCTGGCTCAAATTACTGGACACTGGCCCTGGGCTTGCACATGGCTCACATGTCAAACAAAAAATTCCGTTTTTAATTTATTTGCTTCAAATGTCCTCCCACCTCCCCAGCAGATTTGTGGAAGTTCAGTCACCAAATTTCTTGACTTTGGGAGGGTTTCTGAAACAAAAATCTGGACTCCCCTAGGTTAAAGGCATAAGATGATAATTAGCATCTCTTGAGGAAATGATGTGATGGAATGATACAGGAAAGGTCGCTGTAAGGAGGACAAATGTAGGCAGAAACCTTACAACAAAAGCCAGAATTGAAAGCTTAACTCGCAGTAAAAGATACTGACAAATTGGGCTACTTTCTATTTTAATATCAAGTTTCTCTCTTTTAAATTCAGTCTCAGAAAACCCAAGGAGAAGAAAAAGGTAATGGCTGTGTGTCCTTTGATTTCCGCCCCAACCCTGTGAAAGCTAGCACTCATGACAGTATCTTTACTCTTCTGCTTTAAGATTTAATAGTAAAAATACTGTGACATATTTGAGAAAGAAATTATTTAAAATATTAAAACAGTCATTAAAATCAGCCCAGCTTAGGATCCTTGTTAAGGAATGGAAATTATGAATTCAATGAGCATTTCACTAAGGGAAATTTATTACTCAGCATCAGCCTTTACCAAAACCTATCAAAAGCAGAAATATTTAGGACAAGTAAAAACCAAGAAAGTCTACAGAAGCCTTACATTTTAAATCAGACTCTTGTAGAATATAACACTTTCCGGTGCTTTTTTCCTCTAAAAGAAATGTTTAGGGGTTCTCTCATTTTCCTTCTCATATTGAAATACTGCCTCTTAATGAGGCCAAACTTAGATTTACAAAATGTTTAGGGGTATGTGTACCCCTGCGTCCCCCCCAGGAAAAAAGCACTGGCACTTTCTCAGGTGAGTTAAGTTTTACATAACCAGTTAAGGTGTTGACTGTTAATAGCGCTACTTCGGAGTAAATTTAAGAACCATGGTTCAAGCATTTATGTCACTGAGATAAAATGAAAAGAAAAGCAGAAAAGGGCAGTAACAGTCAATTAATAAACTACTAAATTAAAAGGTACAGAGGTGATTATATCCTATTTATTTCTTTTGAGATTCCAAAGTGTCACCCCAGAACCTCATTTGATTTGTGCGCTGAAGATTTTAATATGTCACTGAGAAAGAGGCAGGCATATCGCCACTAGACTCTCTCTGTTAACTATTTCCCCATTTCCCAGGCATTTCTCTAGTTAGATAATTTTAGGCTCTGAACTTGATAGTCTTAAGAAAGACCTCTTTTTGGAAATGTGTGTTTATTCACCTATATCAATATGGAATAAGTCAGTTCGGAAACTTCAGCTGGTGCAAAATTCGGCAGCCAGGTTGCTCACCAGAGCAAAATAGTTTGAGCATATTACACTGATCCTGGTCCGACGGCACTGGCTGCCAATTAGTTTCCAGGCCCAATTCTAAGTGCTGGTTGTGGCCTATGAAGCCTTAGACAGCTCAGGATCTCAATACCTCTGTCCATATGAACTTACCCAGATCCTGAAATCATTCTTTGAGGCCCTTCTTCATGTGCTTCCCCCACAAAATGTCCAGAGAGTGGCAACATGAGGACGGGCCTTTTCTGCAGTGGCTCCCCATTTGTGGAATGCTCTCCCCAGGCAGGTTCACCTGACACCTTCATTCTACATCTTTAGGCACCAGGCAAAATGTTCCTCTTCAAACCGGCATTTGGCTGATTACATCCGCTACCCTTTTAAATGTTTTGGGGGAGGGGAGGGAGTTTATTGGTTTGTTTTGCTCTTGTTTTTATTACGTATTTTTGTGACTTTTTTACCTTGTATTTTTGTGTTATGTACTGCCCTGAGATCTACAGATGGAGGGCAGTATACAAATTTAATTTTAATAATAATAATAGCCTGCCTTTATATCTGGAATTTTGCATAACCCCACTATTATAAAGCACAGCTAGAAACATAACTCTTTTTCAAGCCTTGTAGGAAGAAAATACACATAGCACAGCAGGTGAGCAGCACTTTTCTTGACCCTTTGCTACCTGAGGTTTTATACTTATTGATAATGCCTACCTTTGAATTATTAGCCACATCCACTAAGAACAGGTAGAGCTCTATAATTTACGCACAAGCATATAGGCAGGTTCCCATTCCCCTCCTTTTAGAAGCTATTCTTAATATTGTCAGTGTGCTTACCGCTGAGAGCACAAACCATGCAGACTCCAAGCTAGATAGGTTGCTGAGCTTCATAATTGCACCCCTATACCCCAGGACAGGAAACTTAGTGACTTGTAATGCTCACATCCAAGACAAGACAACCACTATGCTACCAGCTCATGTGGGTTCTTCAATTACAAATCCAAGCAGGTGATACAATCTGATTTGTCTTATATTAAGTCAAGCAGCTTCCTGGGTTTTCTTTGGGAGGGGAAGGGGGAGATAGCTAGGTTTTTTTATAAGCCAATGAGGAAAGGGCTACAGCTCAGTGGTAGAGAATCTGCCTTGCATACAGAGGGTAGAGCTGGAAGAGACTCTGAAACCTTGGACAGCAACTTCAAGTTAGTACAGACAATACTGAGACTGATAAACCAGTGGGTCTGATTCAGTGTAAGGCAGCGTCCTATATTCCTATTACTATTTCCCCCCCTTTATTGGGGGGTATCTTTTTTTTTAATCATATACCAAACTGTTTGTACGAACCAACTGTGCCCCCACCTCAAAGTTTCAGGAACAGCATAACCATACCAGCAAACCAATGTGAAAAAAGAACAATACACTTTGTTTTGGGCTCATAATTGTGCTGCACATTGCAGAGAAATCTGTCATGTGGTATCCAAGGAAGCAGACTCTAAACCAGGGGTGGGAAACCTGTGGCCTGCCAGATGTTGTTAGAGAGGATGGGAATTGTAGTCTAAGTTTTGACCATGTTAGGCTAGCTGGATATGATGGGAGTTGGTGCCCAAGAACATTGGGACTTTCACCATTTGTCTAAAACAGTGGTCTGTTCCTATTGTAATACAGTTACATAATGTTTTTAAAAGAAAAGAATTGGAATTCAGCCATGCATTAAATACCTTAAAAGTTTGAAAAGACTGTGCTTTTGGTTGATTTTCAAAAGAATTTTCCACCTTCTGAACCCACACTTTAAATACCAAAGGACATATTTTATGTCCTTTTGTTCCTGCACATTCAGCTAAAATGAATCTTCCAACCAATGAAGCTAAGCCATGGTACTTGTTCCATAGAAATACCCTTTTCTTTAAACTCTGTCTTTCATGTTAACACACGTGCCACAATGCAGGGCGGGGGAATCCATTTTGCCAAGATGCTTAGAGTGACAGCTAGATCTATAGACTCAGTAGTTTATGGCTAATTATTGCTCCTTTCAAGCTTCTTTTTATATTCCAGCTCTTCCCATACACCCACACACTTGTAATCTAGCAACAATATGCCTTTCATTTATTCCTTTTCTGCTGAAGAGCCTGTATATTCCTGACATCTTGGCTGCATGTGCTTTTCCAGTTACAAACAACTTTCTTTCTTTAATCTCATCATTTGTAATTTTCTACACTTCTTAGTCCCTTGCCATTCAATTCTTTTTTCAATAGGGGATCAAATATGAAAAAATAAGGTTCATTCAAACACAGAGGCATGGCTGTCTCAAAAGGCAGCAACAGTTTCAATGCCAACACAGGAGACAAATAATTTAAAAATGTTCAATTCTCTTTCCAATAACAAGGAGATTAAGAAGTAGTAGAGACACTATAAAATATTTTGATTATTTTAAGAAGAAAGAAGACTCGTTAATCAATTTCTAGAGCCTAAATAAGTACAAAATGTAGACTAGATTACTGCAATGCTCTCAGTGTAGTGCTGCCTTTAAAGACAGGGTGGAAACTTCAGCTGCTGCAATGATCAGCCACCCAAATCCATCTGGGGCCCCACTTAATTGATTACCTACTCATTTCTTAGCTCAATTCAAATTGCTAGTCCTGATTGGTCAGATACACCAGGGGTCTCCAACGTGATGCCTGTGAGCGCAGTGGCGCCCTTGAGGTCTTCTGTAGGCACTTGCCAAGCATCTGAGGCCCACCACCACAGTCCTACATGACTCTATGATTATTGTTTTCTCCCTTGGAAAGTTACAGAGCAGAAGGAGGAAGAGTAGCAGTGTAATTCCATAGTGGCCAATATAACATTTGTATGCTTTTAAACATATTTTGTGCTTTAGCTAAAAGCATTTAAATCCAATTAACATCAAGCTGTTTGTTTGTTAGCTGCTTGATCTTCTCTACAAAAAGAATGCAGAAGCATGCTGCAGGTAGTTTCAATGCTTTCTTTTTATTGTGTTTTAATATGTAACAGTTTTGCAACCTCAGGACTTTATCTGTAACTTAGATAACTTCTTTTTCCTTAAAAATTGTTTTCATTTGTGGCAATGTACATAAAGAGCAAATGCTTCATGGGCAAGTGTCAAACTTACAGTAATGCTTAGTGGAAACTGTGGAGAAAATATTTTTTGGCAAATGACCGGTGACCAAGGTAACACATGGAAGCTCATTGACTTCTACAAATAAATCCCTCCAGAATAGGTCTCTGTACAGGTGACACTTCACTATGCATTCACAAGCTGAATCAAGGCAGGCAACACCTTAGTACAGGCATAGGCAAACTCCAGCCCTCCAGATGTTTGGGACTACAATTCCCATCACCCTGACCACTGGTCCTGTTAGCTAGGGATGGTGGGAATTGTAGTCCCAAACATCTGGAGGGCTGGAGTTTGCCTATGCTTGCCTTAATGATTTGTTTCTTTTCAATCCAACATTTATCATTTGCAGGGAATGCAAATGTCACAGAAGTCCCCCCCTTTTAAAAGGGTTTCATGCTAATTAGCATCATATTGCATCATCTGTCTAATGAATTTTATTTTCAGTTTCCCAGTCTCGAACTCAACAATAACAAAGTTGCTAGCTGGCACCAGGACTTCAGCGGCTATTCTGTTTCTGCACTTTATTTCAGCATTATCTCATCTCCCATAGGAAATTTTTCTGTGTTTGTGGTATTTATCTTAAACTATGTTAAAATTCATGTACACTTTGTGTTCAAGACTGCCTTTGATATTTTTCATGATTGTTCTGCTCCCTGAGGCAAGGCAAGAGACTTACAACTCCTTGGGTAAATTTTTGCATCTCTAGATCAAGGGTGGGGGCCTCCGGCTTGTGGGCCAATCTTGGTCCACAATATTTCTCCATTTGGCCCATGAGACCATTTTGGCTAAGGGACAGCTACCCACCCGACAACTGATGTCACACAGATAAAGGTGTGGCCTGACCAAAGGGTGGGTTTGCCCTAAACTGCTTTGTGCAGTTCCCAAAGTTCATACCAACAGGGCTGGATTTAGATGAAGAGAGGCCCTAGGCTACTCCATTTGTGAGGCTCCTTCCCATCCCCCACCCTCACAACTAGAAGAAAATGAAAGAGTGTTATAAACAAAATTGAGTGAAGCCAAGGATGATGATGGGTATTTAAAATTCTGCAATTCACAATTTCTTCTCTAAAGGATATAATATGTCATTGTTAAATACCATGGTGATTTTTAAAAATGCATAAAATTAACACTGAAAAACTTTTGCAATAGCTGAACTTTGTAAACCTTTTGTGGAATAAGTATTATTATTTTTTTGGAAAATGAAGTTGTAATGTTATTCTTTAAAAAACTGCAGACAAAGGCCTGGCCAGGGCAAAGGCTTCTTATATCCCTGCTGGGATTGACAAGGCATCTGACGCTCACCTGAATCTCACAACTCTCCTGAGAGGTGATTTGGTCTGCAGCCACAATGTGGAAATAAAGAATGAGATTGCCCACCAGATACCAGGCACTCTACTCTTCAAATTAGGCCCCAGTGTTTTTGTTACAATCTCCTTCTCAATTAAGTAATAGATTTTAATCTAGAATTTAAATTCTCAAGACTTTCTTATTTGCTAATTCGAGAAAGTAAACTACTGCTCTCACTTCATTACAAACAGTATTTCTACTTGCAACACACTTGAGCAAACCTGCTCCTCTTCCTTTCACATATATTTTGTTTCCATTCCAACTGTAGCTGCCTCTGGTTAGTTATCATTTAACTCTTTGGGGAAATAATTAGCATCACACGGCATGTACATGGAAGTTGCCAAGCCAATTAACCAACTAGAAGGATTACTGTCAATAGCACCAGTTTTCCTATAACTTGATATTGCTGGATAGTTTTGATGAACTGCAAAAGCATTTTTTAGTTTGCTTTCTGTTGACTCCCTGGAACTTTTATTTATTATTGCCACATTGTTTTGTACGTTTCCTTGCAAATGAAGGAAAACAACTTTTTTGCTTGTATATGTTGACAATATAATTTTGGTTACTGACAACAAACAAGATTGTACAAAAACAAGATTGGGCACAGGTCTGGCCAGGACATAGGCGTCCTGACTATGACAAAGGTGACCTGTGTGCTTGCTTGCTTGCTTGCTTGATTATCAGCTGTTGGGAACCTCAAGGTCCCTGCTCTCCCTTCTTATGGTCTTTGTACTAGACCTGGAAACTGCAAAAGAGAGCATTCCATGTCAAGAAAGAGGGCAAGTGGGCACCCTATCAAATGACAGGGCAGGAGCTACACAGAGCAGGGCCTTTTCACCGGTGGTACCCATTGTATGCCTTGCTCTTCCCAGACCTGTTCTCTTTTGCCCTGCATTTTGGAACTTTATAATTTAGGAAGACTTTGGAAGAACTGGTTGACAAGTCTTATCAGTTGCTGACATATGAACGGATTTTATTTGCTGCTGTTCTGGGCTTCTGGTGCACCAGGGTTTACACCAGCATAATAGAGTTGGCCAGGATGCCAGAAGGGATACAATTTATGAGCTTTCTCCATTATCTGCACAGCAGGGGGTGTTCAGTGAACAGTGCAAAGGCTGAGCTGAAGTGTTCTCTGCTGGTTACCTGCTTTCAGCAATAGGGTCGCCATTTGGTAGTACCCAATTGGTTAGCTGTCAGATTTTAGAGCTCCCTATGGGTGGCTCTTAGGTAATTCAAAAATACAGAGTCCATTCATAAAACACAGAGTTCATTCACAAAGCAGTAACATAAATCTCCATTGCTACATATTGGGTGTATATTTCAGCGGTTGAACATACAGGTTTATGGCCATGCTGTAGTGTAGTGCTTATGTGACCGTGAATAAAAGGTGGCTGGGCTCATTGTCTCAGGGTTTGGGGTGGGGAGGTGACAAAACTGATTTCCAATAAGTGCCCTCCCTTTCTTTCCATAACAAGTCTTTGAGTCTGTACTCTGAATAGTGACACCAGGGACCTAAAAGGTGCAGGGCTAGTCAGTCCAACCCCTGCACGGTCTCATCAAGGCTGACCTTAAGGTGATTGTAGCAATTTGGCCAAACTGGGCCCCGCGTGCCGCTCCTAAGGGGACCCCCACACCAGGGCAATCTAGATGGATTTTATTTCTAAGATTTTGCAGACTTTGGCTGTGAACTGGGGCCCTACCAAAAAATAATAATCAAGTTGCGCCCCACTGCTTCAAATTGGGCCCCACTGGCTAGCCCAGAGTCTCATAGTTGCTGGACCTGAGTTGCCCTGCCCTTGCATGAAGTCTTGGGTTTGCAATTTTGGGAGAGGGGAGACTGCCCGCTGGGGAGTGGATGGGCTGGCATGGCCCCCTAGATTTAGAAGCCCTAGGCTTCAGCCTACTTAGCCTATACATAAATCCGGCACTGCACGTCAACCATCTGGATGTCAGGAGCCTTTGAAGCGGTTCACAAAGCAGTGACCCAGTGCTAAGCAGGATCACTCTCCCTTCACATCAGCAACAAAACGTCAGATCCTGCTGAGTTCAGGCACTCCAGAATCTGAGTTTGGGTGTGTCCAAACACAGCACTAAGCAGGATTGCTCCTCCTAACCAATTAGGAGGGGGTGATCCTTCTTGGTATTGGGCTCAGGAAAGCAATCAGGTGCACCAGCGAGCTTGCTTCAGGGAGCTCTTGAATGCTATTCAAGTAAAAGTAAGAGGCAGGGAATCTTTTCCCTTCCATTTTAAGCCTGATCTTACTGTGATGATAGATATGATAAATAGATTGATAGATGATAGATAGATATATGATAGATAGATAGATAGATAGATGATAGATAGATGATAGATAGATAGATAGATAGATGATAGATAGATAGATAGATAGATAGATAGAGATAGATAGAGATAGATAGATAGATAGATGATAGATAGATAGATGATAGATAGATGATAGATAGATAGATGATAGATACAAAAGTTTATTTTATTTTTCATACAATGCCTTATGAGGGCTTGATCTAAAATGTGGAGTAGAATAACTAAATAACCTGTAATTTATCAATTTCCTAATCTTTGAGTGTGCATGGAAAGTGACAACATGAGGGCACAGGTGGCAAGGAAAGAGAGACACTAATGGTATCACATACAAGACCTATATTTTCCATTCTTAGCAGGCTTGCTCATGTTTCTATTTACATTTATAGTCACGGAAGTGCAGCTTCGGGGAACTTTAATTAGAAGACAGTTGCTCACCAATTTATTTATTTATTTCATAAAATTTATGCATAACTTGAAAGGAGTTTACAAAATGTTAAAACAATAAAATCAAAGGTGGGGGGGGGGAATACAACCATACTTTAAAACATACAGAAGTTAAAATACTAAAGTAGATCAAAAATTCCTCAACATTCTGAGCATATGGGTAGGCTTGTCTAAACAATAATATTTTTAGCAAGTGCTGAAAAGAGTCTAGTTAAGGTGTCTGCTTGATATCAATAGGCAGGGATATTTGTGTTGATATTATGTTACTATCAAATTATAACTGTCTGTATTGTATAGCCTTGCTTACTTGGGGTTGTGGAGTGTGTGTTTGTGTGAAAGACGATCACCAAGGTCTTTCTGTGACTTTGGCTGGATAGGAAACTATTTTGGAAAAATCTTAGTGGGGAGGGGGTTTATGGAGAAGATTACAAGAGCCGAGTGGCATGCATACTTGCTTTTAACTTTAGTCTTCTGCATCTCTCAGGTTCTGCACATTACTGAAATGCTATAACATGATTTTTGCTCCCTGTACTTCAAGGGTAGCCAATGTGCTGCCCTCCAGATGTCAGCATGGCCAATGGTCAGGGAAGATGGAAGTTATACCCTGACGACATCTGGAAGGCTACCTCTGCTATGGACATTCCAGCAATCATGCTGTTGGCAAAGTCCAGAAAGCAACTTATTTGTCTCTTATATTGTTCCTATACCAGAATAATTTTTATAGCATATATGGCCTACCTCGTCATGGAGACCCAATCAGAAGTAACTGAATCAGTTGCAAAGTTTGTATTAGTGTTATGTCCAAAAAACCTGCTACATTTTTCTCAACCAACATGCATAAATTAAAGAGGAAAAATGCATTAAAATTATCAAATGAAGAAAATATCAGTGAAATTCACATTTGTGGGGTGCAAAAAATGCACTTGCCTTAGTTTCAAGGTGGTTTCTTTTATTTCATTCTCATTTATTTCATGTATTTCCTTTATTTCATTCCATAAATAATCTATCAGGTGTTCTGTAGTCTGCTGCCTTCCTGGGTGCTCAGGTTTCCTGAAAGTCCCATGGCAATTTGAACTAGGTTTTCATGTAGGTATGGGAAAGCTGCCTAATAAGTGCCTGGCAGCTGCAATATCTTTATTTTATTAAAGGAATCATTGCACAGGAGCTCTGTAGCCAGTCTCTTTGCTTCCTGTGCTTCAACTAAAGCTCAGTAGAATACCTCCTGTGAAGCGTTTTCAGATCAGGAAGCACAGGCAATCAGGGAGGTTGCAGAACACGGGAGAAACATTTAATGGGAAGGAAGAGAAACACACAGCACCCCATGGCCTGCTCACAGTGTTCAAGTAAGCTCAACATCGTACCCACCAAAGTTCTCAATAAATTCTAAAGTTCCCGGAGAATGAGACAAACAAACTGATGCTTTTTCACAGAGGAGAACAACTTTAGAGAATTTGGATGACTGATTTCAGCACTGCACTAGTTTGTATTCCAAGCTGCAAAGCAACCATAAAGCTATAAGCAACTATGTATTGATTTTTTGTCTAATGGGCTTTCCTATATATTTTTTTAGTTTCTTTCCCCCTCATATATGTGTATGGACTCAAATATTTGTTTTCAGAATGTGGAGGTCTGTGGACTATTAATAAATTTGAAGGTAATACCGTGTGAAGTCTAAAACTGCACCGCTCATGCATAATAAAAAGGTACCAAAAGACTTCAGGTAACCCTACAGTATGCAGAACTACAAAACAATGTGGGTGTGGGGGATTAAGATGGGGACCCCAGAATATCCCCATGCACGCAAGTTGACAACTTGTTGGGAGGGGAGAATAGAATGGACTGTCCTGAATAGGACAGATCCAAAGAATTGTTTGGATGTGTTCCTTTCCTGATTAACACTGCAGAAGAGCTGGCCAGAGAGATCAATGAAGAAACCAAAAAGTTTAATGCACTGGACAAAGAAGTTCCATGGGGGCAGAGGGAGAGACAGAGACATGAAGGAAAAAGAAATGAGGGGGGAAAGCCCATTGGCTAGTGAAGATCACACATGGACAGAGAATGAAGGCTGAACTGTTGCCAAAGGAGAACTGTGTATGTGTGCAGAAATGAAACTAAGTAGCCAGAATGTTAACAGAAACCCTTTTACATTTCAGATTCATTGCAAGGCTTCATTTGGCTCCACTATTTCTTAGGGATTAGTAAGGGACTAGTAAAATTAAATTCAGGACGTTGGTTTGCAAGGGATGTACGGAAAAACTTGTGGATGCAGTTTTTGTAGATTTAGGAGCCATGCATATTTGTGACAAGGATTTTATCTAGAAATATTTGAATTATCTAGAAATATTTGAATACTTTGAGTTTTTGGCCTTCTCTTTAGAGTATAATTTGGCTATTTGCTAGAATTTGCTGGAACTACTTTCTCTGCAGGCATCTTGTTCCTGTTTTCAACCAAAAAAATCATGAATGAAAATGTACGGTCTTAACTTCCACTCATACACTTAAACCTAATAGCATTTTCCTGAATGTAATGCCTTCCGCTGTAGTTACAAAGTGTAATTTATCATCTCTTAGTTTTCTTTATCTAAGCCAAACAGGGCAAAATGTTTTGGTCTCTGCTTGTAAACCTTATTCTGAATTCCTAAAACAATTTTAGTTTTTATTGTGAAGAAGGGTGTGTGAATCTGAACTTTTGACATGGTTTATCTCTGTGGATCATGGCATGAGTATAAGATTGCCACAACTGTAATATGGTAGGAGACACTCCATGATATACCACATTTTCCCATCTATAAGACGCCCCCATGTATAAGACACCACCTATTTTGGGGGACTCAGATTTAAGAAAATGGGGGGAGATGGCCCAGAGTATAAGATGCCCCCTAATTTTTGACATTATTTTTTAGGAAAGAAACTTAGTCTTATACATGGAAAAATACGGTACTTTGGTGAGCCTGGAATTTCCAGCCTCCTGAAAGGTAGTCAGGCATGTTCTGAGTTCACTTACATGTAATCTAAAGATTAACACACGGAAATTTAGTTGCCAAGTACAGGATACTCAACTCCAATGGGATTCACCCACACAATTGGCAAGGTGATTTGTAGGCAGATAGGAGACAGAGATGACCAGGTTCTGATAACAGCCCATTATCAAAGCCTTTCACCCTTTTGTTAAAACAAAAAAAATTCCTTCCAGTAGCACCTTAAAGACCAACTAAGTTAGTTCTTGGTATGAGCTTTCGTGTGCATGCACACTTCTTCAGATACACTGAAACAGAAGTTGCCAGATCCTTCTATATAGTGAGAAGGTGGGGAGGGGTATTACTCAGAGGAGGGTGGGGATGGGTGATTGGCAGATAGCTGTGATGAGCCTGTTGACGACTATTAACGACTGCAGTAGGTCTTACAGGAAAAAGCAAGGGGTGAGAAGGTGAAAAATGGCTTTGTCATGTATAGTGAGATAAGAATCCAATGTCTTTATTCAGGCCAGGTGTCTCCATGGTTTTAAGTTTGGTAATGATTTGCAATTCAGCAGCTTCTCTTTCCAGTCTATTTCTGAAATTCCTTTGTAGTAAAACAGCTACTTTGAGATCTTGTATAGAATGTCCTGGGAGATTGAAGTGTTCTCCTACTGGTTTCTCTGTCTTGTGATTCTTGATGTCAGATTTATGTCCGTTTATTCTTTGGCGTAAGGTTTGGCCTGTTTGTCCAATATAGAGAGCTGAAGGACACTGTTGGCATTTGATGGCATACACAATGTTAGACGATGAGCAATTAAATAGTCCAGAGATGGTGTGTGTGATGTTGTTGGGGCCAGTAATGGTGTTGTCCGGGTGTATGTGGCAGCAAAGTTGGCATCTGGGTTTATTGCAGGCTCTGGTGCCAGTGTCCGTGTTAAGTCTGGTTGTAGTATTATTGTGGGTTAGGAGTTGTTTAAGATTGGGTGGCTGTCTGTAGGCAATGAAAGGTCTTCCTCCCAGAGCTTGAGAAAGAGAACTGTCATTGTCCAGGAGAGGTTGTAGATCTCTGATGATGCGTTGTACTGTTTTAACTTGGGAGCTGTATGTGATGACTAGAGGAGTTCTGTTATTTTCTTTTTTGGGTCTGTCTTGCAGCAAGTTCTCTCTGGGTATCAGTCTGGCTCTGTTGATCTGTTGTCTAACTTCATCTGCTGGGTATTTTAGTTCTAAAAAGGTTTGCTGTAGATCTCTTAGGTGAGAGTCTCTGTCTGTAGAATTGGAACAGATACGGCTGTAACGTAGTGCCTGGCTATAAACAATGGACTGTTTGGTATGTTTGGGATGGTGGCTAGAGGCATGTAGATATGTTTGTCGGTCAGTTGGTTTACGGTATAAGGTGGTGTCTATGCGCCCATCCTGTATTTTTATAGTAGTGTCCAAAAAATGTATTTCTTGCATAGATTGATTCATTGTTAGGTTGATTGTGGGGTGAAAATCATTGAATTTCTGGTGGAAGGTGTTCAGGGTCTGTTGACCATGTGTCCAGATGATAAAAATATCATCAATGTATCGCAGGGTCTGTTGACCATGTGTCCAGATGATAAAAATATCATCAATGTATACACCTTATACCGTAAACCAACTGACCGACAAACATATCTACATGCCTCTAGCCACCATCCCAAACATACCAAACAGTCCATTGTTTATAGCCAGGCACTACGTTACAGCCGTATCTGTTCCAATTCTACAGACAGAGACTCTCACCTAAGAGATCTACAGCAAACCTTTTTAGAACTAAAATACCCAGCAGATGAAGTTAGACAACAGATCAACAGAGCCAGACTGATACCCAGAGAGAACTTGCTGCAAGACAGACCCAAAAAAGAAAATAACAGAACTCCTCTAGTCATCACATACAGCTCCCAAGTTAAAACAGTACAACGCATCATCAGAGATCTACAACCTCTCCTGGACAATGACAGTTCTCTTTCTCAAGCTCTGGGAGGAAGACCTTTCATTGCCTACAGACAGCCACCCAATCTTAAACAACTCCTAACCCACAATAATACTACAACCAGACTTAACACGGACACTGGCACCAGAGCCTGCAATAAACCCAGATGCCAACTTTGCTGCCACATACACCCGGACAACACCATTACTGGCCCCAACAACATCACACACACCATCTCTGGACTATTTAATTGCTCATCGTCTAACATTGTGTATGCCATCAAATGCCAACAGTGTCCTTCAGCTCTCTATATTGGACAAACAGGCCAAACCTTACGCCAAAGAATAAACGGACATAAATCTGACATCAAGAATCACAAGACAGAGAAACCAGTAGGAGAACACTTCAATCTCCCAGGACATTCTATACAAGATCTCAAAGTAGCTGTTTTACTACAAAGGAATTTCAGAAATAGACTGGAAAGAGAAGCTGCTGAATTGCAAATCATTACCAAACTTAAAACCATGGAGACACCTGGCCTGAATAAAGACATTGGATTCTTATCTCACTATACATGACATAGCCATTTTTCACCTTCTCACCCCTTGCTTTTTCCTGTAAGACCTACTGCAGTCGTTAATAGTCGTCAACAGGCTCATCACAGCTATCTGCCAATCACCCATCCCCACCCTCCTCTGAGTAATACCCCTCCCCACCTTCTCACTATATAGAAGGATCTGGCAACTTCTGTTTCAGTGTATCTGAAGAAGTGTGCATGCACACGAAAGCTCATACCAAGAACTAACTTAGTTGGTCTTTAAGGTGCTACTGGAAGGAATTTTTTTTGTTTTGACTATGGCAGACCAACACGGCTACCCATCTGTAACCCTTTTGTTAAGCAAACAGGATGGCCATTTTTCAGTCCTTTCCCCTCTAGAATGGGCAAGATGAGAAATGGGCAGGAACTCTGGGGGAAAGACAAGAATTGCTTATCTCAAGGCCCCTCCCTTCCCTACTATAAGGCTAAAACATTATTAAAACCCCAGGTTTTCCAGTAGCTTTCAGCTCCAACAGGATAGCACTTACCCCAGTGCTCCACAAGACTCAGTACACTTCTGCTTTGCTTTAAGGATAGGTATATTTTCCTCTTGCCCCCACCCCCACTATCCACTTCTAGTGTAGGTTTATGGCAAAACAGCCATGCCTATATTTCTGTCGGCCTTTTAGGATAGTTTGAGAATATTTTTAATCAAGCTATGTACATATTGTAGAATTTGCTACCTGCTTAGATTGTAACTTTGCTGTCTGAAGCAGCATTTATATGTACTTTGTCTCTCCTAGGGTGTATATAAATATACCAAGCTTTCTTTATTCCTCAGTGCGGGAGCTTCTTGTGGGCATTAGGCTAAGGGTTAACACACATCCATAACAAGTGCACATCACAGCTCCAGCAAAAGATCCTAAACCTCTCAGCAGTGTGTATACCTTCAGGAGTGCTGGCTGTGCACATGTGAGTCCAAGTAACATTATAAAGTAGTACAGCTTATGGCAACCAAAACTAGATACAATCTTCCAGAAGTGAGATTGTTAGTGCTTGGAACTAAAGGGTGGCTGTTTCAATATCCTATTACAAATTACTCAAGTAATACAGTACATTGAAATTATATTGCCATTGCCTCAGCTCAGAATGCTGCATGTCTTCTCAATCTTTCTTTGACTTTGCTATGGCTTTTAGCCTGGTGTCTTAGTGAGTTTCATTAACAAAATCATATTCCTGTCATGGACTGGCTGGATGCAGAGGAATGATGTGGGGAACCAGCTAGGGAACCACCAAGGGAAGAAGGCTCAGAGCCCAGCTATTGGTGGTGGGGCAACAATGAGTGGTCAGAGGGAGAAGACTGGGAAGAGGAGGTGTCAGAAGCTGAAGGGCTTAGTGAGCTGGGAGAGTCTGTGGCAAACAAGCTCCCTTCCCCCTGGTCTGCCCAAACCAGAAGAGACATGAAGCGGGAGAAGCGGGAGAAGACAGACACACAGGCACAGTCTCCACTTGCTTGGGGGGAAACCCTGGAGAGGAGGAGACATAGACAGCTGTGGGGAGTTGAGAAGCTTTAGTCTAGGCAACTGATCCATGGGGCAAGATCTATCAGGGATAGGTTCCTGTACTCATTAGACCTGACACTCCACCAAGTCTGTGCAGATGCTGTTCTTGCTAATAAAGAGCAAAGTAGCTAATAAAGAGCAAAGAGTGCACAGTGTGATTTACAGCTGGTTCGCTCCTGTCACTTCCCTTCTCTAAAACTCTGAATGAAATATGGAATAATATTGGTCTCCCAAGACTGATTCCTAAGGAACTCTAGCAGACTGAAAGGTAGTTATCATGACCCATGACCTGGGGACCTTGCAGTATGTGGTGGCAGTTTGATGAAGTTCTGACAACTCACTTAGGGTACGAGGTAGTGGGAGGGAATAATAACTAAAGTCTTCTTAGGAGCACTTCCATGTGATGTGGAATGACTGAAGGGGACCATCAGGTTTAGCATTTCTATGAGAATATTTTGTTCAACTTTGTATTTATTTTTTTAAAGATTTTAATAGTTTATTACCTTTATTCAGAAAAGCTAATATTGCACAATTATCAGGAAATGCTGAGCCAGCCTGCCAACCCTGAACCAAACAAAAGTAAGGCATAATATTGCTTACATTGGCAGTGTGGCGTGCCAATCTGACAAATTTTAATAATTAATTTTTAAGTTGGAGGGGGTGAGAGAACCAGATGAAAAGGGACCCAGTAGGCTAAGACTGCCAGTGTGATGTGCATAAAAAGCACAGCAGTTGAAAGAAGCTTTTCAAGTTTGAAAGAGGTCAGTGGGGTACCACTGGGAACAAAGATGAGGTGCCCATGGCTTTATTATTATTATTTATAAAAGCCAGCTGGATGGTGGCACTAAAAGCAAAGTTTCTATCTTTACAAAAATTGATAGGCACAGTTGAAAGGAAAGACATCTAAATTGAAAATGAGTAAAATCACTCAGTGTACCGTCTGATATACAATCTGTTAAATGGTGAATGGATACACGTAGAAATAATCATGATTATTAGACGAGACACATGAAGAGCAAGGATATTTGCCAAATGAAAAGGTGTTAAACTTATAATATTCCCAGCGGCAGTACAAGAAACACAATATAAGCCAATGGGAGGCTGTATAGATAAATAGATATAGCATATGGACAGCAATAAGAAATTATGGAGTATATTTACCATCAATCACTCAGTCACTGTGAGTAAATGGGATTGTGCCAGGAAGATTTTCTCACATAGAGACAGGGAAATATTAACACCAGCCTAAGAACTGTATCCAAGAATTAGCTTCCCACTGATCTTAGCTTAGTTACAAGAAGCTTCACATCATTCTAGTACTTCAGCTGAAAAACTGAATTTATAATACTTCTACCTCACCATTCCTCCAAGAAGCTTTGTGTGGCATAGTGTTTCCTACCCCAACTTGCATTTTTATCTCCACAGTAACCTTGTTAGGCAGGCTAGGCTGATAGATAGATAAATGTCCAAAGCTACCTAGTAGGTTTGGGGCCTCAATACATATTTGAATGCAGCTTTCCCCAGCTCTAATCAAACATTCTAAAGACAATACAACACACTGGCCCTGTTATTTAAGATTTCCATTCTTCTGTTGCATGAGCTAAACTTTTATCAGACCTGCTCTACTGAAATATGGGTGCATGTTTTGGTGTGTCTATCACAAGCCCCTATTGTATTCTATTCATCTAAGTTACACCTTTCCTCCCTTTCCCCATGTCTACAGCACTTATCCCCAATAATTTCTCAAGATTTTTAATGCACTGTATGGAAGAATGAGTGCACAATCACACATTAATAGCGCATCAAGGGTGGTGGCACTAAGGAACAAGGTTCCACATAAATGATTGCATTTGCTATAGCAACACTATAACAATAAATACCTAACTAGAGTGTACATTTTACTCCATACTTTTATTAACTGGAACATTTAAGATTCGGAATGTTTCTCTTACTTATCATCATTGCAAACAGCTACTACAAAGTACTTGAAAAGAATGAAGAGCAGTGAGGAGTGTTACTTAGGATTCATACAAGCATTATGACAAATCCATTTTCTACCTCTGACACAGAGGGAGCTGCTAAAGCAAAGCATTTCAAAAGTTTTCTGAAAACTGTAGAGTTCAAGAGATGTCTAAGATTTTCCTCAGATTTAATAGCATTTATTGATTCAGAGCTATGAACTTGGGTCTAAGCAAGATTTTTTTTTATGTGGTTGTTTTTTTACAGGTTATGTTATTGCAATTGTAACCACAGTCTTCTTGTATCCTGCTATGACCTTTTGTTTCATTCTAATACTGTATGCTTTTGGTAAACATGGAGTAGGTCTTCCACCTTGTTGTTCCCCCTGCCCCCCTCCAAAAAAAATAAGCGGGTGGGAGAGTTTGGCGGTGAATTGGGGAGTTTATAAGCACACAACTTGCAGTGGTGTTAATACAATTCTTTAAGAGTTCTGTAACTTTACTGTAAAGTTCTGGAACTTACTAAATTTAAAGGCACTTTCTATCGCCTCAGGGACATAGCTGTGAGATCTCCAAATGTATCTCACACAGGGAAGCTCAAGGAAGCCTCCAACCAATGCCAGAGTTCTCTCCAAAAGTGCTGAACATTGGGAAGTTTAGAGGAAGGGTTGCAGCTTAGTAGTAGAGCATATTATTTGCATAGGTTTAAGGTTCAATCTCCAGGTAGGTCTGGGAAAGAACTTTGTCTGAAATTCCGGAGAGCCTTTAGCTCCACAATATTGAGCTAGATGGATAAGCTAGATGGTTAAGATGTAGAAAGGCATCTTTCTATGCTGTTTCTATGCTACTTCAGGTGTAAGCTTTCTTCAGTTCCCAATCACAACAGACCAGCTCAAAGAAGCTTGATGAAGCTTACCTAGACAGTGAGTACCTTTAGGGCTGTTTTAAGCATATGCGGCGCCAGGGTGCAAAGATCCACCTGGCACACCCCCACCCCCAGGTTGGCCAGTCCCAGGCACACAGGAGGGCGGAGCCGGCCGGCCGCCTCAGCATCTCGCTGGCTTGGTTGTCTCCAAACTCGTGGCACAGAGCCACCTGCAGCAGAAGAGCCCGCTGCGGCGCTCCGACCGACGGGTGGTCTCTTCCCCGGACTCAACTCTCGGGCCCCGGACTCTCTGTCTGGCGCCCCTGAGAGCCCAACACCCGAGTGTCCCGCACCCCTAGTGCCTATGGGTAAGACGGCTCTGAGTACCTTACTCAGACAGCAAGCTGTTTGTGCATTTACCACTGGGTAAATGAAGC
This sequence comes from Podarcis muralis, assembly GCF_964188315.1. Taxonomy (NCBI): domain Eukaryota; kingdom Metazoa; phylum Chordata; class Lepidosauria; order Squamata; family Lacertidae; genus Podarcis; species Podarcis muralis. The sequence continues at coordinate 43,726,174 of NC_135658.1, forward strand.
TTCCTAAACCAGTCTCTTTGAGGATGGTCTCACAAATTACAAGTCCCTCATGCGCAAGGCGGGGAAATTTCCCTGAGATTTCATGTGTATGCTAGGCTCAACTCCCCAGGTTTTGAATGTACATAATCTCCCAGGTTGGATAGTGTTCTTGAAGCTACCAGCATGAGTTTGACCAAACTGCGGGAGGTAGTGGAGGACAGAGGTGCCTGGCGTGCTCTGGTCCATGGGGTCACGAAGAGTCGGACACAACTAAACGACTAAACAACAACAACAAATCTCCCAGGGCTATTCAGACTTCCCCAAAAAGGTGTTAATGAATAAGCGTGTGTCAATCTGAACTTTTTCTATGGTTTCTATTACTGTAGATCGTGCATAAATACTATGACACGAGATCAAGGTGTATGTGTAGTTGCTGCCTGCTTAATTTATATACTGTATTCTGTCACTTTCATTTCATGTAATAAACCAATATTTCTTTATTTCTTTTGTATAAGAACTACTTGTGGCTATAAAGGGTAAACACATGTTCATAAGGAATGCATGCCATAACTCTAGCAAAAGATCCTAAACCTCTTGGAAGTGTGTGTATGGAGACAATGAATACACTGGACACACATGTGGGTTCAGACACATATATTTTAACATGCTCTCTAGATGGATTACAGCTCTCATCAAACCCAGCCAATATGGCCAGTGACAATGAAAGTTTTTGATTCATTAGGGATGGGCAAAAAGTATCCATCCCATCCAGCCCAGGAAGAATTTGTTCAGAATAAGTTTGGTTAGGATCATCATGTAAGCAGCTCCTGGAGACTGAAGACCCTGCTGCAATCTTTATGCAGTTAACAGGACCATACTAGCCTATCCAGTACCACAGTTTGCTCAAGCATTCTAAGGCATACTTTCACTATTGACAGTGGGAGAAGGAAAACCATATGGCTAAAGACAGAAAAAAATCCTGAGGTGCACATCTCCTGTCAGAAAACAGGTACACATGTAGAATTAAGCAAGCAATTTGTAAAGAAACAGCTACTTTTTGTCCAACAGTGGCTTAAACCAGCCGTGATGCTATAAAAACAATGTGTTTGATGGGTATGAGTGCCTGGAATATTTCTTATTTGCAAACTCAGTGTTTTGTTTTGTTTTTTTAAAAAATGCAGATCAAGATAGAAACTGGATGGAACCCACTTATGAATAAACATGCAAAACTGACATGGTCTAAAAATAGAGAGATCCATCCAACTCTAAAAGCAAGTAACAATTAAATAGACTATTGTGTACTAGGTTGCCACAACAGAAATAAAAAATAACATTCAGTTCTGTATGGCCCTTCCACTAGGTTTCTTGTAACACAGTTACTGCTCCCTATCACAATCATTCCCAAGCATACCATCTGATAATTTCTAGAAAGGGAAAATACCGTATTTTTTTCCCTATAGGACACACTTTTCCCCCTCCAGAAATGAAGGGGAAATGTGTGTGCATCCTATGGGGCGAATGCAGGCTTTCGCTGAAGCCTGGAGAGCGAGAGGGGCTTCAGGAAGCTATCCGCAAGCCGTGGGAGCCCACGGGAGTTCGCGTCGGGCTCTCACGGCTTGCGCAGAGCTGCCTGCATCCCGAAGCCCGGGCGCGCTGAGCAGTCGCGCCGGGGCTTCAGGTAGCTCTGCGCCAGCCGCGGGAGGGCTCCCCCGGCTTGCGCAGAGCTGCCTCTTATCCCGAGGCCCCGGCGTGCTGAGCAGTCGTGCCGGGGCTTCGGGTAGCTCTGCGCCAGCCGCGGGAGGGCTCCCCCGGCTTGAGCAGAGCTGCCTCTTATCCCGAAGCCCCGCCGCACTGAGCAGTCGTGCCGGGGCTTCGGGTAGCTCTGCGCAAGCCGCAGGAGGGCTCCCACGGCTTGCGGAGAGCAGCCTGTTCTGGGGGCTGGGTTATTTCCCCCCAAAAAAACTAGATGCGCCTTATGGGCCGGTGCGCCCTATGGGGTGAAAAATATGGTAACTATGTTGCTGAAATCATCAATACTGTAAGAAGCCCTGGTTTATTTCTCCATTCAGAATTATCTAATGAAGTATAAGCAGTCCAAGTGGGGAATGTTAGCAATAATGTACGTTGAGAAGTGCAGGTACCTATATTAAATCTTTTCACCTGCATTAGTCAATTAGTGAGGTTCACAGTTTGCTGCTGGATCTTAATTAACAAGCCATCTAATACTCTATTGATTTCACTGAATCTACATTAACAGCACAATACTATACATGTCTACTTAGAAGTAAGTGGGTACAAGATTAAAGTCTTAATTTCTTGAATAAAAACTCTGCAAAGTTAGGAAACATAATATTTTCCCCCAAGCTTGTTTGCCAGTTTCCTGCAGAGCTATGAGCAAAACCTCATAATTCCACCCCCAATCTGAGGCTTGTATGCAGGGAGGGCCTGTCCCCATCTGATGTCACTGAATATCTGGATGTAGTGCAAGAATACCATTTTAGCCACATAAATGGGCTGCTGTCATGTCTGATCGAGGGAGAATCCCCGTTATTACAAAAAACACACATCTCTCCCTCACTCCTTTATAGAGACTTTCTCCCTTTTCTCCCTCCCCACCCCTATCAGGATGATAGAAGCTTTGTTTATGGAAAATTCTCACTACCACAAGTGAATTATATTATAAGATTATTTCATATTATTCCTGGAAATAATTGTGCTTGCCATAGTTTTTGTGTTAGGTTCACGCTTTTCAATCCTTTCTACAATTTTACTGGCTTTCATTTCCCCCCATTATTATCCACAGTGTCATTTTTATGCAGATGATATCCAGATTTATTTATTTGATTTTTTTTTTTTTAAATAAGCCTTTGACAAACAGAGCAGTCCTGTCTGATTGATGTTAAAAACTGAACAGCTCAGAAACTGCGTGATAATACAAATAAGATAGATACCATGAACTGGGGCTCTTTTTGCAATCTAATTATTCTAACTTGGCAGCAATCTCTTACAAACAGAAGAAGTTTTATATTTTGAGATAGGATTTGTCGTTCAGAAATTCACAAGAACTTTGAATTATTTTCAGATAAAGACACAGTGAATAATTATATAGCTCAATTTCAAAATGATGAAAAATAACCCATCTTCAGTTTTGCAAGCAAAGCATGCAAATTCAATAAATATATGCAGATCTATCTAATCTGCATAATTAATTGCAATCACAGTGGGATGTGTACTGCAAAGCCATGCAGCGTAAATCAAGAATGAAAGTGAAAACTCACCTTTAGCTTTGCTCTTTGAAGCAGCCACTGGGACCAAGGAAAAGATTGCAAGAGGAGAAGAGAACAGATAGGTTAGTCAGAAGCTCTGACTGAGAAGACAAAGAAAGTTTCACTATTGAGTCGAGCGTAACAAAACCCAGATTCAAATATCTGGTCTACTTATTTAGATCAGCCGGTATTATTTTTCCTGACCTATACCCTGCTAAGACAAACAAATTCAGTATTTTGAAATGCTTGTCGACGCCAGTTGTTTGAAAATAGATAATGGCAGAGGCATTTACTATTAGCCACAAATTATACTGTGAAAACAATTTGTAAAACAAAAAATAAAAAAAAATCTAAGGATGCAAAGATATGTAGTACATCAATCAAACTTTTATACACTACTGATCAGAATCAAATGGTTCCTTTAACATATGTTTTCTTCCTTTCATTTAATTATTAAGAAATAATAATAATAAAGTGTGCATATTATAGTAAGGTTTCAAACATGATAGAACTCCAGGCAATTTGTTAGGAATTGGCCCAATGGTCCAAGTTCCAGGTTATTTGAACTGGGCCCTAGATTTTCTTCTCCTCCATATTTTTTAAAAGGGTATTAATAAAAGAAGAAATCCTTTGCTCCTGGGTGCCTGGGCTCATTACAAAATGCAGTGCTGGGAAAACTTTAGCCACCCACTATCTTAATTTTCCAAATTCTGTAATAGGCCTGTCCCCCTAGTCCTTTAAGTACCTAGTAATACTCCTGTAGAACAGTATTTGAGTAGGATTTATGAGACCACCTGCTGACATCCATAAAATATACCTTTCATTCTTCAAATCACAGTTATTCAAGTCTTTTAGTTTACAAAGGGTTGAGAAAGAACATAGACACTTTCAGCTATATTGCTTCCCCCTAGTTGAATTTGATCAGCCATGTTTGTCATATGATCTGGTGCACAGGCAAGCACAATCCATGTCAGAGGACAAGAAACCTTAAAACCCATCCATATTGTAAATAAGATTATTTTTGGTGGTGATTTAAGTCATAGATTGTTTTTATTTAGGAGTTAGCTATTGGTAAGTTTGACTAATGAGCTTTTTCTGGAAAGGTGGGCCACACAAGTCATATACGCAGACACATTATGTGGAAAGGGCAATAAAATAAAATAAAATAAAATACTCAGTACAGTGGTACCTCGGATTAAGAACTTAATTCGTTCTGGAGGTCCATTCTTAACCTGAAACTGTTCTTAACCTGAGGTATTACTTTAGCTAATGGGGCCTCCCGCTGCCACCGCAGTGCAGCCACGCGATTTCTGTTCTCATCCTGAAGCAAAGTTCTTAACCCAAGGTACTATTTCTGGGTTAGTGGAGTCTGTAACCTGAAGCGTATGTAACCTGAAGCATCTGTAACCCGAGGTACCACTGTAGGTCTTTTAAATTCTCTAAAACAACTCTCTCACATGCACCCAGTGGTGGAGCTTCATGTTCCGGAACTGGAGGGCAGAGAGCAGGCGTGGGCGGGGCTGGCGTGCATCCCGGGGGTGTGGTGTGCCACCTGCGGGGGTGTGGCATCCAGCGGGGGGGGGGAGCTGTGATAGCACCCCACCAGGAACGTGCTGCTGGGGGCGATGTGCTTCCCCTGCACTCCTCTTCCTCTGTCAGTGCATGCACCAATGGGGCTGAATACTGCACCCAACTTATGGCTTATCACTTTGGTCAAGGAATTGCATTTAGTATAATGAGTAACATAGTATTCACTAGAAGAAGTGCTTATAGTATCTGTGGTGTGGTCATAACTTATGTCAGCAATGTATGAAGCTCTCATTACATAGAACTGAATGATCAGTAGGGACCTAACAGACTTCTGTATCTTGTATCCCAGCATCAGTGACAGGTGGAGTATAAGGCACCATTGAAATTTGAGACCCCAAGGTCCGCCACTGCATGCATTCAACCTATTGTTACAAGCATGCTCTTTTCTGTAGTCCCAGGTGATGTTTTGAGGAACAATTTTGCTAAATTCTACCAGCTTGTATGTGGACTGCACTGCACAAAATGAAATAAATAAATCTAGTTTAGGAGTTTCAACTAGGGCAGTGCTTATCAAACTATCTTACGTGCTGGATAGCAATTCCCACCCCACAATGTGTTAGGGACTGGTATCATTTTTGGTCCCTGAAGCATCCCACCTAACCTGGCAGGTAGTAGAGTCACCACAGACTTGCAGCCAATGGTTTGTGGACTGGCACCAGTCCATGGACCACCAATTTGAGTAGCACTGAATGAGGGCAGTTACGTGTTAATGGCAGATGTTGTGCTAAATCTGTCCTCTACTATCTCAAATGTTTTATTTCTCTGCAAAAGAGGCTTCCATTTTTCTGCTCCGTTATTAGGGCATGAAATGTCATTAGAAATTAGGCAGATTTGGGGTTTTGAGCTAATCTTATTGTTGTGGGGAGGCCAAGTATGATGTATGCGTTTTCTTTCTAGTAAGCATTTCTGTAGCACTCTGCAGCTTTCCTGGCTGCCTACTGTTCTTGATCTGAAAAAGTCCCTTGGGAGGTTTTATCTCATTATGGGTTGTATTCAACATAGCACTGAGGTGATCACTCCATCAACTGCAAGTATTTCTCCTTACAATTGAAGGTTCTGCCCTTCTCCTTTCTCCACACATCCTCTAAATCTGTTCTGGTGCTTCCCTCAACTCTCCAAAGCAGATTATGGGATGGTGTGGTGCACAGGTGCAGAAAAATCCCCCTGTGCTAGCACTAATCCCTGAGCTTGCCTAAGAATTCCATTGAACACCACCTTATTTATTCCCTGGAGCTTTGACTGAAATGCTCATACCTGGAAAGAGTGAAGATTGTGCACCATTGGTGAGACTATATAGAATGAAAGGACATTCACCAACATCACTCAGCCAACACAAAAGTAAGGCTATTACATAAAAACAAACAAACTTGTACCCCACTCATGAGATTTCTTGGGTGGAATTTTATTTTTACTTTTTTAATTCTCTTTGATAATTTTCAACTGCTATTTCTACTTTCATTAATGGATGGACAGTGTTTAAAAATGCAGGATTTTTTTGTCACAGTATTAGTGGTTCTACAGGAAAATCAGGATTACAAGTCGCTTGCTTTCAAAGCGCAGCTATGCATTCCTGTAACACAGAGGAAACAGAAGTACTACTGTATATTTAAACTGTGTTTTAGTATTGAAATACTACTAAAGTATGGACACTGCAGCAACAGAAGACCCTTTCAGAGCTATTTGATTGCAAACCTTTCATACCATAATCCTTTACTCAGAAGTTAGCTCCACTGAGTTCAATGAGACTTACTTCCAGATGAAGGAGCATGGGATTGCAGCTTCACTATACATCTTGCTTCTAGGCTAACCCTTCCATATAATTGCAAGTGCAAGGGTGGTGCTTTAGTACAATCTTCTGTTTGTGAAACCTGAATGCACGTTCAGCATAGGATTCTGCCATTTTATGATAATGTCAACATAATGTCATGCTTGGTGAATTGTGTCATGACATGCAGAGTATTTGTTTGTGTCCAAAAAGAGGATAAAATATAAAGCTTTGGAAACGCTTGACCTGAATGTCGGACATTATCAATGAATAAAGGGAACACAAAAGAAAGATTGCAAATATAACTGGAATTAGGCCAGGTAACAAGGCTTGTTAGCCCAATTATAATTCTCTGCATATTCAGTCTAAATGAACATTACTGTCATCTCTGCCATATAAATGTCATGTTCAATACTTGCAAATGTTTCAATTGATGGGCTGGTCAAACTGCAATTCAACTGTCAAAATTCACAGAGCAATCTAATTAGCTAGAAATGGTAATTAAAAATGTTTTTGGGTTTTTTTGCTGCAGAAATTGCTGATTTACATCAGGCCTCCACCCATACGATGTGTAAACAAGGAGACATTTTCACTGTAAACATTTAGAAACCTTTTTTCCACTGTTAAAAAAGAAAGAAAAAATATGTTTCCCATTAGCCTTCTTAGAATCCTGTTTGTGCAATGAACTTTTTCTGCTGTGTGCAGATGTTATGGTATCCATTGCAGTTTTGTAAATATGAAATCATGAAATTGTCAGGTTGATGTCATAGGTGTACAGGTATATTTGAATGGTTGACATATTTCAATGCAATTTCACTTTCATTTTATGAATCACTGTGTTACTGAAATTACTGCAGATTACTAATATATTAATTAGATGGGAGGCAGAAGAAATTTCTTGCTGTATAACACATGTGATGACTGGAGGATGCTAAATTTTGAATACTCTTCAAATATATCTTCAACCTTATGTCTTCCAATGTATATATAAACTAGAATTACACTATATTTGTGTAGAAAACTGCCATACCTGTGAGGATGACAAAAGAACAGGAGTCTCAAAATGGGAGTTTATTTTCCTTCTTTTCACTCTTGAAGCTCGTATTCTCATCCATATTTATTTACCATGTTGTGCTCTTATAGCCATTGCAATGTGCAAGCTTTTACTGTGGTGTAGTGGTTAGAATGGCGGACTACGACCTGTGAGACGAGGGTTCAAATCCCCATTCAGCCATGAAGCTCGTTGGGTGATCTTGGGTGAGTCGCTATCTCTCAACCTAATTACCTCACAGGGGAGGTAGCATGTGTGCCACCTTAAAATCCTTGGAGAAAAGTTGACATATCCATGCTAGCATGAATTGGATGTCTTGGATGGCCATCTGTCATGGATGCTTTAGTTGAGATTTCTGCATTGCAGGGAGTTGGAATAGATGATCCTTGGAGCACCTTCCAACTCTAAGATTCTATGACTTATTTAAAGGAGACTATCTGAATTTGTTGGACTACCCAAGAGAGAATGAGAACTTTAAGTGGCTAGATAGCAATGCAAATCAGAGGAAACATATACCTTTCATAAACAGGTTCTTGGTATTCTTAAACTGTTTAGAATTAATTTCTTTATTTGAAACATTTAGATATCATTCTTCATTTGATTCAGATTTTAGGGCAGCACACAACCCATTTATCTTACTCATCATAACAAATATAATGATAAAATGCTTGAAACACATTTAAATGTTATAAATGGGAAATGTCTGTAAATAAGAAATCTTTTTTTCTTTCAGTGATGGACCTCAGGTCCATCACTAAAAAAATATTGCAATCTCAGTGTCAGGTAATCCCTTTAAGGCTGCAAACATACAACACATTATTCAGATTTGCATATGGTCTGATGTATATATAAGAATAAGCAGAATTACTTTGTTCTGTCCTGACAAATTGCATTCAACAGTGGAATTATTCTACTCATATCTCCCAGAATTACCTGGAAGCAAGCCTCACTGAACTCAGCTGAGCTTATTTTTGAGTAGAAATGTACATAATTATGCTATTTTCCTGATTTAGTTATCCAGTCAAACATTATCCAGTCAAACATGGCAGCAATTCCATCACCACCAGTGTCACAAACTTTTAACTTTGAATTTTAACATTTTGCAATAGTGTACAGGGACTGTTTAACAGTACTGTTTTAAGACATTGCTTTCATTAGTATATCACTCATATACTATGACACCAGACACTCACACAGGACCTTCACCGCCCTCACTGGTTCTGATTTGAAGAAGAGGTTGAGCTGAGTATCGTCTGCAAACTGATGAAGACCCAGTCCAAACCCCCTGATTATCTTTCCCAGTGGCTTCATGTTCAAAAGCATGGGGGAGAGGACAGAGCCTCAAGGCACCCCACAAGTGAGAGCCCAGGGGTCCGAACACTCATCCCCCAACACCACTTTCTGGACACGGCCCAGGGGGAAGGAGCAGGACCACTGTATAACAGTGCCCCCAGCTCCCAACTCCTCTAGACAGTCCAGAAGGATGTTATGGTTGATGGTATCAGAGGCCTCTGAGAGATGCTGCAGAACTAGGAAACAGCTTTCACCTTTGTCTCTAGTATGCTGGAGATCATCGACCAGCGCAACCAAGGCAGTTTCAGTCCCGTGATGAGGCCTGAATCCCGCTTGGGAGGGATCCAAATGGTCTGCATCCTCCAGGCGTACTTGGAGTTGTTCATGGACCACCCACTCAATCACCTTGCCCAAGAATGGAAGATTTGAGACTGGGCAATCGTTGGCCATATTGGCCGGGTCCAAAGATGGTTTTTTTAAGAAGCAGTTTAATAACCACCTATTTCAGTGGGTCTGGGAAGGCTCCCTTACAGAGAGAAGCATTCACCACCCCATGGAGCCCATCTTGCTTTTATGAGCCAGGAAGGGCAAGGATCAAGGAAACAGGTGCTTGGTTTAACTCGTCCAAACAGCCTTTCTACATCCTCGAAGCTGCTATCTGATTCCCATTTACCTGGAGTGCAAGCCTGTTAAATGCCATTGGATGTACTACTGAGTAGGCATGCATGGATGTTTGCAGACCATTTTAAAGTGTATTTTATTTTATGCAACACAATGCTTTCACTTTACATTTCCCTCCAACCTTCCTCTGAATTTTCATAGATCCTTATTGTAATTTATCAGATCACCCCCCCGCAAACCAATTAGAATTGTATTCCACAATCTTTTTGTCAGTTTTTGATTTACTTTAAGTTGGTCTCACTGCCAAGTTCACTAGTTCTATTTGCAATGTTTTGCCATTTATCTTTAGAATACAAAAGCAGGCCTTGGTTCACTTTCTAATTCACTAGACTGTTGTTGTTTTTAACTCACTTGACTGCTTTCCTTTTCTTTTTCCCCAAAGAAAGTTGCACGTGATTTGAAATAATTGAGTTATACAGAGTTGACTGTGTAGTGAATATGGAAGTCCTTCAATGCACACAAAGTCTGTGTATGTCGGAGGTTGCATGACTGTAAAGGGAGTCATGTTTTGGGAAATATATATATATTTAATTGAAATCCATCTTTTATAGTAGTAGTGATTTCATTTTAAAAAGCTAAATCATTTCTAGTTATAAAGCAAAACATTCAATGTGTAGTCAAAACCTTCATAATATCTTAAACTCCCTGTGTAAGTGTTATTTTCTCTTTTCCTCTATGGCATTCACAATAGAGGACTGAATCAACTCTCCCACAGCACAACAGCAGCTATTCATTCATTTAAGGGTGGAGAGAAACGCTGAAGACTTGCTTAAAAATGCAGATGAATGAATTACTGTTGACAGCTCTAACTTGTTTCTTGGCAACTCTGACAGGATGTGGCATTTCCCCATTCTTCTAACCATGAAAATGATTTGAAGTAAACTAAACCACACAGAAACATCAAACTCCATTACAAAAGAACACACAATGGAAATATTAATAGGTGCTATTTAACTTAGCTCATTATTTTAGACAGAAGTATCATTCTAAAATGCCATCCTGTTGCTTGTATATCAGACACAGAATGTGATTTGAAAATAATAATAATATATAAAGGGCAAAATTCAAGGAGAAACGTGAATGTGGGAGTGAGGCCAAAACACAGCTATTTGCAGCAATCTGCAGCTGTGAACATATGCTCTGTGGTATTTAACCAGATGCAATTGTTGCTATCTTGGGGTAGTACATTAAATTATACCAACATGCTCGCCATACCCATGTTTTGCATTGGGAGTGTATATAAATATGCGGTTCTGTTCCTTTTTGTAGGAAGCAAGCCAAAAACTGGGGGAAAGGGAGGGACACTGAACAAGCAAGTCCCTTTTTATTAAATGCATGTATGTTTAACAGAAGCCCTTAGAGAAGAGACAAGTCTTCATAGGCAGACGTGGCCTAAATAGTGTTAGGCAACACTAATATGAAAGTACAACGTAATTTTCATCCTCAAAACCTCCTCATCCACTCTTTCAAATGGATGCTTATGCAATGCTAACTAAATAATTCATGAGACTGCAGATGCCAATCCAAGTAGCCTATTCCCTTTGAAAGCCTTAGTGTGCAGACTGAAAGCCACCGTAAGTCATAAACGTAGCTCTTTTTTATGTCAATTTGCTTATTCAAATGAGTTACATAATTTTCCAGTCAGGCTCAACTGAAAAGATATCTTAAAATTCAGTCAAATTAAAGGCTGAATAAAAGTAAAAGACTGGTTCTCATACAGTATTCTGAAGTGAAGTACAAATAAAACAAAATAAAATCTGACAATAGACTTGGCATTGTATGTTACCAAGTAATCTAGTGAAGTACTTGAGAAGAATGCACGGGGAAAGGCCTAGTATATTATTCAACAGCAGCAGCAGCAACAACAACACAATCCACAAATGTAATATAATATACTGTATCATTCCAAAACTTTTTTTTTTAATACACCAGCTATTCAAAGCTATTCCAAATAAAGTAAGAATGTTGTAGTGAATAGTGTTTCAGACTTGGAACAAGAAGACTTGGGTTCCAATTAACATTTTGGCAAAGAACTATACTTTGTCACTTTGGGCTAATCACTACCTTTCTGCCTAACCTACCTTAAATCACAACTGTGATGATAAAATGGGGGGAACCATGTGCCATCATGGCTTTCACCCTGTCCAATGCCATCTAAGCAAGCTGTAGTGATGCTAGTGTCAGAAGGGTAGCTCTGTCCCACAACACTGGCTGCTACTGACTGCTGCCATGAAATGGGACCCCTGACCATTAGGTCCAGTCATGACCGACTCTGGGGTTGCGGCGCTCATCTCGTTTTATTGGCCGAGGGAGCCGGCATACAGCTTCTGGGTCATGTGGCCAGCATGACTAAGCTGCTTCTGGCAAACCAGAGCAGCGCACGGAAACGCTGTTTACCTTCCCGCCGGAGCGGTACCTATTTATCAACTTGCACTTTTGTGCTTTTGAACTGCTAGGTTGGCAGGAGCAGGGACCGAGCAACGGGAGCTCACCCCATCGCAGGGATTCAAACCACCGACCTTCTGATCGGCAAGCCCTAGGTGCTGTGGTTTAACCCACAGTGCCACCCGTGCCCCTCCATGAAATAGTTACTCCTGACTAAACAATGAATAGGTAGCATTTTAAAAAGTTCAAAGCAAAGCATAAGTTAAGGTGATAGTAAAGTATATAATGGATGACAGCACAGACATTTTAAAGATCCACTGGTATCCTTCACTGGGGCAGAATGCAAGCCAACAGGGTAATCCTTATTAGATTTTTCTGCCCAACCTGTGATAAATGGATTGGGGGAGAAAATGACTCTTGAATTGAAGACCTGAAATATCATTTGAATAAACTCTGTGTTGCATGGTGCCAAATACTTTGTGTACTTGTTGTTAAGTTAGCAAAGATTCATTTAAAATTTCAGAGTATATTTAGCTTTGTTATGGACACATTCTTATGCAAATGATAATTGTAAACAAGTCATGAAGGTGAAAATTGTTACTGTGTGCCGGAGAAATTAAGACAAATTGAAAGCAAATGTGCACACTGTATAAGAATCCAGCGGGGGATAACCCATGGAAGAGGAAGATAACACATGACTGAGAATTTGAATGTTAATGAAATAAGTCAAGGGAAAAAGGATGTGTAGCATCTATAGCAGAAGACACTGATTAGGGCAGATGTTGAAAAATGATTATCAACTTTAGACCCCAAGAGCAACATAAATGAAATCACATCCTTGTGTTCTGGGAAATAAAAGAGACAACTTGGATAGACATAAAGAGAGGCTTTAATTATCTAAAAGTACATTGGGAGCAACCCATGATAATTCGGAAGTGGAGTTATTAAAGGAACACAATGTAGAAGTAATTCAGAAATATGTTTATTCAAAAACATCAACAGCTGGGTTTAATAATAGGCACAATGAATCAGAAATGAATGAAGCCCAGAGACAGAAGATTATTGAACAATTCTAATCATATTATTAGGTTTGCCACACAAAAATGACGAACAATATATAAAGCACAATTTATGCACTTTAAAGAAAACAATTTTCAGTAACAGAATCCCAAGCAAATCTAAGGTGCTGCTGATACAGTACAACCATTGGCCATAACTTATGGCCAATGACAATGACTTGTGGTTGGCCAATGACTTATGAAAAGTCATTAATTTCTGCTGGAAAGGACTTTCTTCACAAGAGCTAAATATGACAGATGTTAACTAAAAGTAAAATCTAATTAAATAGCATTATGTATATGTTTCTCTCTTGTAAATGGAAAATGGTCAAACACTTCATGCAGGCCCTTCTCCATGCGACTGGGAAAACAATGTTGATGGACATTCAGTTTCTTCTTACACAAAACAAGCACCCAAGCCCCAACCCACTTATACTTTCACACAGCCATTTGTAACTATGTTACTGTAATGTACTCAGTACATAACAGTAAGTAAATAATAGGTATCAAAGTTCTTCCTCTGTTTAGAAATCTTGGCCCTGAGAGTGAGTAGTGGTAACTTCATCTTTTTTAAAAAATTTCCCTTCAATTAATGGTGTGCACAGACAATAAGACCCCAATTTTTATGCTTCATAAAACAACCTAATTCAGCTTAGAAGAATCTGGAGGCTGCAGAATTTTGCACATGTATCCAAGTCTTTGTTTTATCCTACCTCTATTCTCTATTGGGAAATTAAAGTCAGGCGTAAGTGGATTAAATTTACAGACAGACTAGCTCCTCCAAAGTGGAGAAAGCCTGGCAATTTGCAGAATAAGAGGTCCAGGGGTTTTTTTGCTGGTCACTTCTAAAAATTGGGGGCAGAATTGGAGGAATTTTGCAGGTAAGCTTGTTCCTTTTGATAAGGAAAATCCTACCAAATTTCAGAAAAATAGTTGCAATGATTTTCCTTCAAGGGCAGCTGTTACAGTTTCGGGTTGAGTGAAAATGGACACACTCAAGTATTTTGTGGGCAAATAATCTGAACTAAAATATATTTGCTTTCCAAATAAAAACAATTCCTTCTGATTCTAAACCCATCAGTATCCCCACTCTCTTATCCATCCTGGTTTCATCTCTTAAACTTCCCTGAATTGAAGACCCAAAATATTCTGTTCATGTTCATGTTCATGTTCAGCTTTAGGTTTCCAACAGTCATCTGGTTGTTCACTGTGAGAACAGGAAGCTGGACAAGGTGAGCATTTGGTCTGAACTACCAGGACTTTATGTTTGCTCTTGCAAAGCTGCTCTGTCCCCAAAAACACTGATTACAAGCTAGACAGGTGCATCACAATGAAGCTTTACCTCCATGACCCCTACCTGTTCTGGTGTTTGTTCTACCTTATCCATCATCTCACACTAGGGTTATGAAATACAGTAAACATAGAGACATTACTTTTGCTTTCAGCAGATGTGTCTCCAGTATTATTTTGATACGTGGCTTGCTGAGGTGTCAGAAAGCTTTTCCGGGGCCCCTGCTCCAACTTATGCTGTCTTGCATAATTCCCACCACCTCTGACAAATCCAAAATGCCTTTGAGCCATCCCATTTTGCCTCAAGATTCATCTAAATCCAATTCACACCCCTGCTTTCTATAGGACTGCACTTTTAGTGTACTGTTCAAAGCAAGTAGTTGGTTCTTTAATTTGAATCTGAGACTATGTGACTTGTATGAAGCACAAAGTGCTGTTTTCGTCAACATGAAGTTAATTCCAGTCTCCGCACCAGGATTCTGTTACAGATTATGCTTTCTACAAAATTCTACTAAGAATATTTTGGGCAAGAATGGAACAAATGTGGTATTGCAGAATTTGACGGTCCATCAAAAGAGCTGATGGTACATTTTATAATAATTCACTCTGGATTTCATTTTATTATTTTCACCGGCATACATATGCACATTTACACATGCAATTAAGAGTCTAAAATGAAAATATATTCTCTAATTATCATTTCAACAAATTACAGCTTTGATTATTCTTTAAGGGAAAAAGGAACAGACTATGAAGACAGAGATTTGCGCATCAATGAGTGCTGACAACCAACTGTTGTAAACTATCATTTCTAATTAGATTTCCTCACATTCCTGAAAGGAAGGAAATAGTCCTTCTGATAATTAAAAGACAGGGTAGGTTGAAGGAAAAGAGGAAATAAAGATGATGAAAGTATTGCTTAAGGGAAAACCCTGTCATCAAATAATGGGGATTTCAGTAGATGAAATTGCTTAAGTAAAGACCTGCAGGTTTACCTATCATCATTTCTTATAAGCCCTTTAATTAAACATCGAAAAGCACAGAAGATTATCTTTGAACAAGGCAAAACTGTTTTCTGTCTCACTGTGCCATACTAAAACACACATATGTACTACAAACTCAACTTCAGAGAGTTATATTCTTTCCTGCCATGGGCCAGTTTTTAAAATTTAATCAACAGGAGAGGAAAATGTGACTGAGTTTGTTAAGATGGAGAAAAATATTCTATTTCAACAAAATAAAACAAAACTGTAGCACTCTAAAAAGACCTCCAGCTCATGTTTAGTTGGATTGATCACAAGCATGCCCCATATATATATATATATGTGTGTGTGTGTGGAATGAGACACAGCAGAGACGAGTGTCTATGAAATATGACTTATTTTACACATAACTGAAACCTGTTTTGAATGGAATGCAAAACATCACACCACAATAGTGTTTCTCGTTGCTCCCCTCATAGCTTCAGCAAACTTTGGTCCAAAGCAGTTATGGCCCTCTGGTCTTGGTGCAGCTTCTCCTAGCCAGCATGCATGGAGTTCCGGCCTCTGCTTTCTCAAAACCCTTGCTCAAAAAACCCCCTCAGTTTAAAAGGACTCATTTCTTCCTGTGGTGACATCACACCCTGGTATCCTGGTACCTACAACTCTGTTTTTGTGTTTTGCTAACTAGCACACAGCTGGAGGAGAAACTCCATCTCCCTTCTATGTCTGAGGCTGAATGTGTTACTTTTTGTCAGGGTAATGACAGGGTTATCAGCTGTCTTTGTTTTCTGATGGCACTTCTCTAAACCAATCTGGTTTGCCTTTTTTTTTTTTTAAGGCTTTGCTAAATCCATTGATCAAACTCTACATTTATTAATTTGATAAGATATGGGAAAATCTACATATGTAGGGTGGTATATAATTCTTTAAAAATTAATAATAATAGTAACTTGGCACCTGGGATCCTTGCCCCTGCAAACTCAAACTCACTGTAAAAAGCAATGTACTGGGTGACTTAGTGCCCAATGCTGTGTTATTCACCTTCTGCACAACAAAATGTGGGAACAAGCTCTAAAGACCGTGGTCAATAAATTAATCTTGTGTTCATGCACCATAAAGCCCACCAATTCCCCCTTCTCACGCACGCATATGTGCGCGTGCGGGGACACACACACACACACACACACAGTTCCTGGTTTGAGCAAACCATAGTTTATTGTGGTGTCCAAACTCAGTGAAGTATACTTTGCCTCCAAACGATAACTTGAAACCTAGTCCTAAGCTCAGGATGCACTGAAGGCAAAAACCTGTCAGACTAGTTTGTGATGGGTTGTATCTCATTTCCATGAAGGTTTCTAAGCACAAACCCATATATATCCTTTAAAAACCACACAAGAAAATTCAAAATTAAGAAAAATAAACAAACATTTACAAAGGGTTTTGTGTTACGAGTGCTTATGAAGTGCCAGTTCATCCTTTTAGAAAGTAATTTCTGCCTCCTAAGACGGGTGATTTACTGTGCAGAGATCCTGGCACTGCATACATTTAAAGCACATAGCAAATGCCACTGAGAATGATGGACCTTGATGATGTGCTATGACTCTCAGGGGGAGTTTATATACGTTTTTTGTGTGTTTTATATATAGTTTAAATATTTTACATTCATTTTTCCATTGGAGTTTTAAGATACAATCCTAACTCCACTTACCAGGAGTAAACTCCATTGGATTAAATAGGTCTTACTTCTGAGTAGACATGTTGTTTAGTCATTTAGTCGTGTCCGACTCTTCGTGACCCCATGGACCAGAGCACGCCAGGCACTCCTGTCTTCCACTGCCTCCCGCAGTTTGGTCAGACTCATGTTTGTAGCTTCGAGAACACTTTCCAGCCATCTCGTCCTCTGTCGTCCCCTTCTCCTTGTGCCCTCAATCTTTCCCAACATCAGGGTCTTTTCCAGGGAGTCTTCTCTTCTCATGAGGTGGCCAAAGTATTGGAGCCTCAGCTTCACGATCTGTCCTTCCAGTGAGCACTCAGGGCTAATTTCCTTAAGAATGGATGTGTTTGATCTTCTTGCAGTCCATGGGACTCTCAAGAGTCTCCTCCAGCACCATAATTCAAAAGCAGCAATTCTTCGGCGATCAGCCTTCTTTATGGTCCAGCTCTCGCTTCCGAGGAAACCATGGCTTTAACTATATGGATCTTTGTTGGCAAGGTGATGTCTCTGCTTTTTAAGATGCTGTCTAGAGTAGACATGGTTATGATTTAAATGTTAGGTCTCAGCTAGACTGGTAAAGATTTTTATGTGTTGTATATGCGAAATAACATTGTGCCACTAGATGGCGATGTGGAGTCCCATTTTTCTCTACCTGTTTTCCCTGTTTACATTTACAACACTTTAAACTGAAACATTTATTTGATGTGCCTAGATCCAGCCTGAGTCTTAGGTAAAGCTAAAGGGACCCCTGACCATTAGGTCCAGTCATGGCCGACTCTGGGGTTGCAGCGCTCATCTCGCTTTATTTGCCAAGGGAGCCGGCGTTCAGCTTCCGGGTCATGTGGCCAGCATGACTAAGCCGCTTCTGGTGAACCAGAGCAGAGCATGGAAACGCCGTTTACCTTCCCGCCGGCGTGGTACCTATTTATCTACTTGCACTTTGACGTGTTTTTGAACTGCTAGGTTGGCAGGAGCAGTTACCGAGCCATGGGAGCTCACCCCGTGGCGAGGACTCGAACCGCTGACCTTCTGATCGGCAAGCCCTAGGCTCTGTGGTTTAACCCACAGCGCCACCCGCGTCCCTGCCTGAGTCTTACTATATCAATATCTATACTAGAATCAGTCACTGACTATTCTCATATGCATTTCTTCCGATATTCTGATAGCTTCTGCATTTTTAGGTTGTTGGGCAACTTATTGCCAAAACAAACAACACACCACATACTGCTAAACTTTCACAGTTTTCTCAGATTATGCTAACTCCTGAAATCAGAGCATCATCAGTATAAGTAGACCAGTGATGGTCTACAAGCATGCTTAATTTACCCCAAAGTTCAATCTATAAATCAGAAAACTGAACTGAAACATTCTATTTTTAAAATAATCACCGCAGGATGCTAAGTATTTGAAAGAATGTAGGTTCAATAAATGATGATGTCTTTAGTGTTGCATTGATGCTGTTGACATAATCCCTGTCTGTTGCTTCTGTTCTCTGATAGAATAACTTAAGCATTTTCAAGGTCATAGCTGCAAAAAAAATCTGTATAGTGGTGATATTGGCACTTTGTGTACAGTCCAATGCAAACCTGTTTTGTATTCAAGGCACATGGTGTTTTGTATTATATGCAATACAGACAACTCAAGGTTTTATATTATTTTCTTATGGCTTTGGTGTCAGTCCATTTGCTATAAGTAGGCAACCTACTTTATTTCTTATGGCAAACTGTCACTTACCAATGTGTACAGTATCTAATATTTCATGAGTTGTTTTCACCTTTGCCTGGGATTATACTCTTTTGCTATGCTGATCATTCATGTTCAGGTTCCCTAATAAATAATATCACAGTTGCCGACCTTCAGGGTTCAAAACTATACATTGTTCTTCGTGTCATATCTTGGACACCAGATTTAGGGCTTATGTTTTTATTTTCCATGCACCAGCAAAAAATGGAGAAACAAAGCAAAACAAAATGAAAGTTATAATCTTAGAGGAATTTATGAAAGCAGGCACAACAGAACCAATAGTTTAAATTTCAGGTTATTAAATTTCAACAAAAGATCCTGTTAATGAAAATATGCACAGAGGTATTTTCTACATTTTTAACATGTTAAGAACACAGTGCCTTGGATTAAGATGTCGGGGGGGGGGAGGGGAGAGAAATACCCTGATCATGGAGAAGTTTGCACTGATACTCCCTAGCGTGAGTGGATATCATTCTGAGCATGCAACAACTTAGTTGATTCCCATCCACTGAAATGAAATTAATATACCTAATTCAATATGACTAAATTAGGTATATGAATTTCAGTAGGTCTATTCTGAGCAAAGCAGAGTTGAATGCAACCTTTCTTGTTTCTCTCTCTTATGCCTGCCTTTACTGTATTTTACTGATCTAGTAGTTTTATTTTAGATTTTAGATTTAATTTATTAAAGTCCCAATGAGTGATGTTTAAATATCAAACTGGCAGGCTATTTTTTTAAAAAAGTAATCATATATCTATCCACACCACAAATTAAAAGAAATGAGTATATTATGGGAAAAGATTCAAGCTAGCCTCCTCTCCAAAACTCCTTTTGTGTGTGCACATATATATTTTTCTATGTGATAGAAGGCAATATTAGAAGGTTATAACACCAGTTTGCAATCTAAAGTGATACAATCATGTAAGCAATTGATTAAAAGGCTGGTTAGAAAGCATTCTCAATTAAGTAATGACTTAATGCAGATAAAATTTTGTAAATTAATATTCTGGAGCTATTGTGGTTCCTGTGCACTTTGGCATCCGTTCTGACCAGTGTTTAAGACCCACTTTGGGGGCTAAACTATATATGGCGTTGAATGTGTCTGCATCCAATGTGCAGTTTGTAAATCTCAACAGCAGATAATTAATGGGATCAGATTAGGCACGTAACCTTTCCTCCTGTGCTGCAGTCTTGAGAAAGTACTCTTCTGAAGCTAGCATCTGATTTGGATAAAATTACCTCCATTGCTGCCCCATGACAAGGGAACATGAGAAGGTCTGAATTTCTTGTTGACTGGTGGCTGTTTAGCAAATTAAAGTCATCATCATTATAATCATCAAACTGCTATAATAGCAATAGTGTATTGAACTGAACTGTGTACAATGTACTTACAACACACATACACATATGCACACAGGACTAAGTACTAATAAAGGCAGACACAGAAAAAACACAGCTATAAATAAACCTTACCTAAAAACTAGAGCCAAAATATGGGGAAACATTCTAAGATACATTTTTTAAAGGATGGGACTGGGATTGACTAGGAGAGTGTTGGGTGGGGTGAGATCATTCTAGCCCTCCTTCATCTCCCCATCTACACCTGTCCCCACCCTGGTATCTGCTGTCATAATTAATAATTGCAACAGTTTGTAGACTGACTGGCTTTCTGAGACACTATTTTGAGTCACAAATTGGCACAAATAGCTACAAATCAATTCAGGACAACCCAATCTGCTTTGTGGTGATTTGTAACTGGTCCAAGTAGATTCAGATAGGCCACAAATAAGTTTGATTCGATTTGGGATTAGACCAAATCGAGTGCATTGCCCTACTGTTAATATTGGTGTGGATCTAGAGAACAATACAACCCTTTATTTGTGACCAAGGAAGGTTTGGAGCTGTGCTTCTCCAAGAGTGACATCTCCCCTTCTGGCTTCAGTCCTATGTGGCAAACATCTGTTGAAATGGAGAGGAGTTTCATAAGTAGTTGTGATGAAGCAATAACA
Source organism: Podarcis muralis (assembly GCF_964188315.1). Taxonomy (NCBI): domain Eukaryota; kingdom Metazoa; phylum Chordata; class Lepidosauria; order Squamata; family Lacertidae; genus Podarcis; species Podarcis muralis. The sequence goes on from NC_135658.1 coordinate 43,746,982, forward strand.
GTGGGTGGGGAGAAACTCACCATTCAGTTGGAAAATGAAAACGATGTCACTGGGCATGCCAATAAAAGGACCTAAAGTATTGTCCTGCATGTATTTGAGGTGGCTCTTTGAAGCTCTCATATTGTCACCCGCAATACATTTAATGAATACCGTATTTTTTGCCCTATAAGACGCACTTTTCCCCTCCTAAAAAGTAAGAGGAAATGTGTGTGCATCTTATGGAGCGAATGCAGGCTCCCTGGCTTCAGTGAAAGCAACACGAAGCCTCCAGCGCTCCCGCTGCGCTCCGGAGGCTTCGCTTCGCTGGAGAGGCACTGCGCAGCTTTCCCTCTCTGTGCAGCGCCCCTTCAGCGAAGTGGGAGGAGAAACGGAAGGGGCTCCATTTCTCCTGCCACTTTGCTGAAGGGGCGCTGGGCAGAGAGGGAGAGAATATTTTTTTTTCTTGTTCTCCTCTAAAACTAGGTGCGTCTTATGGTCGGTGCATCTTATAGAGCGAAAAATACGTATGTATTGCTAACATGAGCAACTAAAGGTGGAGTAAACAAATGAACAAACTTTTAGCACCTGAGATGTAGGACCTCAGCTACAATATACACATCTCTCAGAAACACAAGTCCACTTCCACACCTGGTTCAGTTCAATTTGTCTTCTTGGTGAATGCATGCAATTATTTTTTAAATTGCAGTTTTCAATAATGGATTCATGCCTCTACATACTGGGGTGACATCTCAGCACACATCTTAAGGGCAAACTGCCACTGGCTGTTATGGGAACAAAAAAAAATGTGCACCTCAGGTAAATCAGATCATTACATTATATTAAGCTCCATCAGTAGTGACACACATTAGTCAAGTTCTGAAGTACATTTGTCCACTTCATTAACTTGCCTTTAATGAATTTTATGCACTTGTGTTTTTCATTTAATTAATCCAGACCACTCCATCATCTGTCTGAAGAACAGCAAGAAAGAGATAATCGCTAAAGGAGATAAACGAATCATAATTTAGCCATATCGCATAAACTATGATACAGGTGAGACCAAATACAGCTTTAAATATGCCTATTTTAAAGAGATTACTAAAAAAAAAATTATGTGTTGCGAAATTAGAGGCTGGGATAGCTCAATGGTAGAATATGAGACTCTTAAACACAGGGCTGTGGGTACAAACCCCACTTGGGTAAAAATTCCTGCTTGCAGGGGGTTGGACTAGATGACCCTTCCATGGTCCCTTCCAATTCTGCAATTCTATGATTCCACGAAATAATGGAATACCATACTTTATTTTTAGGAAATTATTTCATACACAAATTTATGTGGATATGCCCTTTCAAACAGCTTAGAGGAAATAGGCTTGTGCCTGTTTTTATTTTAAAAAATGTCTGGAAGCACCTAACAACTTTAGCTTACTTAAGCTCTTCCCATTTCTTCAAGATTATACTCCAGTGAAATTTAGGTAAGGGGGGTTCATCTGTTGCATCTTCCTCTGCATGTTGTTTGTTCACAACAACAGTGATACATGAAAACAGGTTGCTTCACATAGGACATAGGTTATTTGAATCATGTGACTGTTTCCCATCTCAGCATTAGACCACCATTACAGCTGGGAGGTGGTGATATACTTTTGGCACATGGTAGAAAACATATTGTTCCAGCCATGAGAGGCTTTTGAAAACAACAGAGTTTTGTGGCATCTTAAAGACATGCAATGTTGTACTCTGTACTCAAGTGGACAGAGCTGGCTCAGCCTTGTGGCATATCTGTGGGAGAAGAAAATGCAAAGGAGCAAACCCTACACAAATCCGAAGTGGAGTTCCTAAGGCGGTTGGGTGGCTCCTTCTTTGGGCAGCTCCTGCAGTCAAGCCATTGCCAAATGTATTGCTCTGCTTTCCCTTGGACCACATCACCCAGGCTGGGGGGGGGGGGGGTCTTGTTGTCTGGGCAGTCCAGGATCTCCAAACACCCTTGCTCGGCTTGCACCCTAGGGAGGTCGCTTTGGTGCTGCTAACACAGCAGTTTCACTTCATCCCCAGAAGCACATTCTATTGTCTTTCAAGACAGATGGATGCCAACAACAAATGGCAATCCAGTGGTCTCCCGATTTATATTTGTGCAGTTGCTGCTTCTTGACTAAGTGTAGAACCTTACATTTGTCCCTATTGAAATTGAAATTTTTGTCAGTTTTCACACAGTGCTCCAATCTGTTAAGATCATCCTAAATCCTGATTCTGTCTTCTGTGGCATTAGCTACCCCTCCCTGGCACTCCTGAGCAGGGCTTTTTTGTTCTAATAAAGAGTTAACTTCACTTACCGTATTTTTTGCTCTATAGGACACACTTTTTCCCCTCCAAAAATTAAGGGGAAATGTGTGTGCGTCCTATGGAGCGAATGCAGGCTCCTTGGCTTCAGCAATAGCAAGGCGAAGCCTCCGAAGTGCAGAGGGAGTGCTCCCTCCGCGCTCCGGAGGTTTTGCATTGCTTTCGCTGAAGCCTGGAGAGCAAGAAGGGTCAGTGCACACCGACCCCTCTCGCTCTCCAGGCTTCAGGGATAGCCGCCTGAAGCCTTCGGAGCGCAGTGCGAGTTCCCGCTGTGTTCCGGAGGCTTCAGGTTCCTTTCACTGAAGCCAGGAGAGTCTGGTCTTTGAGGATGGTGGTGGGGGAAAGCAGCGCTTTCCCCCACTGCCAGCCCCACAAGCTCGGGGGGCAGCAGGAATGCAGTGTGCCGCCTTTGCACTGCTCCCCGACCTGGTCTTTGAGGCTTTTCTACAAGGAGGGAGAAGGGACTGACTGGCCGTGTCTGAAAACTAGGTGCACCCTATGGTCAGGTGTGCCCTATGGAGCGAAAAATATGGTATTTCATGTGATTTATTGCTGGTTGGCTCCCTGACAACCCACATAAAGGGGGGAAATTCAAACATTGCTATTGAAGAATTTATTTTTCAAATATTGAAAAGCAGGCTGATGGTAACAGAGCTCTGCTTTTTCACAACTAATAATCCTGTTAAACACACATAAACAAACATGAACAAATCTGTGAGAAAAACAACTAAACAGAAGGATTACCTTGATGTTTATAACAATCCCTATTTACTAAAAAGCAGTAAGGTAACATTTTGTTTTATTTTATTTTATTTTTAAAAAGTACATAGTTGAAATGCAGTATCTAGTTACAGGGGTGGAGAACTTCCACCTTGAGGGTCTAATTAGGCCTGCCAAGTCATTTTGGCCACTTGCCTGCCACCTAATCTACAGTTGTTGAAAGAGACTGTAGTTGTTAAGAATTCATATTATCAGGACATATGGACAACAGGGTTTCCTGATCATGCTTAAATGCCTACATTAGGGTTGAGGGGACTATTAACTATTAGCAGAGCTGAAACCCTCGCTCCAAAGTAATCACATTAACACCCTACATATGAGTAATCCATCAACAGGACTACAGACTGCTGCCCAAGAATTCCTGCACTGCATCAAAGAGATGTGTGGAGTGCTGTGAAAAGCATATTCAATGCCTCTGTAATTTACCTCAACTTATTTAGCTCAATTTAACTAGACAATTATCTAGTTAATGCAGTGAAAATTGCATGATAATCTTCTACTCAGATAATCCAAACTCACTTTATAAAAGAAGGTAAACATGATTACTTACATGAGGATGCACTTCCAATTGCCAATGAGTGATTGTGAGGCTCAATATATCAAATAATCAAATCAAGTATCATTAACTGTCATCAACTACTGATATCAAATACTCAGGGAATAGTCAAGCATTGAAACTGCATCAAATAATATTTGATACAGTATTAGCATTCACAATGAAGAATTTTGAGCAGTTTAGGAACCAAGGTCATTTTCAACCATACTATTAATCATGTAAAACAATACAAAGAAGGGAATGATGTTCAAATTCAGAAACAAATAGTTCAAACTTGGAAAGAAATGGCCAGACTTCTCACAGTAATTTGAAAAGACTGTGCCCACTGCCATGCAAAAGTTCAGGCAGAGCAATGGATCCAAGACCACTGAAGAGCTAGACATGGGAGCGACCAGAGCAACTGGAATAATATCCAAGGATTTCAATCATTCTTATTTGAAATTTATCTGGGTTCAGCTTTCAACCAACGCCCCTGCATTTGTAACCCCAACCACAAACATATTCCAAGTCCGAAAGTGGGATCTTAAGCCTATAAGATATAGAGCTAGGCATTATCAGGATACTGAATACACAATCTCTTAGAATCCAATAGCCCCTTCTTTGTTTTTTATTTAAATTTTTACTTTAACAAGCAGATCACTGTTTCTTTCTGGAACTTATCTTCACAACCCTCAACAGACACATACACCCGTTAACTTTTTAGCAGCAGACTAAAACATAACATAAATAATTATGTTTGCCCTTTGGCAAAAAGTGTAATTTTGTATACACTTCATATAGCTGCCATAGAAACTCAGCTTAAAAAGCCATTGAGTAGATATGAACAGCTTCAATGGTATTAGTTTGAACTCAATTATTTAAGAAAGAAACTTTGTATGACATGAATACTAAAGGACAACAACAACATTCTAATATTACTAGTGGGAAGATGCATGGAGAAAAAAAGCAATTTAGCTTATTGAAAGTAATAATTTCATTTAATGAGTCTGATAGGAAGGAATTACTCACAAGCACATTTCACTGAGTCAATACTTTTAAAAAAGGAGTGTGGAATTAATCCATAAATGGAAGACTGTACAGGCTGATTCACTTATCTGTAAAACCTGGATTAATTCCTTCAAATATTACCAAATACACCTAATTGTTATAGTCCAGGGTGTAATTAGAAAGATAATACAAATCAAAAGTATAAAAATAGTATACTTCCTGTGTTTATCCTCAAGCAGTTAAGATCTAAACATATTAGAAGGGAATGCAATTTGTCTTATTGCTGTTGTGTTCCAGCCAATATTAGACACGCAGCTCTATTCTCAAAGAAGGAAAAACATTCAAGCAATGCTTTATTTATTCACTAGACTAAATCATAAGGACAGTGTCATAGTATTAAGCTGAAAATGCTGTTCTGCAAGCTGCAGGAGCTGGACAGTGTTTTTGCTCAGTTCTTAGGGACAAGTAAAATTCTAAGTAACAATCAGCTCAAGTGGTCAGATAAGTGGTGGTGGCAGGAGCAGTGGAGTTCCTTGAGAGTTTTTTTTTCAAGTGGTGATGTAGCTGTAATTGGAAGCTGATGGGCCACTCCTTTGCAATACCTCCATTTGAATTTTGCTACATCAGAAAATATCATAATTTCAGGGGCACTTTCGGGAGGAGAGAGTTCAGGATGGAGTGAGCCTCTTTCTTCTGTCAGTTTTCAACAATACAGTGTTTGTTTGTTTGTTTGTTTGTTTGTTTGTCTGTTTGTTTTAGAAAAATGACTGCCATTGCTTGGTGCAGCAAGTGTCCTTGGTACAGAAAGTTTTAGATTTTCTGCCACTGCAAGAAAATGTGTTGTTGTTTTTCTCTGTTTCTCCTTGTCACAACCATTTTTTGGTTGAAGCAGAGCTAAACATTTCAGCTCAGTTTTAATTAGATATTTCTAGCCTATTGTGATCGCCGAAGAATTGATGCTTTTGAATTATGGTGCTGGAGGAGACTCTTGAGAGTCCCATGGACTGCAAGAAGAGCAAACCTCTCCATTCTTAAGGAAATCAGCCCTGAGTGCTCACTGGAAGGACAGATCGTGAAGCTGAGGCTCCAATACTTTGGCCACCTCATGAGAAGAGAAGACTCCCTGGAAAAGACCCTGATGTTGGGAAAGATGGAGGGCACAAGGAGAAGGGGACGACAGAGGACGAGATGGTTGGACAGTGTTCTCGAAGCTACAAACATGAGTCTGACCAAACTGCGGGAGGCAGTGGAAGCCAGGAGTGCCTGGCATGCTCTGGTCCATGGGGTCATGAAGAGTCAGACACGACTAAACAACAACAGCCTATTGTGTAACATACAAATTTCTATTTCTGCCAAGGAAGTGACCCTAAAGACTTTAAAGAATAACATGGCTCTCCCTATTAATATCTACAAATATTTGACAATCTAAGATGGAAAAAATCAATTCGTGAAAGCAATTACAAATTACTTGTGTTTCTAAATCCATAGAAAATAAAATATTTTTGTTGCCAACTTCAGGAAGTAACCAGGACCCTGGAACATAGGAGGATAAGCAGACACCTAGTTCAGGGTGTGAGCAGCAGAGGGGTTAGACTAAGATTATATCTCAACACTAAGCCCTGTTCTGTCAACTGGGAGTCCCTCTAGTCAGAAACCCTCAAACTGGGATCCACAGAGACAGTATCCCTTGAACTTGAGTAACCCCTTCCACCAGGGATGTAATAATTACAGTGACTGTTCACCAGCATGAGGTGGGAACAGACAAAAAAAGAGAACTATGTACTAGATTCCAGGCCAAGGCCATTTAAGGTTCTTCAGTCTTCAAGAAGTAGGCAATGTCTCAGATGGATAGCTTAGCACAGTGGTTCTGCAGACCCTCTGCTTTTCAAAAACCAAGACCTGGACCCCCTACTTTTGAAATTTTTGGTATCTCTATGGTAGTTTTAGGTATATGAATGGTGCCATGGACCCTCTGGGTGGGTCATGCAGACCACCTGTTGAGAGCCACTGGTCTAGGACAAGAGAGGTAGAAGGTCTTAGCTGAGCTATAGACAGTGTCCAAATAAGTTGCCAACTTGGAGCTACCCTGACTAACTAGATCCCTAACGGGTCTTTCTGTTTTGCTTCTTATAAACTGGAGAAAATAGGCAAAAGTATTGGCCAATCTTTTCTCTTATCAGGTGTCAATCATTATCCATTTGTGCCTTTATTTTTAAAAAACTTAGGTGATGGAAGAAAGTGATTGATCTTAAATGGTCTCAAATCATTTCTGCTTCCTACTTTGCCTGTTCGAAAGCCCCAGAGAGCAACCTGCCTCCTGCTGATGCACTCCATAGTATGAAAACACTAATCAAACAAGATAGTAGCATGATCAAAGCATTGCAGTCTGCTTCCTGTATTCACTGTATGATACTCTGTGAAGTGAATGAGAATAAGAAATTTCAAATAGGGAGTGAAAGTGCTGCTTTTAAGCACATCTTTCTAGCTTAATATTTGTCTATGAGCTTTAGAAGACTAAGAAGCTAAACACCTAATGAATCCTTTTGATCTGGACTAGGGATTTTCTTACTGCGCAGCACATGTTGTCTTTCAAGTCATAAAGCCACAAATTGCATCATAACCTTTACACAAAGAAAATACAACTTTTAAATAGCAACTCTATAATGCTTCAACATGCTGGCGAATATAAGGAGTAGAAGATAATGCACATATGATTTCAAATGTGTTCTTTTTTACTATAAAGTTAACTATATCTAATTTTACTATGAAATAATACCCCTGATTTACATTCACTAGGCAAGGACAGGATCACTCCTTGGTTCTTAAGACATTAGGCCAGACAAACCCAAAGATATCCAAGATAGCTACTGTGCTGCCAATAGGAAACTTTCTACCATTGAAAGGTGAACAAAAATGGGCAAGATGGTTTATGGTCCATTGTCAGGCAGAGAGGGCATTATTGTCCCATAAGAGGGAATTACAACTGAACAAGAAGTACTTTGAAGGATGTCTCTGGGATGAAGGATATGCTTGCTCTGCCCTGGTGGCCTCAGGGTCTAGAACACATGGAAGAGATGGAATCCACTCAACTGAGTCATAGTCAATGGTAGCCCTTGAGAATAAAGGCTGTCCTTAGCTCTATAGTTAAATCCTAGTTTTCATTTCTAAAGTATGGGAGAACCTTGGAAAATGGCTTTTATATCATTTATTTATTTCATATATTTATTCTGCCTTCCTAACAAAGTAATCAATATTTTTTTTTTTAGAAAGCAGCAACCCAATAACATAAAATCCCATAAACCCCTGCTCAAACAATAAAATAATGCAATCTAAGAATGCAATCTAAAATCAGCAATACTTTTGATGGTTCTATATAAATAATAAATAGAAAACTAGATAAAACTACAACCTTATTCCCCAATAGCTCACATAAATAATATATAGATATAAAAGAAAATGAACATTGATCATGAAAGCAATCACCTACAAATCTAACAATCTCCAAAGCTAACAGTTACTTTAAGAGCTGAGCTCAGGATGCTGTGCTGCACTGATGAAGAGAACAGGTACTAGTGTTTTCAGGCTTGAGTTATATGATTTCTCCATTGTAGTCATACCCTGCATGCATTCTGATCAGAATGACAATGAGAGAGAGAGAGAGAGAGAGAGAGAGAGAGAGAGAGAGAGAGAGAGAGAGATGTTCAGAAGACTCTGGAAACCTCTCTAAAGTATAAACAGCAAGACTTGACTCTATAACCTATATCATAATATAACTTGGTGGTAATCACCCCCAAAAGTATCTGGTTATAATAAGACCAAATTTTTATTGTTGAACACATTTCTAGTGAACTGCAATATAACAAACAAGAAAGCCAGGAACAAACATCAAAACTTTGATTTCACTTTTCTTTGGCACCCCCCACAAAAAATGAGGCAATAGATATAATTAACAGAGTCACAACACTATTAATACAGATTATCTTTAATGGGAATAAATGCCCCTTACAATGTGGGTACTTCTTCAGGATGGCCAGATCCTGTCCTTATTAGGAGAGGCCACCCTGGAACCTAGCCGAAGATCAGCTGCTGTCCATTTACTGCTCCACACAGATAACCCTTTCAATGAGCTGAGGAAATTTCAACTACAGTAGTACCTCTGGATGCAAACGGGATCCGTTCTGGAGCCCCGTTCGCATCCTGAAGCGAACGTAAGACGTGACTGCGCTTCTGCGTGTGCACGGGTCATGTTTCGCCGCTCCCGTGCATGCGTGTGATGTCATTTTGAGTATCTGCGCATGCGCGAGCGGCAAAACCCGGAAGTAGCACACTCGGTTACTTCTGGGTTGCCGCGGAGCGCAAACTGAAAATATTCATCCCAAAGCTACTTCAGCCCGAGGTATGACTGTAATTCAACTTTAGAGAGATCCCTGTTCTGGTTTCGTCATGCCAACTTTGAATATTGGTGTAGGTGTTCCTCTCTACACCATAATACCACCTTTTATAGGCTTTGTACAGTACCCAGCACCAGTGCTTTTTTTTAGGGGTACTCAAGGGTATGCAATACCAGCACCTTCCCCCCCCCCAAAAAAAAATGACAAAAGTGTGGCAATCACTGTAACAACTTCAAGGTGAGTATAGGCACTTTTTTTCTAAAGAAAAAAAAGCACTGCCTAGCAAACTTCTGAATACCAAGCCAAGAACAGAATATTATAGCCTTTCTCCTGATTCTAAAGCATTTAGCCCTGGATCCCCAACTAGTTACATCTTCATTAACAAAAAGAAAAAAGAAACAGAAATGCAACATACTATTCATTCCATCATCTTCCTACACTGCTTACAGAGCTAGGGCTCATGGTTTCATCAGTAGCTAAACCTAAAAAGTCTTGATAGGAACCAGAATAAAAAAGGTATTCAGCAAAAATGGCTGGGGGGATTAGATTGCAAATTTGAAGATTAACGGTGCTAAATAAATATTAATTAGTGATAATCCATGCTCTTACTTCATCAGTGATTGATTGATTAATGTATTGTACCACGCAGTACCTTTGAAGCTTCTCGGGATCACATAGTCATAGCACAGCAGCAACCTCCAGCTCAACTGATGCGATGGAGCAAGAATTCGGTAGAGGGGTTCCTCCATCAGGCTCTGCCATCACAGAGGCCTCTGTTTCACCCTGAGAGCACGGGGAGTGGAGAAGCCACTGCCAGCAGTGCTCCTACCAAAGGTAGTTCACACAGGGCCCCCCAAAGGGATTTAACAAGGTGAGAGATGGAACAGAGCTGCTCATGGATCTTCTGGATACAAAGCTACTCCATCCTTCTTAGAGGCTGCAGCCTAGAGTTGGCAATTCAATTTCTGCGCTGGCTGGCAGCAGCCAGCAGGGTTAAGATATGGCCCAATCCTTTGTTAGAACTGCTTGCGCATTAATAAAAGGGTTGTTAGACTACTAACTGGGAAAGTGCCCAAAAGGTCAGTAAAACTAGTAAAACATAGTTCAGAACTTCAGTTTCTAAAGGAATGCCTGTTCTCACATCAACTTGCTGATGTACTGAGGTCACCAACAGAGGATCCCCTCCAGGTGTCCTCATCATCTGATGTAAGATGGGAAACAAGCAGGGACAGGGCATTTTCAGTGGTGGCACCTGCTTGTTGTACTCCCAGAGAACGCTCTCCTTGTGCTCACTTAGTTATCTTTGGTGCCAGGTGTATGCACAAGTTTTCACAACCTTAGCTTTTAAGATGTATTATTTTCTGCTCATAACTGCTTATCTTTATTGTGACTTTACTTTACTTGATGTAGTACAATTGTTTTGCTGTTATCTGTGCCTTATTTTGAACTTGCTTGAGAAATTTTGGCTGAATTTGTATACATAATAGCCAAATACATAGCAATAACAGTGATCATAGCTGTACAGTGGTGCCTCGCAAGACGAAATTAATTCGTTCCACGAGTTTTGTCGGCTTGCGAAGCACGGTGTCGGAAAAGTTTTGGAAAAGCTTCAAAAATCACCAAAGTCTTCAAAAACCTCAAAAAATGCTACCACACCGCGTGCTATGAGTTGCTCCTCGAAGTCAAGTCGCAACTGTATTAACGGTTTTAAGAAAAAGGAAACAAACTTGCAAGACGTTTCCGTCTTGCGAAGCAAGCCCATAGGGAAAATCGTCTTGCGAAGCAACTCAAAAAACCAAAAACCCTTTCGTCTTGCGAGTTTTCCGTCTTGCGAGGCATTCTTCTTGCGAGGTCCCACTGTATAATTTCTAAGTTTTATACAGATGTTATACAGATAAGAATTTCACCTCAAAACCAAATATAAAGAGTTGCACAATGGATGTTTTAATCTCTGTGTCATGCTGAGGCTTCTCTAAGCAAACCACATGTGTACAGTTCAGTTTCAGGAAACATATTCTCTATTACATACAGCACAAGTCATACATACAGAGTACATGATTAATATAGAGCCTTCATTCTGTACACACAAAGAATGTAGCACAAACAGTAACATTTAATGAAAGTGTGCAATAAAAGGCTGACATATAAATCTCTAGAGAGAGTACTAACCTGAGGCTGCCTTCTATTCCTGCTACGACTTGCTGAATGACCTTTTATTTGACCTACAAGCCTCAGTACCACAGAAGAATAGCAATGAGAAGAACTAGTAGACAACATTTCATTATATACCTTCCCTGGACAATATCTGGCAGGCAAAGCTGTCCTTCAAGAACAAAACTTTATTGAGCTTCCTGAAGAACTGAAGCCATTCTAGATAGAAACTGAAAAATCCCCCCCCCCCCACACACACACCTCATGCAGGAAGATTTAGAAATAAATAAATAACTGGGATTGCTGACACTGGAATAAGAATAGCAGGCAATACGGATAGCCTTGGCTGTCTGATTACTGTGAAATTACTTCATGGAAGGGGGGAAACCATTTTAATTACCATGCAGTATCTTTTATGCATTTAGATCAGCTACTAGTCCTTGCAGGTTTGCTGATTCTAGGAGCAGCATATGCCCCTGCCAGGCAAAACAATAATAATAACTCTCTACTTAAACCACGTTGTGTTAGAAAAATGAAAAAAAGAAGAATAACAGCTTTTATTAATTCAGCTAAGGCCAAGTTAATATCCCATGACACAAATGATTAGTTTGCAGGAGTGTTAAATGCATCATTTCCCTAATAAACCCCATGAATGCATAAAAGTGTTTGACCGGCAGTCAGAGATTTGCAGCTCATGGGTGTGGCAGGAATGATACACACTAGACCACAGTGTTGGGTGAAATTAGGTCCCAACTTGTTTATACATCTGGTAAGAGGGGTTGGCCTGGCAATAGGGCAAAGATAGGTTCATCATAGTGATGGAAATGAATACTTTTAAAAGTATATAGTTATTTTGCATCTTATATATGCCATATATTCTTCAAAAGGGTGTGAAAGAATGAGACTGGGGCAAAGCAGGCTGCAGTAACATGGCTATGGAACAGAAGTTGTAAGGTGAGAGACCAAGAGTCATGCAACCATAAATCATTATTACTGTTCTTCCTCAGTCAATTTTTTCCTTGTCTATCTTCAGAGACTTCAACAGGCACTATTCTTGCTTTTGAGCTTTTATTTTCAGTTACAATGCCAGCAAACGTGTTTAAAAAAAATAAATACCCCACGCCGAAAACACTAATAGCAGAATTCCAAATCCCACTGTTTGTTTGTTTGCTCTGCTGCTTTCATTTGTTCACTGATGTTTATTCTTAATGGTAATAAAATAGAACAGTAACAAATAACAACAGTAATAATTATGTTGATGCACACAACAACATGAAAAGGTTAATCTCTTAGTGACCAAGATTGCTGTGTTTGAATGTCATCATGTTGTGAAAGGTGGTGTAGCTTACAAAACATGGTGGAACAGCATATTGATCCCCACCAGGGTTTAAGAAAATGAAACAGAAACTTCAGTGTCAAGTTTCAGCTTTTCCAGCTAGATGAAAAGGTCTCTGCCTTAGGTGTTCATTTTATATCGGGGTTTGTTTTTTGTTTTTGTTTTTTTAATCTATCCTCAGTTGTTGTTGTTTTGTGTTTTAGCTCTTTTTAGTATCTGGCTATAAATCACTTTGAAGTATATATGTAAACGGAGATTCATAGATGCATTAATAATTAATAAATAGTAAGTAATATATGAAACCAATACTCTCAAAGCCAAAAGACATATTTACAAAGAAGAAGACAATTTCTCTCTCAACAGAATAAATAGTGCTATATGCCAACGCTCTAGTTTTGTTATGTTAAGTGTATCATAAAATTATTCTATGCTACTTTTAAGCCAAAAAGCCACACACAAGATTTAAAATGTAAAACAAAACATTCAAATTACAAGCACATTTTATCAAGAAGTGGTATTTACTGATGACAAGCTGGTAGCGGGGCAAAGCGAAGAAGCAGAAACACAAAATCAGATGGCAGGAGGAATATTTAGTTGCCATCAAATATCTGACAGTAAAGGATGGTCTTCACCACCTCTGGGAAGGATGGAAGAGAAGAAGCCAAATGTGCTTCACAGGAGAGAAAGTTCCAGTGCCTGTGCACTACCACAGAGACAGCTCAGGCAATGGTGGGACATGAGCAGAGTCCCTCTGAAGATGTCATTAAGCAGGCAGTATCATATGGAAGCAAATTTTTTTTCAGATCCCCAACTTGGATCCAAGCCATTCACAGATGTCGGGTGAAAGGCAGGACTTTGAACTGAGTTTCTAAGTGGACGATGACCCAATGAAGTTCAAAAGGTATAGGACTAGTATGCTCCAAGTAACCACCCCAGTACAAACTGGCAGCAGCACTCTGAACCAGCTGCTGTTTCCAAACACTCTTCACAGGTAGCCTCACATAGTGCCTTGCATTATTAGAACCTGGATGTAACCCAAAGATGCATGACAACATCCAAGGTGAATGCAGAGAAGCCATTTTTACTGTCCTGTCCTTCAAGTAAAGGCTAAGCATTTCAAAGTTATCAAAGTCCATAAGCAAATCTCTTATTCGACTGAATAAACTAGGGTATATGTGAAGTTCAGACATATCCCGTCCCCCATCATTTAAACGATATAAACTATAATTTTAGCAAATGAAGCAAAGAGCTAATCAAGTTTTGATTTGGTAATTACTTCTCAATTTGATTAGAGCTGGCAGCTAATCATCTCTAGAAATGTAAAGTCAATCTCTCACATTTGCAAATCAGAACCTTAGTGTAAAGAAATAGGAATGCACCATATATTCTCCAGCACGTTCCCTTTAAGTATTTCAGTGGTTTAACAATACCGACCATTTTCACATTTTCATGAGACTGAAAAATGACGAAATATAGTTCTATAAAACAGCCATCAGAAATAATTTCTGAAGCACATAGTGTTAGTGTTAAAAGGGTGCACATGCTACATTAAGCAAATACAGTATAATTCAGAAATACAGCTCAGTTCATATGGAGAATGGTAATGGAAAGACAGGGCAGGGCATATGTGAACACTGAAAGGCTCATTAATAGTTCAATTGTTTGTTCAATTCCATGGCACACTTTAGAACACTTCAGATCTCATAGAAATCAACATGTAACACACATCAAGAACAAAAAAGAGATTGACTGATTTAATTACACACACAAAAATGTTAAAAAACCAAAGCTATTAAAATAATAAAATAACAAACAACAATAAGTAACAATAAACCAATAACAGTAAAGCCAACCAAAAGCCATCTCTTCATTTCCAGGGAGCAGGGATGAACCAAACATAATGGTGCCCGAGGCAAATGATAATATGGAGCCCTCCCTCCCATTTCAGGAAGAAAAGCAAATGGGACTGGTAGTTGACAATGATGCTACCTCAACATTGCTACTTGCACATCAGGCTTCACCACTTAAAAGCAGGAGGCTAGCTTAGGGGGTACAGGGTAGGCTGTATGGAATACGCCACTCTGTCTTCCAACACGTTGCCACAACTCCTCAGCCTTCATCAACTGCCATGTAAGGCATTGGCCTAAATATAGGCTCATCCCTATTGGGAGTACATAACTTTATGACCACTGCTCCATAGCAATTGTTGTTATACAATTCCATTCACCACATAGATGGGTTTATGAAGCATTTCTGTATCCTTCTGCTGTGCTGAAGAAGAATTCCACGAAACAGTGGGCATATCTGGAATCACTGTTCACTACGTCTGTTTGCGGACCACTTCAGCAGCGTTGGACATCATAAAACAAAGTTTCATGGCTTGTTTTCCCCTGATAAGAATCTGACTCATTGCTTCTTTCAGAGACTTGAACAGTCTACAAAGACTTTCAGAGACCTATAAGACTTATGTTCATTTGGTTCTATGTTTTCAATTTCATACTGTTCTATGTTCTGTATAGATTATATAAAGAGTTTATATTGACATCACATTGTTGTACAGTACTTGGTCATTGTGTTGCCTTGGATATTACTGATAATTGTTTGCAACACAGGGGTTTAATTGTTTGGTTACTCAGACCTATTGAGGACACTGTTACACCAATGGTGGTCATCATGGAGAACATCCTGTCTCTGGTACTTACTAATCTGATAGTTATCACTGGCAGACTGTTATTTTAATATGCTGCTGAGCTGGTAGCTTTTCTCTTTGGGAAAACAAGCACAAACTGTTCTCTCCAGGGTTTACTTCAAAAGTTTGGAAATATACAGAGACTCATGTTAGCCACATCTGAATATTCCTCTTGGTTTCAAGGATTAGCCATAAAATGAGTGAGGTTGTACACAAACCCCTTCATATACAATATGAGAAATGTGAATACACACAGTTAATAGGCTTGTAGGTGTTCCTTGTATTGTTTGTACTGAAATGAAGATGACTCTGTTCCTATCTTAAATCAGTAAGAACTAATAAAGAATACTAAAATTCAGTCATTAGTTTAAAAACTAGAAGTAAACCAGAAATGATAGGGACTTTTTGAGCTATTTTCTTTTAAATGCTAATTTGGTACTTAAATCAGCTACAACTCCCTCTCACCTCATGTGTACACACCTCATTTTACTGAAGAAGCAGTATTATACAGTTATAGGTGCTCTTGAAAGTGACAAGCATTTCTCAGTTAGGGATCCACTTCTCCATTCATTATGATTCAATATCATTTGAGCAGCGATGAAGGTAAAATGTTCCTCAGCAGGATACTGAAAGTTAATCATTCTACAGCTTTTATTACCACTGATTTATACAGCATGTCCCATAACTCAAGAAGATAGGGCATCACCCAACACATATACGATTGAAATATTGAATCAAGGAAAGGATAGCTAAACAATGCAAGATACAACTAAATAGTTCTGGAATAGTTATGCAGTTGGAGAAAGTGAGTTCTATGGGTATTATGTATTCTTTTTGCTGAATGTAGATGTTGATATTGGGCTACTCAGAACTTTTTATACAGGTAATGACCAATTAATGGGTGTCTGAAAGATGTGTGATTGTGTAAATGTGCACTCTCCTCCACTCCAGTGTGCCACCCACTCCCACAGAAATCTGCATTTCAGATCCATTGATTACATCTGACTCCACTGACAGATCTGTAAAAAATTATGCTTTCCAGAGCTGCCATGGTGCAAAATCAAGGATCCTAGGCACAAATTCTTATGGATACTCATTTTTTTATTTTATAAATGATAACCACCATAAAACCGTAGGTCATCTCTGTGTCTCTATATATATTGTTCTGTGATTTGTTACTGTTTCTGTTATTATCCAGCGTAAAAGATGATGAAGATCCATGTCTTAGACAAATATTTTTGTGGTGCTTGCAAGCATCAGATTTGATTTTTTACTACTGTAAATTTTAATTTGATGGTGGCTTTGTGTGGCCGCCATCTAAAATCAGGCAAATTCAAGAGGATCAATTTTAATGCTCTGATATTTACCCAGGTACTTTGTAAAACTAAAGTGTGTGAGCATGCAATTTCTATCTCTTTGGGTGTGGGGGGTACAGAGTGACTTAGGGAAGACAACAAGCAGAATGTGCTTTCAAATTTTCTAATATTCCCACAAGGGTTGGAAACCGCTGAAATAAGCCATACATTTTGTCAATAATCTGGAAAGGCTCTTCAATAGGTCAATTTTGGCAGTTTCAATGTTTGTACAATTATTAAACAGTATTGGTATCTGCTAATAAGCTTCAATTTTATAACTATGAGTAAGGTCCACATATTTAGGTGAAACTATTATGTTTCCTAGAATATTATAAAGGTAAAGGTACCCCTGCCCGTCAGGGCCAGTCTTGACAGACTCTGGGGTTGTGCGCCCATCTCACTCAAGAGGCCGGGGGCCAGCGCTGTCCAGAGACACTTCCGGGTCACGTGGCCAGCGTGACAAGCTGCATCTGGCGAGCCAGAGCCGCACACGGAAACGCCGTTTACCTTCCCGCTAGTAAGCGGTCCCTATTTATCTACTTGCACCCGGGGGTGCTTTCGAACTGCTAGGTTGGCAGGCGCTGGGACTGAACAACAGGAGCGCACCCCGCCGCGGGGATTCGAACCACCGACCTTTCAATCGGCAAGCCCTAGGCGCTGAGGCTTTTACCCACAGCGCCACCCGCGTCCCCTAGAATATTATAGCTAGCCTTAATAGCTACATTTTTTCAGTCCAAAATTGGGCATTTTCTTTGAACTGTCTGTGCCCCCAAGTTTTCAAAATGTAACCAACTATAGGAATATTTATTCCGTATCATATGCAGATGTGGCATCTGTTGGTTCATAAGTGTGAAGCTTGTTCCTGAATTTCTATTTCTTGAGAAAGAGAAAGATAATTACCCTTCATGGGTGAGATATTTGATTTATTCTACAGAGATTCATTTCATTTCACTGTAAATTAAACTGTTTAATTCAAGATTTTCAATACCTTCTATCTGTAGAGAAACTGGGGAAGGCCATGTGACAACTGTCAAAAGAGAGAGTTAGAACTTTAAGTGAACTGCACACATTAAATACTGTTTGTAATTATTTTCAGAGGATAAATTGTCACTTTTGTATAATCTGTTCCTTTTTTTCTTTTTCTTTTTTTTTGCATCTGACCTCTTCTTTATAATAACAGGCATGCAATGCCCATGGAAAATTTTTGCAGGAAACTTTACACCAGATCTAAATATGTCATTTCACATCCAAAAGTTGGCTGCCATCCAGGAAGGGCTGTTTAACACCTTGTGGAGAAATACAGCTCAAAAAAAGTGAAATCTAAGAATGAAACTAAATCTAAAAGAGCTAAAACATGTTCAAACAGAGGCAAGAGATTAGTTTGTAACAGCAGTCTTTGAGAATTCTTCATCAACTCTTTGTGAACCACTAATTTCTCTCTTACAAAGGGAAGACAGTGAGGCGGCCTCATGTTTACTACTGCCTGTTGCTGATTCTCCAAGCCATGGTAGACAGAGTATCATTCAAATGCAACTTCTATCACTAAATCTCAGTGTTTGTTCTGAACTTCAAGTGCTCACATTTATCGGAACAAATATAAAGTTCTGTAAAAAGCTGCTATAAATATTTCCTTTTGTATTTTGGGACAAAAGAAAATAAATATCACAGCTGACAATTTTCACTGTTATTTTTATAAGTCAATGCCAAAACCTAAATTGCATGTGATTGCTGGTGAAGGTGCATGACAGCTGAGTTACATAAAAACAAAATACAATGGAATTAAATGTCACTTCATATTAGTTCTGATGTAACTGATTATTAGATTTCTATCTATTGATAATTTGTTCACAAAGGAGCATGATATTGCATGGTAAAGGTATTTAAGTTTATATGCCCTAAATCCGTTTCTCAATGTTGTCTGCGCCACCTAGACTTACTGAGACCACATCCATATACTGTAAGTATGAATGCACTGGTAGGCTCACAGTGAAATATACACAACCTGTTCCTCTGAACAAGGATCTGTGCATTAAGAACAAAAGGGCAGTCCTTCTGAATGTCAAAAGCCCATCCAGTTCAGCATCTTGTTCTTACAGTGGCCAGCCAGATGCCTATGGAAAGCAGAACCTACAGAGAAATTTCCCCAGCTTCACTGAAATATCAAGAAAGGAGACCATATGGAAGAAACCACAGGGAGGCTACTACTAGGACTGGGCAAAATAGAAAGAAATTTCTTCATTGTTTCCCTATTCCTTGACTTTTCCACCTAGGAACTAGTAATTTTTCCTGTTTGTCTTGGCATTCATCCAATCCTCTACGGTCCCTTACAGTTCTGCCCAGTCTCCTTAGCCTCTTCACTTTTATTTCAACTATTCTTCCTTCTTTCCCTAACGCAGGGATAGGGAGCCTATGGACCTCCAGACTACATCTTCCATCAGTTTGACCACTGGCCTGATAGGGCTGGTGGGAGTTGGAGTCCAATATTATTTGGAGGCCTGGAAGATCCTCATCCCTGTCCTAGTGTCTCCTGCCCTGATCCTCCCATAAGAAAAAGATGCATTGTATTCTCTTATAGCCACATAAGGGAATCTGTGAATGACAGTTGAATTTATTTTCACGTTGGCATTGCTGCTACACACTTTGCTTGCATTGGACATTTTATGGATAACAACATGTAAACATATTCTTATTAAATATGTAAACAGTACCAGAACCCATTTTAGTGTTTTCTCCAAGCTGTAGGGGACAGGACTAAGAAAATAAAGTATGTGGACCTTATGTTGTAAGCAAGTACACTGTGAGATTGTGCATCATCTTCACTATTTACATGGCGTAACATTAAAACAGGAGCCTTAGCTTAAAATTTCCATGTGTTTTGGAGCATGAGAGTCATAACTAGGTTTTTAATATCCATGGAGAGAAGGGAAAAAACTCATCCCATAAGCTGTTTCAAAAAGATAAGCGATTGTAAAAATTAAAATGATTCCCATTAAAGGTCCACCCCCCCCATAATTCTATTGTTCTTGCAATAATTTTTATACTACAGGTGCATGTGCTTGTAAATGTGCTTACTCCTTGTGGAGGGGGGGACAATATTTAAACAGAAAGTAGTTACTAAGTTGTCACTCCCTTAAATTATGGACAGTCATCCCCAGAATGACAAATTTTTAATGGACTACAGCAGCCGTCCTCACTGGTCATATAGTAGCTTTGAGCTTAACATCCCTCAAGGAATTTGATTTACACAGATAATGGATCTGGCAGCCAATCTTCCTGTTGGCAGCACATTGACATTTTAAAATCAGACAAGCTAAACATACTTCTATAATAAGAATGAAATACCCCTCCAGGAATAAACTCAATTTTGTATTATGCTATTCAAGAAAAGTATTATCACAGACAAAGTTAATTACACAAAGAGTAATGTTCTAATGAGATTTTCAGTATGGAAATCTGTATGGCAGAGTGTCAGGATGCCCAATCATCCTTGGAGTTGTTATATTTGTAGTAGAGTTCAGGTCATTTGTGGCACCTTTTAAAGAGTGGACTTGCTAGAATGGAGCTTAACCTTTATCACAATTTCTCAGAGGTATTCAGCCAGAAGGATAAACTACTTTATCTTTGTCATTAGCAGAAGCAACCTATCTACATTGGTTCACTAATCCACCATCAGCCTAAGACTTGTATTGTTTTCTTCCTTAGTCAGCTAGTCTTTTTACATAATAGTTTGTTGGTTAGCATACCCTTTAAGTTGTTTCTGCTGAATTCAGGCCTGCACTAAACAACACAGAGCCAAAAGCCCAGGACAGCACCTATCATTATGAAAAACTCACATAACACATAGCAGGAAATTATGTGTGCGTGAAGGGGGTTGGACTAAATGACCCTTGGGGTCCCTTCCAATTCAACAGTTGTATACTTCTATATTTCTGTGATTCTGTTATTCTATCCTAGCTATATTAAATATGGCTTTGCATATTGCTCTCAGCAGTGGCGTAGGAAATGGGGGTGGGGCGCCCTGGGTGCCACTCTGGGAGGGATGACAAGATGGCCTCTGCCTCCCCCTAGCTGCAGAGCTGCCGAGGGTGCCCACAGTCCATATGGGCACCACTCGCGCAGCGTCTGTACGGGCTGCTGCTCTCTCACTGTATGCCACACATGCACAGTCCGTACGGGCCGTGCTGCCCTGGGTGCCAGAGAGGGTTTCTCTGCCACTTGGCTCTCAGTAAGATTTAAACAAGCTGTAACAGGAAGAGGTATGAATCTGTGCTCCATGGGGCCCCAAGTCCTTATTGTATTTCCTCAGATAGCCCTTTAAAATGACAATAATAAGGCAACTGGGAGGCTGGCCTTTTGCAGTGATATAGGAGTCAGAGCTTGCCTGTTGTCATCCACACAATTATTGTATGTGTGAAGCATTTGGGGAAAAGCCTATGGCTATAGATGGGACGCAGGTGGCGCTGTGGGTTAAACCACAGAGCCTAGGACTTGCCAGTCAGAAGATCGGCAGTTTGAATCCCTGCAACAGGGTGAGCTCCCATTGCTCAGTCCCTGTTCCTGCCAACCTAGCAGTTCGAAAGCACGTCAAAGTGCAAGTAGATAAATAAGTACCGCTCCGGCGGGAAGGTAAACGGCGTTTCCATGCGCTGCTCTGGTCTGCCAGAAGCGGCTTAGTCATGCTGGCCACATGACCTGGAAGCTGTACGCCGGCTCCCTTGGCCAATAAAGCGAGGTGAGCGCCGCAACCCCAGAGTCGGCCATGACTGGACCTAATGGTCAGGGGTCCCTTTACCTATGACTGTAGAGGTGGGTGGAATACATTAGGCCAACTGACAGTTGTTACAAACCCTAGCCCTAGCTCCTCCAAAGGGTAGGGAAGGAAGAATGATCAGTGGTACAGAACTTTTTTCAGACCAACGGCTGCATTCCCTCATAGACAACTTTCCATGGGCCACATTTCAGATCTGATGTTCCCCTCAGCTCTACATCATTTTGATGTATAGGAGTTTGGAGCCTCAAGCATTCTGCTCACAGTGCCTCCTTGGTAGTAGATACCCAGTATGAAGAATGTGCCCTTCATATTCTAGCTTTGCAATATTGATCAGCATGTCAGCATGAGGTAAGTGATGTAATAGGGCAAGGAAACTCTTCATTCACAATGAAATCTGGGAGCTTCCAAGAGATCTACTGGAAATTGGATATATATTTGGGAATAAAAAGGGCATGATCTCAATAATAGTTGGATATTCTTGTATAATTTTATAATATGCATGTTTTATTATATTTTATATATCAATTTCAGCTTGACTTCTTAAATCCAGGGTAACTTATCTAATATTTATGAGAAGACCACAGTGATCAATTGGGTTTTTGTTTTTTTTTTAAAAAAGATCTAATTACATACTCAAAAGTTGTAAGGCAAAATCTGCACTAATCTTATGAAATCCCAAGGCACTGTGTTTCAGTTTGTCCCTAGAGCATGTATGCAATTTCATTTTGCATGGCCATTAAACCTAACCTTAGAGAAAAACCTTCATACACAAAACAACATCTGTCACAACTGTTGCTTTGCTGCAAAAATTTAAAAGCTTGTGACTATATGTCACATAGCCGTGTTAAATGTTTATTTTTAAATGGAATACTTGCTAAAAAGCTCATTGCAGCATACACATTAAACTTCAAAATTACCCTAATATTATTTACAAATGTAATATTGCACTGTTAAAGTGCTAATAGAACTATTTAGTTCATGAATGCTAAACTTACTAACATTTTTGTTGTTGAACATAATTGGAGAACACAGTATTTTCCTACCCTCAACATACAACAAAAATACTCAGCTGCTATGCACAAGAGTCTAGTGCTTTAGTAATTATGTTGAATCTACATTTATGCTCATGTAAATTGGATACTTCCTATTAATAATTTTAGATTTAAGCTCTGAAATCAATTTAGCACCAGTGTTAGTTGTGAAGTCTGTAATTGGAAGGGTTATCACAAGCCAAAGCCAAATCCATTCGAAAGTGTGGACCCAGTTTATAATGAACACACTTAGCACTGATCCTCCTCCTGCTAGTCCTCCCCCTTTTTTTTTTTTACACACCTGGGAGAGAGGAGTAGCAGTTGGGAGTGCTGGTGGCTATGACTATTCAAATACAGTAGTCATATTTGTATGACTATTTAAATTGCATATGTTGTAATTAGTGCATTATCTGGAAATGTTGTGTTTTATTGTGTACATTTCCCTGATTCTGTGAGTTGCTTTGTATATGGTTTACCATGGAAACAGAGCATACAAATAAACTATGATCCTTTAAAGTAGGCAAGCATTATTATTCCTATACTACAAATGGGGGTAGGGAGGCTGAGTCTAGGGAAGGAAAGAGACTTGCCTAAGGCCACTAGTGAGTTCATAGTTGCCTTGAGATTTCAGCTGGGGATGTCCCAGCTCAGAGCTAATTTTCTGCTACATTACATTACACCAGCTCTACTATATATATGTGTGTGTGTATTTTTAGAAGCAGTTTGAGTATGAAATCTATTCCCTAGACACATTCATATACTTGAAATTATCATTTTAAGGCTGATTAAATAAGGATTAGTGCCAATGTTTTACTTATTAGTCTGTGCTTTCAGCTGGAACTGATGATGTAGTATGCGTCAATAACTAGTTCACAGCCTTTACATTTTACAAACTAAAATCTCTGCAGCAGAGTCCGTCTGCTTCAATATTTTGAGGCAACTCCCATGTATAAGAAAACCATCCATTATATAATGATACAAGCTTAAAGTGGCATGTATCACAGCTGTTTGATTACTGCTGGGAAGATGACTTGCATTCCCCCTTATAGCCTTCTATCAGGATCCAGCAGTGATGGATTGGATTTCCCTTGCTTTAGCAAGATGATGGATTGCCTTAGCACGATGGATAAGAATGGTAGAGTGTGGGCTGAAATTAATTAACATCACCAGTAAAAGATGCAGGAGTTGATCTATAGCATGATTTAAGATTGATGACTGCCAGCAAAATACGTCTAAAACTGTAATGCAAATAAAGGGGGCTTTAATCTGGGTGAATAGCATAATTACATTATCCATACAATCCTCACAAGGAAAAAAGCCTCAATTATAAACGGAGATTCAATGTCCATCTAGCCTCCCTGAATGCTCAAAATACAAAAATATCAAACTAAGTGAAGGATTCCAAGATCAAAGTTACTAGTCTCAGAATAATTTTGGCATTAAGATTCTGGATACATCTGAAAGTGCAATTGTAAATGAATGTTAAGACAATTCAGTTATTAAAAAAAAAAAGTAGCTCTCTACAACAGGGGTGGGGAATCTCAAGCCTTCCTCTTGGACTACGTACACAACATACTTTTAAAGCACATGCCTGCCCCCAAATAAGCCTGGGAACTGCAGATTGTTAAGGGTCCTGGGAAATGTAGCTCTGCGAGAGATACACTACAGTTTCCAGGATTTACTTTAAAGGTCTATGGCCCCTGGAACTCTTCACAGATCATGCTCCTCACTGGTCCTCCTTGAGTTATTTTGTGTTGCTGGAATGTGTCCTTGAACTGTGCTAATGCTGTGTGTGTGTGTGTGTGTGTAAAAATGTTTGACTGGACTCTCATGGCTGGACTGCAGCCTACTCTACGAAGGTAAGGCACACATTGTTCCATCCTGTTTTGCCTTTTGTTCCAGCTACCACTGTCATACAACCCCTGGAAATTGCCCATGGGGGAATGCAGCCCTCAGGCTAAAAAATATATTCCCACCCCTGTTCTACAACACTGGCTGAATTTAGACGTAATGGTAAACAATAGCTATGAAGCTGAGCCTGAACCAATCCCAGTCTCCTGTGCTCCTTTCTCTCTTCCCACACATCATGGCTGCAAATATAAGACTGGAAGTGTTTCCATCTGTTTCCAACTTTGTTCAGTTACCTACTACGCCTGATACTGTGGCCAGTATTAACTATGTTTTAGTGAAACAAGTCAGGTCAAGCACTATTTGAAGCTTGTTTCCCTAAAACACAGTTAACAGTAACCACTGTTTCTATTTGGACTTAATGAGTAACCACAGTTAGTAGAAAATAGAAGGTAAACTTTCTGAACTGCTCCTTATAGCTATGCCAGAGAAGGAGACGAAAGGGAGGAGTGCAGAAGCCTGGCAAGCTTGTGCATGTAATGCTAAACTATATTTCAGCATTGTGTACAAATCAGGCAACTGCAGGTTCTGTGGAACTTTAAGGTTGTTTGGTCTAAGCCAGAATATGAAACAATCTGGAAAGCTTCCTTTCAAATGCTGGCTAGCATTAAGGAAGGTTAATCTTCTTAGATGCTTTCAGATATGTAATTTTATTTGTATTCTATTGTTTTAAGGTTGGTGTGTTTGCTGCCCTAGGCTTCTTTGGGAGAAAGGATGGGATATAAACTTAATTCGTTCATTCATTAATCAAAGCTAACAAACCCTGACACTGACAGCCCACATATGGTTAGCAGGGCAGTCTGGGAGGAATATGTTAAGGAATGCAAAGGCTGGAGACAGAATGAACAATCTGAATGTACAAACTCAAATGGAAATTTCAGAAAAACCTGGATCACAATTCAGTGGCCATCAGTATTTATGTAACCCAATATTGACTGCACAAGCAAGCACACAATGTACTGGATTATAGATTCATTCTACACATTTAGCCACCTTTGATCCCCACCTTGCACCTGTGGCTCCTAGAAGCTGTCAACATGCAACAGCAGCCACACTCTGGGAAATGGCTTTGACTGGCTGGTAAACCAGGTGAGGTTAGCTAATGGGTCTTGAAACGTCAGTGTTTTGTGGAAAACTGGGTAATTTATAGAAATCTGTTACAGGAGGAAGGTGGAGAGTTTAAATTAAAAGTGTTTAAAGACTTATCAGGACTGTTAACATGGTTACAATATAATCAACTAAATGAAGTATATGTAAAGAATAAAAAAACAGGTTTGGGGAACAGACATCACAACAAGAGAGACTTATTTGTCTGCAATGTTAAAGTGATGTCTAAAATGTATAAGATGTTTAATTAGAGTGGGAGACAAAAGATGAACAAGTGAAAGTGTAATCTACGGACTCTCTTCCCGTAATGGAAAACAGCACATCCTTCTCAGCCTCCTGTTTATTCCCCTCTAGGACATTCTGGCTTCACTTAGAAAGGAAAAAGATGAGGAAGGAAACTAGCACTTGGAAATTCTTCAGTTTAAAAGAATAATATGGATATAAAAACTAAAGATCAATATTTCAACATCACACCCCAAGAATAGGTCAGGAAATGATAATGTTGATAACGTCAACAAAAGGCCAATATAAAAAATGCCACATGGCTAAGCTGTTGCCAGTAACGGTTGGCAAATCCAGGCTATTTCTATATTGAAGTATGAGTCATCTCCACCCGCTATGATTAGTTTGTCACCTGCTTCACAGACAAAATTGTTCATATACACATCAACTTGAGAACCAACAGTTTGAATACAGATTTAGATTTGAAGCCTGCATACCCCTGATAATTCATTCATTTCACCCTATTTTACTTTTCCCCTTTTTTGACATTTTTTTTTGACATGGTGTAATACAAAAGATTTACAAGCAATGTGAAAACCATTTGTTTCAGACAAAAGGTACTCCATGAGCCACCTTCTATAGGATTTTTGTTTAAGTAATTGTATCATTATTTCTACTTTTTTGGTACTCTTTTGTGATTATTCCCAGTTGTGTAATGGGCTAGCTTATTCCATGCAGTTTAGTTATGTCACTCATGTAATTCCCCCAGTTCCAATTCTTTGTCTCTAGAAGGAACATTATCTCCCTGTTAATTGCTTTAATTTATAAATCACTCAAGCATTGTATACTGAGAATACATTCCCTCAGCTGGTATGGTATAGCGAGTAAATGAGAACACTAGGTGTCACTTGACCATTATAGCTAGAAGCAAAACTTTTACTTAGAGGAAACAAGGGCTTTAGAATCCAAATGTCAAAATCTTTTAATTGAACTTAGCAAAGAAAGAAGCATACCAAAATCTGTTTCTTTCTTTTCTCCTCATATGCAGTGCACGTGATCAGACTTTCAAGTTGGTTAGGATACCAAAGTGATTTGATATGCCTAAACTCACTGCAGACCAAAAACCTCTCTGAATATCATATATCAAAGAAGAGATATACCTGCCCATCGCCCCTGAAGTACAGAATTAGAGAACAACCAAAAGTAACATACAACAAACTTAACACGGTGTTAAACATTGCCACCTATTTCCTTCTGCATCTACCCATGTGTATGTCCAATAAACACAGACCCTGTAAGTGGATAGCTGTACAGTTGTGCTGTGAATTCCTGTTTCATCACATCTGCATCTATTACTACTTAATGACACTCATATTAGGACTTGTCACAGCCAGACATAGGTAGAAATGAAAGAAAAGCTGAATGCTCAGTTTACTGTATTTTTTGTTTTCATCTGTTCAGATTCCATAGGCATTAAATGTTTAGTATAAAAAAGTAATGGTTTTATCAGAAAGTATGATGCATATCCAAAATTGGCACTTATTCTTTATTGTTTAAAGATAAGCAGATCCTCTTTTATTAATGATTGCACTATGCATAATAAAATATTCACTAGTCCATTCATCACAGACTAAAATCCACCCTTGACTGATAACTGGAACATTACTCGATTTGCTTAGCTTTTTACTGTCAAAAAACAAACATTTGCTAAATGGCTTTCAATATTTTTGCACTGCAATTTGAAGAGTAATAAAACAAAATACCTGATACATAAAACTAGAATGAGTTTGAGACAAGGCAATTGAATTGCTCTCTTACTTATTACGGAGGCAGTTATGTATATTAGGGATAGCTAAATGCTCATTGTATATTTTAGGTTATGTGTATTCTGTGGAATCAGAAAGTATGACATTTGTCACAGATCCTGGCATAGGATTATCTAGGCTTTCATTGAAAATTTGTTTATATCTTTAGTCTTTCAGGTCAAAGCTTTGAAAGCTGTGGGAAGTGTCTTTGGAAGCTGATAAAAAGAAATGGATCCAGGCAGGGCTGTTATTATGTGGGAGTCCATGTTTGCATGTTAAGAGGTGAATGATTCTGGAAGTTTCTGTTTCTGTTTGTAGTTAACCAAAGTTTGCCAGAGTGGTTGTTAACCCTGGCCCTGTTCCTGTGTTCATAATAACTTGTCATAAGAGCTCGCAGAGGGGGAATGGGTATGTGCACACCTGTCCACCCCATGTACTCCAGTTGTGCACACATTATCCTTCACCTTCCTGTGTTCAATAGAAACATCTGAAGGGGGCATGCCACCTCAATCTTTGAGTGGTGCAAAATTCCAGGAGTTTTAGGCGCTTACCCAGGCTTTGTGTTTCTTTTGGAAATGAGGCCCAACAGAGACTGTGTTGGTTTTATAATATATGCTTGATTTACATATATACACAACCTGAGCCTATGCTGGAGGGACTCCCAGCATTACACTATGAGAGAGTCTTGCTTCTCCCATAGCTGTAGCCTTGGACCCAAACAGACCACTGCAATGGCTCTATCTGCGGCTTGCTGTGTTTAACTGACTGGTACTATTTTCCTACAGCCTACACCTACAGCATCCTCAGCTGGCATCCTAAACTCAACTCTGCTTTGTCTCTGCTAACTAGCTAAGAGCTCAGGGCAGGGCTCCACCCATTTTCTGGCTAGGACACAGTCTAGTTTCTGAGCACAATTCAAAGTGTTGGTGCTGACCTTTAAAGCCCTAAACGGCCTCAGCCCACTATATCTGAAGGAGAGCATCCACCCCCATCGTTCTGCCCAGACACTGAGGTCCAGCTCCGAGGGCCTTCTGGCAGTTTCCTCGCTGTGAGAAGCCAAGTTACAGGGAACCAGGCAGAGCACCTTCTCGGTAGTGGCACCTGCCCTATGGAACGCCCTCCCACCAGATGTCAAAGAGAAAAACAACTACCAGACTTTTAGAAGACATCTGAAGGCAGCGCTGTTTAGGGAAGCTTTTAATGTTTAATAGACTATTGTATTTTAATATTCTGTTGGAAGCTGCCCAGAGTGGCTGGAGAAACCCAGCCAGATGGGTGGGGTATAAATAATATTTTTTCTTCATTATTATTATTATTATTATTATTATTATTATTGCTGTTGTCCCATCTCGCTCTCTTTGTTCTCTGTTAATGGCTCGTGTCTCAGGCGAGGAAGCTAAATCCAGCAATTAAAAGATTGACTTCCAGTTTAACTCTCCAAGCATTGATTAAATTCTAGCACTTAATAAATCCAGGAATTTAGGGAAATCTGGCACACACAAACCCTGGCACCCACAGTATGTTTGACTGAACAAGCTTACAAACCTGCTCACACTCGAGTACCCATACAAGGCAGATTTCCCAGTCATGGAGAACCTTGCAAATGCATTCAGCCAAAGGCATTTACAAGCCCTTTCAGACATTCCTGCATAATACTTTGGTATGGAGCAAGCATGACCAGTATGTATGTGCCCACTCTCCAGTTTAATATTTCACACATTCGCTTGAACACAAGAGTATGGCTGCTAAGTATGGTTAGTTTCAACAAGCCAGTTTCATAACCCATGGTCCAGCTGGGTTCAATGGGAGAGAGGTGGAATGTGTTTAATTTTTCCTGGATCGTGCCCTTACTTTTTACAATGGCACAGTGGCATGAAAACAAAGTGTCCAAAAAATCCAAAACAACAGTCCCAGTCCCCCCTGCTTCACATCTAAAGGTAAAGGTAAAGAACCCCTGACATTTAAGTCCAGTCGCGAATGACTCTGGGGCTGCGGCGCTAATCTTGCTTTACTGGCTGAGGGAGCCAACGTTTGTCTGCAGACAGTTTTTCCGGGTCATGTGGCCAGCATCACTAAGCCGCTTCTGGAGCACGGAAACGTTGTTTACCTTCCTACCGGAGCGGTACCTATTTATCTACTTGCACTTTGATGTGTTTTTGAACTGTTAGGTTGGCAGGAGCTGGGACCAAGCAACAGGAGCTCACCCTGTTGCGGGGATTTGAACCACTGATCTTCCGATCAGCAAGCCCTAGGCTCAGTGGTTTAGACCACAGCACCACCCACGAGCCTCATCTATCTAGAAAACAAGAATAGTAGTTCTGATTATGCAGTATTTAATGTTAAAATTGACTATTAAATGATAAAAGTAATCAAAACAATTTTCGATTATCTGCATGTGTACCATTCATCTGCTACACCGATCTGTATATGCTAAGCTGCGAGTAGTCACTTGGCATTAAAATAATAAAAGGCAATGATTTCAGCTGTATAGTTCATGGGTTTTGCTTGAAAATGCTGCCAATTTACTCATGAATAAAGAGCCACTCTTTATTGGACTAAATATATTGTCAAAACCTGGGTAATTTATTCACACTGACAGAGAAAATTATTTTCTAAGTTTCGTCATTTTAATGCCTGTCTTGATTTGTAAATCAGCAGATAATTCTCTCCAGCTTTTTGAGGCTAGATAAAATTCAAGGGCACAATGTAGTCTTTTACAAATGTAACTACCAGCAAATTATTTCAAGCACTATTATTCTTGGTGGGAAAATGAAATAATTGCAATTTATTAAAACAAGTCTGACATTTCCCCTCCAGCTTTAGTCGCAACAAGGAATGACCCAAGAGCACACAAGGCCACCACCTTACTGAACCTACGCAGGTCTGAGTTTGGTCCATACCAGGATGGGGAACTGCCTGCAAACCACATATATGACACCTTGGTTTTCCAGGGAGGAAGTAAGCTGGGGTCTAAATGAAGATAATAAATAAATAATGGAATAAGTGTATGGCATAGGAGGTTGAGCATATGAATAATATAAAGTTCGAAAGGGGAAAAAAACAAGTTAGGTTTCCTGCTTTTTGGTGGGGTGGAGTGTTACTTTTTAGTATGCCGGCTGCTCTGTGGTCATTTCTGACCTAGTTCTATTAACTTCATTGCATTAAATAGAGTAGATAAATCATCAGCTGTTCTGCCTTTTAACTTAAAAGGTTCATGAAGTGGCTAATATCAGAAGTCAGAAGAAAGTTAATAGGTGAACAAAACAAGAAAGTTCAACCTTTTCCATCAAGGAGAGATGCTAGGATTCGAAGTCCCAGCCTCCCTGGCTGCAACATGATACTGTACTATCTGAGTCAGTTTCGAGTGGACAGGTTCACTCAATTAAGGGCCACATTCCCACGAGGGGCACTGGGATTTGGAACCATGGCCTCCCTCCTCAGTGGGAAACAGGGCTCCATCGAAGAGCCTGAGTTCACCCACTGCTGCCACCTCCAACTTTTCAGGTCTCATGTAAGTGTTGGCCAGTGAGAGATGGAAGAAACTGCAGAGTAAGGCTCTGAGTCCTCCTGAGCATTTTGCATGTGCTCACTTGGAGGATCAGGGCCCTTGCGGCAAGCAGAGGAATGTTTGCGCATCCCTATTAGCAGTATGTTTGTTTAAAATAAATTATTTACGCATTAAAAATAATGCAATTCTAAACTGCACTACTCCAAATCATTTTTAAAAAAATGCAAATAAAATTAAAATGTTGGCATTTAAAACAGCACACACTGAATCCAATTTGGTTGTTGTGTTAAGATACAAGTTAACACTGGCCCTGGAATGACCTCACATTTGTTTCAGACAGGAAGGGAAATCTTTGGCTAATTCCTCCACAAACGGGAGCTCTTAGGCTGTCTCTTCCCCACTGAGATTTCTCAATAATTAATTGTGCTACAGACATCTCCAGTGAATTTCTTCATACCTGCTGGCTGGTTTGTCCTAAGGAAAAGCTATGGGCCAAACCAATTTCACTTTAACTAAATATTTCAAAGTGAAACAACATTTCTGAGGTCAAAATATTAGGTATCTCAAACCTGCTAAAAAACTGTGAAATCACTGACAGCTTGGTAAATGCAGGGAATAGGAGTTCCAACCTAGCTGTCAGTAAACATGGATTTACATTGCCTAGGATACAGCCAGACAGCACATTTATTTTAATAACACTACACAGGTGTTCTGAAGGACACTGAACGCAACAAAAAACAATTTAACAAATTGTAACCGAGATGCAAATATGTTCGTTAAAAATATAAACTTTGCCAAAACAATTCCACCATGAATTTATTTGAACTGAGGAGACATGATAAAATAATTCTTTAAAGACGCAGTTAAATCTCTACCATCCTATACTGCACGGGTTTGCTACAGCAATCAATTTGCAGCTTCTGTCATAGACATGCTCTTATGATGACAGTGCATATATACCATTCTTATTTCCCATTCACAATTTTCCTGCAGCAGTGTTGTACTATTCACAGAATAACTGAAAGTCAGTGCATTATGTTGCTAGCAAAGTGTGACCACCACCAGCATGCACATTTGAAAGCGTTGAAGAGACAACACAAGGAAGGTCAGTTTATCTTTGCATATCAGTTTTGTGGAATGTCAAAGGTATCATTTTTCAGGATGCCAGATCTTTAAAAAGCTAATTACAGCATTTATTCAGGAACGGAACAAACCTCTATTATATATACCTTTGTTCTCTAAGTCAAAGATAAGCTGTTCTGCATGGAATAAATTTGCTGACTGTATACTAATGACAGAAATGTGCTTGTACCTGCCTTAGGTGTTCTATGTAGCTTGAGTGTGTGTGGATTAATACAGAGAGGTAAAGAACTAGATTTAGGAAACAATAATAAAAATGATAGATCATTAATATATGGCATTGTTATTTGTAGCCAAATCTTATTACGATATTGAAAAATCAATCATTGAAGGCTTCCCACTGATTGAATACTTGGTATAGCACTTTATTTTAAAATATTATGTATCACAAGTGAAGACATGTAATGATACTTCAATGGCTTAAAAAAAAAAAGTCAGGAAAAACAATCCAGTAGGAGCAAATGGGAATAATCAGAATGCTTAAAGCAGCAATTTTTGGAGGGGAGGAGGGACATGTAAAAAGCCTATTTTGGTGGTCCATTTTGAATGTAAAAAATGAAAAGTTTGGTCCTTAATTAGTATGCTAAAATTCAGGGATAAAGAGCACAATTGAAATCTCCACCTGCTGCTAGAACACTTGCTCATTTGGAAACATACAAGAAAGTATATTCATTCAGCTACTTTCTGTGTGCATGCTGACTCATTCATATACAAAACTAGCACGCAGATTGTGACATTGAGGTTTTATTTTGTTTTTAAAAGAAGTCAACAGTAAATTTACCTTACTGTGCTTTGATGTATTTTGAGTATGTATTCAGTGCCTTATGGGATGAAAAAGGGCACACTAGCAAACAAAATGTTTAATCAAAGCAGTCATCTCCTGTTAACATCTCACAATACCAGTGGGTCAGCTGTACTTGATATCAGCCACCTAGGGAGCACCTTCTGTTCAAACCACATATAGCCTCCTTAGTTTGTTAATGGTCCAATTTTTAGACTTAAATTTGGGACATTTTTTCACTCGATGCACAGAGTTTACATGTGAAGAGAAACACATACAGAGATATGCAACTGAGTTTTTAAGAGATCGTTTCAGTAATACATAGGTACATATTTGAATTAGCATATGACAGGAACGGATTGGTTTGGGGTGATTTGATTAGATTGTTTGAGTTGTTTAGCATGAGTGAATGTGGAGTTTTTCCACTAGATAAGACAAAGGAAACACATGGATGTCACTTCTTAGAAATCTATGCTTTACTGCACGAAGGGATTTTGTGATGGCCAAGATTGTGGCAGGCTAAACTTCTAACTCCAATTAGATGCATTGCTGTGATGCCTTAGTGTACTTGTAAACATCTACGGTCTACAGAATTAAAAAAAACCGAGGAAGTGACAAAGCAGATTAGGAGGAAGCAAAGCTAGCAAGCAAGGAACCTAGATGCAGGAATCTCATTAACACAGAATCACAGAACTGTAGAATTGGAAGGGATCCTGAGGGTCATCTAGTCCAACCCTCTGCAATGCAAGAATCTCAACTAAAGTTCATGTGTTGTTTCTTCAAGACTGGATTACTGCAACATGCTTTTTGTAAGGCTTCCGTCGCACCTTATCCAGAAGCTACAGCTAAGTGCAGAATGCCACTGCACGACCGCAGACAGGAACAAGGCCTTGTCAACATATAAAACCTGTGTTCAGAGACCCACAATGGTTGCCTATCTTCCACCAGGCCAAGGTCAATGTCCTACTATTAGCATATAAATCTGTCAACAACTTGGAACCAGTTTGCCTACAAGATTACCTTACCCCACTTATGCTCATGGTTGTGCATCTCACGTAGAAAGCAGCTGTAGGGTCATACTCATGGATGCACCTTTCAGACTGGGCAGACTTTTAATAGAAGAAAGGGTTGCCATATCCTCACCCCACATCCCAATATTCAACAGAAACCTCTCTTAAGCAACTGCGTGTTCCATGTACTGGAACAGTCAAAAACTGGAACAACAGGAGGATTCCAGCATTTCTCCCCCCATGCTCACATTTTCAAAAAGATTTCTCAAGCAGCTGCTTTCTAACTTCTACATGGCCACAGGCAGCAAAACAAATCAGACAGAGCACCAAACGGGTGGATCCAAGTCCTGAAAATAAGGCAGAAGAAGGAAAAATGCAATAAAGGGATGGAGGAAGAAGCAGCTCTTTGGGAGTCGAGTGGCATGGTATCCAAACAGTTCACTTTTAAATCACGAGTCTCAATTCACTCATCGGCTAAAACACTCCCAATTTATACCTTTATCAGAAACTGACATGCCTAAAATATCCAAGTATCCCGCATGTTTGTTACTCCACCCCGCAAAAGGGAAAGAGCATTGTTAACATCAGCGCTTGATTGGGAAGTCAGCAGACCCATGAGAAAATGAAAAGTCTCTTCATACAAAGGGGCTTCCCAGAAGCTGAAATTAGAAATCTCTATTTGAATGCAAGAGAGTATTGCAATGATATAGGAAAGATTAGACAAACATACTCTGGGTAAGAAATGTGATCCTAAAGTAGAGAGGGTCATGCAGTTACACCAAGCAGAATAATAGAGTTTGTTGCTTCCTTTGTTATATATAGGCAAGAATAGAAGATTCCCCGTGGAGAAAATGGTATAGCACAAAATAATTTGTCTATAAAAGCAATCAACTAAATATGTGCATTATATCAAAATTCATATTTGGAAAGGCATATGTATCCCACCACTTCAATGCTATGGGTGGGATACATATGGGGGGGGGGAGTATTTTAGGTTTTTTAAATGACAAGCACTCTTATTTTGGCAGCAGCTGGAATTAGGGTGAAGAGGCTATGCTCTTAGAAACAGGGAAAAAACCCTCTATGGTTATAACATAACCCTTTTTATTACAACATAAATGTTTAGTTATTGCAGTTTTCAATTTTGTTATTTCAATACTCCGTTCTGTACACTGTATATGATGAACCTTGTGCCATTTGTACCCTGTATTTTGTACTTTTTGGAAATAGCTAAAGCCTATAACTAATACAAATAATAATGTATCATATTGTTATATGAAAAGCAATTCCAGATATGCATGTTTCCATTCAGCAGGACGCTTTCTGATTTTTAGAGCATGTGGATAACCAGCAAAAACCAGTCCATAAATAAATTCAACAAACTAAGAGCAACCCCTTCACCCACCTTCTTGAATATTTAACCACCTTCCCTAGACACTGAATAATGTCCTGTTCTGGCCTGGCTGTAAGCCTGAGGAATGCTGACAAAAGCCTGGAGGAATCTGACCTTCAGTGGGAATCATCTAGCACCTGGGAGCAGTTCGCATTTCTGCAGTATTTGGGAAAGCTTCAGCAGGTGTGGAATTAATAAAATTAAGAGGCAGGCATGAATGCAAAGGATTGAAGAGATCATAACCATTTTGGTTTAACATGCATCCTTTAAGAGCAATGTGGAGGGGATAATTCTAATTTCTTCAGTCAAGATGCAGCACCCCATGCCCATGGACAGTCATTCAAATTATCACCCCAAAGCACACCTCATCTTAACTAGGAACTGCATTATTTGCTGGTAAGCAAGTATAGTTTGAGTAAGGTAAAGGTAAAGGTACCCCTGACCATCAGGTCCAGTCGTGACCGACTCTGGGGTTGCACGCTTATCTCGCTCTATAGGCCGGGAGCTGGCGCTTGTCCGCAGACAGCTTCCAGGTCACGTGGCCAGCGTGACTAAGCCGCTTCTGGCGGACCAGAGCAGCACACAGAAACGCCGTTTACTTTCCCGCCGGAGAGCGGTCCCTATTTATCTACTTGCACTTTGAGGTGCTTTCGAACTGCTAGGTTGACAGGAGCAGGGACCGAACAACGGGAGCTCACCCCGTCGCGGGGATTCGAACCGCCCACCTTCTGATCGGCAAGTCCTAGGCTCTGTGGTTTAACCCACAGCGCCACCCACAGCCAGTAGTTTGAGTACTGGCTGCTAATTACCATCCAGGATAGACCAAAATGTTCAGTCTCTGTCCCTTAGCTCAGTCCCCCACTACTGAAGACGTTTTTAATAGCTTATAGGTTGACTCCCTGGTCTGATAGTGCTGCTGCTTAATGTCAGATCAGTCTGGAACAAGACCATGCTGATCCGGTATTTGATTGTGAATGAAAGAGTTGACCTGGCATGTATTACTGAGTGGAACTGACCTAAATCGCACATCCCTGTCCAAGTACTCAGTACAGCACCAGGCCAGACTGTGGGGTGGGTGGCCAAAAGGGTTGTTGCCTTTGTCCAAGTCCCACCTCCTTTACCAGAAAAGCTCTTGATCTTGGGCTTAGAAGGTTGCATTTGATTTTAGGCCAAAGAGATGGATTGGGGGTGCTGCTGGAGTATGGCCCACCCTGGTGGCCAGATTAGAGCAGAAGAGGCACAAGTCTACAGGACTACAGCCTAAGGACTTCAAGAAAATCTTGTTACCTAAATAATAGTTTAGACAACAGAAGATTGGAATAGAAAAAACAACAGTTTGTATCGTGAACAAAGAAAAGCAAATATTCCAAAAGTATTTGTATAACAATGTAACAAACTGTTTATTGCTTGATAATTCAAAATTGTCTGAAAAGACTAACCTTTTTTCACTGATGTGGCAGAAATAAATGTTTCTGTTCAAAATTGCTACAACCTAATGTCAATACAATACAATGAATGCAGGCATGTTTTTGTTCCTCTGTTAAAGAAGTAATAAAACAATGTTTTTCAATTTCTTATAATGAATCAAGGATGCCATACATAAGAGCTCTTGATGGTGAGAAAACAGACAGGTCAATGAGAAGTGTGTGCTTTGGTGGAAGTTCATGAAGCACATTCAAGAAGTGTGCATGCACACGAAAGCTCATACCAAGAACTAACTTAGTTGGTCTTTAGGTGCTACTGGAAGGAATTTTTTATGCTTTCCATAAGTTCATTACACTTTGAATAAGAAGTCATTTCTTTGGTGAAGCTATTACCAGTGATTTTCCTTTAGGTGAACCAATCACCACTGAATTTCTTTGGATGGACCTGAAGCTAGTTTTTAGTGAGAGAAAAGTATTTTTTCCTCTACTAATTATTTCCAAGCCATGATTGTAACCCTCTGTGGCTCAATACTATTTCCATCTATCATGTGACAGTGCTCTCAGCATGGCAGAAGCTTGTTTCTCTTACTTAGAAATATATATGTACTGCAATGTATTGTTATTTAAGAAAATAAGAAGAACATGCTGGATCACGCCAGTAGCTCTTCTAGTCCAGCATCCTGCTCTCATAGTGGCCAACTAGATGCCCATGAGAAGCCTACAATTAGGATCTGAGCACAACTCTCCCCTTCTGTGGTTTCTAGCAGCTGGCATTCCAAAGTGTGCTGTCTCTGGAGTTAACAAAAACTCCAGAGGTGTCGCATGCATCCAGGTTCTGTTTCCTTGGAATGAGGTCAGTTTGGGCTTGTGGAATTTGTGGTATATGGTTTTATTAACAAATGTATACATGTGGATAAAGGTACAGACAAAATTTAACACCAAGGGATGTTCCAAAGTCCATTGCTTCTCTTCATATTTCCAAGGGAGTACAGCCAGCCCCTTCCTCCCCCCTCCAAAAAAATCTGTTAGCTTCCAGAGTCTCTAATGGAACCTGTCCTTCACTCTCTGTAAATCCCAAAACTGCTGATATATTGTTCTCTTTTTACATACACATTGACTATGTCACCTCCAGCTAGGGGTGGAGGAGAAACTGCCTGTCAACTGCCATAGTGTCTCGTCAACTTCCTGAAGAGTCTCCAGCTGCTTCTGCAACAACATATTGCCTTGGCTTACATAACAAAGTAGATACTTAATGGGCCTGGCCAGGGCTACTCAACAAAAGAAAGGTTTGACTGTTTAACAGTCCTTGTCTTTCCCAGATCCCAGTCTTACAACTACAGAATCACATGGTTTGGAGGGAGCTGTGAGAGTCAATCGATTCCAGCCACAGTCTTGTAACAATATTCTCTGTCTCTCCTGTTTTCCAGTATACGGTATTTATAAAATATTGAGAATATTTATGAAATTGATTAAGTAACAGGTAGACATAATGTTTTACATGTAACATCTTATGTGGATTGATAATATATACACATTTCAACTGCACAGTAAAACACCCATGTTTTAGTACATTTTTTTACTATTCCAATTCTACACTGTCTGGTTTTGTTTTGTTTTTTAAATCCCCCAACTACCATCACTATCTTTGACAGCAACCTCTCCCAAAGGATCTTTCATTTTTCCTATTAAACCTCTAATAATTTGAGAGTGACCAGTTTTTCTAGTAGTATAATATACAGAGCACATGGACAATACAGCTGTTCCTCAAATCCACAGACATATGACTGCAGTTTAAATAAAAAGCCTTTTATTCAAAAATCATATTTGAATTTGAATACATGAGAGAGACAGTTTTATAAAGTTTTATACATCTTTAGTATAGCCTTCTAAGGTTAGAAGTCCGAAACACCATGCTTAAAGGTCTAGAAGCCACTCCTTCCACATGCCGTTACATAAAATTGAAGTTATAGGAATTTACCCCATAACTCCGTTTACAGAATGCTAACCAAAATGTTCACATAAATCTATACAATGATCAAAACCTGCCCTGTTCTGCCCTGTAGTTGGGAGGGAGCGGGGAAGGCTTGGAGGAAGGATGGATTAAGCCCCTTCTGGCATAGGCCATTGGCCAGTCCACATACCATAAGACCTTGGAAGCAGAAAGAGGCAGCACCATTGAAAAACCTATCAAGAAAACCACACTGTCTGCAAAATCATCGAGTTTTGCCATTTTAAAATAGAAGTCAGTATTATCAAATGATCAGACCTTAGGAATTGTTTCAGATATAGCTCACATTTTTCACAATAGGCATCAAAAGAAGACAAATCAAATCTTATTGCTGATAAAGCTGAGGCAAGACCACTGATTTTAATTATTCTGATGTGCTATTTGTAAATTTAATCACAGATGAAGTTTGGTAAATGTTATATTATATAACTACAAGGAAGAATTCTATTTATAAACATCACTTTAATGTTATATCATAGTCAATACACATTGCAAATAAACCTATGAACCTAGCTAGACAGATATGTCATGTTTTATTAGGCATTTTTGTTGTTTGTAAATTCCCAAAATTTGCAAACACCAAAGCCAATACTTTCTTCTTTTCTGTACAACGTCATTACAAATTAAGTCATTACAAAAAGATGGCTTAATTCCATGCTGCTAACAAGCATATAAGGAAAGAATCCCTCAAATACTAATGCAACTATTGTTCTTTAAAGTTAAAATTATTTTTAAGAGCATTGTGTCCTTGCTTTTGTTTTGCAGTCTAAAATGTAGACAGTGATATAAGAGGAGCTCCAAGCATGTAATGTTTGCTTTTGGGAAATTTAAGCTGCTGAAAGTCTCTAGCACTGTCTGCCTGGATGCATCCTCATGCTCAACATTTATATTTCGAAATAAGCAGTATTACAGAAATGCCATGAGCCTCTAGTGTTTTCAGCTCACACATAAACTAACCCATAAAGGGTTGTCCATGAAATTTCCTACTGCTCTAGGACATATGAAACAAAATTCATATCCTGCCTTTTCATAGAAAACTGCAAGATGGATAACAGAAAAAGTATAAAAGAGAATTGGTCTCAGCAGGTCTTAGCAGAGACTAGATTTTTATTTGTCTCCCTCTATCAAATGGAGGGTAGGCTGGTCATTGAAGGACCCTGGGCTAGAAAAAGAATGGCCAGCAGACTAAGTTAATATGCCAAGTCTAAAAAGAGAAGAAGGAGTTGCTAACAGTCTTTAAGTGTGTTTTCCAAATATGCCGAGGGGAGATAAAGATGAAAGTTGCTGAGAAGAAAAATGGCAGGAATGAAGGAATGAAAGTGAAGGTGATGGCAAAGAGGGATCGTTTTAAGTCTGTTACCCAATTACAACAATAAAAATGCATAAGGTACAAAACATTGAAAAGACACTTAAAAGGCAAGAACGGCAGAGATCATAGATATAAAATGACCTTCACAAATAATATTTAGCAGGTAAGCCTTATAGAATGAAAAATGTCTGTAGCAGATGGTGAAAGACAACCAGAATAGTCATTTAGTCATCATGCAGCAAGGTATTTCACAGCATTGATGCAGTCCTTGGAAACGCCCAGCTCTATCAAATGACTCCCACCATTGGAGGGCAATAGAGAAGTGCTCCTCAATGTGATCTTAGGAATTGGATGGGATAGCATGGGAAGAAGTGATTTAAGACTTTTAGAGTAATCACTAACACGTTGAATTGTGCCTAGAAAGAATCTTAAGAGCATCTAAGGTTTCCAAAAAAAAGGAAGATAATCTACAATTAGACTAATATGTGACATCTTGATTAAAAATCGTCTAGGCGAACAGATCTATGACAGAGGAATAAATATTTACTACCTATTTTTGTACCTTTGATTTTCAGCATATTCATCACACACACCAATGTTTACGTTTATTGAGTGAAACCTGTCATGTCTACTTCTACTCTTTGTTATGTTCATTGTTTTGTTATCATTAGTGTGGAGATTGAATGGCAGGTGACATTTTATAAATGTAACTAAAGTAAGACATTAATCAAATTAAAGTATCACAAGTCATTTGCATTTTAAGTATAACTGAATATGTAACTACGAAAAGAAACTTCAAATTAGAGGGCATCATAAGCTGCATTACCAACTTACTCTAATGAATAAATTGCATAGATAGTTTTTGAATTCTAATATTCAAGATAAGTATGTTATTCAAAAATACTGTAAAATCTCCAAAATAATTATTCTATGTTAGCTGAAAATGAGACAAGGCAACAGAAACCTGTGTTGGGTCTGTCTTTAAACTGTGACAAAGAGCAGCTGTATGGCATGGGGAGTCCATCCAGATCACAACTATATCATGCCTTCCTGCCCAATGCCTTTCACATCCCAAGACTGAAGAAGATGTTATTCTACCACAGAGAAAGCTTGCATCTACAAAGACTGTACTCATAAGTCTTTCCTAATAGGCAAATAGTATTGGAAGGAAGTTTTCATTTAGAAAATAATAGGGAGCATTTTTTGTGTCCTATTGGGTTCCACTCTCTCCTGCTATTGGTTTGGTCCATGAGCCACTCTTCATTCCTTGTGGCTAACTCCTGCCGGCTGATTTTGGAGCTCTAGATTATTTGTTTTGGTTTTTTAAGTGATATATTCCACAAGGCTGAAGCCTGATGTAGGCTGTGGTTCACAAAGCTTATGCCACAATGGTTTTAGTATTTCAGGTGCTATAAGATCCTTTGTTCAATGTGTCAAACTTGTTTTGATCTCAAATTGGTTATAAATAACAAATGAGCTTTTTTCTTCCAGCTATTGTGAACTTCTTAAAGAGCTATGCTAATTTATAGTAAGTGACACTGATTTCCCTATTGTGCCTTAAATTTGTACATCATTTTTGGAAAAGATCTAGCATAAATATAATCTTATTGAATATTCTTGTGGTTAGTACACACACTAGGCAATTTAAATTTTGATTATTTCTTAAAAATGGAGTACTTCAGTCTTGCAAAGGTAACAATGTACCATAATTAAATATGTTCATTAACTAGCCAATTCAATTACAAACACATTTAAATTAAAAAAGGATTATTGATGTTTCATTCAGGACACCAGGGGCAATATGTATGCTGATGGGTTTGAGTGTGTCTAAAAGAGTAAATTCATATTAATTTTTAATAAAAGTTGGATCCGGGCTTAGTCATGCTTGGAGTTATATTGTTATGACTTGTAGGTGCCAGGGTTTGGGGTTGCCAGATTCCCTATAATTCCTGATAGCTGTTAGAATTTAATCAAGTCCCCTGGATCCAGCAGCAAATCAATTGCTGGATTAATCTGGCCAGCCTAATAATGGTAGCTAAGTATGAGTCATTAACTTAAAGGCAAAATGATCAGCCATAAGAAAGTGGGAGCTCTATGCCAGACACAAATGGGTGGAACCAAAACCTGAATTCTGAGTCTGTTAAATGCAGCAAGCTGGAGTAGAGGAACAGAGGTCCATGGCTGATTTCTGCTGCCTTCCAAGACTGTGGCCATGGGAGAAGCAATTGGTGTGTAATGCTGAGAGATCATCCATCATAGTCTTGGGTTGCATTTACGTGTAAATAAACCAATATTATAAAGACCCTATAGTCCCCACTGTGCCTCATTTGCAAAGGAAATACGAACACTAGGTAAGCACCTGAACCCCTGGAATCTTGTACCACTCCAAGATTGAGGTGTCCTGTAACAATACTTACTGTATTAAAATGTATGAGATTTAAGTTAGCATGCTCAATGACTATGGGATGTTCTCTCTCTCTCTCTCTCTCTCTCTCTCGTGTGTGTGTGTGTGTGTGTGTGTGTGTGTGTGTGATGTCCTGGAAAAAGTAACGGATAGCTGTCTGGAGTCCTGGCAACGTGATATATGTTTTCCAACCCGCAAAAGGTGAAGTCTGCCTTTGCAGGAGAAATGCTGCCTCAGGAGAGACCATACCTGTACTTTGCATCGAGTTCTGGCAGAAAATAAATGAAGTTAGAAACTTTCTTCTTCTAATTTTTTTTTTTTAATTTGGTGGAAAAAGTTGGGGCCAGCTACAGCCCTCCATGCCTTTGTATCTGGCCTCCCGGACTTTCTGCAGGCCACACCCCAATCTTAGCTGCATCCTTCACCAGCCATACTTTGTGCCCTCCTTGAAAGTTCTTGCTTCACTGAGATGTGTCTGATAATGTGTTTTCACCAGAGGAGGATAGACAAGGGTATGTAGGACTAGTCTGATATACTAAGGCAAACTTTGAATTCCCCCCTTTGTTCACTTTTGCGTCTGGCCACACAAACCACTGATATATGGTGAAAGCTGCCCAGATGGGAATGCAGCCCTCAGTATATTAAAGGTTCCCCACTCCTGATTAGTGACCACTGGTGGAGGAAGAGGAGTGAAGGGGGAGCGCACAGCCACTGGCAGCGTGATCCCAGTGGGGTGCTATCATGGCTGCCCCTCCGCCCACACTGGGTGCGATGCTCCTGGAGGCAGCGCACCATACTCCAGGACATGCACCACGCCCCTGCAGGTGGTGCACCACACCCCCAGGACGCACACCCCTACGGGCAGCGCGCTACGCCTGGTGCCAGAGCATGAAGCTTTGCCACTGTTTGTGATTCCTTGCAAACAAAATATCTGGATGGATCTGACCGAAATTTGTCAGGCTTAATCTGATTTTGAGGGGCTCATTTCCTTGCAAATATAATCCACTTACTATGAAAAGGAATAAAGGTTATAACCATTTCTAGATTTCCATTATAGCCAATGGTGGTGAAACAGCTTTGGATTTAGCAGACAGTAGTGGAATACATGGGGGGGGGGGGAAATGCCATTCACCTGATCTCCAATTAGTCACATCATCAGTGCTTCAGTTGGGATTCCTGCATTGCAGGAGGTTGGACTAGATGACTCTTGGGATCCCTTCCAGCTTCAATTCTATCATTCTATGATTCTATAACTAGGAAATTGAGGGAGGTGAGGCAAGCCTGAGGCAAGATGGATGAAGCTAATCTGGTTCTCCTGGTGGTGTGTTTATCCCACCTGGTAAGCAGCAAGGATGCAACTGGCCAGAGGTCAAGTAAGCAGTGGCACCCCACCACACAGTCCACTACAGTTAACAGATCAGATGTGCACCTGAATAACAAATCAAATTAAAATGATGCAGAACAGTTCTAAACAGACTGGGCTGCTTTCAAATGCTACCGATACAAAGTGAATAATGTGCCCACTGAACAGCCATAGCAAGTACAACAGAGAATGACAAATCACACTCAAAAGGAAACTATTTTGATTCTGTAAACATTTAGAGAGTGTGCTGGGTTCCCGGGGGGGGGGTCATATTCACTTTCGAAACATCTGACTGATAAAAATATTTCAACTCTAAAGAATTAGTGCTTTTATTTTCATCTGGATAATTTCATGATGATGGTGATGGGGAAATCTGCAAGTGTTTATAATATACAAATATGTGGCAAACAGAAAAAAAACTATTGTTCCTTATTTACAGAAGCTTTGACCTTCCAAATAGGAGTTTCATCAAAATTTATCTTTAAAACATGTGATG
This sequence comes from Podarcis muralis, assembly GCF_964188315.1. Lineage (NCBI taxonomy): Eukaryota > Metazoa > Chordata > Lepidosauria > Squamata > Lacertidae > Podarcis > Podarcis muralis. The sequence continues at coordinate 43,791,223 of NC_135658.1, forward strand.
AGCATGAATATAAAAATATGCAGTTTGCTATCCATGGTGCTGAAATTCCCTTCTGAATTCTTAAATATGATAGCATGATATTCTGTATTTGCAAATCAGAAAAAAGCTTTTAAAAATGAAAACAAGTTGAACACATTCATCATTAACTAAATGAAAGAAAATTAGGTATTGTTCAATGACACTGGAAAAGAATACACTGTAATTACCAATTTGGAAAGATTGATTCTCTTTAGGTCATAGGAGCTAAAAGAGAAAAAAAAGAACTAAAGGTATACATTTCTCAACCAGAACATTCCTGATAGTTTCACCCACAATTTTTCACATGCAATGTCAATTTGGCATTAAATATCTACTTTAATTCTTTTCATAGCTCATAATTTTATTTTTGAAGTCTGGATTACCAGTTAGCCTCTCCAATGCTTGGTGAGGAAACAGTAATTTTCCAGAAAATTTTGCAGCTTTATGTATTCATTACAATACAAAGCTCCACAGCTACTCATCAAAAGTTAAATAGCTGGGTTCCTAACATCCATTCTTTCCATACAACAGTATTCTATTAAATAAGCTAGCTTTCCCACATCCCTCTACAGTCCTCTGTAATCTTCATAAATTTATTTCTGAGCAGTGAGGGCTCTCTGCAGCAGTGTGGCATGTGGTGCAGGGCAAGGCTGCAGTATCATCCAATGTTGTGCAGAAATGACATCTTTTGATGCAAGCCATTATGTAGTTCAACTTGAGCTTTTTTCACTCTTAAGATGCATCAGTACATCAAATCAAGGTATAAAAAAGAAACCAGTGAACGCAAATGACAAAGCAGCTGTCTATTCTGGACAAAGATGCTTTTGAATTTAATTCCAAACCAGAATACTTTGAGATTGTACGGGAATTTGACACCCAGAAGTCATAAAATAATTATGATAATCTGCATGGGTAGACTAGGCTACAGAAGAATCAAAGACTAACACAAAACAAGGATTTCACATAATTAAACTAAGCACATGTCCCTTTCTGTATCTGGTTTAGCACTATAGATTCAGCTACAGAGTGATCTGTCATATGGATGCAACCAAAATGCTATCAAACAACACAGAGAATGTCCAGCGTAGAAATATTCTGAATATGGCAAAAGCAGTAGTGCTTATTTATTTATTTAACCATAAAATTCATGCGTAAACAGAAAATTCTTGAAATGTATAGTGAAAGTCAATAAGGAGGGAGTCAGATGTACCTGACCAGGGAAGGCATTCCACAGACTGGGAACTGTCACTAAAAAGGCCATGTCAGAGGGGGAGGGTTCAACATTCATTGAATTTCACAGAAATTCACAATTTTAACACAGAATTTAAATTTTAACACCATTTTTATTAAATGGTAATAACTATTCTCTTCCCACTACTTTGGCAGTTTTATTTATTGCTGATTGTATTGTTCAGCCTGTCAGCTTAGGGTCAACTCAAACATACATGTTTATAATTGAATGATAACAACAGCAAACAATAAATGGAATGTGTGAAGCAGCCATCCCAAATCAAGTGCCACATAGAAAGCTTTCACATCATTTTATCTACAGAATGTTTTAATGGAAGCAATTCACATGTTCTACACAATCAATCAGGTATCGGGTAATCAAATGAGACTGTGACTGACATGTTTGCATGTGTGTATTAACCCTAAACTTCAGATTACACCACTTGAATAAGTAGAAATGCAGAAAGTAGAGAATGTTATAATACTGCTATAACTCACTTTTTCAGTCTTATTTTTATGCAGCCAACATAATCTCCCAAACAGGTGGCAAAATATAATCATCAACATCAGAAACAACATCAAATTGATTTCTTAAAACAGGAAAAAGCATCAGTTTATAAATTAAGTGATTCAATAATTATTCCAACTGTCATCTTTATAAACATGACAAACACTGCTTTGATGACAAAATGCATAACCTGACCCCAGTTAACCAAATAAATGAGGATGACTTTTATCAATCACGGCAATAAATGCTGAGAAAAACACAAATTCAAAATAAAAAGAAAACTAGAGAAAATCTGGTTTAGACAATGATGTAATTGTTTTTTAAAAACAATATTCTGCACAGACTAGAGTATTCAGAGTCACATTACTGAATGTAGCCAGTAACTTACAAAAATATTTATTCCCAATATTTAAAAGAAAATGTTTAAATTTGGCTAGACCGCCTCCACCATCAGGGACTGCTGAATGAAACCAAACAATATCAAGTTATTGTTTTCTTATTATATTATGTATTTCCACTACAATTCAGTTAAAACAATGCTTGTGTATGAGAAAATAAATTTCATAGTTTGACATTTCCAGAATGATTTAAGAACAATAGTTTGAAATTCACATTTCAAACTGGTTTACAGACACATGATATTGTCACTCCATTATTCACTCTCAGAATCTTCCCATCAATAGATTCTTGCCCCCCCCCCCAAAAAAAATACATTTCCAGTTTGTGTTTTCAGTATCTGGTATGCATTGGTAGAGCACATCCATCCAAATTCTGGTACCCATCTGCACTGTTGAGTCTTTGTACCATGTCCTCTGAACTTATTTTGAATGGCTGCATGGTACTCTAATTTTCTATTAATTCTACATTACTTTCTTTTGCTTGGTATTTTGCTAATTGTACTAACTGTCAAAAGCTCATGACACATCTTTGCAAATAAATTGATTACTACTAACTTCATGCCACTGGATTCAACAATATTTTGAACCATTTCCCTCATTGTTTTGGTAGTACTAATGCTCAACAACCTGTGTAATTCAGTTTTTCTTTCTAGTATTTACATTTCTGTCATGCACAATAACATTAAATAGACAATATACCTGAAATCGGTTTACCTTGTTTGAGTCTGATTATATAGAAGAATCTTTTATTAGCTTACCTAAAAAAAAACAGAGAAAGGGGTTTTGTTAAATTCAGTAGGTTACATGGCACTTTTAAAAGGAAAAAAAAAATGGTCTGGATGCAAGCAGTTTTTTTTAAAAAAGCTAGAAATAATTAATCCAAGCACTAAAGGATTTTTGCCTATTCTCTGTTATTTGCTGCTGATACACATTCCTCAACCCATGGTAGTCAGTAGGGAAGGCATCAGAACTCCAGTAGATATTTCTTGGTCCAAGAAAGGTCTAAGAAGTATGGCATCTCTAAACATGAAACCTGTCATTTCTACTATTTGTAGCCACTGACAGAGCTATCCTCCATGTGGTAGTTTCCCTTTTAAAAAATGCCTTTATTCTGGAAGTCATGGGGTTGAATTAAGCATTCTGTTATTTGAAAGGAAAGAGCTTCCACTCATGGAAGAATTCATGAGCTACTCAGTTTACAAAACAGAACGTTTGAATTCAATCACATTCCATCTCGCCAGTCATTTAATTGTATATGTCAGTTTTCCGTTGTACACATTGTCCTTGTATACTCTTTTCTTACTCATATATGGCTTTGTATTTTGTCACAATCATCAACCACTTTACAAAAATGTTAGTGAAGAATAAGCACACGTGGCACATAGAAATTAGTTTCAGGAACTGGGTGTAAAGGTATCCGACCCAGCACACACACTGGAGCTGGGAGAGGAATGCGGGCAAGAACACTGAGTGGGGTGAGGATGCTGAGAGCACCCCAGCAGCAGATTAAAGGGCAGAAACAGAGAGCATTCTTTCCTAGTCCAAGCAGCAGGAGGAAGGAGACACCAGCAAAGGAACACAGAGGAGACAAGGGAAAAGTGAGAGTGAAGAAAGAGAGATCAGGGAAGATGAAGGAGAAGGTAGAGGGCAATAGGGCAGACTATGAATGGAACCAGGGCTGCTCCAAAAATAGCATTGGGGGTGGGGGTAGGAAGGGACCTTGGGAAGGTCATAATCCAAGTGGCAAATCAGTGTGAGATAAAGGGTAGGACAGATAGATGCAGACACTGTGTGGAGAGAAAGGAAAGTGAGAGATTGAAATGACCAGAAACACTAAATTAAACAAACAAAAGGAGTGGTGTACACTGATGAAAAGGGGTAACAAGACTCTTGTAGTAAGGAGTTCTGAGGATTCCTGGGACATTATAAGGTAGGAGCTGACACAGGGGGTTAACTGGGATGGATAGGAATGGTAGGATATTATTGGGGTTCTGTCACTGTTGCAGCAAGTGAAATAAATACTGATATTGTTTATTTGTTGTCACATTCATACCCCACTTTCTTCCAAGGAACTCCATGACGTGTATATGGTTCTCCTTCTACTCCTGTTATAATCACAACAACCCTTTGAGGTAGACAAGGCTGAGAGGCACTACCTTGCCCAAAAGCAACCCCGAGAGCTTCATGGATGAGTGAGGATTTGGACCCTGGCTCCCTCCTTATCTAGTTCAATGGATCATTAGTATAACCCTGTATAACCCTTTAGTTTTAATGGACTATAATTTCATTTCAAAACCATAAAATTCACCCTTCGCCACCACCAAGTATATAATAAAGTTATAGCTTGTGAAAGACCCACATGTATTCCAAAACAAAACTAAGCAGTGGTGCTACTGCCACCTCTTTCAAACTCCATGTTAGGCTCCATTTCCTAACATTTAACACATTTTTAGAATAGCCAGGTCAAAATATTGTCTTTTTTTTAAGCTACAAGATAAATGAAAGTGTTGCCACTACGGTTTACCAGTTTTATAGACAGCACCAACATACAACTGGATTAATTAGAGACCTTTCCAATATGTAGTGTAGACAAAATTGCATGTATTAATTATTACTGAAGAACACACAAACACACACACGCACACTCCTTCAAATAAGAAACAAGGTCAACTAACAGTATGCTTAGATAAATTAAGAATATGTCTTCATGTGTTTGGCTGATTTGTCTGCATCCTTTTCCCTCTGCCAGGAGATTTTCTAAAGGAGTATCAAGTACAAGAAAGCTACAAAGTACTATTTATGCATAATAGAAATTCAATGCATGCTCCTTGTTTTATTTCAAAGCCGATTACTGAAGAGCTCACACTATGCTGAATTGTCTCTTCTGTAAATGGAAGCACTGAATCACATGCTTTTCCTGTATTACTCATTCATGGTTGGTCAACTTAAAAATCATACAAATCATTCAGTATCAATATTCAATATCACATTAATTAAAATAAATATCCTTAAATATCATTGCTAGGATCTCTCTCTCTCTCTCTCTCTCTCTCTCTCTCTCTCTCTCTCTCTCTCTCTCTCTCTCACACACACACACACACACACACAGAGAGAGAGAGAGGGGGGGGGGGAGAGAGAGAGAGATTGAGAGAGAGTGCCAGCAGATTTGGAGTATTACTGTTTTTTGAGTTGCAGTAATGATGATTACACCTATTCCAATATTCAGTTTTCCTATAAGCAAACTATATACCATTCTGTTTGAGAGAGGTCTGCAGGGGTTTGTTTTGTATTTCCATGTTATTCATTACTAGCATCCTGATATGTATAATGAAATCCTAGATGTGTTCTGTGGTGTACTTTACATCATTTAAAAGAAAAAGAAAGAGAAAGAAAGAAAAGTATAGGATAGGCTGCAATTTGCTTACTTCAAATAATTCTAAATGAGTACAGTTGGACTTACTTTGCAGTGGTAGCTTCTCAAAAAAGCACTTGAAAGACAAATAAGTCTGTGACAGCAGCAAAGACCTATTCTCCCAACTCATTTAAGACTCAGTGCCAATTTATCCAACCATCTTCTTGGTAGAAAGGATGGCTGCCAATTCAAGGCTACAACAGGAGGTCTCAGACTCACAATTAGTGCTTGGCCTTTGCTTCTCATCAGATTCAAGTGGCTCTCTGTAACTTCTTTGTAGCACAGACAGGATCAATATAATTTTTATTATGCATCAATATTGCATGTTTTATTAAGATAAAAAATAATGCAATATAATAATAAATAGGAGATCTGTAGAATTTGACGGGAACCCGAGGGACCTCTAGTCCAACTATCTACAAATTCAGGGATCGCAGTTCATCCCTGGTCATCCAACCTCTGTTAAAAAACCTCCAACAAAAGAGAGTCCACTAACCTCCAGGGTAGTCCATTCCACTGCTGAACAACTCTTACCATCAGAAAGTTCTTCCTTATATTTAGTCAGAATCTGCTTTCCCGTAATTTAAATTCATTAGTTTCAATCCCACCCTTTGGAGCAGCAGAAAACAAGCTTGCTCCATCTTCCATATGACAGCCCTTTAGATAGTTGAAGTTGGGTATCATATCACCTATCATCAATTAGTCTTCTCTTTTCCAGGCTAAACATACTCAACTCCTTCAACTGTTCTTCGTAAGGCTTGGTTTCCAGACCCTTTATCAACATGTTCTAGTTTGTAAATATTCTTCTTAAATTGGTATTCTTCTTAAACTGGTTTCTAACTAAGCTTTCAGAATTCTGCATCTCAGCTATTATAAGTATTGTCAATTATCACCCAATTCCAGCACCTTCTTGCCTGCTTGCTGTGTCTGAAGCCCTGGAACAAATGGAAGGAACTAGTGTTTCATGCAGCAGAAATGTCAAATTTGGTCACATCACTTGAACTGGTCAGACCTGTTTGCGTGACATGAATCTTCTTTCTGTGAGCATGACTTAGAGTCGACTTTGAAGTTTATAAATGGAACAGCCACTAAATTAAGCAGAACAAAGAAGCAACTGATAGCTGAAGTACTGGACCCAAATGTACTCATTAGCTTGTTCAGATTTGCTCGCACTTTTCTTTTAGGGCTATATACTTCTTTAGTTTTCTGAATTTAATAAGCATATGAAGGAACTTTTTCAAGAAAAGAATAGGAAAGGAAAATTATTTACACTTCCATCACTCCAGCATGCAATGCCACCTATTACATTCAGCTGACAAACTTCTATACACATTTGATATCTCTTTATCATCATAGGTAACTGATCAGATTAAATATCCAAGATGAAAGCATAAATACAATGCAATTTAAAGAAACTTTCTCCACAACTGAAGATTGATTATAATATTTTTAAGATTGATTATAATATTTTCTTTAAACATGACCAACTGTTTAAGCTTGATGTTTTAACCATGTGATAAAACGGTCCACTGGACATCAATTGTATGGGCAGTGCATTTTCATTGTTACTCTATTCCATTTGCCCAGAAAGGCTAAACAGTGAAAGCCATCGATCAACCAATGTTCACCTGCTGTTCAGTGACCAGTCACTCGGAACAACCCCTACCAGCTTTTCGCCCAATTACCCAGCATAGCTTGAACCCTGGAGAATCCAAAATATATTGTTGCTGCCTGGCCCAACTGGAAAACAAGCATTTCATTTCTCATTTAGCAAGGTTAAAAATAATGCTTTTCATTATATTGTTTTTCTTTCTAAAATAAACCTTCAGAAAAAATTCATCCCTGTTGCCTTAGATTAAATTACTATTTCTGCAAATTTTCTGACCAAAGTTTCTGGCATGCTATTAATATAAATGGTCCTCTTTTCAACCTGCTTTCAAAAGCTTTGCCTTTGAAAAGCTTTGCCTTATGGTGGGTGCCAGGCATGTAGAAGCCCAGTTATTGATACCTTATGACCTCTCTGGGCAAAATTCTATTCTTGATGACATTCACAAGGCTTCACTGTAATTTACCGATATAACTGTTTACAACTATCCTTTCTTGTAGCAGTTGCCATGAGGGCAAGGGAACACTTACATTTCTATAATTTCTTCTAAAGAGTAATGACTGTTAACTGTACCATGTCTTTTTTGCATTATGTCACCAAGTAGGCTTCAACTGTTAAAAAAAATTGTGATGGAAAGAACATAAAAATCAAATTAAATGCTCACAAGCATTTTGCAGTACGTGTACACAAGTGCTTTGCTTTTGACACCACAATTGGTTAGGTTCCAAATGCTATGTCTGTAGAAGTGTTGATCTATTACCCTGATTAGTAGTTAACTTTCATTTCTTTTCTAGCTTTGCCCCTGGATAAGCTCAAGTATTCCCAAGAAGAAGCCCTGATCAAGTACATTTGTCATGCGAACAACTATAATAAGGTAATTTATCATACTCTGTCAAGAGTTTTATTCCAGAAAGACTGCTGCATTTTTATCCTTACCAAAAATTTTGCTGTCACTCTTACTGAAAAATTTGGTAGACATTTTGGACATGTTTAATAGCCATTCCAAACTGATAGTGGCAGATAATTCAGTTATCTGCTATCAAAATATCTTTTGTTCTGTAAAATGCTTATGATGAAATGAACCCTCAGGGTGACTTAATATGGCCTGTTCACAGAGTGTAATTGTTTGTACCTTTCACTTTTCTCCATCTAAGTCAATAACCAGTGTAGAAGCCTTTTTTAATTTTCCTTGTTGGTCTCCAATCTGTTGCATCAATGGAGACTTTTCATTTGTTAAAACAACTATCAATAACTTCAGGTGGGAGCAGACTCTAGGTTACTGGATGATGACAATAATCACAGTGACATATACAAATCCTTAATTGACCCATATTTGAAAAGTAGTGCATAGTAGCAATTTTTCCATAGTTTTCATCTGAGACTCTTTCAACTTGTTTGGGAATGAACAAGGATCACCACCCCACATCTGTAGCATGAATTTAAGGGGGGTGGAGTTTAACAAGTTAATTGACATTGTAAAGCTCAATCTTCCTTGTACTGCAGTTTTAAAGTCATATGAATTCTGGTGTTCCTAATGTAGCTACTCTAGAGCAGGCTCTATATTGTCATTCCTTGCCTTTCCCAGTTTTTAATGTAATAACCCTTTTAACCATGTTATTTTAATGGCTAATTAGCTATAATAGATCAAAAGTCTGCCTTGCCCCTGCCCTATCATTAAATTAAATGAAAAAAGAATACTATGCCTTTCAACCTTTCCTCTGAACGTGCTTCCTCTCTCTAGAACTCATGTTCTAATCCAACATAGCAAGTGCTCATATTATTCCTTAGATAGCAGTATAGGATTTGGTAGTGTATCCTGCTGAACGAGCCCAACCTCTATAATAGAGCTGGTGCCTCTTAGTAAAAAAGGGATTCACCATTACGGCACCACTGAATGCATGCATTCATACACACCCCAAAAACCAAGGAAGAACTTTATCTATCCTATGTTTGTGTTTGTGTGTGTGTTGTGTTAATGCATGCAAAAACATTTACAAATGAAGTTAAAACTTTTATAAGGAAAGCGCCTTAAATTTAGTTAGAATACAACTCCCATCATCCCTAGCTAACAGGACCAGTGGTCAGGGATGATGGGAATCGTAGTCCCAAAACAGCTGGAAGACCAAGTCTGGCCATGCCTGGATTAGCTTAAATGGTTTGGTTTTGTGGGCTGCTTGCAGCTCACTTGCTGACCGTTAGCCATTCCTATTTTAGGTTGAACTAGTCCTACCCATCTCTCAATTTAAAAACAGATTTGAGTTTTATTAGTAGATCTTCCTTTCAAAGCAACAGAAGTAATCCAGTACACTTCAGCATGTTCAGTCAGAGCCTTAGGCATGACTAAAGGCACTATTTTGAATAATTTGCATCTTATTGTCAGAGTAACTTACTGTACAGCCCTATGTATGTCTATTCAGAAGTAAGTCCCATTGAGTTAAATGGGAATTACTACTAAATAAACATGTACAGGATTTCAGCCTCAGAGACTATTGTACGAACGGAAGTTCAGTATGATGGATTTTTAAATGGTCACAATATTTTATCAGCAAAACCACTGTATGCAGGCAACTATAAGAGGCTTCCCAGTGAGAAGCTAAGCACTTGACCTCTTCACCAGAAACCAATAAATCAGGGTGCTAAACCAGCACAGCCCTGTCAAACTGCCTGTTCAGAATTTAAGTCAAAAGCACTTAGTTCTCAGTCTCCAGGTACAGTTTTCTGTACTAGGTTTGTAGAATTCTTACTGCTTTTTACACTATAATTCTCTTTAATTATGCCTGACATTTTGTCTATCACATAACTCAATAGAGAGAAATAACATGATCTCAGAGGAAAAGAGGAAAAAAGATCTAATATAATAGGATACCAAAAATAATTACACCACATGGTCTTATGAACTTTAAACTCCAATCAGCAGCGTACTATTAAAACTCCTACAATTACTAGTTGGAATACAAAAATAGTTTAATTAGCCTATAAAAACTAACTAATGCAATCATAAATGTGAAGCTTTGATTTCAATACCTTATACTCATCGCAGAATTAATGTCTCTTGCAAATATAATCATTAGGCACTTAGATTTGTTATGAAAACGGAAACTGAGGGTTGCCTCTGATGCTTATCCATGATTAATCATTATATAACTTCTTTACGGGGAGTGAGGGAGAAAAAAAAAGTTTATCTAAAAGAAGCTTAGCAGCATGAAAATTGTATGTTAAATACTTCAAAAGTTACATAGCTTTACACACCAATCCCTTCAGTGCAACTGCTTTAAAATGCTAATGAGTGTATCCGTTTCTCTGTTATTGGAGAAAACTGTCTAAGATCTATAAATGGGGGATGGGGGTGGGTGGAACTCTCCATTTTTTTTTACAACTGCAAATTAAAAAGGTAAAGGTACCCCTGCCCGTACGGGCCAGTCTTGCCAGACTCTAGGGTTGTGCGCTCATCTCACTCTATAGGCCGGGAGCCAGTGCTGTCCGCAGACACTTCCGGGTCACGTGGCCAGCGTGACATCGCTGCTCTGGCGAGCCAGCACAGCACACGGAAACACCGTTTACCTTCCCGCTAGTAAGCGGTCCCTATTTATCTACTTGCACACGGGAGTGCTTTCGAACTGCTAGGTTGGCAGGCGCTGGGACCGAACGACAGAAGCGCACCCCGCCACAGGGATTCGAACCGCCGACCTTTCGATCGGCAAGTCCTAGGTGCTGAGGCTTTAACCCACAGCGCCACCTGCGTCCCTCTACAACTGCAAATTAGACCTGAGCTAAAATGGAACCCAACCTTTTTCTGATTTGGGTGCTGTGGAAGAGGACCTGCCTTTCTAAGATTGGATGAAGTCTTCAGCCATCCTCCTCGTGACTGAGTGCAGGTAGAAATCACTTGCCCCAGCTATATGAAGTTATTACAAAGCCAGTTCAGAATGTAGACTGGCATTCTCTTGGACGCCATGCAATGGGAACAAAAAAATTGGCTTTGAAACAAGGCAGTTCAAATAAGAAGTAAAGGGAAAAGAAAGTAAGCATAGTCTTCATGAAAGCTGTCACACCCATGTCCTTCTGCCATGCTTCATGTCCATCTGAAAGTAGCCAGTATAGTCCTACTATTTATTAAGAATAATAACAAAACAAATGGTTATATTTATTTATAGCATTGCTTCTCATTTTCACACTTTTGAAGTGAAAAGTTGAATTTCAAGAAGTGGGGAAAAGATTAGTAATCAGTTTCCCATGTGTATGTGCTCATTCATGCACAGACACACACAACTACACACACACACGACACCCCCCCCCCCTTTTTGCATCTCTAATTGATTATATACCAGCTTTGGGATTCTTTCTTTTTAACTGTGTGATTACAGCCAATCAAGGATTGAATATAATGCTATCATTTTACTATTTAACTGATTACCTTTGGCTATTTTTTCTTACTTGACAACATTTGTGAGCGCTAATAAAGACTTCAAAATGCATCTCTCATGCAGTTCTAGTACATATGCAGCCTGGGATAAAGACTCACAAACACAGCTCATCACAACTCAGAGTTGGCTTATTTTTGCAACAAGGAAACCACCAGAATGGAGGAATGGCGACTCAGAGCAGGCTGCTGTGACTTTATGCTAATTGTACATAAATATATTTATTAAAAGAAACTTCAATGGATTGTGGATGGATAATGGATAACTCCTGAAGCCCTGCACTTATCCATGTAAATTTCTGTAGGAATCTTACTCAATAATACCTCCTAATTTCGTACAAAAAAACGTAGTTCAAAAAACTAGGTGGCAAGGCACTGAAAACTTTTTTAAGTGTTCCAACTTTAAATATGCATAGCACATACATATACCTAGCACCAGTGCTTTTCTTCTGGGGGGTACGAAGGGGTACGCGTACCCCTAAACATTTTGTGAATCTAAGTTTGGCTTCATAGAGGGGTAGTATTTCAATATGAGTAGGAAAATGACAGTACCCATAGACATTTTTTAAGAAAAAAACACACTGCCTAACACACACAGAGGGAGGTAGGGAGGTAGGGAGAAATTTGTTTGAAATATGGCAGGCATATTTCAATGTCTGTGTCCATTTTCACAAATTCTATTATTATTTCTTTTAAAAAATGTCTAAGTTTCCAATCTCTTCCAACATAGTTTGGACAATGGGCAATAGTCTTTAGAATTTTTGTTTAGAAAAAATTTGCTCTTACTGCTTACTTGCTACCTACAAACTTCTTCAGAGCTCTTGCAATATGTGTTTCAGTAGAATAGCACCAGAAAATTACTTTATTCCCCAGTGGGATCCAATTACCCTCTATATCATGAATTGGTTATTATACCACCACTCTGTTGCTGCTGAGCTTATTTTAATTAAAGGCTATAGGAGCATACATTTGGTACAATTATTTTTAAGGAAGAATTAAAAGTAATTCAGTGTGTAAACTAGAGTTAACAATGTAGACAACTACTGAAGCTGCAATCCTATACCCTGCTTCCTTAAAGTACACATTGAACTCTATGGGGCTTGATTTTTTAGTAGAGATGTGTAGGATTGCTCTTTTACTTGATCACATTGTTTAAACTGCCTGTACCATTTGCTATCTTTAGTCATTTATTCATTATTTTAAAAGTTTTCTGATTTGAAGGGTAATAAAGTAAGAAGCTCCATTACGTAACATACATGTATTATATAGCAGTGGATGAAGTCACTTTTGATGACTAGAAAACTTATGGTACATGTTCATAGAAGTCATGCACAGAGACTCTCTCTATATAACATATTCATCATGTCAGTAAGCACACCTTATAAACATATTGTTATCAAGTAAATGTGCATGAAATTGTGGCTAAAATGTTTGGTTCTAAATTCTCACATCCTAATTGCTAAGGATATGAACAAGAGTTGATCTGGAATCCATGACTACTTATACCTTAAATGGGTAGAATATTTAATCTATTATAACTGGAAGGTGGGATAGTTGTTGTTTTCATAGGAAAAGTACCATGAGTGGAAATATGAATCAGAATCAGGGACAACTAGTATGAACTAATATGAGATAATTGTGATTTCCATGACTTAATATTGTGATAAAGTATATTTAGGTTGTAGGAAAAACAGAATAACTATCATTTAGCATCTCATCTTATTTGCTCTGCTTACCTATTACTAAGGTAAAGAACCATCTTAAGATTTACTACCATCTTATTACCACCTTAAGATGCATCCCTTTCTCTGACTGACCCTCCTTTCCCCATTCAAGTCCACTTTTTAATAAATCCTATCTTTATCCCGACTATAAACCTGCAGACAAAGTATCTTAAAAAGTACAGTGTGCAGCTATTATTAGCGCTTTATAAACAATAAACACTATAAATAAATATATTAATTTAAAAAATGTCCAGTAGCACCTTAGAGACCAACAAAGTTTGTTCTGGATATAAGCTTTCAAGAATTTGGAGGAGGTACTCAGGATAAAGGCAACCTGGTCCCTAGTCCTTTAAGCCTATGTAAAAAAAGAAAGAAAGAAAGAAAAAGGAAACAGTCATCTCATTGTGCTTGGTAACAGGACAAGGAAGTGCTGAAAGCAAGAATTCTCACCGGTGGCTCCCATACAAACATGCACAAGTCACTGTAGGAGGCAGAAGCATCGACCCTGACACCACATCTGCACGAAGCCCCATAAACCCTTTGGGCGGCCCTGCAGAGCTAGTCATGCGGGGAAGGTGTGCTGAAGGCACCCCTTGCCCAGAGATCTGTTTATCCTAGGGCCATATGTACTTGGGAGTAAGTTTCATGGGATTGTGTTGTTATTTGCTGATACAGTAAGCCTTAGCATCTGACCACTATACCTCTTTGTTTAAGGTGGATTCATTAGTATTCTCACTTGTAAAGCTATTGCCACATTTTAATGCTTTTGAATAATTTCCCAATACTGTTGAATGTAATATTTATGTAAATAAAATCAGGATACATTTGAATTTATATGAGTAATCTGCAAAAACATTTCCATAACCTGCTATTTTTACATTTATTTGCCTCCTAACAACTCTTCAGGTTACAAAAAACTAATACTTTATTTGTGCAAATAACAGACACATGGCTATAAATAATAATTATGGCATCATTTCTTCTTTCTAATTCTTATGTGTCACGGTATATTGCTTTTGGCAAAAATATTTTCAAAATAAAAACTTGCAGTGCTGTATATATATATACACAATTCCTAAGATATATTGAGTTTTTAACACATATTTATGCTACATATTAGTTAGAAAATGACATCTTGTGAGCATCCATACCTCTAACTAACTTGATTATAAGCTCTCTGTAGTGATACAGTTTGGTTCAAAATTGGGAAAGGAGTACGACAAGGCTGTATATTGTCCCCCTGCTTATTTAACTTATATGCAGAATTCATCATGCGAAAGGCTGGGCTGGATGAATCCCAAGCTGGAATTAAGATCGCCGGAAGAAATATCAACAACCTCAGATATGCAGATGACACAACCTTGATGGCAGAAAGTGAGGATGAATTAAAGAACCTTTTAATGAGGGTGAAAGAGGAGAGCGCAAAATATGGTCTGAAGCTCAACATCAAAAAAACGAAGATCATGGCCACTGGTCCCATCACCTCCTGGCAAATAGAAGGGGAAGAAATGGAGGCAGTGAGAGATTTTATTTTCTTGGGCTCCATGATCACTGCAGATGGTGACAGCAGCCACGAAATTAAAAGACGCCTGCTCCTTGGGAGAAAGGCGATGGCAAATCTAGACAACATCTTAAAAAGTAGAGACATCACCTTACCAACAAAGGTCCGTATAGTTAAAGCCATGGTTTTCCCAGTAGTGATGTATGGAAGTGAGAGCTGGACCATAAAGAAGGCTGATCGCCGAAGAATTGATGCTTTTGAATTATGGTGCTGGAGGAGACTCTTGAGAGTCCCATGGACTGCAAGAAGATCAAACGCATCCATTCTTAAGGAAATCAGACCTGAGTGCTCACTGGAAGGACAGATCGTGAAGTTGAGGCTCCAATACTTTGGCCACCTCATGAGAAGAGAAGTCTCCCTGGAAAAGACCCTGATGTTGGGAAAGATGGAGGGCACAAGGAGAAGGGGACGACAGAGGATGAGATGGTTGGATAGTGTTCTCGAAGCTACAAACATGAGTCTGACCAAACTGCGGGAGGCGGTGGAAGACAGGAGTGCCTGGCGTGCTCTGGTCCATGGGGTCACGAAGAGTCGGACACGACTAAACGACTAAACAACAAAGTGATACAGTATAGTAAATTCAGCTCGAGAGTTTGACCATTTTATAGCGTTCAAAGAAGCAGCATTATTTTTTAAACTTATTTTAAATTTAATTATACTTTGTCCTAGGAGATTTCACTTTCTGAAGTAAAATTAAAAGCAGATAGAAAGCTGTTCAGCTGTTATCGTGATACACATAAATACAGACAGAAAGCACTTCTATGGCACTTAATTCTTCTTTCCAATTTTTTTTTTCCTAAATAAGACATGTTAAGTTATTACAATGAAAAGCAAATGCAGGTGTTTAAGATTTCTTATATTCATCAGCAAATCTTTGACTTTTATGGAGAAAATGGAATTATGCTCCTAATGGTGTAAAAGGTAAAGGTACCCCTGACCGTTAGGTCCAGTCGCGGATGACTCTGGGGTTGCGGCGCTCATCTCGCTTTACTGGCCAAGGGAGCTGGCATTTGTCCGCAGACAGCTTCCGGGTCATGTGGCCAGCATGACTAAACCACTTCTGGAAAACCAGAGCAGCACACGGAAACGCCGTTTACCTTCCCTCCGGAGCGGTACCTGTTTATCTACTTGTACTTTGACGTCCTTTCGAACTGCTAGGTTGGCAGGAGCAGGGACCAAGCAACGGGAGCTCACCCTGTCACAAGGATTCAAACTGTCGACCTTCTGATCGGTAAGCCCTAGTCTCTGTGGTTTAGACCACAGCGCGACATGTGTCCCACCCTAATGGTGTAGGGGTATTAATTCAAATGGAAATATTAATAGTGCAATCCTATACGTGTATTGGAGTAGGAACCGGCAAGCCACTCCAGTATCCCTGCCAAGAAAACTCCATGGACAAAGACAACAGGCATGAGTGCCTGGCGTGCTCTAGTCCATGGGGTCACGAAGAGTCGGACACGACTAAACAACAACAACAACATTCATTTATATTCCCAAAGTTAGTCCCACTGGCTTACTTCCAGATAAGTGTGTATACATGTTCAGCCTACCTCTTGTAAAATGAAATGCTAAACATATATTTAATAAACACAAAGAACACTTCTACTTGATGTCTCCCTTCAACTCTGTCCTTTGGAAAGTACAAACTGGTCACCATCAACAGTTGTTTTACTTCCTGGATTTTCCCTGGAAAGAGTACCGTAAATGTGAATTTAATGAGGAGAATATATGGTTTGGCATTTTGATGCCAAAGATGTCATGTGGACACTGCAAAAAACAACACCACCATTGCATGAGAAGAATTGATCACACAATCAACACCCATACAGAAGCACCCTAGATCCCATACTCTGAAGCAGCCTTGCTATATAATACTAATGACATAGAGAGGAAAATGCATTAAATGATTTTTTTAAAAAGCAACAACAACAACAACAGAGGAATCAAACTATATTTTCTTTCATTGTCTGCACTGAATAAAAAGAATCAGGTACCTTTTAGATATCACAATAATGGTAAGAGAACTGTTCTTCTATGGGATCATCTCAGAATATTGCTATAGCATTTAAGGGCATGCTACCATACCAGTGAGGCCAAGCTCATAAATCCTTAGTATTTAATTGGATCTATCCTGGTTGTGGAAAAGCCATAGAAAAGCAGCTACATAACAATCACCTAACTTAACACCTTGATTTGAAAGATGCTGAATGTGTGCAGAGTAGGTTATACTCAATGTAGCATTATGTAGATTTCTCCTTGCCCAACAGAACAATGTCCCCTACCCCACAGGGCTTTTGCATCACTTCTGCCAAGAGACCAACTGCTTTTGGCCTGTCATCAAATGGCAGCCATTCCGTTAGGATACCTGAACTGTTCCAACCCAGATGGCCATCATTGAAAATGGTAATGGTAATTAAGAGTTTTGGAGCATGGTGCTATCAGTACACTGATGACACACAGCTCTTTTTTCTCCATAACATCATGAGAGGGTGTGTAAGCCCTGGACCAGTGCCTTCAGGCAATGGTGGTTTGGATGACGGACAATAAACTGAGCTTGGATCCTATGAATATAGAGGCTCTGTGGGTAGGTGCTTCCTATGTATAGAAGCTAGCCATTTGCCCAAGTGAAATCTGGTGCCTGTTACCACATGATGCATAAACAGACTTCTCTAGGCTTTGTTGATGTTTTTACTGAAAAACAATGTTGGATCCTATGATTGGAAGGAGAGAAAGAGGTGTTGCTTCATCCTATTTTAATCCTCTTGCTGCCATTTTACAGCTCAAAATCAACCACTTTCTCATCCCATCAGGTAGAATATACAGGTTCTTTCACTTTGTAGGCAGAAAAGCAGCTTGCAGAGGGCAATTTTGAACGGACATATGACACCATGGCAGGGGTGAGCAACCTTCCAGGAGCCAAATGCCAGTAGCGGGTGGAGCCTGAGGCAATTCATGGGCAGATCCAAAGGCAAAAAGTGGGTAAAACAATGGGTGTCGCTCTTACCTGTGTACAGTAGGCAATATTCCATGCAGTAGTCATAGGTCTCTACATACAAACAAACATACTTCTCTCCATCCAGGCAAGAAAGAGATATTATCACAGTTGAGGAAGACATACCAGACAGGCAAAAGTGCTTAGAATCATAGAATCATAGAGTTGGAAGAGACCACAAGGGCCATCGAGTCCAACCCCCTGCCAAGCTTGAAGAGAGGGTAAAGAAGGACAGTGAGTGGGGTGACCTGAGGAGAGTCCCACTGACCAGAAAGAGTGTGTCAGGGGCCACATTCAGTTTCTGGGGCTAAGATTCCCCATCCCTCTACTAGCGAATATGGATAAGCAGTTTCTTCTCTTCACCAAATTGGCAGTCTCCAATGGTGCTTCCCAGCTTCTGCTTCTTTTTTAAAAAATAATTTCAGGAGAGCATTTCCCCATCTCCCATGAACCATCTAATTTGACCCTGAGATTAGCTTGCCTGGAGCTGACTTTAAGAACTATTTTTAATAAGTGAAGTAGATAAAGGTACTTCCAGACTTAAATAAGGAATACAATTAGACATAAGAATTTGGGCTGTGATCCAAGAGACCTTGTTCCCACAGGGCCCTATTTCACATCTCTTGAAAATTTAATGAGACACAGAGTAGCTGGGGAAGAGAAGGATTGGCAAATGCAAATATTCAGAAATCTGGGCAAGAGAAAAAGCAGGTCAGGCTATGCTAGGTGGCAAGTTCATTAGCATTTCAAAGACACAGAAACACAAAATTTATTAGTTTGAGGCAAATTTCAGTCAGTGATATAGTCAGGTGCAGAGGTGTCAGCTTGGGAGTATAATCTTCTTAAACTATATTTATTTTTGACTACTTTCACCTTAGTCATATTATACAATCTTTCCTCTGGCCAAAGGGGAAAGAAAGAGAGAGGTAGAAGTCAAAGCAGTGATATGATGTATGCTTCTTTCCCTTCCTTTTCTTGCCAGAGACAGCTTGCATTAAATGCCTGAAACAGCCTATTAGGTGGTGGTGGTGGTGGTGGTGGTGGTTGTTATTATTATTATTATTATGTTGTTGTTGTTCTAAAAGATTCGGATAAGGGCAACCAAAATGAGCAAGGTGTGGAGCGACTCCTCCATGAAGAGAGATGCAGAGTTTGGGACTTTTTAGTTTAGAGAAAAGGTGAGTAAGAGGTAACATGATAAAGTTTATAAAATAATTGTGGCACAGTGAAAATGCATAAAGAAAAGTTTTTCTCCCTCTCTCATAATACTAAAACTCATGGGCATCCAATGAAGCTGAATGTTGAAAGATTTAGGATAGATACTTCAGGTACAGTACTTCTCCATGCAGTGCACAGTCAAACTATGGAACTCAACTCCTGCAGGAGGTATTAAGAGCCACCAGCAAGGATGGCTTTAAAAGAGGATTAGACAAATTCATGGAGGAGTGGGCTACCAATAGCTACTAGCCATGATGGCTGTGCTCTACATCCACAGCTGGGGGAAGCAATGCTTACAAATACCAGTTGCTGGAAACCGCAGGAGGAGACAGTGCTCTTGGGTCCTTCTTGAGGGTTTCCCACAGGCATCTGGTTGGCCACTGTGAGAACAGGATGCTGGACAAGATGGGCCATTGGCCTGATCCAGGAGTCTATTCTTATGTTCTTATTACATATAATATTATTATTATTATTTTAGATATTGCCTAACAGAAACATGATAGGGACGCGGGTGGCGCTGTGGGTAAAACCTCAGTGCCTAGGACTTGCCGATCGCATGGTCGGAGGTTCGAATCCCCGTGTCGGGGTGCAGCTTGTCACGCTGGCCACGTGACCCGGAAGTGTCTGCGGACAGCGCTGGCTCCCGGCCTATAGAGTGAGATGAGCGCACAACCCTAGAGTCTGGCAAGACTGGCCCGTATGGGCAGGGGTACCTTTACCTTTACCTAACAGAAACATAACCCGTTTTCCCCCTTAAATGCAAAACACAAAAGGTTGGATACAGCTCAGAATGCAAGAGTTCTAACCTGGTGTCAGATGGTTGCATGAACCAGTCATATTTTCCCCCCTCCAGATAGGTAGATAGGAAGAAGATAGAATACACACACAAACACACACATTTCCCCACCAAAAAAACACACCAAACAAATCCTGATCTCCCTCTTTATTCTACCTCTAGTTAGGACCACAGATTAGCTGGCAATTACTGGAGGTGATGTGGGAGGAAAATCTAAGATCTTACTCCACTTTCACACACAACCCACCTTCCAGTTGCTAGTAGTTATTAAAAGGTTGGATTCTTTGGCACTCCTGTCTTATAAGGGATTCCCTCCCAGAAGCATGCTTGAACACAAGAGTTGGAAACCTGTAGCCCTCCAGGGTTTAGGATTCCAAAGGAAATAAAATAAACAGGGCTTTGGGGACTAGCTTTCTTAAAAGAAAACTAGCAATTTTTAGAGCCATATTCAAGTGGGAATTCTATGCTTTATTATACACATTTCCAAGAATCTCAAGTTGTTCCATATTGTCTAGCATGCCTCCTATTTCTTTTTCTCTTTCTGCGAAGCACAGCATTTGTACATTAAATGACTGTTGTAAAGTAAGTTTAAGGTCAGACACCATTTGGTTGTAAATCTTCCATATGTTTCCAGAATACATTAAACACATAAATTCCAAAGCTCAGCTATTCTTAGCAGCTTCACAAACCTATTTTTAACACCTAACACATACCTTATAATCATTATGCAGAAGATTTTATTGCCTCGCGAAATGCTATGAAGACTAGGGCTGGAAGCTAAAAGGATACAATAGCTAAAAGGACACAAAGGGCATAATTTGTAGGTAAATGTGTTAAGTAAGGATATTCTGAGGGACGCGGGTGGCACTGTGGGTAAAACCTCAGGGCCTAGGACTTGCCGATCGCATGGTCGGCGGTTCAAATCCCCGCGGCGGGGTGAGCTCCCGTTGTTCGGTCCCAGCTCCTGCCCACCTAGCAGTTCGAAAGCACCCCCGGGTGCAAGTAGATAAATAGGTACCACTTTATAGCGGGAAGGTAACGGCATTTCCGTGCGCTGCGCTGGTGCAGGCTCACCAGAGCAGCGATGTCACACTGGCCACGTGACCCGGAAGTGTCTTCGGACAGCGCTGGCTTCTGGCCTCTTAAGCGAGATGAGCACGCAACCCCAGAGTCGGACACGACTGGCCCTGTCGGGTAGGGGTACCTTTACCTTTAAGGATATTCTATATAATAAATGTTTCATTCATATAATGATAAATATTCACAGTATGAGGGTTGCAACATCTGTGTTCTACTCCCCCCGCTTCCAAGTCAGATGGTGGAGAAACTGAAGATCTATGCCTGGCTCTTTATATGAAACCATACAACATTGGAAGCCTTGACCATTGGAAGCAGCAGAATATGGTAGAACAGACAGGAAAACCCTGCTCAACCCAAACCACCTTCCTCAGCCATATCAGCTGCTCCTCCAGACCCAGTTGCAGATTAAGAGAAGCCCTGCCAAATCAGACAAAGGGGCCATCTAAAAAAGAATTATTTTTGCAACAGTTGCAAGTTCCAAGGCCCTGGGAAGTTTACAAGCAAAGTGTGAAAACATTATCCTTTCCTGTTTATCACTAGCATATCTGAGGTGCAATGCCTCTAGATCCGTAATGACTAATGTATGGTGAAAATGCTGTCAACTCTGAATTAGCTTCAATCTTTCTAAAGCCACTTTAGACAGATTTTTAAGAAATACCACCATTGCCCACCCAATTGCATCATCCACCCAAAAGAGGAGCACCATTACCTCCTTGGCACTGCATTTTAAAATATATCTGCTTCAGAAACTGACACAAACTTTTTCAAGCAACACTAGTCACCAGGGATAAAATGTGCAACAAAAGTCTTGCAGGTCCTACTGTATTCAGAATACAGTAATGCTGAGCCAAAAATGCTCTTTCACAGTTTTTGCAGGCTAAATAGAAGTGGTTTTTAAAGCATTCTTCACAGGAGTGGGGGGGAGCAGGGGGCTGGAAACTGATCAATTTCAGGGTTGGGTAGGGTACTTATTATAAGACACAGCAGAAGGTTCTATGTTTCATATATATATGGCTTGACCACTGCTTCAAATGCAGAGCTGCAATCACCACTCTAGTAGCATTTCTCTTTGTCACAAAATGGCCCAATGGGAACAGCACTACAATTTTTATGTAGCGTTGTGCCTAGTAGCAGCTGGTAGGAGGAGGAAATGAGAAAGAGGAAAAGGAAATAGTCTTGACTATTCAGCTGCATATCTGACCTTCGGCAGGAGTGAAATTTTCTGTATTGGCCAGCATTTTTTCATTCTTTTCCACCCTGCGCTCTAAGTAACTTCACACCTAGTATCTAGGGTTTTCATATATTGAGGCTAATCACTGAGAAAACCTGGAACCAAATATGGCCACCTCATATTATTTCTTTTTGCTAGTTTTAGCATCACCTTGGCATCACCAGGACCATGCTTTCCATGGTGGTTCCTTGTTTGTGGAATGCCCTCCTAGCCATGTCAGCCTTGAAATTAGTGACTGTGAGGGTATGTGGTTGCTTTTAGATGCTTTTTATTGCTTGTTTTAAACATGTTTTTATTTCATTTTTAAAAATTGCATGATCTTAATGTAGACCCTGGGCTACCTTGAGAAGAATGGCAGGATATAAATGTAATGCATACCAATAGGTAAAGGGTAAAAAGGGACGCAGGTGGCGCTGTGGTCTAAACCACTGAGTCTCAGGTTGGCGGTTCGAATCTGTGCGATGGGGTCAGCTCCCATTGCTCTGTCCCAGTTCCTGCTAACCTAGCAGTTCGAAAGCACACCAGTGCAAGTAGATAAATAGGTATCGCTGTGGCAGGAAGGTAAACAACATTTCCATGCACTCTGGCTTCCATCATTGTGTTCCATTGTGCCAGTAGCAGTTTAGTCATGCTGGCCACAAGACCCAGAAAGCTGTCTGTGGATAAACGCCAGCTCCCTCGGCCTGAAGCAAGATGAGTGCCACACCCCATAATCGCCTTTGACTGGACTTAACCCTCCATGGATCCTTTACCTTTTTTACCTTTACACACCAATACAAATGATATTGCTGCCTCCCCTTTTTCCTGTAAGCTTAGTATACCCTTGGAAAGGCAACAGAAGAGCAGTGAATGCAACAGGTCCTTGTGTTTTGTAAATGATCTTTTAGACTGCATCCAAGACATCATTCCTTTGTGTTCTGCTTACTTGGAGCATGGAGAAAGGATTAGAGCCTTTTGGGGGCAAGGACAGAGATGTTCATGCATCCCTAATATTCACTACAAATATCTAACACTGCTGGTGGTGGGGAGGTCAGTGACAAATCAGCACTGGCAGGGAAGTTGCCTGAAACACAGCTTGTCCCTCATCATCCATCTACTCTTGCTATGTACAGCCATAAATAGATTTGGACATGCTCTGGTAAGTGCAGTGTGCCAATAAAAAAAATTGTTTCATTTGAAACAGAAACTAAGTAAACAAATTAGAAGTAAAAAAAAAGAAAAGCTAGGCTTGAGTGGCACTTAGAAAAGGTGAAAGGGATGTGAACACTGGAGCTTTCTTAGCAATATATTCAAATTATTTTTATTCTGGTCTTCATTTTGAAGGACAAAGTACTAGAAGTCTAGGCAAGAGGAAGCAGTTTGTAATAATGACAAGATGCACTTAGGCAATCAGATGATTACCTACTGCATCCTTTAACCGAAACCATCAGCAGGAAGTTAGATGTTGTGTGGTAGATGACTGCTGAGAAGCACCCCCATGAAAAGTCCCTTCCCCTAGTACTGTATACTGAAGAATGTAAACATTATTTCTAGTGTGTATGTATCAACACAGTTTGCAGATTTGTACAAAAGCAATTTAAAGGGAATTCCTTGCATGGTACTGGATTTCCAATAGTGTCCTTTGCTTTAAAATGCTCCCATGCCTAATCCCCAAACAGTTTTTTGAATTTAGATAATTTTATGGAGCAGCCTGGAGACTTGGTGGGGATGAGTTCTGAACAGAAAAAAATGTGGGTGAATACCCTACGGGTTATATTTTGAATCATGTACAATATGTAGATTTCTTGTTTGCATTATCAGAGTTCCAGTGTTAGATTTTACACAATGCTAACACAACTCTGTATAAACCTATGCAAAAAACAAACAAACCATGCAATGTGTAATGTCCATTTTACACTTAGGAGTAATCATTGCTCTGGAACACTGTGCCTATTAAAATACGGTAAGCACTAGGCACCTTCTTTGCACTATTTCAACACCTACGGTACTTTTCATTTGTTTTATCATGTACTTTTATCATGTATGCATGTTTTCAAATTCTACCCAGCTCTATTTTTGATAACTCAGTTGTCTATTTAACTTTTTAAAATAAATACTATTTTATCTGATTTTTGTAAACCACTCTATCATCTATCTATCTATCATCTATCTATCTATCTATCATCTATCTATCTATCTATCTATCTATCTATCTATCTATCTATCTATCTATCATCTATCTATCTATCATCTATCTATACTGTATATATGTTTATGAAGCAGTCTATACATTATGTTAAATAAATATATGGCTACAATAATCAAATTACAATTGTTATTACAATCCCCAATGGGTTCTCAGTTTTGTCTGTGCTCTGCAATTATTATGTGCATTGCATGAGAATGAATTCCAGGGACTTCAAATTCATCTGAGAATATTGCCATATCCTCCAACATTGGACAGCTGACAAGAGAAATGATTTACTGCAACAGTGACAACCCTTTTCTCACACTAAGTACCCTATTTTCATACCTTCCATTTCTTCTTCTTCCTTGCTTCTTGTGCATTATATTCATTATATTATATTCTGTAATAATCTGTCCTCTACTGAGATCTAAAATAGAATGTGTGAGTAAACTGAAACCCATGTTACGTTGTCTTATGAAATGAAAAGAATGCTCAAATATTATATTATTAATAATAATAATAAATTACATCCTGCCCTTCCTCCCCAAAGGAGCCCAGAGTGACAAACTGTCAAGGCAGGAGTCGGGAGCAGGTCAGCAATAATTTACAGGGTGTCAATGAAGTTAACTCTTTATTCAAAGAAACAAAACAGCTCATGCCTAGTTGAGCACAGTAACTCTTCAGAGTTTCCCAGAAG
The DNA here is from genome assembly GCF_964188315.1 of Podarcis muralis. Taxonomy (NCBI): domain Eukaryota; kingdom Metazoa; phylum Chordata; class Lepidosauria; order Squamata; family Lacertidae; genus Podarcis; species Podarcis muralis. Next base: position 43,816,281 of record NC_135658.1, read on the forward strand.
CTCTTGTCCCAATGAGGCAGTTGTGAGGACTGAAGTTCCCCACCTTCCCACAGCTGTCTAAGTCTCTTCTTCCCCCAGGTCCCTCCCAAGCAACCTAAGATTTTCTCACCTTGTCTGTCTTTGTTCCACCCTCTTAATACCTCTTTGTGTTCTGGGAGACAAGTGGGGGGGGGGGGTGAGCTGGTCACAGCAGGAGTGGGAGACTCCCTGGCTTCTTCAGCAGCCAGCCTCATCTATGCTTCCTGGCTCCCCTCCACTTCAGCCTCTGATTCTGATTCTCAAGTGCTCTCTGCCACATGTTCTCCCTGCTCGCTGAACCCTGTTCCTCTTTTGCTTTTCACACCTGCTCCTCCCTATTCTTCCTTTGACCACTCATCATGGTTCCACCATCAGTCCCCTGGCCCTGAGCCTTCTTCCCTTGGGCCTTCCCCAGATAGTGCCTCCCACCACTCCTCTGTATCCAGCCAGAGCATGACACAAACACACACACACATGAGAAAACAAAACATCTGAAAACTATCTAAAAGCAACCCAAGTAAAGCCCTAGATAGTCTTATTACACAATAGCTGCAAATCAAGTTCCGCAACATTTACTATTTCAACAGGATGTTAGTAGGGGGGACTCAAGGGGGGACTCTGGTAATATGGCGCTCTCCCCGCCCCCCCTTCTATGCAAGCTCTCCAGTGCACTATGTCATAGTTGCAGCAACTCAATCACCTGTGTGTCTGGAACCTAACTTTGAGTAGGTACATGTATAAACATTGTTGTTGTTGTTTATGCTCCCTTGGCACTGCACCCAGTGTAGGGGAACTGCTTGCACTGCCCTAAATACGGCACCGGTGGCATAGATGGAAGGGAGGAAATGCTTCTGGAGGCAATATCTTCCATCTTAAATACGTTCCACATATTTTATATCACAAATTGCTTGATCCTGAACCTCTTAAAGCACAAGCATGCCCATATGGACAAAGGTGTGCCCAATATTAACAGAGGTAGAGCAAAGGAAAGTCTGCTAAGTAATGGTGCTCACTATCAATCTACTTTTGGAATCAGACAGAGTAAATAAAATGGGAAAGAGTCTTATAGCTTGTGACTGACATTTAGTCTCAGCCAAGCACTGAATGAACACAGTAGGATAATATAACAATGCTATATTGCCTGAGTGGATGCAGTGACATGGTTCCTTTGTGATCGAGGCAGGGCAGCCTCTGCTGAGAAAAGGGAGTACACAGGGATGAAAATATTGTCTCACCGCAGCATGCCACAAGCAAAATAGATTGGGGACTACACTCACAAAGAATGTAGAATGGACAGCATGTCCTGGTTGCTGACTTGTTAGTCATTCAAGATATACACAGTCCAAAAAGGACTCACCTGGTAGTTTCCTCTGGCTATTACTGTGATCTTGACCTGAACTAAGCAGGAAATCAGTGGAACTGCTGTTGATGAAATGCCACAGAATAGATAGCCAATAAAGAGGGGGGAAACAATATCATGTCCTCCCATATTTCATTCCTTTGCAATTTTTACTGTTCTGAAAATAATTAGCCCCACTACAAAAGGACCCAAAGAGTGGTTATTCCAAAGACCCTCCAACCCTCCAGCCAAGAATAGGCTAGTTTTTGTCTGAAGGAGGGAGTACCAACATACCTACAATGCAAATACTTCAAGAAATTAAATGCAAATACATTAGGCAATCTAAGAGATAGGCAGGAGAAAGGAAGGAGAAGGCAATCCCTAAGTCATATTATGTTGAAATCTGATTGGGGAAGCAGAGTATGTAAATCTAAGGATTGCCACATTATGGTTTGATGTTATATGTGAATCAACCCATAGCTTGTAGCTAGAATTCTTTTCTCACAGTGCCTTTGTCAGCATTGAGCTTCATCAAAACAATTAAAATATCTTCTGACTCGGGCTATTCCTTCCCCCATTTACACCTTCATTCAAAAAACCAGAATTCTACAGTAACATAAGAAGAAGAGTTTGGATTTGATATCCCGCCTTTCACTCCCTTTAAGGAGTCTCAAAGCGGCTAACATTTTCCTTTCCCTTCCTCCCCCACAACAAACACTCTGTGAGGTGAGTGGGGCTGAGAGACTTCAAAGAAGTGTGACTGGCCCAAGGTCACCCAGCAGCTGCATGTGGAGGAGTGGAGACACGAACCCGGTTCCCCAGATTATGAGACTACCGCTCTTATTAGGGCAGGGCAGAAGTCCAAATATCTGAGGACCCCAAAAATAATATTACCATACAAGTGATACATGGCACACATTGCAAAAAATGAATACAAACAACAACAAAAAGCGACAAGACAAGCAGACATTGGGAGACTATGAGGCAATTTCTTTTTAATGAATCATAGTACTCAATCTCAAAGCCACTCAATCTCAAAGCCTGATCCATGCTGCTAGTTGGGATAAAGCAGAGGTGACCTCCTGCCTCTATGGAGGTCAGCCCCTGTGCCCAGTGTGGTGGGAAGGTACCAGTACTGGTAGCCTTTTGGAAAACTCCAGAGACCCCCTAAGGCAGGCATAGGCAAACTTGGCCCTCCAGCTGTTTTGGGACTACAACTCCCATCATCCCTGACCACTGGTCTTGTTAGCCAGGGATCATGGGAGTTGTAGTCCCAAAACATCTGGAGGGCCAAGTTTGCCTATGCCTGCTCTAAGGGGTCTACTGTAATACTCAGCTTCCTCTAGAGTTGCTGCAGCAGAACAAAAAATGCCCATCCACCTTCCACCCTGGCTGGTGCAAGAAACAGGGGACTTTGGGTCCACTGGGTTCCATAGTGGAACCAGTATGGCCTTCTGCTCTCTAGAAAGGGCTTATGGTTGTTTTGTTATCTTTTAAAAATATGTACAGGTATGTACGTAACAGCAAAACCAACCAACAAAACTTTAAAATGGTAGTGGAGTATATAAATGCCCATCACATTTCAATGTAAGAATTCCATTTGGTGGATTATTCTAGTAGATGAATAGTAGAGGTGTATCCATCATGAAACAGGTGGAATATCTTGATGTGTATATTCAGGTGGATAAACAGATTCTTCCTGTTTGACTGGGATGTAAATATATAGCAAGAAGATGTAAAGGAGAGGATTAAATCTAAATGCAACAATTATGTTTTATAATCTGTAAGGATTAAAAAATTGTTCATGTATCCATTTCAAGTTACATTTCCCTTTAAACTTCTTGTTAAGGCTGCTTTATTCAACATTTGCTACATTTAGGTGACTTGCTGAAAGAGTCTGATAAATGAAGCACAATTAGGAGGAACTCATTCAAACCTTTTGCCCATGTTAGCTATGACCTGCAGAAAGTGACATTAATAATCACTAAAAAGATTGTGATTCTTTCAAGATGCATTTTGAGGTCAATAATACATTAAAGCACTGATGTGAAATGGGTGGGGAAAGCATCATAGAGATAATAAGGTAGGAATAAAATTACTAAATCAATAAAGAATATCTAGAATGTCTAAGGAGATAAATTGCACTGCATCCAGTATGTGTACCAGTATATTGTCAGTCTCTATCTTTAGACCAGATACAGCTCTTGCAAAATATTAATGATCCTGAAAATATTCCTCCTAGCAAATCATTATATTATTCAGAACATTTTTCAAAATGGATGTATTTTACATGCCAAATTCTTTTCCTCACCCCAGACAAAAATATCAGTTTGGATTCATTTTGCTACTCTTTTGCTAAGGGGGAAAACAATCCCCCCCCTTCACAAAGTTCATGTCCTAAGGGATTGAGATTGATTGCTTCACACAATACACAGTGACAAAAAGATTTACCGTTTTTGATCAGAGCTGCTGGTACAGGCACAGGCGTCCTGTGGTATTACTTCAAAGCCAGTGCACATTTTAAGATGAATTGGTCCTGAGGAAGACCTCTGGTGAGCTACCAAGCTCAAACTGTAAAGTCACAATTTGTTCTGACATTTTATTTCATTGCCTCAGCCTGTCTTTCCATTTCATACATTTAATAACAAGCTGATAGATATTTTTTTACATTAGACACGTCAGGATTTTATTGAGAAAAAGTATTATAGTGTAGCCCACAAATAAACAGACACTGAATAATACCTAGCATGATATGTAAATGAATGCATAAATTAAAAACCCAAAATAATAGCAGTTGCTTTCTTAGAGCTGTATGTGAATGAATAATAAACCTAAAATGAGCTTCACAAGTTATGAAATATCTAGAAAGTATTTACAGGAGGAAAAATATTTTGTACAGGACATGTGTTATTTCTTTAGAAATATATTTCATTGTTTTATTTGTGTCTATTAAATACATTGTGTTTTTGTTTTGTTTTTTGCATGTCCATTTGATTTAAAACATTTTATCTAGCCAAAGTTTTTTGATATTTAAGATGCAACAATTCTACAAGAAATGTGTACCATGGGACAAATAAGAGTAGCTCTCCTATATGATCACATGCTGGAGAGAAGAATGAGGTCACACACCCCTCCCCCAAAATGCTTACTGATCAGAGGTGGTGGTGGTGCAAGGAGAGGATGTTGGAAAAAATCCTACACTGCAGCTCTGCATTATATACTATCATTTGTTGTGCATATTACTGATGTATCATAGTCCTAATGGAACGTTAAATATTATTCCTCCTCCTAACAAAAACTGATTTCTACATTATTAAAACAATAAGGAGCCTTGTGCCACATTAAACACTAAACTGATTATAGCATAAACTATTGTGGACTATGATCCACTGAATCAGATGCATGAAGTATTATCTTGAGTTGTTTGTGTGTGTGAGAGAGAGAGAGAAAGAAAGAGGTGGGTTATATAAGGACATCTCTAGAAAGTTTATTAAAAACAAGCAAACAACCCTGATACACAAATGACTCAAATATACAAGAAAACCATCACACCAAAACTACCAAAAATTAACATGAAATTCAACTAAAAATACTGCATCATAGGATACCAAGGAATAAGGTTCCGTTTTAATGATGAGAAAACACCTGAGCAAAAAGAGATATCTTCAAGATGTCTAACACAAATGGCAGGTGTTACTTGTAATATGATGCATGTATGAACAGAGTTGGGGTGTGGGTGGGTGTGCAATCATAAATAGTGAAGCCAGAGAAAGAGAGAAAATAGAGAAGGTTAAGACACTGATAATTACACTATTAGCAGTGGCCAGTGGCGGAGTAAGAGGAGTGGGGGGGGAGCGCACCGCCCCCGGCAGTGCAATCCTGGTTGGGTGCCATTGCAGTTGGCCCCCACCTGCACTGGGCGCCACGCCCCTGTGGGTGGCCCACTACACCCCAGGTGGCGCACCATGCCCCCAGGACGCCCACCACGCCCGCCTGCACTCCGCCTCCCAGTGCCAGAGCATGAAGCTCCACCACTGGCAGTGGCTATTCACAAAAGAGTTGAAGTTGATAACAGAGACATCCTGGCATTTGTAAGCTGATCAACACATTGGTGTGATTAAAAAAAACCAAACCCACACAACTTTGCCAGTTGAAACCCCATGTGATACAATTGAACCTTTTGATGAATTGTAATTCCTCAATTTCACATTTCACTCTCCCTTTGTTCAAACATGCCCACCTGAAGGTCAGTTAGACTTTTCACCTACTGCTATTTGTGATGTGAGATGTACATCCAATTATTATTATTATTATTATTATTATTATTATTAATGCATAGAGACTGGGCGGCTTGTCCTATGTGGGATGCAGAATGGCACTGCTGGCAGGTGATATACCACATTAAAACATGGGCAAGCAAATGAAGCCCTGACGTTGCAGATGACTGTAAAAGAGCTGCCAGAGTTGATATGGTGACAGAGTTGGCATCTGCACCTGCAAACAGGACCTGGTATCTGTTGTATGGCTTGTTGCTACTAATAAATAGCTGTTTCAGGTTGGCAGGCTGTCTGTAAACGAATAATAGAATAGTAGAGTTGCAAGGGAAGCCTGAGGATGATCTAGCCCAAACCTCTGGAATGGAGGAATCTCAGCTAAAGTATCCATGACAGATGGCCACCCATCTGCTTAAAAACCGACAATGAAAGAAAGTCCACCACCCTCTGAAGGAATCCAGTCTACTGTTGAACAGCTCTTACCATCAGAAAGTTCTTCCTGATGTATAGGTGGATGTATAGCAATTGGTTTGAGTCCTACCCTCCAGAGCAGGAGATAACAAGTTTGTTCCATCCTCCATGTGACATCCCTTTAGATATTTGAAATTCACTCTTCTGATGCTGCAGATGAGATTGCTGTACAGTGGTACCTCAGGTTAAGTACTTAATTCGTTCTGGAGGTCCATACTTAACCTAAAACTGTTCTTAACCTGAAGCACCACTTTAGCTAATGGGGCCTCTCACTGCCGCTGCGCCACCAGAGCACTATTTCTGTTCTCATCCTGAAGCAAAGTTCATAACCTGAAGCACTATTTCTGGGTTAGCGGCGTCTGTAACCTGAAGCGTATGTAACCTGAAGCGTATGTAACCTGAAGTGTATGTAACCCGAGGTACCACTGTAAATCACATGCCTGTCTGGGACGAGTCTGGAAAAGGAAGAGAGTCTTATCTCTTCCGCTGTGGGTACTATTACACTGTACTTTTGCTTTTATTTCATTCTGTTTGTTCTCTCGGAGCTGGAGAGAATGGACACCATTATGCTTTTGTCTGTACATAGTGTGTAAATGAATAGTAGATTAGTTCTACGATGTCTCACTCTTCTTGCTGTGTTACGCCAGAAGATTAGTGTGCATATACCAGCTGGTATATGTTGCTAGGATGTGCACTGGAAGAGAAGGGAGATGCCTTTTCCAGAGCTGCGTGTATCAGAGGACGCTCAGAGTTTCGGGGGCTTGCAGGCAGCCCCAGGGCGTTTTTCCAACAATCTCCTCTCATTCTCCTTTTTACCAGGCTAAACATACAACCTCAAACATTCCTCATAAGGCTTGGTTTCCAGACCCTTGATCATCGTGGTCACTCTTCTTTGCACATGTTCCAACTTGTCAATATCCTTCTTAAGTTATGGTGCTCAGATCTGGACACAGTACTCCAGGTGCAGTCTGACCAAGGCAGAAAAGAGCAGTACTTTTACTTTCCTTGATCTGGACACTATACTTCTCTTGATGCAGCCTAGAATAGCACTAGCTTTTTTTCTTTTTCTTTTTGCTGCTTAAAATACAAGGAAACAATGGCAGCGTCCTTGCCCATGATGGTTACTGATGATATGTGTGATTGGTTTCAGCTGGAAACTGTGACAACAAGTGGTCTTCTGCAATTTTTGTTTTCAAGATTTGTTCTGTAGAAGATTACTCCTCACTATCAGCCCGGTCTAGTTGATTCGGTTTTTAACTTCATTGAGTGGGTATGCTAGTCTAAGCCATGCCTGAGGTATTATTATTTTTTGTCCAATATGTAAACAGATGCAACTGTATCATAGATCTTGGCTGTAGATAATGGATTTGTGTTCTACTTGGAAGCTAGAAGCATGTAAGTATGTGTATTGCCAGTCAGATGCCTATATGCCCATTGTTCAGTGATGAAGCTTTTACTTGGGCTGGTCTCAGAATGATGGTCTATTACACCAAATGATAAAAGATGAGAGGGGCTTTGGGGGACAGATGATAAAGGATTGTTCTAAGTCAGAGTATTCTAGAATACTGTGGCATACTGTGAAGCTATGTGAGTGCCCATGGCAGTGCCCTTGATCTGAAGAGACATTTGTTTGCTTATTTAATGCATTTTTACCCTGCTCTTCAGCCAAAAAATGATTCACAGAGCAGCTCACTCCCTGAAAATGGAAAATAGGTTCAGACGTTTGTTAGGAACAACTGTCTCCAAGAAAAGCATGGCAACACACTTTATACACTTTCAGGGAGTGGTTCTGTATGCATATTTTATTTAGTTATACAGAAATTTCTATCATGCCCTTCTTGCATCTATGGATTTCTCAGGGTCACAATTTCAATTCACAGTCTTATGTAAAACATAACAATACATTTTAACATTACAGGAATAACAACACCAAGTAAAGACCAGAGATAAAGTAACGTCTTTAAATAAAACAGCAGAAAAAGTGCACCAGAATAAAAATCTATTTACCAAATGGCAAAAAGCCAGAGAGAGGAAAACCCACACTTCACAAAACAAGATGTCCCAAAATATTGTTGTAGCTATTAAGGTGGCTCTATCTCTTGCCGCCATCAGCCATTCCCCACTCTAGGTAGGACACAGAGAGGAATATATCTTTCTTGCCTTAGGAAGATAGCATAAAAGCATGGATGGAGGTGAACTCTAAAGCATCCTACACCCAAACTGTTCAAGACTTTAAAGGTAATTTGCAATTACAGGCTTATGGGATGACTTACAGAGGACTCCATCTAAAACATAAACAAAATATGGAGGCAACAACTGAAAGAACACAAGCAGACATTTTGAGAATAGGAAAAGCAAAAACCAAACACAGAAGAATATAATGGATCAGTTCCATCATATATTACGCATATATATTAAAGCTTCCATTAGCAAAACCAAATGAGAATAACCACTGAGGCTGGCAAAGGTAACATGAACAATAGACAGATATTTACCAAACACCAATGGATTGTGATCATGTATATTAATATTTTTCTATTAGTAACACAATGGGTTTAAAACAACAACAACAATCAAACACTTCCTACATTTCTGAGGTTTTGCTAGGAGAAGAAGCTTTCTTCTACTGGGAAATGCTGTAGCCATATGTTTCAGGACTCTTTAATCTCACATCTTTCCTGATATCCTGTCATCTGTTCCGACTGTCATTTTACTGTGTAGATGTTACAGATGCATGCATTTTCATGTATACCAGATGTCTTAACAATTCTCAGTGCTACAAAGCAAATCTCTGTATTTGAGTGTATTTCTGTCTCACTTTTATTATATAAAAATCTACTTGCATTTTTATGCAATTATTGATATTGTCTATTATGCATCATGATTTGCCTTTTTCAGATAGGATTCTCATACAGTACCTTTAATTTGGTTTCTACACGGCTAGAAAATCTATAATTCATACATTTATTAATTTATAACTGCATTTCCTATAATATTTTATTTTCTAAGTTATTTTCTATTTTTGCTGTATAGTATATTATAATGAATGCGTATCACTAGCTTATGAATTACATGAGCACCCCTTTTAACTTAACTTTCAAAGGTATTACCAGTCTGATGCAAATATTTTCTTAAGACAGAATTGTGAAATAGAAGTTTATGAAAAAGATCTGAAGATATTCCTAGATTTTTTTTTTTTTTGAGAAGTAGGTTTCTAGCAGTAATTTGCTTATTTATTCAGTTCAGCTGAGCACCCTACTAGAAGATGCCTGGCATAGACAGGGCATTTCATAGTTTGAGCTATCAGTGACAGTAGACAGTTCAAGAACCAGCTGGGGCAAATCCCAGTTCAAGCTATATCTAATAAACCTCAGCTTTCAGATTTGACAGCCTGAAGAGCAGGGATACAAAACATAGCTTCATAAGCTAAGACACAAGTGCCCTTTAGTTGACAATCATCTTGTTTAAACAAATTTCTTTTCTTTTCTTTTTATACTGTCAGAGAGATTATGAGGCTAGTATGTTCTGATGAACAGAAAACAGAGCTAGACCAGGGTTGGGCTACATAAAAAGTGGTCTACAAGACAACAAAAATTATGCCCTGTTCATTTATCATCATCAGAAATAATACAAACAGGGTGAGGGGATTCCCCTATGAAGAAATGTTATAATTTTAGGGGCTTCTTATTTCAGAAAAGCATGAGTAAGGGAGGAAATGATACAGGTATATAAAAGCATGCATTGAGTGGAGACAGTGGGTTCAGAGAAGGTTTTCTTGTTCTCTTTTAATAGTAGAACCCAGGGCCATCCAATCATACTGAATGGTAGGATTTTCCAGATGAGACGAAAGGAAGTACTTCTTCACATAGCACATAGTTAATCTTTAAATTTGCCTCCACAACATATGATACCCACCAAAATCATTGTGTGAATTAATGGAGGAAAAGGCTATCAATGGTTGCCAGTCATAGCGCCCATGTATCTGCTCCAGCATCAGTGTGTTACCTAAAGGAACAGGGGCAGTAGGGTGCTGAACACAAGCTTCAGGGGCAAACAGCAGGAAAAGACTATTGCCCACATGTTCTGCTTGTGGGCTTCCCATAGGTATCTGATTGGCCACTGTGGGAAACAGAATGCTGGATTAGATGGGCCTTTCAACTCATATAGCAAGATTCTTACATTTTCATGACACTAAACAATGAGACAGTTTAACACCAATAAGCAACTATGTATATAGGACAAACATACATAGGATAAAATGTCTAGGCCTGCTCACTTTTGGAAACATTGGATGACTTTTTCACTGGCCTCTACAACTCAAGGTTAAGTTTTTTTGGGGGGATTAATAGGAGTTTTAGGAACTCTTCCTTTGTTTTGCTAAGTTTACCTCAACCCTACACAGCATGGAAAAATTATTTTATAAATTTTATCTGTCAGTTATGTGCATATTTCAGAAGAGTCTCCTTCAAATACCTAAACTTAAAAACAAATAAAAAACAACTCTTATTTAAATACCACATGCAGTCTTGAGCTATGTTCTGTTTACAACAAATCCTAATAAGTACATTTTCAAGCCACTGAAAAAAAATATAAGAACAAGCTAAACTGTGAAACTTAAAAGACAGAAAGAAGACATTGATCCCTGATTGATGAGGCCACTAAGCTGCTGATACATCATCACTCACTGCCCATGGTTAAATTGCCATATCTCTGCAGTGTACACAACTGACACTAAAGCAGCCACTGGCAGTAACTTGTCGAACCTAGGTTTGCTTACATCCAGATTTCTAAATCTTGCTGACTGTTTCAGAAGCAGCTGGTGACGCAATTAAAATTCTTCCTGCTAATTTGCATGCATAGATTTCATTGGTAAGAAGTATTCTGTACAAAACCTATATAACACAAGTCTCTACTGAAGAACATCCTGAAGGAAATGCTCATATAAAGTCTACTGATAAAAATAAAATTCCTCTGTTGCCTTTCCCACAACACAACAATAGTTCAATTAATTTCATTTAACTAGATCAGTTTACCTGAGTACGTTTCTATGTGAAACCAATATAAATGTTCTGGTATTACCCATGAATTTAAATCAGAGCTCATCAACTTCTGTCGGCAAGGTGAAATATAAAAGTTACATAAAGGTCCTTTCCAGTCTCTGTCGCTAATGATAAACAGCATTAACTGCTTATGCAGACACTAATGCTGCTATCTAGGGAACACAGGCAGTCACCACAAGAACTTTACAGCTGCACTAATCATACTCTTGTTTGTCATAGAACATCAAACAAAATCTGAACAAGAAAAACAATAAATATTAACATTTATTACCAAAGGAAGGTCATACAAACATGTAGATCTGAAAATACAAGATGCTTTCTTCCTTAAACAAATACCTTGCTCATTAGTAGGAGCAACTTGGGATACTGTAGGTTTCGCATACTGCTGCTGCTGCCGTTTTGTGTTTGCAGAACAAATTTATTTTCTAAAAAGCTGAAGCTTGACTAGACACTATCAACTTTAAAAGAATGCAAATATCCAAGATATCTGCCTAGCCAAACTATTACAGGCATTTTAGTACACTGAGACATAATTCAAGTTTTTAAGGACACAATCTTGTAAAAGTCAATGCAAAAACTATAGAGTTGATCAATTTCTTATGCCCATATTGGATAGTATTCTCATACTGTATTAAAAACTGAGGGTATGTGCACTCTGGTATAGCTACCAGAGATTTAGTTTCTGCCATGTGGGCTGCTCCGTATTAGTGTGACTTCATATAATGTTATGGTATATAACACAAGATGATAACAGAGATGCTTGAGATGCTGTTTCTTCTTCTTCTTCTTCTTCTTCTTCTTCTTCTTCTTCTTCTTCTTCTTCTTCTTCTCCTCCTCCTCCTCCTCCTCCTCCTCCTCCTCCTCCTCCTCCTTTTAGTGCACACACATTATTCAGTTACATTTATGTAGGAACATTTAGAAACAAAACAATGAAATGCAACTCTGTATTTCCACAAGAACTGCCATCAACAAGAAACTTAACTCTTTTTCTTTTCTTAACATGAATAGCAAAAAATGGGTCCCTATAGCCATACCTATTAACCATACTTAAGATTTGTAAACTGGATTAAAATTAACAAATGGCTTGAAAACATTATATTTATTTTAATTCTTCCCAGTAAACAAGGATTGTGGGACATCTGGCTTCAGTATACTAACCTAACTGCCAAGTGAAGTCAGTTTCATCATTTTATGCTTCAGGGTTAACTGGCTGAGAGAAATCTGCTGAGGTCAGCACATTTATTTGACATATCCTGTACACAATTAAGAGTAGTTTTGCCACATATGGTGTACCTACCCAGACACCATTTTGCAAGCGGGTAGCACAACCTGCTCTGCATCATATCATCTTGCACCGTTTAGAGCTCTACTTGTTTTTACACACAATATTTTATTTTATGAATTAAATGCAACACTTCCTGCCATTGGTTTGAATCAATGTTGTGTTCTGTTTCTAAGCCATTATCTTTATTGTTTGGATTTTTCAGTTCAACAACTTGTGCAGGCATAATAAGAAACAAATACCTCACCCCAAGTCCAATGAGACTTACTACTAAGTAATTGTGCATAGGATTGCAGTTTTATTGCATTTTATGAATCCAGGAGCCCATTGAACATAGTTAATAGTTTGTGCTAGCAGTAATTTATTTTAGAGAAATCCACCCAACTACTTCAGATTTCCAAGCTGCGACTCCTTCGTGACTCTTTCTCCATGTGTCCATGAACTTTACATATAGGCCTGGTTCACAAACTGGTTTTATGAGATTGTTCAAATGTGTGGTTTCTCCAAGACAGAACTACTTTGCTTCTCCCCAGTCCTTTTTACTGCCACACTGTACTGAGCTAAACCACCAAGAACAAGTTGTTGCCAATCTCATAGTGTGAAGAGAGGATAAACATGACTCCCACTTCAGACAACACACCAGGCCCAACCTTTGCATAGTTCAGTGTGACAGTACCATAAAAGGGAAAGGGAAGTAGTTGTGAGTTCTTCTCCAAGAGACAGCACATTCACACAGTCTCATTAAACCAAGGGAAGCTTTGTCTATCATGGGAATCACATCATGTTCTTGCCAAAACTATGCATATGTAATTGAATTGTCTTAGAATGCAATATGTTAAGTATGTTCTTTTTTTCTTCTTCTTTTTAAAAAGGCAGCACTCTTTTAATAAACAGTACAGTGGACCCTCTGGATACGAATGTAATTCATTCCAGGAGTCCAGGAGTCTGTATGTACCCCGAAAAATCAGCAAGTAGAGGCACCACTTCTGCACATGCGCATGGCGTGATAGAGTGCTTCTGCGCATGCGCATGGCAAACCCCGGAAGAGTATACTTCCAGGTTTGCCGTGTTCGCAACCCAAAAGTTACATTACCTTCAGGTCCACTGTATTCTTTATATAGCTATCCATGGTATATGGAAGATTTCATTTTTTAAGTGGTATGCATGGCAACCTCCTGAATATCTGCTTTATAAGAAGTTGGCCTCATTGAATCTGTGTTCATGAAAGGACAGGGATGATCTTCCTAAATGCCAGGTTAAGGTGAGCTAATAATGAGGTCTGCAAGCACATATCCTTATCCAACATTGAGAAAGGCAAGGAGAAAAATAGGCGTGTTAACTAAGCCAGCATTCAGAAATCAAAACTAGTAGGAGTATTCTCAGCACTCCTAAAGCCACTTTATTGTCCATGTACTATGACAGATTTCATTTGCAAAACATTGCCTTTCCCCTCCATCTCAACTGGTAAATTAAAATCGCAAAATTAAAATTATTACTTCGTTATTTGTGAGGCACTGTTTAAAATTTTAAATCTCTTCCCCTAAATGTTATATGTAATAAATTATAACAAATTGCTACCCTAACAAACACTCTAAACTGTATTGTCATATTTATTACATAAAACATGCAGTTCACTGCATTTTTGGCATTTTGTACAAGTGATACTGACAGTGATTAACATGGTTTGAGCTTCCGATTCTGTACCCAAGAGAAATAAAACACCAAAATCTCAGCAGGTGTGTAATGGGCCAGAGATTCACAATCTGTTCTGCAAAGTCAGACTTCAAAGACTTCAGAAACAAAAATACTAAACTTGGCACTGCTGCTGCAAATACTCTTATTTCTCATTTATCATATTTCAAGGAATTTTAGTTTCAATATTTCCCTCAACCATTTTATCCTCAACCAGTACAGATACAAGATACTAACAATTGTATTTGAAAAGTTGTTTTCTCAGACATACGTTCCAAAAAAGAGAGAAGCAATCTTTGTATTTGCCTCATGACACATGTACTAAACTTTCCAGAGACCTTTTGCTTGAAACACATTGAAAAATTGACCTGGATCAAAAAAGAAGATAAAAGAGTTGCTGTAATCTCAAACCAGCACTTAACATCAGTCATAGTCAAGTGTTCATTATGAAATAGCAAAAAGCCCATCGTTATGATGAACTACAGAAAGTGTGTCTGAAAAGCAGAAACTATCGCAAGAGAATTACTATGTACTGTATTGCTTACCTCTCTGTGTACTCAATGCATGTGCATTTCACACACATATAATAAGGCCTGTGCAGAAACTAAGCCATCTGCTGTTTGGCTATAGTGCACGTTTTGCTACCACTGGAAGCCATTTTGAGGAACCATTTACTTCTTCGATAGACCATAAACTATAAATGCCAAATTATGAAAAGTTTTCAGTATAAATTATTTAGAAATAAAATTATGTGTCTGCAGGCAGGCAACAAGATGGTCAGTAGACATATGGGGAAAATAAATCCAAGCCCTGCCCTCTTCCTGCTGACCTCAAGGAAGAGGCAGAACATGGGAGGGGCGATCTGGCTCTGGGAGCACAAAAGCCTTCACTTCACTCTTAACACTTCATTAGATTGAGGCTCTCACTTGGAGCTGTCCTTGGTATTGACTACTGGCCTGCCTTCTCCTATCCTGCCTCAACAACAGCTAGGAGAGTCAGTAGCAATCAAAAAGCAGCAGTAGAAGAAAGTAGACTTTGAGGTGAGGCAGTACAAAATCTCAGAGGGGAAATAAATATAAATGTTTCCCTCCCCCCAGCTGAGACAGTCCTGGTGCTCACAGGCAGAGCATTGGGGCTCCTTTAACTGCTCACTGCGGGGAGCAGCAATTTTGCTCCCCTCAGCTGAGCAGTTTCACAGAGCCCCCACCCTGCCGCTGGCTTGCAGGAGCCAGCACCAGGCCAGGGGAACCTTCAGCTGAGGCAAGGGCAGCTGCACACTCCTCAGTTGAGCAGTTTAAAGATGCAGAGGGAGGAACAAGATGTATAGGCACCTCACTGATACAGCTTGTTTCTCCCTCTGCATTCATATGAGGGCAGAGTGGGATGGCGGTTTTACTCAGCAATATATTGCTGGTGAAACCACCACTGCTCCTGAGTTCCCTCTACTAGCAGCACCCGCTGGAGGAAGGAACTCTTGACTCCCTCCAGTGGATGCTGCTAGCAGAGGGACTCAGGAACAGTGGTGGTTTCACCAGCAATATACCACTGAGTGAAACTGACATCGCAGTCTGCTGCTCATACCACTCCTGGGCAATATATTGATATATTGCCCAGGCCTACTTCAGGGGTGGCTTGTACACCTTTGGTCTCCACCTTGCACTCTTCTCACTTGTGGCTCCTAGAAGCTGACAGTGGCCACAGCCCAGGGAAATGGCTTCAACTGGCTGGCTAAACCAGGTGAGGGTAGCTGATGGGTCTCAAACGCTTGGTCAGTCAGGTGACTTAAGGACTTATCTATACCCTGCATGTGTAGACAGGCTCTGGAGGATTGAGCAGATAAGACCAATAGCAGGTTCTACATCAATAACATGTGCATGTGCTGTTGAGGGAAATGATCACCATAACTGGGGTATATTTGTTTATTTTTGTTTGTTTGGTTTACTGAATTGCTTCTGCACTGAATTTTTGTACTGAATGTTGTATTGCATGCTGCTTTGGCATTATTTTAAAAAATGGAGTATCTACATATCTTAAATAAATAAATATGTATTAACTCTTCCACAAACCTGTGCTTAAGTATTACTTAAATGCAGGCTGGGGCTTAATATTGTAAATGGATTGTTCAGATATCACAAAAGGGTTACTGGCAACACATTTCTAAAAATTTACTGGATTACCTCCAGAAAGAAAAATCTGAAAAATCTGAATGCAAAATGCCTACTAATCCCTCAGTAAACACTCATGGGGAAGCACTCATAATATACATAATTTGTAATAAATAAAATCACTATGATCACTATGGAAACAGGATACCTCTGATAGTGCTGCACATTTCATTGTTTATATACTAGGTATTTAAAACAAGAAATTAAATCAATAAAGTGAAAATGTCATACTGTTTTCCCTCAAACTTCAGAAATATTACCAAAAATAATATTGCAAGCAAGTGACAAACACACAACCCAACTCTCAATGTGCATATGAATGATAGTGTCAAATTTTTGCAACCTCTCTTGAAACACATTGTATGCTAATTGCAGAAATGTGTACATTCATTGTGCATTGTTTAATTTTGTGTAAACATCCCACTTTTTTTTAGATAAAACAGATTAGAATTCAAGCTGCACATTCAGCCTTGTTTTCCCCAAGAGAATGATGTCAATAACAATGCCTTGATTCTGATTAAAACCTACAAGGACATCACTCGTTTGTGAATCATTTTGATCTCCTTCACATAAGCTTCACATTTTCTTTTACAATCTACTGAAAGTACAGGAATCTTGAATTTATAATCTGCCTATAAAAGCTATTTTAGAAAAATTAAGAGATTACAGTTTTACAGTTTAATAAAGATAAAAAGATAAAAAGGGACCGCTTACTGGCGGGAAGGTAAACGGCGTTTCCGTGTGCTGCGCTGGCTCGCCAGATGCAGCTTTGTCACGCTGGCCACGTGACCCGGGAGTGTCTCCGGACAGCGCTGGCCCCTGGCCTCTTAAGTGAGATGGGCTCACAACCCCAGAGTCTGTCAAGACTGGCCCGAACGGGCAGGGGTACCTTTACCTTTACCTTTTAAAGATAAAAATGGAAAATATATCAACGGCCACATCTTCCCAACCTGGACCCTGGATTCCTGTGGTGTAGTGGGACAGTGAACCTGGCTGTTAATTGGAAGGTTGGTAGTTCGAGCCCACCAGCTATGGGCAGGATTCCTGCACTGCAGAGGTTTGGACCAGATGACCCCTGGGGTCCTTTCCAAGTCTATGATTCTATTATTATCATCTGAGACATTTCTTTGTATGCTTCGCCCACGAGAGATTTGGAAGCTGCAACACAAGAACGGGCCTTTTCTTTGGAGGCTCCGTTTGTGGAACGCTCTCCTCAGGGAGGCTCACCTGGCGCCTTCGTTACATATCTTTAGGCACCAGGCCAAAGCATATCTCTGCTCTCAAGCCTTGTATAGCCTTTTAAACTGTGAGGGGGTGCGTGGCGTTTGCCCATTCTTTGGGGATATGTTTGTATTGGGGGAGAGAAAGGGTTAACAGGTTGACCAATAAGAAAGCCCAGTGGTGGAGCCTACCTGATTTTGAGGCTCCACCCAGAGGTTTTGACAGTTAGTTCAATTGGTTTTTTTGTGGGGGAGATAGAGGAGTCAGAGTGCGTTAGAGACAGGACAAGACTGAGAGGGAATAGAGGGACAGTGTTTCAAATATATTTTAAAACTTGTTTGTGTTTGAAATAAACTTTAATCTTCATTGTTAACTCTACCTGACTGAGACTCAACACTTCACAGGGGAACCCTGGGGTTTTTCCACAAAATTGGTGGCAACGGAAGAATAAGTAGTGGCGTACAGGTTAATAGTCCGTGAAACAACCAGGGGCACTGTTTGAACGCCACAAGGGTGTAGGTTTTGTTTGTTCCATGTTATGTATTTTTGTATTTTTATATTGTAAACCACTGTAAAACCCTCAGATGAAGGGTGGTATATTAAATAAATAAATAAATAAATAAATAAATAAATAAATAAATAAATAAATAAATGTTAGTGTCCACCCAATGATTACATTTGCCACAATGTCGGGGTGAAAAGCCCTGGTACATTCAGCAGAATACTTTGTCATAGACCTAGGACTTTATTGTGTCAGGTTACAGTCGCAGGATTGCATCTTTGAAGGTTTCCCCTTGTAGATATTTGTAGAAAACCAGTACTTTGGAAATAGGACAGGATGGAATCCCTGTCCCCTCCCCACCACCCATGAACCAATTTTCAAATTTCAGTGATTTCCTATACTCTACTTGGGGCTGGAATTGGGGGTTTACACTGTCAGGCATTTGTCAAAGCCAATTCACTAGTAGAGCAGACATCACCAATGCACTGAATTCTACTGTTGCTCATCCTCATTAGTGGTACCAGTTCATTTTTTATAAGTGAGGAAATACAGAACAAAGAAGAGCAATAACTCTCACATATCTTGTCATCTCTGGTGATAATTAGGCTCAGAGACTGTGGCAATTGGTGACGAAGTAGTGTATGCCTCTTAGGAAAGGACCCCAGCAGCCAGAAGTGCTCCTCAAATCCTGGAATTGGTACTGCCCCAACCCTCAGTCTGAAGTGGTGCAATCAAAGAAATACGTTGTCATGTTATTTTGATAAATGTGTAGCTTAGCTCTCATGCAAAGAGTTTTGCTAAGGATCAAAAGATATTCTAGTGATTCATATCAAAGATCTATCTAGCTCAGTATAATTTAACATGCATAGCATTGCAGTAAGCCTTAAACCGAACTCTCCAGGTTCTTTCATTCAGATATTGCTCTCAAACCTCATAAGATCCCTTACAAGAGATTAGTAAATTACAAATTTGTCTTGGAGCTAAATTTTTGGTCCAAGTCTCTTATAACTCCATACAGCTTGAACTAAATGTCTGCAAGGCTGCTTGGCTACCACAAGGAATAAGGAAATAAATCATACCTATTTGCATTACAAAATGCAGTCTTTGGAGGACCTGCGCGCGGGGGGGGGGGGGGAGCGTAAGGAGGAATGACTACCTTGGTCTCTTTCGCCTGTTGTTTGGTTGTCTTAACTGTATCTTGTTTTGAAATTGTTTTGTGTCTATATATATTTGAATTGCAAAATAATTTGAAGTTTGAAAACATACTAAACTGTGAGTTTGGCATATGTCTGTGTATAAGCTTAAAAAGAACATTTTTATTATTTAAAATAATAATAGCCCACCTTTGCTTTAAAAGCTGAAGGTGACAAACAAAAAGTTTAAAAAAGACAACATTGTGATATTACTAAAAGCAACAGAAACCAAAAGAAACAAGAAATCATTAAAGCAATGAGACACCCTCAAGCAATGAAAGCAATTCAGTGCAACATAAACAGCGCATTCCTTCTGCCTAAAAAAATCTCAACAACTTTGACCTGAACCCCCTAAAAATGGGGTTTTTCTTCACCAGAAAAGATCAACAGCCTTGACCTGAACTACCCCCCCCCCCAAAAAAACCAGGGGTAGATCACTGCAAGTTTTTAATTTTGTGAGTAGACTACAGTCTCTTGGGAGTTGGCCACCCCTGACTATATAGTTTGGAAAAACATCTGCGCAATAACCATAAGCAGTGTATGATACAAAAACAATATAATATGTATGGGGATGACAAGGTGGAGGGCACATTTGCTTTTGGAAGAAAACTTCCAGCCTTTTTATGCTAGGATCTCTGAGGTGCATATGCCTGGGGAACGATGCTCACAACAATTATCCACAACCATGAGAACAAATCAGCCATTCCAAACCTGAAACTATTACAGAAATGACTGTCATGGGCTGCATCATCAGCATTACTGGTGTACCATGAAGGAGAGAAATGAAGCACAAATATTAGAAATGAAAGGAAAGTAACCAAGAAACATGTTAGCCTAGTGCAGCAGATATCCCATTGCCACTTTCTACAATTATGCAGTTATTCACATTTATTGATGTTAGCAATTAAAACTGCTGTATAATGCAGTATCAATTGCATTACATCAATACATATTATTATGTATCAATAATAAATGAATAAATTAAGTGTAGTGCTCCTCATAATGTCTACAATGCATGAAGGACAGTATGGCTAAACAAGCAGTGGCTGATGGTCAGGATCCATACTGCCCCTCCCACCACAAGCCTGATGGGCATGGTCACTCACCCATCAATCATATGATATCACAATGCTGTCCTGTGACCCATCCCCCCCCTTGATTGTTGGGGCATACAAAGCTCCACACATCGAGCTATTCAAGCTACAACAATCAGCTGATTGCTCCAACCACAGACTGACAATCACTTGGTTGTCAATGCTTGCAAAGTGCTTTGCACAGGAGAAATTTAAAAAGAATGGGAAAGGAAAGGTGGTGTGGCAATGTCTAACTTCCATAAGCCTTTGGTTGGGTTTTTTTTAACATTTATCACTCAGATCCTTTCTCCATTATCATTTTTTAGTGTAATGAATTCATATGGGTGGGATTCAATAGCCAAGTCAGTGATTAGATCAAGCAGCATGAATGATGGAAGATGACCTAATCTTCTTAAGTAAATACAGTGGTGCCTCGCAAGACGAAATTAATCCGTTCCGCGAGTCTCTTCGTCTTGCGGTTTTTTCATCTGGCGAAGCACGGCTATTAGCGGCTTAGCGGCTATTAACGGCTTAACGGCTTAGCGGCTTAGCAGCTATTAACGGCTTAGCGGCTTTAAGAAAAAGGAAACAAACTCGCAAGAACTCGCAAGACGTTTCGTCTTGCGAAGCAAGCCCATAGGGAAATTCGTCTTGCGGAACGACTCAAAAAACGGAAAACCCTTTCGTCTAGCGAGCTTTTCGTCTTGCGAGGCATTCGTCTTGCGGGGCACCACTGTACTACTTTGAAGCCCAAATGCATATAGAGATTCTTTGTTACATAACAGAGAAACACATGTAAGCAATAATACAATATCAGTAAAGTGCTTTAATCCCATAGATTTTCTGGCTGCTAAAGCAGTGTTTAGACATGAATGATATGGATATTTGGCATTTGTAACTGTCCCAAAATTGTCTGCCTAGAATCAAAACTCAAATTGTTATAATAATGTTCAGCAGTTTTAGATAATAGCCAAACAAATGAGGCATGTAATCACCATTGTCTAAAGCACTTAGTATTGTTATTAAATAAATATTCAATAGTATTTGCAAGTAATGTAATGAAGTTTTGCTTGGTACACTGCCTCTTCAACAAGCTTAACATTCCCCTGCGAAAGGTAAAAAAGGTAAAGGTAAAGGACCCCTGACAGTTAAGTCCAGTCGCGAACGACTCTGGAGTTGCAGCGCTCATCTTGCTTTACTGGCTGAGGGAGCCGATGTTTGACCCCAGACAGTTTTTCCAAGTCATGTGGCCAGCATGACTAGCCACTTCTGGTGAAACCAGAGCAGTGCACGGAAATGCCGTTTACCTTCCAGCCAGAGCGGTACCTATTTATCTACTTGCACTTTGATGTGCTTTCGAACTGCTAGGTTGGCAGAGCAATGGGAGCTCATGGGAGCAATGGGAGCTCACCCGTCACGGGGATTCAAACTGCCGACCTTCGATTGGCAAGCCCTAGGCTCACTGGTTTAGATCACAGCAGTCAATAAAAACAGCACAATGCAACCATACCTAGGTGATCTCTTTGCTATATTTTTATCAATACCAGCAGTATATTTATAGGACCAAATAATATAAACTACCACATCTGAGTCTATTACACCTAAATTTCAAGTATGCTACGTAGAGAACTTGCTAAGACATTTAAAGGCAAAGTTAGCTAAACAGGAGCACATTTCAGAAAAAAAGCCAATCTTACAAAACAGAAATAAAGAAATGGTGCCACTAATCACTTTAAGTTTTCTTTAAATTTGGGAATGACCTCAACAGGTATTCATACAAATAGCTAATTGTATAATAAAGTGCCCAACTGATGGGCCATGTGTCCATCAATTCCCCCAATTATAAATCTTGTGTGAACTGTTTATCATTACATAATTTGTAACATAGGTTGCTATCCCTTTACAAATGAGGATTTTTGAGAGTAAACATTTTTCGTCATTACAACCTTGGCTTCTTGCTTTCACAGCTGCAAAAGTTTTGCATATGAAGAAAGAGACTGTAACCTATGAAAGCTTATGATTATAGGTTAGTTAATAAATGACCCTATATGAGTCATACAAGCTGCACAAATACAGTCACTTTCCCTGAACCTCTGCAACCAGAAAAGTTTATTAGAAGAAAAAAGTTGCAGCCAAAATTCTACTATCATCTGCTTTAAATAGATAGTGCTGGTACTGGGGGGGGGGGGGGGAGAGATTTTCAATATTTATGAAAATATAGGAAAAAATGTATAGTATTTATTGTATTTTTACCTACTAGGAGTCTGTAACCTTTATTCATTATTTGTTTAAAGGGATAGCATCCTAAAAACTCTAGTTTTTCTATATCATTTGATAAATGTTTTTAGTGAAGATTATTTATTACCTTTGTTTCCTCTATTGACTGCACTTTATCACACCAATATTTGGATTTTTAATTAGTCCATACTTTAAACGTATTATTGTAGCAATCTGTTATGCAGGAATGGTATACTGAAGAATGCTACTCTTACTAAAAACAGAACTAATGTCCAGCATGCATCACTGATCATTATCTGAATCATCATCAGGCAGAGAAGTCCTGATAATGAATAGCTATTATTTAGCAGGGTACACACACAATCAATAGACCAGCTAGTGCCAATTGGAGAAAAGTAATAAGGGCAGAAGAAGCTAAGTGCAATAGTGCTTCAAGAAGTTCCCTATTAATTTCAGTTTCACATTATGTTTATAATGGTTTATTGTAAGTGCAACTGAATTAATTGATCTCCAAGGAATTGTAACCTGCCTGGGATGCAATATAGGGAGAAAATGTGTGGGAGGTGGTGGAAATCCATAAAGAAAGTAATTCTGATTGTAGGTAAATGTGTGCATCACTATTATAAAGATGATACTTTGGGGGGGGGGGAGTTTGTAGCTGATGTAACAAATACTAAAGAATCAATGCAAATCCCTAAAGAGTTGCCCTGTTAGAAGCTGCCTGCAAAGGTTGCAAGTGAACACAAGACTCACCCTAAATGCTTTCAGACTTAAAGAAAAAAACTATGGCACCTTGTTAAGCTAAAAAGGTGAATGAAACACTTCCCCACCCCACCAGGTCTTAATTTACACCACCTCCAGTCTTTTCAAAGCAATATCTGCTTCCTTCCAGCACTCCCTTGAATGGTTGGGGGGGGGGGGGAATGTTATGAAAAAATTCAGCAAAGTAGTAGAAATCTGACTAAGGAAGAACTGGCAGATAAAGCTAAAGTATAAGTTAACGTATTACAGGAGACTGGGAACTGAGAACCTCCCCACCCATCCTCCATATTATTAGAATCATAGAATTGTAGGGTTTGAATGGATCCAGAGGATCATCTAGTTCAGACATGTACAACACGTCAGCCGTGATTGACCAGTAGATCCTGGCATGAATTCTGGTTGATCTCCACCTGCCTTCCACTGGAGACGTGCCTGAGGAGCCGCTGCCTCCCCCTGAGCTCCTCTCACGGGAGGGGCTGTTTTGACACTGCGTGCACACCCACCCTGCCCCCACTGCAGCCCTGTCAGGTGAAGCAGCCAGCGTCGGGGAAGCAGCCAGCGCGCGTGCACCCATCCCTGGGTGGTAGATCACTGCCAGTTTTTATAACGGATTGTGGATCACAGTCAACTTCAAGTTGGACATGGCTGATCTAGTTCAACTCCCTGCAATGCAGAGATATGCTACCGTCCCATACAACACCTTGGTAGTATCAGCACCTGCTCTAACAAACTGAGCTATCCAGGTTATGCAGGATTGGCCTTTAATACTTTTCAAAAACTTTAATTCAGAATACATAAGAAAGAAAGTTAAATTCTGCTGATATATTTAAATTGTGGTAAGAGAGAATGAAACCTTTGTTCCACCTCTCAGTGTTTATTCTCATGCTCAATTCCATGCTCAGTGTTTTGAGAGGGGGAATGGGGATTTTTTCTTATTTTTCAAGGATTCATGAATTCAGCCAGCACAGACTTCCTCTTCTAAATGTATGGTTTTATATGAAACATATGCAGTAACATAGCATCATTAGGAGAAAGCTTCGTCTGAAGCTGCCTTTCAATTATGCCATGATATAAGTAGGAAACTACTGACTGTGTAATCCCTGTAGGAAGTTATTTCTGAGCTTTGCATTGTAGTTTATTGCAAAGCCAAGTTCACAAAAAGCAGGATTTCATAGAGCTGACACACACAGGCACACACAGGCACACACACACACATTATCTTGGCTAGTCCCATGTAAGTGCTAATTTAAACAGTCATTTAGTTGCCTATTTGTTTCCCTGGCCAAGAAGCAAATAATGTTCCTTACTTATACTGTAGAATAAAACATTGCATTCTGCTGTTATACAAGGTGACAAATTCAAGTGAACAGAGAAAGGGTGGAAAACACACAGAAAGATATCTATCAATAAATTATAACAGCTCTTATTCCACTGAAACAGCATTTAGTTATAATGTGCTGTGATATGAAATAAAAGCAATCTTTAAGAAACAAAATATGCTCTAATATGTGCTGACTCTCTTACTTTAAAAGTCCAGGAGTTAAACACAGACATACATATGCTATTCACTAGAGAATTTTATTAGAAAGTTTCAAACCCACAGAAAGAAAGAAAGAAAATTTTATTCTTAAGGCCTTGAGATAATTAAAATTGTATTCATCTGCTGCTCTTAATGCCCTCCAGATGAAGAGTGTTTTAGCTCTGAGCACGTCAAAATCCAAACTTTTCTGTTAAAAAGATACCCGATACCCACTTTGGGACCACTCTTCTGGTTTATTTGATTGTAATGTGCAGAAATGTCATCATTGTGATATAGAAGCAAAAATGTATTCGCTATATTTGAAATTATCAGGACACAGTGTAGGCAGCCAATGTATATTTTTAACTATAGTGTAAGCCAGTTCAACCAATTTCAGAGCAATCCATACTGGGGTCAGGGAAGATTGGAGAAAGAGAGCCCTTGCCACATCCTAACCCCTGTTGGTATCTGCTGTTCAGGGTGCAAGGCAGAGAGGGGCATCTTTGCCTGCTTGTTTCCTTGCTAGCTTGTTTTTACCATTTTTGTTGTACCTTCTCCAGGGCCTGATGAAATTTCACCATTTATCCTGTATCTTTAGTGCAAATGTTTAGTGTCCATATTTTTTAAAAAAACAACAACAGTTGCTTGAATTATGATGTTTCCCATCCCCACAACCTGACACCAAAATAACATTATTGGGGGGGGGGGGATTATATAGTCTGGGTGGTGCCCATTTCCCTCTTACTTCCTATCTTACCAAAGTGGTTTCCAAGGGAAAAAAGGTTATTTTTTCTCATTAAAGTATTGCAGCATTTAAAGATATTTCATTCCTGATTTCCATAGCTTAGCTCAGCATCTATTCTTAGCTCTCTTTTCTACATCCCCATCTAATCATTTTACAGGGTTGGCTGAGCAGAAAGTTCATTCATCTGCCTTTATTGCTCAGCTTACCCCTCTCCCTGCTCCTTCCATGTATTTTGTGACAGAGCAGAAAGTCAACTTCAGATACATTCCAGTCAGCAAAACCATTTCCCCAGTATTCAGTGCTCTCTTGGATTTCATTTCATTTCATTTTTAGGGTGGGGTGGTGAGTCAGAAATATTTTTTAAAGAAGATGGTTCCTCCATGACTTAGGGGTCTTTCTGACTTTTGGGACCTACTTCTGGCCTCACACTCCTGCTGTTTTTTCCAACCTATCAATACAGAATTTATATTCTATCATTCTAAAATGATATTAGCATATTGTTTTTAAATAGCACATATAACCACATCCTTCACATAGAAGCACAGAATTCTAAAGTTGGAAGGAACCACGAGGGTCATCTAATCCAAGCCCCTGCAAAGCAGGAATCTTTTGCCAAATGTGGGGCATGAACCCATGAGTCTGATGCTTAATTTGTTCCCCCACTCTTGTTACTCCTCTAGCCCACTGAACGGCATCCAATGACAGAAAGGCAAGAGACTCCAAGTTGAAAAGAAGACCCCATAACTTTAGTGTAAAGGAGAAAGCTTCCAAAAACAAATTCTACTCAGAAAATACTAAACTACAAGGAGAAGAGGAGAAGCCTACACAACAGGTAGCTCAGATTTATTAGTTGTTAACGCTGTCCTCATTATCACTGTTGGTGAAGTTCAAGAGTCCATAGTTAGAAGAGTAAGAACAGGGATAACTGGAAACCTCATCAACACAGGGTAGGCAAGTCAGTTGTTGATAGATCTAAAACAGGGGTCAGCAAACTATTTCAGTAGGGGGCCTTTCCACTGTCCCTCAGACATTGAGGGGGGCTGGACTATATATTGGGGGGGGGGGGGAATGAACGAATTCCTATGCCCCACAAATAACCCAGAGATGCATTTTAAATAAAAGGACACATTCTACTCATATAAAAACACGCTGATTCCCGGACAGTCCGAGGGCCGGATTTAGAAGGTGATTGGGCCAGATCCGGCCCCCAGGCCTTAGTTTGCCTACCCCTGATCTAAAAAGAGCAGGCTCCAAAATTCTCTTCACCTGCCTACCTCTCTCTCCTAGAGCGCCCCCCTCTTTTAGGATTGCCGCTTTAGTGCTATACTACATGATATCATATAGTTCAACTCCTTGCTTGTATAGTTACATGACATTGGAATTGCTGTGTATTTGTGTCCTTGGAAATAATAATAAAAAAGTTTATCTACATTATGTTTTATTTAACATTTCTCAGCCTGGTAGTTTTCTGCCCTAGGCTTCATTTCCCTTATTCCTGAAAGACACATCATTCCTTATTCATGCACTGCCTGATCAAAGGCTTATATTTAGCACAACTTATATTAGAAAACTGATTTTTGGATGGATTTCTTTCAACGAAGAGAGAATGCAGCCCATCTCATGGAATATGTATGAGGTCATGTTGTTTTCATAATCTGTACACTAATTTATTTAGTAAAACCTACAAGAAATGCAAATGAAACAAAAAGGGTTATGAAACACACAAAGGGGCTTATAAAAGATGGGTGATATTTGCCAATAAAAAATAAATTGTGACATTCATAAATAATAGCCTAATGCTAGATTTCAGATAACTTTATACCAATGTGTACCAAAGTTATTGGACATGAGAAGGAAATAACATTAACTTCCAACTGCAGGTATCTACTGTAGAAAATATTATTGGATACATACAAAAGCATCACTATTACATGGGCAGCAGTCCATATTTGATCAAAATCCTGTGCTTTTCAAACCAAGATTGCAAGATATCCATATACACAAATGAGCAGAGCAGCTTTAAATCATTCTCAAATTCACAGCACGTTCACACTTAACAGGTAACTTCAAACAACTTCACTGAAAAGGTGAAATTGACAAGGAATTTCCAAACTCCTTGTTAATTTTACCTCTAATGGGAAGGGATTCCCTCCCAGTGGTGAAAAATCTTGCCAGATTCAGTATGCTCTTTTTAGCCTTTTCACAGGCACTAGATAACAGTCATAACAACATCAGAATTGTTCAGGGCTGTACACATTTTATATGCAAGCTATTGCACAACCAGGCATGGCAAAGGGGAAACTGGAAAACAACTTTTTCAAATGAAAGAATGCACACACACATCATGGAGTCTGTTATGTTATGAAGTAGAACAGCAGGGGGGAAACTGTGGTCAGAAAACTGCAAGTTTTTTCTTCCTTAAATGAGAAATCCTTTTGTATACATATGTGTTATAAATGGCCTATGGATTCTTTGCCCCCAGTTTCTCCACTATCCTCTCTTCTTATTTTTTTTGGAACAAACATTGCCACACATTTTAGAATCATATGCAAATTTTATTAGCATGATGCTAATTTCCCTTTCCAAATCATTAATAAAGATGTTAAACAAAAGTGGCTGTAACAGCAATCCCTGTGCTATCCCTCTAGACACCCTCTGTTTATGTTCCTTTAGCCAGATTGTAATCCATGTAACAATGTTCCCATCCAAGTCAATTTGAGTTAATTTTTGATGACTAGGAAAGGAATAGCAAACGTTTTGTTACACACCAAATATATCTACCACTTTCCCACCCTAATGCTTCATTTTAAGTGACCATGTTTTATTCTTATTTATATTTATATATGGCTGATATTTATTGGTGCCAAAACAGAAATTGATACTTTTTATCTAGTTTCATTGAGCTCTCAACTTGATGGACTATCAGTCTTCCTCAGTAAAAGGCAGCTTCTTATATTTCTTCCAAAATCATAAAATAAAAATCCATTTCAAAGTATCTCTCACCCCCACAGTTGCACCTGCACAGCTGGAGTGATAGCATTAATCTTCAGTTTCCCATGCACAAGAAGGAGACAGGCATAAAACATTTAGTAAACACTCCCCTCCAAAAAAATCCATAAAAGAGAGAGGCTAAAACACAACTAGGCTCGTCCTGGTCCATAGGGGGCGGGGAGGGGGGACATCCACTAAAAGAAGGGCATAACTGTAGAAGCTCCTAGCTTAGAGTGCTAAAATAAGGAATCAGAAGGTGGAAGGGAATGAGGGTTTGTGGGAAGGAAAGAGATGCAAAGAGATGTGAAATAGAGAGGCAGAATGAGCTTAGGAGAGGAGAGGGAAAGGGCAACAGAGGCTAAAACAAGAAGAGACTGCAGGGGGAAAGAGGTAAACAATAAAACCAGCAAGTACAGGATGGGAAAGGAGATGCCAAGTGATGAAAATTTCACAAAAACTGACAGAGCAGAGAGTAGGTAGGGAAATGAGAGGTGTGAAATGGGAAACAAATCCCTAACGAGATAAATCATCTACAAAATCAGATCACAAATTTTCCTTTTAAAGTGAAACAGTTCAAAAATTTACTCTGCAGTGATGGGTACAGTGGTACCTCGGGTTACATACGCTTCAGGTTACATACGCTTCAGGTTACACACTCTGCTAACCCAGAAATAGTGCTTCAGGTTAAGAACTTTGCTTCAGGATAAGAACAGAAATCGGGCTCCGGCAGCGCAGTGGCAGCAGGAGGCCCCATTAGCTAAAATGGTGCTTCAGGTTAAGAAAAGTTTCAGGTTAAGAACAGACCTCTGGAATGAATTAAGTACTTAACCCGAGGTACCACTGTATTACCTGTAAGTTGTTAAGAAAAATATAATTAATTATATTTATATAAAAATCATATGAACACTAGCTGCTAGCTCAAAAATCTAGCGTAGCAGGAAACCTCAAGAATTTCACTAAGTGTCCCAAAAGTCAAGTAGCAATGCTTTGCTACCTATGCTGCCAGGGGTGCTGGCTGGATGCAATACAGTGGTACCTCAGGTTACAAACACTTTGGGTTACAGACTCCACTACCACGGGAGTAGTACCTCGGGTTAAGAACTTTACCTCAGGATGAGAACAGAAATTGTGCGGTAGTTGCGCGGTGGGCCCTACTAGCTAAAGTGGTACCTCAGGTTAAGAATGATTTCAGGTTAAGAATGGACCTCCGGAACGAATTAAGTTCGTAACCAGAGGTACCACTGTATAAAACAGTGTATGGATGCAACATACCACATTTCACTGACCTGACTGCAATGGAAAAGAAGGCTGGAAAAGATTGATTCATACACTTGCCCTTATCTCTTATATTATCTCTTATATATACATAAACTCTGCTCTCCCCCCCCCCCAAAAAAAAAATGTTTAGGGTTACTCTCATTTTCCTACTCATATTGAAATAGTGCCCCTCAATGTGGCCAAACGTAGATTCACAAAATGTTTAGGGGTATGCATATGCATCCCCCTGCATCCCCCCAGAAAAAAACTCTGTATTAACTGTCTCACATTCTCACATTTACTATCCGGGTGTAACTGAAATATTCTTGGGGGGAATTCCGTGCACATTTTCTTCAGATAGAATATATCCCATTACACTAACTGGCATTTCTTTAGGTGCAACCATGCACAGAACCCAGATGAAAGGTTCTTAAAAAGTGAAATATTCCCCTACTGTGATGATTTTAAACAGCCACTGAACCACACTTGCTTTTTATTTCAGATGAATGCACCAGGTTAAAAAATGTTGCTAAGAGTTCAGGCAACATTTTTAGTTAAAGTATAAATTCTATACTAAATACATTTACAGTACTGGATCTTAAAATTAACAAGCAGTTTCTGTATGTACATGTTTCTTAAAGTGCCCTTTGGGTGGGAGCAGCCATTTCAATTTTTTCAGTTCTGCTGATTACCGTGGCGTAGGAAGGGGTGGCGGAAGGGGCAGTCTGCCCCGGGTGCCACTCTGAGAAGGGTGACAAGATGGCCCCTGCCTCCCCCCAGCTGTAGAGCGGTTGAGGGTCACCGCACATGCGCAGTCTGTACAGGATGCGGTTTGCATGGCAGCCCTTACGGACTGCACATGTGCCGCATTCCGTACAGAGTGTGCACGTGCGGGATGTTGCACATGTGCAGTCTGTACGGGATGCCGCACATGTGAAGTCCATACAGGCTACACAGTCCATACGGGCTGTGCCATCCCAGGTGCCGGAGAGGGTTCCTTCACCACTGGCTGATTATCCTCTTGTGCCCCTTGTAAAAGTCATGATGCAGTTCTGTTAGACAGTACCTGCTTTGTACAGTGCGTGTGAGAAAGAGTTCATTTCACTTTTTACACACAAAAGATTCATTATCAGTCTCCACACATACATTACAGCTACCTCAGCTCAAGGCAGTTTTTAGCATGTAAGTCCAATGCTATAGCAAACAATAGTCAATTAAAAACCAAAATTATCATAAAATATAAGTTATCTAGACAAACATTATCTTATATATGGTTCCCTATTCTACACTGCAAGGGCACCATAGAACAAGAAAAGATGTATTTAAGGTCAGGAAATCTAAAGTGACATGCTTATTTACTTGCACAAAAGAATTATAGTAATGAATACTAACATCTATAAATGCCCTGTTTAAATAAAATACTGTGAGGGCAGCAAAACAACAACAACAACAACAACAACAACAACAACAACAACAACAACAACAACAACAACAACAACAAGAGATACCACTAGTCGTGGTATCACTGGTGATGTATGGGGTTGTTGGTTATGGGGTTTTGCTTTGTTTTGTAATATTTGGGCTTGCTTGTTTTTTGTTAATTTAAGCAGAGACAACCAGCTTAAGCTGCAGACTGCAAATTGTTCCCTTGAGTCAAATTCCAAGGAAGAGAAGGGCTTTTAAGTGATTTCAAGGCCTGGAGTGGAGGGGGAGCTGGATAAGTTTACATGTGGGGCTTTCCCTCCCTTTTCCTCCTGGCTGCCCATTGTTCTCTGCAAGGATGTGAAGCACTGGGTGGGGTGGGGAGGACCTTACCCCCATAACCCCCATAAACACCTGCCCAGACTTTAGCTGATTTGGTTGCATTGGTTGAATCTGACTAGTTAATTGGTGTAGCAGATCAAGTTGTTATATTTAACAAATATAACCTATTTATCCACATTTGGTTGTCTTGACTCTTCCTGGTGTGCTGGCAAACCCTCTTTTCATAATCACTCATCTCTAAGGAGCATAAACCAGCCATTAAAATTAAATTGTCTGGCAAAGGCAAGGCAATTCATGGCAATCCTCTTGCCCCTGAAGAATGTTTGATTCTGACACAGACTGTATCTATAAAAGAAATGAGTGCATATGTCACAACCTGTGTTTATCTCATCGTTTAGTACCAACAGGAAAGAAGGGAACAGGTCTTTTAATAGTTTTTACACATGGTCCCTGAATACACAGCTACCTTGGCTAGCATTACATAAAAGCATCTGTTGTGAAAGGTGTGGGGGATATGACCTCAAGTGGCAACTGTGCTGCTCTCACCTTATATAAAGTGGGGGGCGGGGAGGAGTTTGGCTTCCAACCTCTTAAATATTTTGTTTATTTAACTTATATGCCAGCTTTCCTCCCAAAGGGGCCCAGGACAGCAAGGAAATGAGCTTTTTCCCCCCCATGTCAAAATCCAAGGTTGGGGAAAGGAAGCATTTCTGAGGCAAGAGCACTGCTTTCTGGTAAGTTACAAGCCCACTCTGCAAATAAAGGGAGACCTATGAGCAGAATAGGGACTCGGGTGGCGCTGTGGGTTAAACACACAGAGCCTAGGACTTGTCGATCGGAAGGTTGGCGGTTCGAATCCCCGTGATGGGGTGAGCTCCTGTTGTTTGGTCCCTGCTCCTGCCAACCTAGCAGCTCGAAAGCACGTCAAAGTGCAAGTAGATAAATAGGTACCGCTCGGGCGGGAAGGTAAATGGTGTTTCCGTGCACTGCTCTGGTTCGCCAGAAGCGGCTTAGTCATGCTGGCCACATGACCCGGAAGCTGTACGCCAGCTCCCTCGGCCAATAAAGTGAGATGAGCGCCGCAACCCCAGAGTCGGTCACAACTGGACCTAATGGTCAGGGGTCCCTTTACCTTTACCTATGAGCAGAATGGGGCAGGGCATTTTGGCACCTGCTTTTTGCCATGCAGGCATTTGGAATGAGGTGTCCATAAGACTATGAAATACATCCACTGAGTGGTATTTCTATCTACTATAGCAGCCATGGAGATTGTCGCTTAAACAACTCCACTTCCCAATCCATTCCCAATTTTTGGTACTGTGCTATGAGTTCCATTTAGTTTATAATAAAAACTTCAGAATGTAATTGGTTATTCTGTCCATATAATTGTATGCACTTTGCTTTAGGAATTTGTTAAAGTGCAAATCTTTTAATCTAAAGTACCAAGAAGAACAAAACTGATGTAAATTGGTGTTTTATCAATCCATCCTTCTGTTGCAAACAAAACATGATATTTCCCCTTTGTGTCTTGGCAGTATCTTCCTATCTGCTTCAGTCCAACTTCACTGCTTCCCATTAAATACCACCTTATTTCAGCAGTCTTATACTTCATTTCCTTCCCTTTGCTGATCATCTTGCATTTAGAAGGGGAAGCGATGAGTTTTGTTATGCAAGGGAGTCTGTAAACCTTTCCATGGAGATTTATAAGGTGTTATGAATTATTGCTGAGATTCTGATGCCATCACAGATATGCATTTCTGCCTTGGTAAATAGCCTTCGAATCCTTTTCATCAAACCTCATTTCATTACCACTGTTTCTCATTTGAGAAAAGTCCAGGGTCACACACTTGTTATTAGATATTTCAATTTTTAAAATATGTAAAAGTAACATGCAGCAAAATCAAATGAACGGAGTTGCTTTGAATGTGCTTTTTTTTTATCCTGTTGCAACTCTTTGCTTTACCAGTACCTAACACACTGGCAGGATATGCTAATCAACACTGAAGATATGCACACCTTTTTATATTCCTTTATGCTCTTATCATCCCAATCAAATGGATGGCATATGGAGCAGACAGAGCTACTCCCACAGAGCCATTTTAAAAGCTAAGAAACTGATTGGGTGTTTGGTTGTCAAAACCTTCATATTCCTTCCCCACCAATCACTTGGATTTTAATTTGCTTGCAGCCCCAACTGTTGAACTGAAGAGAACCATGCAGGCAGTGATAAATCATCCCACAAAATACCTTAACTGTCAAACTCAAGAGTAAAGAAGTGCATCTTTATAGGAAACCCAGCCAAATGGGTGGGGTATACAGTTATTATTATTATGATGATGATGCTGGATGCAACTCTAAATCACGCAAATTCAAGATTTTTTTTATTACCCAGACCCATTAGAAAAGCTGCCTGTCTGTAGTGTGTAGTGTGTGTTTGCAGAATACACTCTCTGTTTGTCTCTCTGGGAGAAGACAATGACCTGGAGGATGAAAGGAAAAAGTAACCAAACAGCACGGAGCCTATGAAACTCTCAAAATTTAAAATGTGCCTACAGTCCTCCACAAAACCAGCAACTCCTGGTCTACAGTCATGCAGTACCATGAACCCATATCTGTTCCAGCTAGTGCTGTGTCAACCCCTCCCCCTTATATTTTTGTTCCCTACAAAAATTGCTTCCCTATCTCTTTTACAGAGAGGATGAGAAGTCTGTGAGTATTATCAGGGTGAATGGGGTAGTTCAATTTGGTTCTTGCCTTATGCACTAAAGGGATTGGATACATACTCTCACAGTGGCACAGAGCTCTTTATCTGCACAGTCTCTCTTCACAGAACTTCCAACATTCCTACAACATAGCAATGTTACATAGATACAGTAGTACCTTGGGTTACAGACGCTTCAGGATACAGACACTTCAGGTTACAGACTCAGCAAACCCAGAAATAGTACCTCGGGTTAAGAACTTTGCTTCAGGATGAGAATAAAATCACACGGCAGCGGCGCGGTGGCAGTGGGAAGCTCCATTAGGTAAAGTGGTACCTCAGGTTAAGAACAGTTTCAGGTTAAGAACAGACCTCCAGAACGAATTAAGTTCTTAACCGGAGGTAAGTACCACTGTAGTTTAAGATGTGCTACCAGACTGCAAACTTGTATGTGTAGTACAGTTTTGCAAGGCTTCCTTTTTAATTGTACAGTTGAAGAAAGCAAGTGAAATTTAACACAATGTTGCATTGGTCACATGGGAACTGTAGGGACTGCTGCGAGGAGAAAGACTGAATTTGTAAATATCTCTGTGCAGTTGAGAATACCTGGAGCATTTTAAACATGTCCCTTTTAAAACATGTCTCAGACCACCCAAGACACTTGCTCATCTGAATGGATTTATCCAACACAAACTGAAGTTCATAAATATGTTTGCCTAACACAAAGACACTATGAGCAGGTTTATGTTATTTGAAGAAGCACCTACTTAGATTTTCAGTACTGCACAAATAATAATCAAGAATATGCTGGAGTTATTCTACTACAGCCCATCCAAACTCCATTTTAACTACATTAAAATCCTGCTAAGGAAAAATGAAATAGATAATAAAATAAATGCACATTTCTGGATAACCACAACACATTAAAATCAGACAAACCAGAAAGGACAAATTGTAAGACAAAAACCAAACAGCAGAAGTTTTCTGAAATAAAGTATTCAGCCCACATCTGAACATCTGAACAAACATAATGAACTGGTAGATCTCTACAAGGGAGACCATAAACTATGTACCATCACTGAAAAGAAAGAAGTACACCAATCATAGGCCTCAAATGTCCATGTAGATAGTTTTTTTCCTCAGCGAAAACAAGCTGAAAGGTATCCATTACAGCACAACCAGATGGTGCCATAGTAGTTCACTTCTAGTGTGGAAGCTGAGATGGAGAGTCAAAGATGGAATGAATCTGAGTGATTTTCTCTGCAAAATATTTCACAAATTGATCACAGTGGGCTACTTGTTCCACCAGCTTTTTCTGATGGCCAGAATAAAATAGATCTCACTCTAACAGAAATCGCTCTGCAGGTCAACAATTTGTAAATACAGTGGTAGAGAAGAATGAAGATTTCTTCACCACTACAGAGCAGGCTCTAAGATGGACTCTGGACTATGTTTAGTCAGATTCATCTC
This sequence comes from Podarcis muralis, assembly GCF_964188315.1. NCBI lineage: Eukaryota > Metazoa > Chordata > Lepidosauria > Squamata > Lacertidae > Podarcis > Podarcis muralis. The sequence continues at coordinate 43,852,018 of NC_135658.1, forward strand.
AAGTCTTTGCCACCTGTGCTCTAGCTATTACCCCAACTGTTTCATTGCCCCAAGCTCCTCAGAAAGCCAAAAAAACCTAGTTAGGCTTTGTGATTTAGAAAAGGGCCCTTAAAAATCGTGTTTACAGCCCCGGCTATTTACCCATTCTAAAGGTCAAACAGAGCATCACAAGAGTACTGGATGTATCAGCATGAAAGTGTCAAGAAATATCTGGAAACTATTTTGATCCTTTTGAGTTCAGGGACAGATGATCCCTAACATTATTCTCATGTCATTTTCTTATTATCACGGCTATTCTTATTATGTTTTATTAATATTCTGCAATTTTAACACTTTTAGAATGGCTGTTTTATTTGTGCTCTGGCCAAGGGTGGAGGAAGGGAGGTGCGGTAGGAGTGGGCCGTCCCGGGTGTCATCACTGAGGGGGGTGACACAATGCTGGGTGGCACTTACCGTGGGGCCTGCGGTGCGCCCGAGCCACGCGTCTCTCCTGGGAGTGACGTGGTGGCTTGGGTGCCCGCAGGCTCTCCACTGCCCCAAATGGTCCACCTGCTACCTTCCCCCCATCTGTAGGGTGGCTGAGTGGGAGGAGGCAGGCAGACTCCTCGGAGGCCCCGCGGAGCATTCTGCCCCGGCTCTCCCTGCCCCATGGGCAACTGGCCCCGCCCCTGGGTGCAGGGCACGCGGGCCACCCCAGGTGCCTGATCAGCTTGCTCCGCAGCTGGCTCTGGCTTCTGCCACAGTGTTCCGTTGCACCAGAAGTGGTTTAGTCATATTGGTCACATGACCCTGAAAGCTTCTGTGGGCAAATGCCAGCTCCCTCGGCCTGAAGCAAGATGAGTGTCGCACCCCATAGTTGCCTTTGACTGGACTTAACTGTCCAGGAGTCCTTTACCTTTTACTTCTTATCTGCACTGGAGGAGGAAGATTATATGCCACTGATAGTGCTCTTTCCATGACATCAGAGCAATTACAGATGCATACAGATGTATCACCCTCTACCTACCCCAGCTAAAACTCGAAGATGCCCTGCAGAATATGTTAGATCAGATTTCAGCTAGAATAGTTCCATGGTCATCATGGAGCACGAATCATTTGGATGCACCGGACAAGCTAGCCTGTTTGTGAATTGAAAATCCTCAGGACAGTATAGCATGAGACCACCACTGTCAACTCATGCAAGGAGAGTGTTAGACTAAACGCAGGTTAGCACTGTTTTCTGAAGACCTACTTAGAGTAATGTACACTGAGCTTCCAATACACAAATTCATGGGGGAGAATACTGCTGTAACACAAAGGTATAATTTATATAAGGAAAAGTCACATTTGTTTGCAACACAAAGATTGGTGTACATGCAGCAAACACATTTGCCACATGAGGCAGCCCCTAGATATAGAATCCGTATTTGTACTGGTAGCATCATGATGAATATTTTAGTGACTACTTTGCGTACCAAGTGCTAACATTTTATTATTTGACCTCCTCTATTCAGTATAAATTCTGATCTAAGCCTCAAGCACAAAGGCAATCAATGCTGATAAATGACTAAAATATTATGTTTTATTCCAGTTCTCACCAAATAGGAAGTTTCCATTATTTCATTCCATATCTTCACTCTATCAATTTGACAGGGGCATGTGGTTCTACACTTCACTGCCTTCACTACGGAACGATGTGGCTTATCTGTCTGTTGATAATATGAATGACAAAATGATGGAGTCAGGAATAAACTTCGTTTTAACACAAAAATTTCATCCTTCATTTTGTTAACTCATTTGCATTTGTTCTGTATTACCTTCAGCATATGTATCATACCCACAATATTAGGCCCAAGAGAGCTCCTATAGCGTCTGTAGGAAAAGTATTCCATATTTTCACTTTCACTTGACCAATGCACAGCTTTGGTCAAGTGAAAGTAAGATCCCTTTCAGATCAAGTCTGAATAGCAGAAAAGACTGTGAAAGGTGAACTGTGGACAGGACAGCTCAGCCTGCTGTCCAGGTGTGAAGCGTCAGTGGACAATTTAAGGGCTCCTGCTTTCATTTTTATGAATCTTTATCTTTAAACCAGACTTTGAGCAGACAGTCCTTTAAATATAGTATTCCTTCACATCCGAGAGCCCTATGATATATGGAGAAGACAGTCTCTACCACATAGTTTTTCATATAGTTTCATTGTCCCTATGATAAACCATAATGATTATGAGTCAAATGTAAAGTTGAAATATGATTCAATGTTTTTAAGCAACACAAATACTATATTACTTTCAGGAAATTATAGAAAATAAATATGCTTTTAATGAAAACATAGTGATTACAGTTCCTATCCTTTGAATCAATATTTTGAAGAATAGCTTTACAGCAATGAAGCAAGTCTGTTCCAAACTATTTTGTTTTTCTTTCAGATAACAACATTTTGAAACAAGCCAACCCCTCGAACATATTTCATCCAACTGTTCAGAAACTTGATTTTTTTTTATGTTGTAGGTTCTTAGTTTCCTTGAAAATATATGTTATTACTGCAACAATCACGGTGTACTGAGCTCTCTCCTCCTTCCTCTATCATGCCTTGCCCATCCTCAGAAAAGGAGTGAAGCTTGATCTTACCATATAAAAAAAAATCTATAATATTGACCTATGCTAGGAATTATATTTCCAAAGCAACAAAACAGTGGAAATAAGGTGAGATAACTTCTAAGAAGAGTCAAGTTTGAGAATTTTGAGAGTCTCTTTGATGAAATATGTTTTGCTGTTGTAGAAAGGAAGAAAGAGGGCTTTGTAAAAGTTTTAACAAAAGCTTGCTTTTGTGCAAGCGTAATTCTGCCCTGCAAGTTACCATATCATAAGAACAGAAGTCATTAACACCAGGAGGAATCTTTCAACACCTTACACGTATATCTATTATAACACATCATTCTTCCCAAAGTCTTTAAAAATCTGCCTGGGGATGGGGCGGGGGGGGGGGCGCACAAAAACTTTTTGTCATGCTTCTTCAGATCCTGAAGATCAGGAAGTTTGCCTTGTCTCTACTGAAATGAGGAATTTATTCCTCCCCTTCTTTTCTTCCACTTGTCAGCTACAGGAAGTCCTAGACAATCTGTTAGAAAAGTGCAGGGGGCGGTGGCGGAACAACACAGAAAGCAAATGTTGCTAACTGGACACTGCAGGGGAAACTAAAGCTTCTGGAGTGTAACAGCAGAGAGATGGAAGGCATCTAACTGGGAAGTTCAAACCGAAAATCTCAGCTAAATTAGCAAATAATTTCAGGAGGGACTATACTTGCCTTTGGAACTAGGTGTTGTGCATGCCTTAGAATTACTACTTGCATCATCCCCATCATCAGTATTTCTTCACCATCCTATTCCCAAAGAAGCTCAGGGCAGTTTACAGTATAATGCAACCAGTCATATTACTATTAAAACTTACGTAAAAACATCACAATGCAGCAGGTGAATAATATGAACTATTGAACTCTGCATCACATTTATGTTCAAAATTAAGTTCTATGCAAATACATATAGCTGCCAAACCTCTATGGGTATAAACAAGACACAGTTATAACACATCATGTGCAATTGCATTTAACTTGCACAATATGGCCAGTTATGTCATTTTAATAAAACTCTGCAGAAGCAAGGGGGGGGGAGTGCTGCAATTAAATGTAATGTTGTGTGACATTTAACATGAAGTTCCAAAGATTCGCAGAATCACCAACAACTTTCCCAAATAAAGCTTCAAAAGTCAGAAGGAACTAAAAAGTACTAAAGTATGTTAAGACTGAAAAATCTGGAAAAATAAAAGTATATTCAGCTGATGCTAAAAAGATCACAACACTGGTACCAGGTGACCCCCTCTGAATATATAAATAATATACAGCAACACTAAAAAAATGCATCCATCATATTCAAAATCAAGGAGATAGAATTTTATATAATATAAGCTCTTTTGAAAGTAATATTACCCCCGTTCCATGCCCTATTTGCCCAGCGATGCTGTGGCCCATAGATTGCAGCAAAATACTGAGCATGGGGATCACGGGGAAAAACTGTCCCATGAACCTTGCTTCAAAAGGGAGGGGGAATCCTATATAAGGCTGCTTCCCCTGGAGCTTAGAGCCATTTTCCTTTCAGAGCTTGCCAACCACCCATGCTCGGATTAGAGCCTTCACTGAGCAATTTGGGGTCACTGGTCCATTAAGGCAAATTTGAAAGGAATGTTTCCCTACAATTTCAAAGCCACATTTCAAACCCCCTGTCCCATTCATACTCATATCCTTCTGTATGAATTAAGAGATATTTAATGAGACCTTGCTTGATGGTTCAACACTGACTGACACCCATGGAACCTGATGATGCCATCTTCACAATGTCATCTACACAAACCATTATGATAGCTCAATACATTAGAGATCTCCCTGGGTGACTTAAACAACTTCAGTCTCCAGACATTTGAGGAATAAGCTCTTCATTAATATAGAACCTGTGCACAGATAGGCTGCTTAAATCCCACTGTCAGCAATGAGACTTAAGGAACCAATGTGTGAGATTGCAGCCTGAGTCAATATAATATAAAAACTGCCTATTCTATTTGTAGACTCTGAAGGATTAAGTGATAGCTCAACTAAATTGTTAAACGTCCTGAACTGTAAATCATGAATATCTTCTCCCTGCATTCAAAATAATGCTCTCTTATTTCTTTTATATATATTGTAGCAATTTAGGCAGCAGGGATTAGGAAAAGCTGTATTCAATAAAACGATACAGTACTAATAAATCACATTAATAATAGATAATTTCATTTTGTGGCAATATTGAATTTTATCTTGGCTTAGATGGGTTTACTACAAGTTGACAATGAAATTAGATCACCAAAACAAATAATTAACAGACATTAATAGTAAATACGATGGTGATGATGATGATGATGATTAAACCCCACCCATCTGGCTGGGTTGTATATAAAAAGGTAAAGGGACCTCTGACCGTTAGGTCCAGTCGCAGACGACTCTGGGGTTGCGGCACTCATCTTGCTTTACTGGCTGAGGGAGCCGGTGTACAGCTTTCAGGTCATGGGGCCAGCATGACTAAGCCACTTCTGGAGAACCAGAGCAGCGCACGGAAATGCCATTTACCTTCCCGCCAGAGTGGTACCTATTTATCTACTTGCACTTTGATGTGCTTTCAAACTGCTAGGTTGGCAGGAGCAGGTTGTATATATATGAGGTCAAACATACCCCAACATTATTGAGATATTTATTATTATTATTATTAGTAGTAGTAGTAGTAGTAGTGGTATTAGTATTAGTATTTGCATCAGTCTTCTGCAACTCTACATACTAGGCCATCCACAACCATGAAAAAGTGCGAAAGCCATGTGTTGTTTCATAGTTTCTCAATGTAGTAAAAAAAATTGCTGGTTTTATAGCATTGGTGATCAATTTAGTGCTATCAAAATGACCAAGAAAACATGCACACAATAAAAGGCATGATCAAGATTCACCGTCCCCACCTTGCAAATGGTGTCATGCCTGATAACTGCTATTAGGTATTTTATTTTTCTGCATTTCTTGGGGTACCATTGACCCCAGTGGAAAAGTGAAATGGTCAATTGTTCTACCAATGGAAGATTATGTTCCATAAGCTTATACCTGAATTGGGGATAGGGAAAGAGAATGAGGTTTTTATGTACTATGTATTGGATATACTGGGCCACTTCTAGCAACCTGAGTGTCATTTTAGTAATTTTCTGGAGATTATTCTCCTCTCTTCTTTTCAGTCATAATGAAGTAAGGACTCGTCTGTGGTCATCTATGTCACCACGCTCCATTTAACCGTATCCATTTCTCTGGCTCAGAATTCAGCTTCCCACTGTCTCCTATAGATCCTACTTATATTGCCATTGGCAGGTCATGGTTTCAAGAAGAACTTGGTTAAAGTATAAATAATGTTTTCATGGCTATCACAAGATTCTCTGATGGATTTATATAAGCTGTCATTTTCATTGCTTATTCAACTCAGCACTTAGTGTTACTATTCTTTTAAGCCTTTCTTTAACACAGAAATAATGTATCTAGTATAAATGAAAAATACATTTTCAAAGTGTCAAATAAAAGAAACTCTCAAGACACTTTTGTTTCATGTTCACTAATAACTGATAGCATTAGAACCAATGTTAGTTATAATCACCCTGGACCCATTGATATCAATGGACTTAAGTAGCACCCAACAACTTATTAAAACTTTTAATAGTAGATCCAAAACATATATACTCAGAAGTAAGCCCCATTCATTTCAATTCAGCTTGTTCCCAGGTATGTAGGTATAGGACTACATCATTCCACTCCAAATGTTCTTTAAAACATAGCTTGTAACTGACTAAAATTCTGAGGAACACTTGGGCCTTGCATTCTCCAAATGATTAATTTTCACCTTGATGAGTATAGTTTAAAAAACTCAGCTAATAGGGTGAGCAATTAAGTACAGTTCTTTAACTTATTGCCTCTTGGAGCAGACTATGAATAAGAAATCATAGCTAGATGGCAACAACCCAGCTAGACTTATTTGCTTACAATTTTCTATTTATAACTTGCGTAGTACATGAAAATATGAACCTAGCTAACAAATTGAGATGTATTGATAGTATGCTTTTGAAAGATTAATATGTGCACATAATATTTAAAGCCGGTCCTCCTTTCAGCGAGTCAGCGAGCCTCTCGTTCATCCTTAAAAATCAAAATATATTATTTATTTAAAGGAGTAAAAACATGTCAGCATTTCCATTAGAAACTCACAATACAATTATCTTACATCTTCCAACTTCCTCTCTAAAATAAGACTCTTTAATGCCTTATGTCAAACACATAAGCAATCCAATTAACGCCCCTGTCGTCTCCTGCCCCATTGGCAGTCTTGCTATTACTTTAAGGCATGTCTTTTAGCTTTGGTGAGAATATGTTGTTTCTTTAATCATACTTGATCAAGGCATCCATTGTACTCTTGTGTGCTACAAGAAACAAATTTCTACTTTGGGCATCAATTTTTATATGACAAACACAACTTATACAACACAGGAGACGTGCAGCCAATGTTTGGGATGACTAAGTCATCAAGGGGTGAAAGTTACTTTCTCAAAATTATTTGGAGTACAGCAGTCTCCAAGCTTTCCTGCTGCCCCAAGTTTTTTTCACATTGCATTTCATATCAAACTGCCTTCCTTCACATAAATAGCATGCGCTTTCTGTTGCTGAAAGCTTCATTTTAAACTGAGTAATACTGACATTCAGCCACCCAAAACTGAGCAATAACAGGCCTGTGATGCCCTTACAACAGCCTGCGGCTGCTCATGATCCACAATTTATTTATATCATTGTTTATTATTATTACCACAGTTATCATTACCACCCACCCTTCACCAGAAAGTTCAGAATTAAAAATAGTTAAAAGGACTAGGGTAGGTCCTGAAAGCACACATATCAAAGGCCAGGGTAAAGAGACGTGCCTCTGAGTACCAGTAGCTGGGAACTGCAAGCTGTTGCACTAAGGTCCTGCTTGTAGGCTTCCCATAGGTATCTGTTTGGCTACTGTGAGAACAGACTCAGGGCCAAACCAGATGCATGTGTGTAATTCCTAAATATGTGTGACCTGGTTTCATTATAAAGTGGAGGGTTGATAGTTATTTGTATAACTAAAGTGCAGGGGTGGAAGTAAAATCTGCCCCATCCTTTCTAATTTTCCTGGGCTGCGATCTGCTGCTTTAATACCACCCCTTAGGGGCTGGATCTGATATCAGAAATGAACAGGCGGTGGGAGAAATCTCTAAGCTGTGCAATGAAAATAAGAAGGGAGTGGGGTTTGCTGCTGTCTCTTGCTTGACAGTCAAACAGGTGAAGTTGAGCTCTGAGACTGTACATCTGACTTTGCATTGCATTCCCAGGAAAATACACACAAGTATTTAAAGACTATGGTGGAAAGTCAACTTCACCTTGGAGCTTTAAGAATGTATCTTTTCCTATATCCAATCACTGCATAGACAATTTTGAAATTTGTAAGACAGCAAATATTAGTTGCTTTAGGTCACATTTTTGGGAGGAGAGGTGAGAAGAAGAAGAAGAAGAAGAGGAGGAGGAGGAGGAGGGATTTGCATGGCAGACCTGAAAAAATGTATATCATGCCATGGAGTAATAAAAAGAGACAAATTATTAGGAATCCAATTTGCTACGTATTTTAAAAACCACCTTATATAACTAGGAATTAAAATGTGAACTGCCAAAACTGCCAAAAGAACTGCCAAAACTGGAGTGGAGAGATTCTTGCCTGCAATACAGAAATACAACAAGAATTTTAAAAAACCTACAAACCCTAGGCACCATAGATCAAGCATATAAGAACACACTTGTATGTCATTCAAGTAAAAGGGGGAAACCCTCAATACACAATTAATACAGCACATGTGGGTTATGACAACAACAGTGTCACAAAACAAATTTCTAGATTCCAGGAGTCAATTACAAACCTATAGTACAAGCAGAAAGGGGGGGGGGGGGCTTTTAAAGTATATTTTGGATAGCTTACAAACTCCAGTTTTTCAGATGATCCCAAAACATCTCATAGAATTGTAGAGTTGAAAAAGACACCGAAGGTCATCTACTTCAAACCCACACAATGCAGGAATCTCAGCTAAAGCATCCAGGACAGAGGGCCATCCAACCTCTGCTTTAAAACCTCCAATGAAGGAGAGTCCACTACCATCTGGAAAGTCCCTTTTCACAGTTGAACAGCTTTTACAGACAGAAAGTTCTTCCTGGTGTTTAGTCAAAATCTCCTTTCTTGTACCTTGAATCTATTGGTTCAGGTCCTACCCTCCAGAGCTGGAAATGGGGGGGGGGGGGTTGCTCTTTCTATATCTTCCATGTGACAACCCTTATCTCACCCATCGGAGTGCAGATGGAGCTACAGTGAGCCTATAACCAGCTTGTTGAATATTCTTAGCCCTCCACTGCATCACAGTGATTGTTGACCCACCAAACTTTTTATTTTAGCAAATGTAGTCCATGCCATCATAGTGGCTGTTGTAAACAACAACGTTAAGGCACGAAGCTAGAGGTGCTGAGAGATAAAGCTGTACTGATTCCAGAAAATAAATACATGCTTATACAAAGAAGCTGTACCTTATTATATTACTTTACAATGCAATCCTAAACATGTATAATCAGGAGCAGGCCCCAATGTTTCCAAAGGGACTTACTTCCAGGGAATAGTTGCATGCTGACTTTCATTGCATAAAAAGTTCCATGTATTTCTAGTGAATCTCAGATCCTTTTAAGTACAAATCTTACCCTCCCAAGGTTTCTGCATGACCAAAACAAACAAACAAATATCTAGTTATCAAGTCTAGTACCCTTTATTATTATTATTTTGAACTGAATTAAATAACAGGCTCACTGATGGCTTTCTAATAGTAGAGAAATCTATCTTTTTGAACAAAAAAGTTTGTGTTGTTCAAGATACCCATACTTCATCAAACTTATTAAAAACAGAAACAAGTCTTTCTAACAGAAAGGAGTATTATTGCACAAATGTTACAAAACTATAAATGTTATACTCTATGTAGCCATCACGATCAAGAGGCTACAGATGGCACAGAACACAGTGGCTAAATTGTTTGTGGAGGCAAACTACTTGGAAATATAATATCTTGCTTTCAAGGGCTGCAAGTCTGCTACTGGGTCAAGTTCAAGGTGTTGGTTGTGACACAGGGTCAATTATTTGAGAGACTGCATTATACCTCATGTCTCTAGTAAATCACTGCAGTTTGAAAGATTCTCCTGCAAGTTCCAGAGATCTCCGAATCCAGCTCCATAATAGCTTAGAGCAGCACTTTCAATATTGTTGCCACTGTTCTGTGGAATAGTATTCCAACATCAGGATAGATAAGCATTTATTCCCCCCCCCCCAAAAAAAAAAGAATTCCAGATGGATAAATTGGTCTTTCCCATGAGTGCCTATTTCGTATTGTTTTGAATGTATCTGCATTTGTCTAAATTTTCAACCCCTTTTTCCTGTTTTACTGTAATTGCCATGAGAAGATTGTGTGGAAGGTATTATTATTATTAGAAAGGGTTTTTTGCCTTGCAACAATAAACACAATACTGACAGTGGATAGAACTGGTTTTGACAGCAAAGCAGCAGACGCCTTTATTCAATCCATTTTGCTGGCAGAAAGCAAAGGTATGCATGGTCCTAGCAATATATACCTAAGGATACACCTAAGGCAGGCTATGATACAAAAGCTGAGTTTTCCCTAGAGAAGGAATTCCTTCATCTCCTGAGGATACATCTCAAAGGGCATTCAACCTGCCTATCTGCTCAACTTTTAGAAATAACAGATAATTGCTTTTGGGAAGAAGAATTATAACTCCTTTTATGCATACTTAGAAGCAAGTTCAATTAAACACACTGGGTCTGACTATGAAGTAAACATACACAGCACCAGGATGTGTTAATTATTCGTTTTTAAATAGTCTATAGTACACCATATTTTTCTTCCACACAACGCATAATTCAGTTATGGAAGTCACTGCTGCAAAATGTGATGATATCCATTGGCATGCATTACAGCAGATATTTAGGCATAACATACATCCAAGTTCTGAATATTTGGTGCACACAAGAGGAGAGTATTTTCATTATGTAATTCTGAGCTTCTGTGGAAATTTGTATAGAATTTGTAGAAGACAGATTGCAAGAACGAAGATGGATCTTTCTTGACTCAGCAAGGCAAGTCTTATGTCACACCCAGACAAGCATAAGCACATTGAAATGTTAGAAACTGGAAATTTTAAAGGAGCTAAATATTACTGCTGAATTGTTGGCCATGTTGTACCTTGACAACATCAAATATTAGCAAAACGTCAATTATAGCATCAACAATTTGGATCCAAATAATTTCATTTGCGCATTTCTGGCAGGACTTTGTAAAACCTCTTTCTTTGAACAGTAGGCACACAACATTGGTAAATTAATACAATGGTTTAAATGTTACTCAAATAGTATGTGAAAATTTCAAGCTATCATTAAAACAGGTCAAATGATTGAGCTCTTTTGAACAGATAATAAATGGGCCACATATCAGTACGCGCAATGCACACAACATTGCAGTTCATGGTATCATGAGACAAAGGTTCTTGAGACCAGAAGCAGTAAGGCCTACAAGGCCTACACAATCATTCAAGATGGTAACTGGTAACTGTTAACAGCAAACTGCTAAGTCACTGTGACTTGTGACTCATCTTGAGTCATGACTCATTCTCACTATAAAAGTAGCCAGCCAGTGTGTGTCTCAGCCAGTGTGTTGTTGCAGACAGGGTGGCTGACTGTGGCTCTGTGACGAGTCAGATAGCTGCTATGAGCACTCTGTGTATGCTCTTTAACTATGCTGTTGCTGAACAAGTTTATTTTCTTCAGTAAAGTTTTATGTTGTTTATGAAGAAGACTCTGCATGATTAATTAACCGCTGTGCGACACATTGCATATGCCCCTATGTATCATGACTCTACTGTTTCTACTCTACCCAATTGGTCAATGGAACAAGAGGTGCATAATGGGAGCTAATTTCCCCCATTATGCTAACCATTATCAACCTGTATTGACCATGGAGGTATAAGTTAGTTGTGTAACCACTTCACAAGGGATCCAGATCCTGTCAATCATCTGAATATTTACTCAGAAGTAATTCCCATTACTCCCTGTTAAGTGCATACAGAATTGCAGCCTTAAAGTTACAGTGTAAATGTAAAAATAACTACAGATAATAAATGGCTCATTTTAAAAACATGTACAACTAGCTATATTTCAGAACAACAGTCTTTCCTTAGTATATTTTATAACTGCTGTAACTCGCTGTAGGACATTATGATGAAGGGCAGGTAAGAAATCAAATAAATAGTTAAGTATTTGTTCTAAAATAAGTAGGGTTTTTAAAATAGAAAACATGTAGTAGTTTTTCTTTTTCTTTTTACTTACCAACCACTGACTACAGGATACCATAAAGCACATCGACAAATCTGATTTTAATGTTCAGTTACTCACCTAAGGAAACAAAAAGAAAAATATTACTATTAGTACTTTCCTCTAAGGTATCCAAACATTTTGGTTTATATGGCAAAACATGGATCTATAGTTTTACACAGAACTAGCAGCTAGACATACAGAGTAAGGAACAAGTTTAATAACCTTCAAGTGGATAAAAGATCCAAGTTTTTATTACCAAGATTAGAACAGCTCAAAGGGCACTGAGCAATAACAAGAACAGCCACTTATGTGTCCTTATGTATCAACATACAATCAAAAGTGTACAATACTTAATGTATTTTTATTCAGGTTTCAAGGTGCAACTGAAAAACAGTTTATTGTGTCAACTCTGAAGAAAATCCTACCAAGTTCAGGGGGAATAAATCCCAAGTACCCCTGTATAGGATTGCAGCCTAAACGTTTAGTTATAAAAACCTAGACATCCTCTAAATTATGAAAAATGCTATCTTTGGGCATTGTAAGTCCCAGACTGTCATCTTTTACCAAGCAGAAAGAGCAATTAAGAGAACTTTATGGCTTTGGTCTCTATGGAAACAAGATATTTTCATCAGGCATGTTTGCAAGAGGGCTACATTAATGGAAATATTGAATCATAATGTCTGAGATACAAAGTAAACATTTCAGAAGCTTACATGTAATGAAATGTAAAACATCATAACCTGTCCCTGATAACTGCAGTCATCCTTTGGTGACACAAATGACTAGAATCAGTTTAGCAAGAATCACAGCTCCCCTTCAAAACAAACAATTGCCTTTGAGTGGGAGTCAATGAGACACAAGCCTATTGCTGGGTGACTATCCCAATGGATATAAGAATTTATCTTCACCCTTGTTTCCCATTATGATCAGATACACAGCCTAAACCTTCATTTTTACTACTGAATATGAGACCACAATTAGACAGAAATCTATTAAATATTTCTCAACAAAAAGACTGCTGAAAAGTATGATCAAACTTCTCTTCAAAATTTTCTAGAGCATAAGACAAACTCTGCATATACTGTACAGGTAGATGAGCAGAAGAAAGAGTTTAGGCACAAGACTACTTGTCACACCTGGTAGCCCATGTGTCAATACTGAGTATTTTTCACTGAACACAATAAATAACTTACAAACCAATTATGAGTATTTTTATATTTTGATTTTCCAGAAAGGTTATTCTGTTGTGAAATTTCTTTTTTTCAAACACAATGAATTCACTAGAAGCAATCTATAACTACTCAGAAAACAAATAGCATAAATTTAAGTACTGAATAAAGTATCAAGAACATAATGTACCACATTTCGGTATACAGTTGTACCTCGGGTTAAGAACTTAATTTGTTCCGGAGGTCCGTTCTTAACCTGAAACTGTTCTTAACCTGAGACACCACTTTAGCTAATGGGGCCTCCCGCTGCCGCCGTGCCGCCAGAGCACAATTTCTGTTCTCATCCTGAAGCAAAGTTCTTAGCCTGAGGTACTATTTCTGGGTTAGCGGAGTCTGTAACCTGAAGCGTCTGTAACCTGAGGTACCACTGTACAAACAAACATCAGTGTAAACTCAGTGGAAGAACATGTGCATTGTTGTTCAAAGGTCCCAGACACAAAACCTGGGACTCTTCAGTTAAAGCAGTGGCTCTTAATCTTGTTTGGATCATAGACCTCTTTGAGAATCTGATGAAAGCTATGGACCCCCACCAGAAAAATGGATATAAATCAGGCATAGGCAACCTCAGGCCTCCAGATGTTTTGGGACTACAACTCCCATGATCCCTAGCTAACAGGACCAGTGGTCAGGGATGATGGGAATTGCAGTCCCAAAACATCTGGAGGGCTGAGGTTGCCTATGCCTGATATAAATGGATACACACAAAATTTATTTTACTGCATGGGGGGGGGGGTGGAATCCTTTTTTGCACCTATTTAGTGGATCCCTTCAAGACTCTCCATGAACTACCAGGGATCTATATACCACCAGGTAAGAACCCTGAAATTATAATATTTCAGTTGCTGGGAAAGCCCTCTGCCTGAAACCATGAAGACCTACTGTCAGGGGTTCAGGAGCAGAGGGACAGGAAAGGGAGGAATTAGAGACCGAGGGAGAGGAATCCGAGGGAGAGGTCAGCGATGATAGCCATCCGAGGTCTCTAAGTCTCTCCAGCGAATCAGAGGATTCACAGAAAGGGGCTCCCGTGGTCAGAGCTAGGGGGGTGCCAGAGGGAACACCCCAGGAAGGAGGGGCCAGAGGGGACTCAGAGAGCAGCAGCTGGAAATCGGGACCAGCTTCCCCACCGGAGAGCAGTAAGGGGGAGGAGTCCCAAACATCGGCAGCAGGCAGCTTTCCGTCAGCGGAAGGACATGAGTCAGGGTTAGCCACGCCTGCATCAGAGAGCGAGGAAACGGTCAAAAGGAAGGTCAGGGGCAGCGCGCGCGCGCCAAGTTCAAATGTACAAGAGGGGGGAGCAATGAGCAGCCCGGAGAGGGAGCCGGGTCCCAAAGCCCGCCGAAGAGAGGGGGAGGAGTCCGAAGGGTCCGCTTCCGAGGCGTCCAGGAAGGAAGGCACCCAGGGGGGGTAGTAGGACCCAGAGGCGGAAGGAGAAACGTAGAAGGTGGAGTAAGGCTAGAGTCTTAAACTGGTGTACAGGGGGCGGAGACTCAGACGAGGCTTCGCTGGTCTAGGGTCTAGACGTAGAGACGCACGCTAGGGTTTGAAAATGGGAACTAAACTTCAATAAAGACTTTGTACAGTTCTGCTGGCTAGCGTTGGTCTTCTGTGAGCTGGGACCTGGAGGCAGTCTCTGACACCTACCATCAAGGTAAATGATGCTGATATGGGTAGTCTTGCTTAGTATAAGGCAGCTTGTAAGATTTTTATGCATGTAGGGATGTGAAATTTTAACAATGCTACACCTATTAGCGGAATCAATTAAACATAATATGAAGGATTGTAGTTCAGTGGGAAGCTGAAGCTGAGGCTCCAATACTTTGGCCACCTCATGAGAAGAGAAGACTCCCTGGAAAAGATGTTGGGAAAGATGGAGGGCACAAGGAGAAGGGGACGACAGAGGATGAGATGGTTGGATGGTGTTCTTGAAGCTACCAGCATGAGTTTGATCAAACTGCGGGAGGCAGTGGAGGACAGAAGTGCCTGGCGTGCTCTGG
Source organism: Podarcis muralis (assembly GCF_964188315.1). Lineage (NCBI taxonomy): Eukaryota > Metazoa > Chordata > Lepidosauria > Squamata > Lacertidae > Podarcis > Podarcis muralis. The sequence continues at coordinate 43,867,249 of NC_135658.1, forward strand.
TCCATGGGGTCCATGGGGTCACGAAGAGTCGGACACGACTAAACGACAACAACAGTTCAGTGGGAAAGCAGCAGAATGGAATGAACAGAACAAATGAGAAAAACAACAAAGGACTACAGTGGTGAGTATCTTCACAATCCTAGCAGGAAGACTTTTGTAAACATGCAGATGTTACATAGGTAGCGTTATGGGTTCAGACTTCCCAACTCCCCACAAATGGAAAAAATATTATTCTTTTCTATACTCATAAGTGATAATTTGACATATTGAACTCTGTGTGTGCGTGTGTGTGCGTGTGTGTGTGTGCATGCGTGCGTGCGTGCATGCACACACACTGAAAATTTAGGAACTCATACATATATTATATACTCAAAACTATTTCCTTTCAGAAGTTCTAACATCTTTGAAGTGAACATTTGTGGACTCTGAATTAAATCAAGCAGCAGAAGGTGGCATTTGTTTCCAACTGGGATTAACAGCATTCCTTTTGTAGAATGACACAAACAGACGCAGATGTAGGATATTCTTAAATGCTGGGGATATTGATGTTACTGCTTTTTTTAGCACCTGGGAAAATCTGCAGCTGAAGAGACCGAACAATTTAAAAATAACCGATTTGCATCTTATTTGTATTATAATCACCTGTATTTAATATTAGCCATATTTAGACAAACTGTCTGTTTCACTTTCCAGTCACTCCTTCCCCTTGTCATTTCACAGGCTGACATATTTCACTTCTCAGGATGCAGATTTCTTCCAACCCTGGCTGACTTGTCATTAAATCTGTCACAAACTGTAATTATTTAAGTATACCCATTTATTAAACTGGCAAAATAGTTACCCCCCACTAGCAATATCTTTACTCTGTCAATGTCAGTACAACTGGGTTGTTGTTGTTTTTTATTCTCTGTTGATTTGCTACTCCTTTGTGTAAACCAAATCACTCTTTCTTTTCTACTCTATTATAACTAAGCAGGCCCGGACATGTGAAATGTTCCCCTTTGAATTAAGGAGAAATGCCTTAGAAATCTATGTCCATTAAAACCAAGCCAAAAATGTAACGGCTTGCATCATTTAAGTCCCCGTAACTCATTGCTGCAAATTAATGCTTTGAGCAATAAGCCCTCAATAAAGTCCATGAAATGGAGACAGTCACATATTTTTCTGTTTTAATCACCTATTTATGAATAGTTCAAACCCCACCATCCCTAGATGGTGCATGCACTTGCTAGAACAAACTTGGTAAATTTTGAGTTTAATATTTCCTACAGTTGCAGAGATGTAAATAAATTTTAATATCTTGTTCCCCTTGACCAGCTGAGTTACCCAAGTATATTATGGGGTTGCCATATTTTGAAGAGCAAAAAAGAGGTCACATTACACTTCACAATGATGACTCTCATTTTAGATACCCATGAAAAAGAGAACGTGTCCTGGAAAAAGAGGACATATGGCAACACCATGCTTAGTTAGGTGAAACTGGGTTTGGAGGTACTTTAGATGCAAGGGTAGCCCTTCCTAACAGGAAGCTGTCACCCTGCCCTGCCCTGCCTCCATAGCCTCACAGCAGCAGCTTCCAGTGAAATATTTTGGAGCTCTTGCAAGAGTTACATGAGGTCTCACTGAACATGCCACCATGCAACCCCAGGGACAGGGCACCTGTGGGGGTGCTGCTCTGTGGGATTTTGCTGTTGGACAAAGGCCAATCAAGGGTTATTTGGAGTTTGTTTAACTTGACCAAATGATTTCAAAATTCCTCTTGTCATACTAAATAAATAATTAAATCTTGCCATTTTTAAGTAGAAACTTGCTTATTTTCAGTCGTATGTTTAACAACATAAATAAAATCTGTGACACCATGTTCATGCATAGGAATTTCAGATTTTCCGTTTACCTGATCTTTTTTCTCACGTTAATTTATTATGATTAGATACAACCATTTCTTCATGTTCTTGAACATCCTAAATGTCTGATAGGAGTGTCTTTCCAAGGAATTAGACAATCTTGACCAAGGGTAGGCGACCTAAGGCCTGGGAGCCGGATGCAGCCCATTTGCCTTCTCAATCAGGCCCACAGACGGTCCGGGAATCAGCGTGTTTTTACATGAGTAGAATGTGTCCTTTTATTTAAAACGCATCTCTGGGTTATTTGTGGAGCATAGGAATTCGTTTGTGGGTTTGTTTGTTTTTTCAAAATATAGTCCGGCCTACCACATGGTCTGAGGGACGGTGGACCGGCCCACAGCTGAAAAAGGTTGCTGACCCCTGATCATGACTGTGAGTCCAGGAAGACCAGCTCACTGCCTTGCAGGCCTGGGAGGGTAGATGGGTCCCTGATTTGACTCCAACTACAAAAATAAAAATAAAAAATGAGCTTCTGAAGAGGCCAGAGACCATATTGGCTGTCTTTTAGTGTAGATCCAGGTCATTGAACATGAGCTTCCACAGCCACCACTGTGGCAGCAACAGCAGCAGATATATTACATTACATTAGGGTCATCAAGGGTTTAGTAGACAGATAGCTAAGAAATCTCGTTGCTGAAGCCTTGGATGTTGCCTTCTCTCTTCCCCAAAGCCATGCATTTTCTCAGAAAACCTAGCCAATCAACTGGGTGATTAATGATAATTTAAGTACAGTTCAAAGAGAAACTATCATTATGAGATTAACTGCATAAATTCTACATAATCCACCGGAGCCTAAGAAATTAAGTTTCTCATTTTGTGTGTAGTTTTTCTTCCTTTTTCTCTCTCAAAAGCCCTTCCACATAGCCATTTCCTGGTGGTGCTAATACATTTTTATGTTAGTTGCTGTCCTTCCACCAAAGGAACACACATAAAATGGAGCAATATGGAATCATTTAGAACTTCTGTTGATTAGATATTTCAGTAGTTAAGGGGAAAACAGAATATCAGGTGACTATTGAAATCAAATGAACACACTCTGACACATGATCTATAATTCAAGCACAGTTTGGTTGTTCCCACATTGTCCCATTTTCTGAAGTGACATGCTCCTGTGAGTCTAAGGAGCAACATGATCTCCACAAAAAAAAAAAAAAAAAAAATGCGGCTTAATGGTCTTCTGCTTATATAGGACTTAGGTTAATCAGAAGTTTGAAAGGATTGTGTTGTGAAAGACACTGCAGAAGATAACATTGAGATACAGTTCAAACTGTGGTGGGAGGAAGTCGGATTAAGGTATCAATACCCTTTAATGCTTTTTTGTGTGTGTAGTTATTTACGTTATATGTATTTTGTTGTTTTGTAATGTTTGTGGATTAGTTTTTTTTTTAACACTTGCTGGAAAATAATAAAAATTATTTTAAAAAAGAAAGAAAGAAAGGATTGTGTTGTGCACCTGTGTTTTTTCTCATCTAAATTCTTTTATCTCTTCCCTCAATTTGATGTGGTTATTGAAACACATGCTTGTCTTTGATAATGCTAGATGGATTTGCAGTGTTTTCTGTTAAGTTAAATAGCATATGGACATTTATTTCAGAGTTCCACATAAACGAAATAAAGCGAAACATAAGCCTCCGTAATAATGCAAAAGTAGTATCAGAAAGATGTGCCTCAGTAGAAAATTCATAGTGAAGTACCCATGCAAGAATATTGCCAAGTTACAGGTCCCCAAAAAACAAAAACAAAACACATACCAAAATAAGACCAGAAGTTATAATAAGAATAGTGCTTCTTTTATGAATCACTTAATAAAAAAATTGTCTGGATGACGAACAAAGTAAAAAAGGCCAAATTAAAACATAAAATTCAATTTAAAAATAACAAATGGCTGCTTATATGGGCCTTATAAATAATATGACTTTGTACAGCAGCTAAAATATGCACAGTAGCTTTTGGAGAAGACAGAGGGTTTGGAGCTCTGCTGACCCTGATCACGGTGGGTCAAATTAAACTGAATAGGACTACCCAGAGAATAGTAGTAATTGGCATGTTTGACAGTGATGCAAAGAATAGGGCAGTAAGGGCTGTCAGGAAAGCTTTATTTGGTCTGCATAAGGTGTCCTGGGACCAGATAGACTGGGAAGGAATGAGCCTAGTGCTCTGTCAAGGATGTGCATAAACTTTACTTGGTTTTTAATTTAAGAAGCACTGGATGTCTGCCACCCTTCACTATGCTGTAAGCAGATTATCTCTTGCTAGGTATTGCAACACATTGGTTTTCTTAAAGCATAATTTATTTACAATTTATTTTTCATATCAAATTGAAAATTTGAGCCTTTTTCTTTCAATAAGCTTTTTCTTTCAATAAGGCAGAAAAGGACTTGCCAGCTCTAGGCCCAAAGCCTAAGCATATAGCTTTAAATCCACATACATACATACATTTTGAAAAATGGCTTTCTAAATAAACTTTACTTCAAAGCTGCAGCACTGTTGGTAAATTTGAGCCTTTATCTCTTTATCTACAACTTAATGATGAACATCTGTGTTAATATTGTGAAACTGGCTCAGAAAAAAAAACATATTCTATTATTATTTTTAATAAATCAAAGGTTAATCATAGGCATTTTAGTAGTTCGTGAATATTAAGAACTTGCTACACAAGTCATCAGAGCATCTGATATTATTCTAAGATCTGCATAAAAATAAGTTCTGTGTTGTGTTAACAGGGAGGTGTGATGATAGGGTTTAGGTTAAAAAGGTAAAGGTACCCCTGCCCGTACGGGCCAGTCTTGCCAGACTCTAGGGTTGTGCGCTCTTCCGGGTCACATGGCCAGCGTGACAAGCTGCATCTGGCGAGCCAGCGCAGCACACGGAACGCCGCTTACCTTCCCGCTGGTAAGCGGTCCCTATTTATCTACTTGCACCCGGAGGTGCTTTCGAACTGCTAGGTTGGCAGGCGCTGGAACCGAGTGACGGGAGCGCACCCCGCCGCGGGGATTCGAACCGCCGACCATGCGAACGGCAAGTCCTAGGTGCTGAGGTTTTACCCACAGTGCCACCAGGGTTTAGGTTACCATGCATTTAATAATAAATTGTCTATTTCAATGGCATATAAATATCAACTCCAAAGTTAATTGTTCTCTCAGGAAAAGCCTGTCAAACGAAGTTGTGCTGCTGCTTTGATACAGTTAGACATTTTGGAAACATACTTTTTCTGCACCTCTACACAATGTGCTCATGAAATCTTACAACTAGGTTAGGAAATGGTTAAAGTTCAGGATGATTAGATTTTGGGGAGTATTTATTTATTTCATTTCAAAAATGTAGATGCTACCTTTCAGGACAAAGTTCTTCCAAGGCACCTTACATTGAAACCCTCATATTCAAGACAGTTTTTCTAACACTTTATTCTAACCTTTCTAATCATCATCATCAAGGCAGCTTACAAATTAAGCAATAAGACAATTAAATAACTTTAAAACAAAGCTTATTATGATGCTTAAAAACATCAGCGGTCACAACCTCATCAGAAATGATATTCTTTAAAAAAAATATTAAAAATTTTCTTGGTTTACAAAACTACATGTCTTGTCTCTTTTTTCAGGTTGTACAGTCTTTCTTACAAATCAGTTACTTTTGTTGTAGAAAGGTTGATTAGATAATTAGAAAGGTTAGACATTAGTTTTGAGTACAGTATAAGGTGGGGGGGAGGGGTGGGGGTTGAGGCTTATATTCTTTTATATAGTGTACGTGTAGGGATTTGTGTCAGCATCAACTGGATAGGTTCTCTTTTTATTTGTTTATTACATTTCCTTGGTAGTGAGAGGTATTGGGGGGGCAGGGTGTGGTTGGCTGTCTGTAGTTGGCTACTATGGGGTTTGTTTGCATTTGTGAGGGAGGGAGAGGGCTTATTGCATCAGGTAAAGCAGATAGATTTGTATGCTCTCGGTGGATTCTTGTCTTGTTCGGCTGGGTATGTGATAAAGGGGAGCCATACTGGGGTGAAGGCATCCTCTTCTATTTGTCCCTGTGTCAGTTTCAGTTTATTAGTTAGCTTTTCTAGTAAGGCCATTTCCCATTCAATTTGATACCACTGGTCCATGTTTACTCCTGACAGGTCCCTCCAATGTCTGGCTATGAGGCTTCTGGCTGCTGAGAGTAGGTGGGAGTTTGGTCGTTTTGCTGTGTTTTATCTGATTCGGTAGTTTCCTAATGGGGTCTGTTATGTTGCGACCAGGGACAAAGCCTGCCTGGTCCAGGGCGATTAGTTTGTGTAGGAAGATTTTTAGGCGGTTAGCCAGGATTGATGTGAATATCTTGTAGTCTTGGTTTATCAATAAGATTGGGTGGTATGATTCTATTTAAGGCTATCTTTGAGTGGTTTTGGGATAGAGACTATTTTGGAAGAGGTACAGGTTTTTGGGAGGTACAGGTTTTTATGATGTCGTTAAATAGGTGGGTCATGTAAGGCATCAGGGGTCCTTTGAATTTCTTGTAGAATTCTCCTGTAAAGTCACCCAGTCCTGGGGCCTTGTGTGGTTTCAGGTTTTTGAGCACCGTCTCTATTTCCTCTGCAGTCATAGGGCTGTCCCTGAATTCTTGTTCCTCCTCAGTTAAGATTGGCATGGTCAGCCCTGTTAGGAATCTTCTGATTTCCTGTTTTGGTGGATTGTGGGAGGTGTACAGTATAGATTGGCATAAAATCCAGCAAATTCTGAGGTTATTTCTTTGGTGGAGGATGTTAAGTTACCATCTTTTTTTTAGTGACACAGTGTATTCTTGTTCTGAGTGATTTTTTTTACTGCATCTGCTTGCTAATAGTCTGGAGTTCTTCCCTCAATATTCGTAAAAGCATTGTTTAGAGTTGTCAGGGAACTGCCATCGGCTCAGGGGTGAGAGGGGAAAGGCCGGATGGATTACAGAGAGCCCCCAAAGATTGTGGGAAGCAGCACTTCCTCAGCAGAGGAAGGAAGCCACGCCTCTAGTGGAGAGGAGATGGAGGGCTCGGAGGAGGCAAGGCGATGCCAGGACACCTTGCCTGAGCAAAGCGGGGAGGAAGGAGGTCCTTCTTTACCCAAGCCGTCCGTGCGCAGTAGGCTTCCACACAGAGAGGGGGAGCGCAGACTGGGGGTCAAGAAACTACTTTGCTGGGGAAGATTTAAGCACTGCCCACTCTCAGATTCTGCCAGTGAATGAGCAAGTCACGGAATAGAGGCACTCTGCATTCTAAAGGTTTTTACCACAAATAAGAAAGCTTTAGAACAGACTATTGAGGCATATTGCCCTGATTGCTCTCGAGCAACCAACCGATACATCTAACATAGGAATCAGGAAATATATTTTGAAAAAGCTAAATGAAATCTTCACCATTTGCCTAAAAGCAATTATAGTGCCAAGTCTTGTGGCCTACTATTCCAAATCCTGGGGGGCACAACAATTATATTGTTATTCTGTTTGTGGATGGAAACAGCATAGGGGGATATACATTGTTCAATATTCAATACATGTTACATTGGAACTACCTTGCCATATGGATTTGCCTAGTCACGAGGAAAGTCTACACCAGAAACCACATGTTCCTAAAGGTCAGTGGCTTTGGAATAGAATCAAGCAAACCCAGTTTATCTGTAATAGAAACAAATTTCCTATTTCCCAGACTTTGCATAGAGCTGATTCCATGAAAAACAATGTTGTTTGTCGGGATCACAATATCTCATTTGGCCCAAGCATCCTCTTGGACATTAAAAAAGAAACATACCCAGACTGCACACAGCAATCCAAAAGACACCAATCTGAAGAATCATGAACGAACCTTCAGCTCACACGAAAATGTTTGTATGCCACATAAATACTCTTAAAAAGGTATAATTCCTTTATATATGAAAATGTTAGCTACCAAATAAAGAACAGCTGCTGAACTGATGTACAAGCTTAAAAAAAAATCTTTTGAAAATTCTCATATTTCTGGTTCTGTTAAAAAATTAAGTCAATTTAATACATCATAGAATCCACAGTATGTAGACAAAATGTATTTAAAAATGAAAATGTGTTTTACGGCAGCAATCATCTCCATTCATCTTTAATATCCAACAATTTAAATACGCTCATGAATGAATTAAGAGAGCATAAATTTGAAAATGTCCATTAAATACTGTCCAATTCAGACTTTTCACAAGATAGGGTTTTTTAAGTAAATAAAAAAATCATGGGCCTGTCAACAAAGCAAGCTTTATTCCAACTAAAGAGTTAATGGAAGCTGCAGTTTAAGAAATGCAGATCAGCAGTGTAGAGAAAACCAGCTGTGCTTCATAACATCTGCTAATCATAGAAATAGGGCAATTATGTCTTCAACATTTCAAATACTCTCCTTATGAGACTACTTATTTTATATGGCAAATAAAAATTCACATTCACAAGTTTGGTTTTTCTTTTTTTTTTAAAGAAAGATTGCTCATTAAGGCAAAAGGTTCATCATTTTCACCCGTTTCGGAAAGGGCACACCCATATGACCATTTGTATTTATAAAATCTAAGTCAATAGCAAAGTTACTAATTTTAAAAAACCCTACTTAAAATCATTTATGAACTCCTATTTCTGGAATACAAGAGATGACAAGCTTCATGAAGACCATTTACTAATGAGAGCATTATAATAAGCAGTTTTCCTGGACTATTACTGATCAGCAGTTGCTTGAATATCTACGGAAGCACCTTTCTTGAACTGGAAGAATTTAAAGTAATACCTTGAGGACAATAAGGGTGTGGAAGCTATGGAATACGAAGCTGCAAGACCAGCTGGATGTTACGTAGTTCATCAGTGTCACAAAAACTGGTAGGCCAACCATGCCACTCATTAGGGAGGATCTACTGTACCTTACAGTCATTCTATCTGAGCAAATGCCAGGGTAAAATAATGAAATGTAGCTTCTGCATTGCCTATAAAGCTTCTTCTATGTTCTCCTGTCTCTTTCACTTGATTAGTCCTGAGAAAAATGAATTTCAGTTAGTTAGCTAAAATTCAAAGCACTACTTTTGACCTATAAAGCCTTAAATGGCTGAGGACTGCTATACCTCAAGGACCACCTGTCTCCATATGAACCTACCCGGACCTGAGATAATCTGCCATGGCCCTTATTCATGTGACATCTCCACAAGATGTCTGATGGGTGGCAGTGGCTCCCCATTTGTGGAGTGCTCTCCCCAGTGAGGTTTGGCTGGCACCTTCATTACATATCTTTAGGCACCAGATGAAAATGTTCCTCTTCTCACAGGCCTTTAGGTGACTGACATCCAATGCCCTTTTAAATGTTTTGTGGGGGAAAGGATAACTGGTTTGTTTTTCATTCTTATTTTTATTATGCATTTTGTGATATTTGTGTGTGTATAGTTAGCTGCCCTGAGATCTACAGATGTAGGGTTGTATACAAATTTACTATAGAATCATAAAATCATTGTGAAGTCAGATGAGTTTTTGACCAATTTCCCATTCATCTGCAGAAAGCTAAACGGTGTCACATTGCTCAATGAATAGGTGATCGTTTTGTAGTTTTGCCATACTGCAACCATCACCTACTTGACATTTCCTGTGGAGACTTCAGTACCTTGGTGATCCATTCAGTTTGGGTGATGGGCTGAAGAGGTTCACAGAGTAGCTGACAGAAGTGCTTTTTACCAAAGCCAGGCAGATAAAATTATAGGGAGTTTTGAAAGAGATGCTTATCCAGCTGTAATATGTTCTTAAAGTAGTGCCAGGATGATCGTTAAGAACATTCTTCAGAACAATGACTTTTCAAAAAATGCCACCAATTTTAACCAGCTTCTCACTTTTGGTCTCCACTCAAGTACCATTGCACCACATTAACTACATTAATCTGTTCCATATATTGTGACAATATAGCATGATTTGGAGGAAATTTTTCATGACCTTTAGAAAGCAGTAAAAGTGCTGAAGGCATGAAGAAAAGTCCAAACCTGTAAGTGGAACAGTGCAGTCATCCAATTATGCAGATGCCACATGGACAAACCTACAGCACCATTCTTAAAAACATTGGTACTTGTAAAAAAAACCAGTATTTTATGAAGCATGTTAAATATACTCATTTAATTTATACCAAAGTACCCTGTATTGCCTGTTTCTTAGGAGCCAAAAAACATTAAATATGATTTGAACTCCTTTTGATCACACTTTTCAAAGAGATGAATTCAAACCAGAAAAAAAGTATTTGAAGACTGCTGACACAGGAAAACCATCTTCACCAGTTTACATGCTTTGCAAGCTAACAACACAGAACTCACCTAAAGCAACTTCAAGAAGAACTGCAACCTATGCAAAATCCTAGATCAGCACAAAATACCAGATAATGTCAAAGGCAGGAGTACGCAGAAGGCCACAGATTTTTTTAAAGGGATAAAATGTGTGAAAAGGGGGGGTTCATAAAAGTGGTTTGTTTAATAACTCCAATGTCAATATAAAAAGTTGACCCAAAATTACAATCACTGCCATCTCTATTTGCTTAGGACCACTAATCTTACTTGGCTTTTTAAACCTTCTGCTACTGATTCAAATTGCCATTATCTTACCTATGGGCTAAAATATTTTGCTAAATTCCAAAATAATGCTTCAGCTCAAAAACATGAAGTCCCACAAACAGAGACCTATGGTAACATCAGTCTACTCGAGAGTGTTGGGAACCAATAACCAGAGGAGCTGCTGTCATCCGGGGAGAGAGGGAGCATTGTTCAAAACAGGTAAAAATCAAATACCAGGGATAGCACATCAAGGTCTGCGGGCACAAAACTATAGGTATAATCAGAAGAAAATTGTGCTTTGATTAGGATCTGACACAGAGGTTCACAGCCTCTGACTAGCCTTTGTAGTCAAGCAGTACAATACTACAATAATATTATATTGTATTATTTGCATTTTAAGAAGAGATAGCCTATGCATATTTAAAGTAAGATTCACTCTGACTGAAGCTATTCATTTGTAATTCAGGTGATATAGATATAGATAAACGGTATAGATATAGATACAGATATAATTAGAGTTTAATTTTATAGCTTTTGGCTGTTTGTTTTGAAACCGAGGCTGATATTTTTTCTGCCTTTTGCATATATTTATTAAACGCTCCATGATTATACATATTTATATTTGCTGGTAGACCCAAAAGGTGGGGGATGTCTGGGCTTGAGCCATTTAGATGCTTATTTGGAAATGAAAGGCTCACCTTACCAGCCAATTTCCATACTTCCCTTTTTGAGTTTACTGCAAAAGTGATTGGGCTTTTGAGAAGCAGGAATCCTGCAGCACCTTCAACTAATAACATTTGTAGCATGAATCTTCATAAGCAAGACCTATTTCTCAAACACAGGGATTTGGAATTTATTTTTTATTTGGGATTCATGGTGGAACGAGAGTTTTAGCCTCAATGACCCATCATTTATTGCTCTCAGAATTTATTTTTTTAAAGATTATATAAAAGAGAAGGGAGAAAATATACCAGCTGTTCCACAAACCAAGACTGCAATCTTATTCATGGACATAACTTTCACTGGAACTTACTTCTGAGTAAGCATACATCAGATCACCTACCTGGTTGCCCTTGAGCTCATCACAGCCAAGACTATTTATTTTTCAGCAGGATTTTAAAGATACTGTTATGTAGAGTATATTTCAGATACTGTGTTAGGAATTTAATCATTAACTTAAGGCGGGTTCAGAAATCGACCATAACACATAAACATCCATAGGGTGGACAAGGGCAGGGGCAAACATGCTAACCCCACCACCCACATCCTCACATGTGTCTCATCCTCCCAATCCCCAATCATCCATGTGTTGAGTGGCAATGGGTCTGCAGCAGGTGTCTACTAATGCTCATTTGACTAGGTCATAATTGGGTCAGATGTCAGCCATGCTCTCAAAGTGCCTGCTTCTCTAATGGGAAGGCTGCAGATCTCAGGACACTCTCCTTGCTGGAAAAGGGGCACCAGAAAGCTCTTGCAAATATGTATCAAAGCAGCATTCTACTACAGAAGGGGGAGCCCTGAAGACAGCCTAATAGCATTGAAGTTAGCACTGAATTAATCATGGGTCTGCAGGCATGTGGGGTGTGTGTGTGTGTGTGTGAGAGAGTGTGTGTGTGTGAGAGAGAGAGAGAGAGAGAGAGAGAGAGAGAGAGAGAGCGCGCAAGAAGGGGAAAGGCTAATCCCATTCCACTCCCTACTGCAGGAGCCTAAAGCTTACCCCTACTCAGATTGGGTCTCACACCCATATTAACCACTGTATGTCTTCGTGATCTCTGATAACACAAGCAACTGGCCCAGCACAACCCCAAAACATTATTTGGTCCCTTTGATTTGCCTCGTAGCCTGAAATTGTTGGTGCTAATATAACTGCCAGCATCATCAATCCTGGTCTTCAAATTTGTACTCCTGAAGTAGCTTGGTGTTTTGCAGCCTGAGATAAAAGGCCTCAGCAACTCCATTAGCACCAGTTTTTCTGAATTCCAACCTGTCCTGCCATGAGTTCTTCCTGGAGTTTGTTCCTAGTGTCTCTTTTCCCACTATTATGGAGTCTTCCATTACTCCTAGCATTCCTGGCTCCCCAACTTGTTCTCTGACAGAACCCAAATGGAAGAACTGCTTCTTTCCTTTTCTTTAAAAAAATGTTCACCCTTTTTTAAAGTCATGCTGCAAATTTACTATCCTCTGAAGCCATGAGCTGCAGCCACTCAGTGTGATATTCAGGACACTCCTCCTCCCTCCCTCCCTCTTTTTCTCAGAAGCCTCTGTTTAAGTATTTAATTCCTAACTAGTTATATATTTTTTCTCAATAAAAATTCCATTTCTGAAAAGCTCTGACTTGCTCCCCAAGTACCTTATGAGGGCACTTCTATACCCATAATAAATTATCTTAACAGGACACAGTGCACAAGCAAACACAGCTTCAGTATATTCAACAAAAGTCATGCCACACGAATCTCATTTCCCTTATGATAGATTTACAGCCTTGGTGGATCAGAAGAATGCAGTAGGCATAGTGTATCTGGATTTTAGTAAGGCCTTTGACAAAGTCACCCATGATATTCTTGTGGAAAAGCTGGTAAAATGTGGGGTGGATGAGGTAACTGTTAGGTGGATATGTAGCTGGTTGATTGACTGAACCCACAGACCGTTCACTAATGGTTCCTGGTCATCCTGGGGAAAAGTGGCAAGTGGGGTCTCATTGTTGTTCAACATCTTTATAAATGATTCGGATGAAGGAATTGAAGGGATTGAGAGGCGATATGATAGCCATCTTCAAATATCTAAAGAGCTAAATATTTTTCCATCTATGGACACACCGTTAAGACCATATTCATGGAAGACAATCTTACTCGGCTACACATGATTGCCAAAGAGAGAAGAGAAAGACATCTAAAGGGCTGTCACATGGAAGATGGAGCAAGTGTGTTTTCTCCTGCTCTGGAGGGTAGGACCCATATCAATGGATTCAACTTACAAGAAAGGACATTCCATATAAACACCAGGAAGAAAATTTTCTGACAGTAAAAGCTGTTTGACAGTGGAACAGATTTCCAAGGGAGGTAGTGGGTTCTCCTTCCTTGGAGGTTTTGAAGCAGAAGTTGGGTGGCCCTCTGTCATGGATGCATTGCAGGGAATTGGACTAGATGACCCTTGGGGTCAACATTAAGCCCCATTAAGATTTACTTCTCATAAACATGCATAAGATTCTACTTCACTGTTATCTTAAGGAAGAAACAACCTGTATTGGAGGGTTATAGCCAACACAGTTAAGTGTGCTTAAGCTGATTTAAGTAAGTGGATTTGAGTGCATCTAATTCTATCTGGATTGTGTAGTATTATGCCTTCACTTGGACTTATTTTCCTCTTTAAATTTTTTTCTGGGACATCTATCTGAAAGAAGAAAGCTGTGCATTTTTGTGTCCTATATACAGTGGTACCTCAGATTACAAATGCTTCGGGTTACATGTCTTCAGGTTGCAGACCATGGGAAACCCAGAAGTACCGGAAAGGGTTACTTCCAGGTTTCGCCGATCGTGCATGCACAGAAGTGCTAAATCACGCTTTGTTAATGCACAGAAGTGCCAAATCACGTCACATGTGTGCACAGATGCGGTGCTGCAGGTTACGAACACTGCAAGTTGCAGACGTGCCTCCATCACGGATTATGTCTGCAACCCAAGGTTCCACTGTACTGCACCATTCTCTCTATTTCTGTTGTTCAGGGGTGAGTGTGTTTGCTTATGTAGCCAAAGAAACACCATCCATTCAAAAGAGAAAGGTATCAGGAGGCTTGGTTAAAACTCAAGCTTTACAGAAGTGTCAAGAGAAATCATGTAAAAAGCTTAAGAGGAACCTCCAAACAGCTGAATGAGGACTGAGAATGTTCAGCGGCCATGGGATGCTGAGTGATTATTCGGGCAAAAATTTAAAAAGTAGACAGTAGGGAGAATGGAATGAAGTATCATGGAGGAGGGCATGGCTGGCTGGTTGGCTGGCTGGCTGGCAGTAGAGGCTGGTTCAGTATGATTACTGGGCACACCCCTACTAAATGAAATTTCAAGATTATTATTTTTTTTTAAAAAAATCCATAATATCTCAAATCCATACACTTTTACACCACCACCCCACACTCATATCCTGCTATTTGAACTTAAAATCTTCCTGGAGATATTTCTGTCCATCTCCCATTCTCCATCAATCTGCTGTCTGCCTCACACAGCCAATCCTAATCTTAAAGAGCTGTTATGGTCAGGAGGACCCTGCCATCTCTCTGCAGGTGTTTTTAAAAATAACGTAAGAAATCTGCAGGCTCCTTTAAGACTAATGAATTCATGCCAAAATCTTGTACATACTTATAAGTGAGCAGTCACCATGGAATTAGGGCTTACTTCTGAGTAATTAACTCACACTAGAATTTGAGACAGCAATTCTGAATCAAGGTAAAACACTTAGGCACTTAGTATTTATACAACGGCAGCATTTAAGTGTCCACTGTTTCTTTGCAAATGAGGGTAGGCAGAAAACTAGAAAAAAGGGTGCCCCACAACCTTTCTCGCAGCAGAGAAGCAAGTGTAACAGCAGTGACCACTTCTGAACCAGAAACACTTTTCTGTTTAGTTAGGTGCTAAGTGTTTGTACAAATGCAATGCTAAAGTCTCCAGAGTAGCTTTGCAAAGAAGGAACATGGGGAGAAAGCCAGAACAATGAGGCCATGCCTCCATGACCTTCTATCAACCCTGCCAGGTCCACTGACCACCAGCTGCCACTGCTGGCTGGCACACTGAGCAGAAGCACTGCACATTACAATGTTTTGCTGCAGGCCCCACTTGTGGATAATTTATCTCAGTTAAGGTATTATTTCATTGTCCTTTTAGATTCTTTTGTAATAAACCAACCCACTTGCTACCTGGATTTAATCTTCACTCCTATCTTTGCGGGCACTGTTAGTGAAGGATAATTGTTAAAGAGCTTGAATGATGAGTTAGGAAGTGGACTGAGACTGCTGGCTTATTTCATGTAGGCAATGGAACAGATGGTCACAACCTTCAATCATTACCAGTCTCCTGCAGACTCAGACTTGTGATCAAGAGGTAAAAAGCCTTGTATCTCATTAGCAATCCCCTGAGCCATCTGGCATTCCTAAATTCATGTACTGCAAGGACAACTCTAAGCACTTTCAATATTTTCTTAAAATTGGGAAAAACCAGAATTGACCACTTCTCTAATCGCTTACTAATCTATTTGTCCAATGACCTTTCTGCACTTTACCAACTCAGTTGGCATTTGTTGCTGCAACAAACACTGAACATAAAATCCTGATTTATATGACATGAAGAAAAAATCACAATACAAAGGAACAATTCATTTACAGAAAAATTCTGATTAAATGTTGATGAAGCTTTCCTACACTACATAAATGTACAGTTTGGAGATACAACGTCCCTTCAGAAAGTCAATTTCAAATTGTCAGAATTACACTGTAATCTGAGGCATATTTACTCAGAAGTATCACCATGACAATGTGGCTTACTCTCAGGAAAGCATCCATAAAAATTCAGCCTTGCAGATCAGTCCTGTGAATGTCTACTCAGAAGTCAAATCCCACTGAATTCAATAGGGTCTGTTCTGAGAGAAATCTATAAAATTGTTCTGTAAATGAACCTGGTAGTAACATGGGGATAATATATTGGGGGGAAAGCCTCTGAAGTATCCATATGCCTAAGGATGAGCTAGAATTCAAATCAATTAACTGGACTGAGCTTCAGTTTATTGGATCTCATCCAATAAGCAGTCCAAACTATCCACTGCCACACCTGTAGATGTAAGGGCGAAATAGAGCTGTGTGTCATCAGCATATTGCTTGCAAACTTATTCCAAAACTCCAGATGACCTCACTCAGCAGTTTCATGTAGATGTTAAACAGTGTAGGGGATAGAATCAAACTCTGAGGAACCCCACATGGAAGGCTCCACAGGGCCGGAGAGCTCTCCCTAAGGATCACCCTCTGGAAACATCCATCCAAGTAGAACAGGAACCAACTCAAAGCAGTGCCACCCACCCCTAACTTGGACAGTCACTCCAGAAGGATACCATGGTCAATGGTACCAAAAACCACTAAGAGATCAAGGAGAAATAATAGGGATGCGTTTCTCGTGTCTCTTTCCAACAGGGGTCATCATATAGGGTGACTAAAGATGTTTTTGTGCAAAACTGGGCCTAAACCCTGATTGAAATTGATCTAGAAAATCAGTTGATTTGTGTCTGTCCATAGCCCTTAACTCACAAATTACACAATCCACTTACAAATCACAATTATTTTTAGGTTCCTCCAAATTGATATTAAAGTTCTAATGATGCTGACTGATTTGCAATGACAAGCATAATTGGTATAAAGAATGAAACAGCTACTGCTCATTTAATAGACAATTTAAAGAGGAAATTCCAGCATTTCTGGAACACCTTTCTTTCCCCTTCATGAGAAACTGTACCTTCTCTACCTAACCACTAAAAGGTGCAGGTATCAGTTTTACTGTAATTTAAACTTTTGATAAGCAATCCTGGGAATCTTTTGAATTGTGTGATATGATTCCAATTTAAAAAATAAATAAAAGTGCTTTTAAAGAAAAGTCAATATGCAGACAGTTACTAAATTATTGCTGAAGTACCTGCTGGATTATGGCTTAAATAAGTGCTCTCATGTTCTCAAACATTCACTGTTTTGGGTTTGATTTATTCTTTGAACCAAACAGACTTATTAAAAAAAATGTGAGTAGGAAGAAAGCTATTACTAGTGCTTGGGTTGAAACAAGACTGTTATTTAAAATATAACATTTCAAGAGATTATATTTTCCATCTTTTATCTCTTTCATCATTAATTTTGATCAACAATAGAGGAATTGCCATACAGTGTTATTCCTAGAACTGAAGAATAAAATGTGAGATGACAGTGACTGGGGACAAAAAAGTGTGGTGTTTAAGATAAAAATGGCTTTTCTTTCAAAAGTTTCAATGTTTAAATTTGTAAGATGAAAAAAGCAAAAATGTTTGGTTTAGAAAATAGTAACCACAAAAGTGTTATTTGAATTCTGCTTCATGCTGGTAACTGAATGCTAGTCAGTGAATGCTAACAATTGCTATAAATTATCTTGAGGCAGCACATACCCAGGCAAAAAGGTTGAATGCATGTGGAAGAAAAACAAATGAGCAGAAATATATATCTTGTTCCAGCATCTTATTTCTTTGAACAGCAAGAGGTTTAGAAAAAGGTGTAATTTTAACTAACAAGAGCTATTTAGAACCGAACGGACCTCAAGGAGCGATTCACTGGCCACTGCCATTATCATAATCTTACTCACTGCAAATATACGAGAGTTCTAGTATGATCATTATGTAATTAAGTAGCAAGAAGTCCACCCAATTCCAGGCTTGTTTATGGATACAACTGAGTGGGCAGTGAAGAATCAGATCAAGCTCACTTTCATATTTTCTCTTTGCCCCTGCTTACTTTAGTTTATTAGACCTCCTGCATCTTCCACTGTGTTGTGGAATGAAAGTAAATAGCTGGTAGATTTGCATCCATTGAAAACTCTTTGCTATTGACTTCTTCCTGTTGATTTATCCAACAGCAACAGCAACAGCAACAACGTATCTGATTGCCAGCTATGATTCTATATGATTCTCTGCTAAATTAACATACCAATTATTTTTATGACAATTTTGATCTATTTATCCTTGGCAGTTTAGGTTGCAATCCTAACTTCTGGCTGGGAGCAGAAAGAGGTTTGGAAACACTGACACATCTAAAGCCTTTCAACTGGCCAGGACAGGTGGTGGTCAGCGAAAGTTCCTGCATCAGCCCCAAGTTCAGGGTAGTGTTGCAGAGAGGCCCAGATCAGCTCCATTATCAGTAGCTGGCCCAACTTAGGACACAGTGAATCCTTTGCTAGTCGAGCTCTGTTCCTGCCTCAGAAACACCCCACTTCAAAGTTCCAGCCACTACCAGTTCTAACTTCCACCAACCATGCTTGTGGTACACCCAGAGGAGATCTCCACAGTGGCAGAGACCACCCACTGACACAGCCCAGGAGAACTGAATGGAGCCAACTGGATGGAAACCTCCACTGCATCCTATTCCTTCTAGTACAGTTGATTTCTCAACAGTACTGCAGTTTCCCAACAGTCTTCAAAGCAGCCAAGCATACACACAATGCACTGCAGCAATCCAGTAATTATGCCTGGGTGATGCCTAACCCTAAACTTCATCCCAGCTAACTCCCCTAGAATGACACAAAGGAAAAGATGGACTTCTCCCTCAGATTATTAGAATGACTCAGGATAGAGCAGTCGATCAAGAACATATAGCTGGAGATAGTTTAGAAACTGATACTCTTTTTCTGGTAGACTTGTTTCTAGTCAGGAATTTGAGTACCAGAAGGCAGCCAATAAAATACCACAGTGACCTCCTCTGAAACCTTCCTGTTTCCTGATGCCAACTGCCTAGTTACGTGACTGTGGCTAAAAGGTATCCTGAGAAACTGTCTCCAAAGTCTCTTTCCTTGCTGGCTCTCACAGCTTCTGCAATCTCAGTTTGGCTTCTCAATCTTAGTCTCTTCTTTTGCTGATTTGAACCACCAAACCATGCTTCACTCCTCCCTTAAACAATGTTATAATACAGTTTCAGTCAGTACCCTCTGATTAATGACCTACAGTCACACCAACTTCTGTTAATACCATGTGATGATTTTCAGGTCCCACATCCCTCAGAACTAGGAAGGTTTCTCCTTGTTTCCCTCGGGAGAACCAACTACATACAAGAACATATAAAGAATTCACTGGATCAGGCCAAAGGGTATCTAGCCCTGCATCTTGTTCTCACAGCAGCCAACAGATGCCTGTGGGAAGCACACAAGCAAGACCTGAGTGCAACACCATTCTCCCCTCCTGCAGTTTCCGGCAACTGGTATTCAGAACACATACTGTGGGAGCAAATTCCATAAGACACACTTCCTTCTCTGTCTTCCTATCAGACAATTGGATCAATGACACCCAACAGAATGTTCATAAATGGCCTATCAAAACCTAGCCTTTTGAATCCTCCTGTCCAATAAATAAACTGACTGGCTAGACTGTAAACTTATAACAGCTTATAACAGCTCTCTTACAGCAAATAGCAGCTGTAGCCCATCTGCAGCAAATTTAGTATACAGAGTATCAGTTAGGCTTCAGGTAAAGCTGAACTTTTCACCTGTAACTGTTAGTGTTGCATTATCTTTCAAAACACACTGTTACTTTTATATTAGCAATATATTTTAACCACATTTTACCTCGGACTGTAATTTTCCACAGAAGCATTTATGACTTCCTGGACTCATCCATCAGCCAATTCGTGCTTAATGTTATGAGGAAGAAAAAGCAAGGCTGACGCAAGCAAGTGGTAGGCTGCACTCCTCCAAACACCCTGTTCGTGTCCTCAAACCACAATAGCATACTTGACCAAACCATCAATTCTGGCTATCAAATCTGGAAGATAAAATTTTGATACCTGGAAATAGTACGAGTTCAAAGCCCACATAAAGGAGTACGGATATTGCCGATCTGTGATGTATTCTATATGTTTTGTGGGATGCAATTCTATTGCTGTCCACTGCCATATTTTTCCTGCTGCTCTTATTTCCTGCTCTGAAAGCTGGAGCAGGCAGGTGGGCACTCTGAGGTTCCTGCACTGGTCGTCAGAGGGCTCAGGAAAGAGAGAGACCAATTAGCAGAGCAGGACTTTTCTTGGTAGTTGGGCAGACTACAGTGTCTTGTCACTGATTTGAGAAAACTATCCTGTAATTGTAACTTTTCACCATCCTCACTGCCTATCCCCTTTTGCCACTACCACGACAACCCAAAACAGACTCCTCCTCATTGGCGTTTGAGTCCAGGCCAGGCCAAATACTTTGTACAGGCTGCAGGAATGGCAAGTCAAATTTCTTTCAGTTCCACATGCATACATTTTTTAATTACATTTATTTATTTAGCAGATTTGCACCACGTTTCAATGATTCAATTTAAAAGTATCCCAGTTCAGAAGTATCCAATTTCTAAACTCTGGTAAATGGAATGTCTTGCACTACATGTGGACCAAATGTCAGCAGAGATACATTAAATTTTGCTAACCTTATCAGTGACTGTTCAAGTGATCACATATTGACTTAATAAGCCAAGATTCAGGTAGGTAGCCGTGTTGGTCTGACGCAGTAGAAATATATATATAAAAAATAGTTGGTATATTGGACTATTGGACATATATATATATATATATATATATATATATATATACACACACACACACACACACACACACACACACACACACACACACACCAAGATATGGAAAACCTTTTGAGCCTACATGCAATATCTCTGGTTCAAGCCACTGACCTAGGCAGTTTCTCACTAATCATGGTTTCCCATTTCATCAGAACCCAGAAACTATGTTTAGCAACACACACACACACCCAAAAGGCCGGATATTAAACCATTGTTTGAAGTTGGTTTAATAGCCTACCCAGTTCTGAAAAACGGTAACTTTAACTTTGGGCTACATCACACAAAAATTGCACAAGATATTTCACATTCACAAGATCTCACACAATTTCAGCTGATACTGGTGCCATTTCTGCACCAGCAACAGAAATGATGGGGCACCCATGGGGCTCCTGCCGCCTGAGGCAGCTGCCTCAATGTGCCTAATGGCAGAGTCGGCTCTGTAATCATGTATATTTAGAAGTCAAATCAAAGCACAGTGGACTACCAGAGAAGAATGCCTAGGATGGTAGCCACATAAAACAAAGCTATCACAAGCAGTTGCACAATCAAAGAATCTAGCTAACAGATATTTCTATGGGTGATTATCAAACAACTTTTTCAAGGAAACATTTCAATCCTAAAAAAGTATTAATAATTCTAATTAAGTTTCTAGATACATTTATAACCTGATTTACCTAGTGAACCTAATTTTGCACTTCGACATAAATTGTTGTTGTTGTTGACTATTAGTTACAAAAAAACCATGCAAATTGGGGACATGTGTGTTTGTGTGGACATTTGAAGCTGTAAGGTTGTATGGCATTCCACTATAGGAGCAGGGGTATGTGTTTTAATTTTACAGTATAAATTTAACATTTCTTTTTACCCTATGAATTGAACAGTAAAAACTTCAATGAAGGGACCAAACGAAAGGATTCATTTTGTCATTTGCTAGTGGGTAGGAAGTTTTCTTCCCCTGGACATACAATTTGCCATTCTTTTCAAGATAACGGAGGGTGGAAAATAATAGATTTTCAATACTTACTGCAGATTCATCTTTTTATTACATAATGCTTGAAATTATAAGCTATGACATAGGCAGTGAAGAAGCATACATCTTCTCAGGAAATCTGGTTGCATGTCAAGTCACAGCTGGTAAAACATACAATCTACAAAGAGATCACTCTCTGGAGATATTCTCTCCAAACTGTATACTAAATTTCCTGTTACCCATAAAAGGTTGCATTGCATGAGCTCCTGCCACACAGAATCCTGTTCCTTGGTATTATTTGAAGACCTAGGTTGTTGGGATATTCCCTCATTTCTACATCTTCTTAGAACCATAGAATTTTAAGAGTTGGAAAGGACCCTGGGGATCATCTAGTCCAGTGATGGCCAAACTTGGACCTCCAGCTGTTTTGGGACTACAGTTCCCATCATCCCTGGCCACTGGTCCTGTTAGCTAGGGATAATGGGAGTTGTAGTCTCAAAACAGCTGCAGGGCCATGTTTGGCCATCACTGATCTAGTCCAACAGCCTGCAATGCAGGAAAATGCAGCTGTCCCATACGGGGATCAAGCCTGCAGACTTGGCGCTATCAGCACCATGTTTTAACTAATGGAGTGGTCCAGATGTTGCAATTTTGCTGGCATTAGGATTGTCTTGCAAGCATTTATTATTTTCTTTTATTGACTGTATTTACCTATATCCCACCTTATTCTCCAAGGAGTGAAGGGTGGTGCCCATGGTTCTCTCCTTCCACATTTAACGCCCACAACAATTATGTGAGGTAGGTTAGACCGAGAGGCACTGACTGGCCCTTAGTGAATGGATGAATGGGGGATTTGAACCGTGGTCTCCCAGTTGCTAGTCTAACCAAATCTTGACACAGCTGGTTGTCAGCATTGGGAATCATAGAATTGTAAAGTTGGAAGGGACCCAAGGGCTATCTAGTCCAACCCCCCGCAGTGCAGGAATCCTGCCCACAGCTGTCCTTGGGCAGGATTGAACCACAAACCTTCTGATTAGCTGCCAGGTGCACTGACCCACTGCACCACAGGAGGCATAAATATCTGGGCTGAAATTTAGCTGGACTAAGAAAGAGTTTGAGATGAAATTGAGAAATGCCCAGTACTTATGCAAAAAGCTTTCTTCTAATATTAAGGCAGTTATTTGATTATTTTGATTAAATAGTATTTTTATGTTGAAACATACCTGGGGATTAAATAAAAAACAAAATATTCCCATTCAACAATTGCATAGTCAGCAATATGTTATTTTGGTTACTATTGGGCCTACTTTTGCTTCACCAGTCTTGGATTTTCATTTATTTTTAACAAAATACATTTGACTTTTGTTTCTGTTAAAAAGAAAATAAAGGTGCTCATGAAATCATTGCATATATGCTCAAGTTCATATTTTCCACTTATGTGCATTCTTCCTTCAGTATGAAAACAGACCTTCACAATAGTTTGGCACTATCACAAACCTCAATCTCATTTATTAATAAATAAAGCTTCAGTATAAGGCTCCTCTCAAAATTTACCACTTCAGCAAACCCATGATTAATCATAGGTTTGCTGTCAATAAATAAAGGACTCAACTTAATATTCAGCATTTTTGTTCCTTTATATTAAGTAGTCTGGGTTCACTGCTAAATCTGTTTGTCCTTTTCTTTTTCAGGCAGAGTTGAGAAAAACTGCTTATGCTATTCAGTACATCTGAAAACAAGCAGGAAAATTTTTCACCATTTATAATGCAGCACAAATTCATTTTTCATGTCTGGAAAAATGTAATTATATGGTTTTGTAATATAAAAGACATTACTGAATACACTTAACATACATTTTGCAAGTTCAACCTAATTAAAACATGTGTTAAGTAGTGAAATGGTGACATTACATAAATTAAATGTTCAAGAACAAGGCAATTTTTATCTTTCCTTATTTTATCACTTTTGTTTGTAAACAGTTTCTACTCTGTCAGACACTCTTCAGATTATCAGAACAAAACGTAACAGACTCAAAAGAATGCACTATGAAATAATGTGTTACAATGAATTATCCCAATACAATTAAGCACACAGCATGTGATTAAGCAAATACTCAAGCATTATTTGCAAGTTGCATCCATTGGACTGTCAGGGAGAGAGAACAGGGCTAAAATTCCTGTTTGCACAATTGCATCCCTGTTCATCCTCTGTCCAAACTTTGCATCTCTAAAGGATAGGGTCTGCTGCATGAGTTTGGATGCCCCCTGAGACTGGGAACACTAATCATGCATCACTCCCCATTATACAGCAAGCTCTCCTTTACAAATCACTCACAGACACACTGTATGGATGAAAGGGGCAAGGGCAGTACTACCCTCTCCCACCTTCATGTCTGTGTAGGGAATGCTGCACAGAAACTAAGATTTCAAAATCTGATATTCAAGGCAATTTTACAGCAGCAGTTGCTTCAAACTTCCTTCCATGCTTCTGTGTGATGAATGCATGCCAAAGCCTGATGGTTATTTATCTGACTTATTTATCTGCTGCATTTGCATACATTGCTTTCAAAAGCTTCAGATGATCATTATACAATTACTAAGGGCAAACACTGCATTTGTGGGGATGAAACAGTCGACAGTGTTCCTATTATCATAACTTAAAAAGGGTTAATTGCATTACTGCACAGGAGTGAAAGTGGCAGCTCCCAGCCTAATTTTATGTTGGCTCTGTCTAATTTCCAAAGTCCTGCAAGTGTGCAGCTCAGATCTCTGACAATGGCAATCTGTCCTCCTCCCAGAAGTCTGCAGAGTGAGAAGGGAGAAGAAAAAGGAGAGAGAGAAGCAAGTCCATATGTAGCCCCAGAAATAAAAATAGGAACAACAACAAAGCACAAACCAATACCTCTCTCCTGCCACCCCCCCCCCCTACAAAACATTGATCACTGTATAGGGTGTTAATCAGCCAAGGGCCTGGTTGAAGAGGAACATTTCTGCCTGGTGCCTAAAGGTACCTAATGAAGGCACCAGCCTAATACTCCTGGGGTATTCCACAAATGGGGAGCCTCTACAAAAAAGGACCATTCTTGTGTTGTCACACTTCAGATTCCTTGTGGAGAAGGCACAAGAAGAAGGTTCTTAGATTGTGATTGCAGAGTCTGGGTTGGTTCATATGGACACAGACAGACAGTCTTTTTTTTAAAAAAAAATATTTTTTATTGAGTTTCTTTTCTTAAAGTCATAGACACAAAATTAAAGTAAGAAAATACAAGAAACAAATACAAAACCGAAATAATAAAAAGGTCAATACAATCCAATTTTCAGTCGCTTTTTCAGTATTCCAAATGGACTTCCCCACATCCTCCCGACTCTGCGTTCTTTGTAGTAAAAGTTTCAGCAATTTGTTACCCTGTTTCTTAACTTACTGTATCTTTCAGTTATTATGTTTCTAAGTTCACAATATTATATCCCAACTTTGTACATTTAAAATTAACATAATAAAATTGTTTCATATTACCACCTCTTTTTTCGTGTCTTAATTTTCAGTTTACCTAATCAAGTTGCTAAAGCGAAAAATTCCCTAATCGTGCGTATTTCTTAACATTCATACAACTTATAGTGTTTTTGCAAATAGTCCTTAAATTTTTTCCAGTCCTCTTCCATTGTTTCCTCGCCCAAATCTCGGATTCTGCCAGTCATCTCAGCCAGTTCCATGTAGTCCATCAACTGCGTCTGCCACTCCTCCAGCGTGGGTAAATTCTGAGTCTTCCAGTGCTTTGCAATAAGGATTCTTGCTGCTGTAGTAGCGTACATAAACAAAGTTCTGTCCTTCTTTAACACCTTCTGGTCCACCATGCCCAATAGGAAGGCCTCTGGTTTCTTGGGAAAGGTATACCTAAATACCTTTTTTAACTCGTTGTAAATCATTTCCCAGAAGGCCTTCACTTTTGGGCAGGTCCACCAAAGATGAAAGAATGTCCCTTCTGCCTCTTTACATTTCCAACATTTATTATCAGACAAGTGGTATATCTTAGCTAACTTGACTGGGGTCATGTACCACCGGTATATCATTTTCATAATGTTTTCTTTCAAGGCATTACATGCCGTAAACTATATACCGGTGTTCCATAACCTTTCCCAGTCTTCAAACATAATGTTGTGTCCAATATCCTGTGCCCATTTTATCATGGCAGATTTAACTGTCTCATCCTGTGTATTCCATTTAAGCAGCAAGTTATACATTTTCGAAAGTGTCTTAGTTTTTGATTCTAACAATTCCGTCTCTAATTTCGATTTTTCCACCTGGAAACCAACTTTTTTGTCCATTTTAAAAACCTCTTGGATTTGAGCTTAATGTAGCCAATCCCGCACCTTATTTTTTAGTTTGTCTTGGCTCTGCAACCTCCATTTGTCTCCAACTTTTTCAATTATTTCCCAATATTTTGGCCAATAGGCCTCCATGTTGGGTCTTTTCCTAGCCTTGGCCTCCATCGGTGAAAGCCATCTCGGGGTCTTGCCCTCCAATAAGTCTTTATATTTCGACCAAACCGCAAAGATTGCTCTTCTGACAATATGGTTTTTAAATAATTTATGAACTTTGACCTTGTCGTACCACAGGTAAGCATGCCAACCAAAAGCATTGTCAAACCCTTCCAGATCCAGGACATCAGTGTTCTCCAACAAAAACCAATCCTTCAGCCAGCAAAAGGCTGCAGCTTCATAATACAACCTCAGGTCCGGCAGGGCAAACCCCCCTCTTTCTTTCGAATCAGTTAAAATTTTAAACTTTATTCGGGGCTTTTTGCCCTGCCAGACAAACTTAGATATATCCTTCTGCCACTTTCCAAAACATTCCACTCTGTCCACGATCTGTAGGGTTTGAAACAAAAATAACATTTTCGGCAATACATTCATCTTTATAGCTGCAATTCTGCCCAACAAGGAAAGTTTCAACTTTGACCAAGTTTCCAAATCCTTCTTAATTTCCGACCAACATTTTTCATAATTGTCTTTAAATAAATTCAAATTTTTTACAGTCAAATGAACCCCTAGGTATTTCACTTTTTTAACAACACTTAGTTCTGTTT
Source organism: Podarcis muralis (assembly GCF_964188315.1). Classification (NCBI taxonomy): domain Eukaryota; kingdom Metazoa; phylum Chordata; class Lepidosauria; order Squamata; family Lacertidae; genus Podarcis; species Podarcis muralis. The sequence goes on from NC_135658.1 coordinate 43,894,045, forward strand.
CTTTCTGAAACCCCTCTGTTTCTGTAGGTGTCAAGTTTTTAGCCAGAACCTTGGTCTTTTGCTTGTTCAGCTTGAATCCCGCCACCCGACCAAATTCATGAATCAGTTCTAAAACTCTTTTTGTACTAGATACTGGATCCTGTAATGTTAAGACTAGATCATCTGCAAAAGCTTTCAAGACACAGACAGTCAGTCTTTGAGGTATTGCAATCCTGAGCTGTTTAAGGCTTTATAGGTCAAACCCACCACTTTGAAATGCTCCTGAAAACTAATAAGCAGCCAGTGCCGTTGGGCCAAGATTGGTGTAATATGCCCAAATCATCTTGCCCCAGTGAGCAATCTGGCCTCCAATTCCGCACCATCTGAAGTTTCCAAACTGTCTTCAAAGGCAGAGTTATGTATAACACGTTTAGCCTAGCGGTTACCAGAGCATAGCAGTAGTTAGGCTATCCCTATCCAGACAGGGATGCAGCTGAGTCACCAGCCAAAGCTGATGGAAGGGACTCCACGTTATTGAGGCCACCTGAATTATATGGTTAAAATTTACAAATAAATGTGACAGTTACTGGACAGTTTAAAGGAAAATGTATTTCCTCTTATGTTCCAGGTCAGACATAACAGTTTAGGACATTATGGTTTATTAGACTGAGACTGAGCTTTGTGTCTAAACACGTCCTCTTCTGCTTCTCTTCCCTTACACACTGTAATGCAAAACATTTTGGTGTTCGTTAAACCACAGTCTCCCCATTACTTCCAAGCTGTGAAACTGTGGTGAGGACTATCCAGGATATAAAGCCATGATTAGATTTAATAGGCAAAGCTGGTTATAACTGAATGTAGCAGTATCTGTTGCCAAGGTACTGTGGATGACTTGCCATACCACTCATCGCAGTACCGTTTTATAATTTAAACACTTGGATCATCTGTTGCTCAGAAAGCACCACTAATTAACTCAAGGAAAGGGTGGTCGCCAATTCATCAATAAAGATAGAAATGTTATGAAATATTATTTCATGTTCTCTTTCAGAGTCAAAGGAGGACCAAGATTGGCCATATCAGCAGCTGCTACTATAATTAATTGTAGCAGCCTTACTCCATGGTATAATTTTTGTATTTTTATCTTTTGTTAGAATAAATCATTGTCCTAATAATAACCATATAAACCTGAATACAGACATTCTGCCACTGTGTAAAATATGCAATACTGATGCCTATTTCTGTCATTTGTCAAAAGATGGCAACTGCTCTCAAGAGAATAAAACCCACTCTAGGGATAAAAGCTATAGCGCTATCAATCCCTCCCCCCTTAAAACTCCTCAGAGACTGAATGCCAATTATGCATGAAATGCTACTGTACTTCTTCAGCAAGGACTGAATATATTTCCTTGTGAAGGAAAACAAACGTTGGCACACAGAATCTAAAGGAATCACATCTCAACAACACAGGACAAAATAATATCCCTACAGAGAAAAAAGAAAAACTTTCACCAACTTCTGCAGCTAGGTTTAAATACAGAAACCACTGTGACCAATGGACCTTTCAGTTGTAACAAACAGGAATTCAAGCTACTCCAATGGCCATAGTAAATCATTGTAAGGGCCTTGCTACGGGTATGTCCTATATGGAGAAATTTATACAAATCAGGAAAATCAAGAAGTAAAACCTATCCTGGTCTGTACCATTTCAAGATGGAGAAGAAGAGCTGTATACAATTTTCTATTGCACAAAAAATAATAATAATGTGAAATGGAAAATAGGTGTCTAGGACAAAAAATCTAAACACTTATAAGCAGCAGCAGCAGCAGCACCTACCACCACTACTGTCATAAGACCACCCTCAAATGACAGCCTGAAGTCAGAGTTCAAGAAAAAGATTTACTATTCAATTCTGATGACTATGCTATAAAAAATGATTCCTGTGCTCTTTGGCACTAATGTACGCTACTGAACACAGCTGGATATTTTACATTCTACAGGTGACAGTTCTTGTATTACTTTTGCCATTTAAGTACAAAACTATGTACTGTATACAAATCCATGCAAAACCTTTTCCATCTCACTATTTTGGTCCTGATGTACATGACAGAAAGCTGGTCTTTACCTCAACTTTCCTATCAGATTATTTGGAGAGAGAGAGAAAAATCTCAATAAATTATTTAGCTACACATTTTGTGTTGTTATAATAAAAATATGATTCTGTGCACTAGAAAGTATCATGAAGGTCTGTTGGGGGAGAGGTAGAAATTCAAAAAGTATTATACACACAGAGAGAGAGAGCAGAAAAAACACAAGTTTTAAAAACAGTTTCTGAAATCAGTAATACAATTTCAAAATATAGACATTTATGATTAAGAAAATTCCTGGATGATTTTTTAAAGTTTATAAACACAAAACAGCCATACATTCATTACTGATCCCATATAAGCTACTCACATACTTCCCCCCCCCCCATCACAGTAGTTTAGGTTTTGAACCATTATTCCTCCTGCCACTGTAACAGCCATCTTTTTAAAGCACTGCACACATATTACCAATAACAATCCTGCAAGGTAGGCCAGCATGATTCCTACATTATGATCGAGGGTTGAAGAGAGGGGTTTGTTGCCACACCGCAATAAATGTGACTTCCTAATAAACATCCTGTAGGTAGCACCGTGCTGTATATTTCCTGTACTGCAGAATGTTGTGTTTACACCCTTTAGCATCAGAGGCAGCATAAGTCTAAATGCAAGTTGCTGGGGCATCACAAACACATACACTCATGTCCTGGTTGTGGCTTTCCCACAGGCATTTGTTTGACCACTGTAAAAACAGAATCCTGGACAATATGAGCGTTTGGTCATAAGAAGCTGCCCCACACCAAGACTGACCATTGCACTGGCAGCAGTTCTCTGAGGCTTCTCTGGGGCAGCTCTACCTGATGCCAGGGAGTGAAGCTGGGACCTTTGGCATGCAAAGTGGATGCTATACCATGGAGCTACTGCCCTTCACCTGATCCAGCAGGACTCTACTTATGTTCTGGAACAGCTATTTTTTTGTTTGTTTTTTCTGGTCTGTTATAGCCCACTTAGCTCACTTATCAAGTTCTACTAGTATTTAGTTTAATCTTCCACTTGCCTTTGTTAGATATAATGTCTATTTTTGCAAATACTAACATAAAATCATTATGGTCATAGAAGCAAATGATATTGTAAAAAAAATAAATTAAATTTCCCTATGCATGGGAAATTAAAAAAAAAAGATGAAAGGAACTGATTTATATACAGAACATCAAAGGCTGCTGGAAAATAAAACATTGTTTAGTGTTTTATCTATTGAATTACTGAAAATATAACAATGGGGAAATACCCAGAGACACACAAAAATCAATACAACCGAAAGAAGTGTTGAAATACGGCATTGCATTAAACCTGAAAAGCCAACAATGAAACTCAGCTAAAGAGAAGAAGTAAGCAACAATAATCTAACTTTTCCACAGTTTCAGACAGGATTCCTTCACAGCTCTAGCTGGAGGGATTGAAATAGCAACTTCTTCTTCTTTGCAAAGGATGTGCTCTGCCACTGAGCTATGGCTCTTATAAGTCCAAGTGAATATGTGATTTACTTATTCAGTAGTCAGATCCAACCATTATGGTAAAAATCAAAACCACTTGTTGGGAATATGCAATGCCAAACCCTCCATGTGTCCCTATTTTCCAGGGACAGGCCCAGAATTTTGAAAGCCATCCTGGCTCCTATGTCCCCTGCCAGTGTCACCACCAAGCCTGCTTCTGAACAGTTTTAAATATTCCTAATTTAAAACCAGATTTAAAATCTTAAACTTATTGCTTTCCCCCAAATAATGCAAAGGAAAACTTCAGTGGAAATTAGGAAGGGTCAGATAAGTGGGAGCTACAACAAAATGTGTCAGTGTGGAATACTCAACTTTGGTACATGCAATTACCTCAGTGAACAAATTTATAAACGACTATAGTAAACTGCTATGAGTCTAAGCATATTCTGTAATGTAGTTCACATTTCATGATACTGGAAGATTTTTCTACAAACTGGCACCTGTTTCATCACTTTTTCTCAGTAGATAAATATCAGAGGGGAGTATAGAGATAGCCATCACCCTAACTAACCCCTGAAGCCACTTGTAACATTTGCAGGTTTGGAAATTCCACAACTTTTGCACTACATTCAAACAGCCAAATCTTCTGTTTCTTATGAAGTAAAGATCCTAGCATGCACCCTTGGACTATTACCAAAAGGATACCACAGTTTCAGTAGGCAGCTGAATGAAATCCATAGACTGAACTCCAAGTGTTTTAAAAGATGAGTAAAAATTGCAGTTTTGGGTACAAATGTGACAGCACAACTTGAGAACTACTTTTAAAAAGCAATAACAACTAGTCGGGGCTGTACGTCTGCATTGCCTGGGCTTCTGTGTGCAAACATAACCAGCAGACATCATGATTGTGTCCCTTTCCTCCTTAAGATCTTTATTGTAAAGAATGCATGGCAGGGGAGATGTGAGGAAGTCCGGTTGGTTATGTAAAAATGTTTTTGAAAATTGGATTTTTTCTTTTTTCTTTCTTTGTCTCTTTTATTTTATTTCTATGGCTTTTATATCTTTGTTTGTGTATTTGAAAATGTAATAAAATATTTTTTTAAAAAAAGATCTTTTATTAGTTAAGACACTTATAGAAGTGTCACACAGATATTTCTAGAGCACAATCAATGAACGTGAAACTCACTTTTAAAGTAAGAAATACTGCTTGTTGCCACCACTAGTTTAGAATCATAAACTCAGTGAATTGTAGAATTGGAAGAGACCCTGTCGCTCATCGTGTCCAACGCACTGCAGTGCAAAGTAAAAAAAGGAAAAGGACCCCTGACAGTTAAGTCCAGTTGCGAACGACTCTGGGGTTGTGGCGCTCATCTCACTTTACTGGCCAAGGGAGCCCACCTTTGTCCACAGATAGTTTTTCTGGGTCATGTGGCCAGCGAAACCAGAGCAGCACATAGAAATGCCGTTTACCTTCCCGCCGGAGCAGTACCTATTTATCTACTTGCACTTGACGTGCTTTCGAACTGGTAGGTTGGCAGGAGATGGGACCGAACAACAGGAGCTCACCCCATCGCAGGGATTTGAACTGCCGACCTTCCGATCGCCAAGCCCAAAAGTCAGTGGTTTACACCACAGTGCCACCCACGTCCCCTCTTGCAGTGCAAAAATCTCACATAATTATCCATGGAAGATGGCCATCCAACCTCTACTGAAAAAGGGCTTCTTTTCAGCCAGAACTCACCAGAACTCAGTTCCAGCACCTCTCAGGTGGGTTCCAGCACCTCTCCATTACAATTTTAAGAGAAAGGGGGAGGTGTTCATGGTGCATTCCAGCACCTCTTTTTCTAGAAAAATAGCACTAGTCCATTCCACTGTCAAACAGCTGTTACCATAAGTAAGTTCTTCTGATATTTAGTCAGAATCCCCTTTATTCTAACCTAAAGCAATTGGTTCAGGTCTGACCCTCTGGAACAGGAGAAACAAGCTTGCTACATCTTCTGTGTGACAGCCTTTTATATATTTGAAGATGGTAAACATATCTCCTCTTAGTTTCCTCTTTTCCAGACTAAACATCAATCGTTTCTCAAGTCAAGGACTGGCAGGGCTCTGAAGAAAGTATGGTGGAGGCAGGGGCCAGGAATATGGCCCAGGAGAGCAGGCCAGCAATTTATGGGGCTTGGTACCAGAAGCACCAGTTGGATTAAAAAGGAATCATGTTTCACTTCTTCCAACAGCAATAGGGACAGATGCATAGGAAAGGAGCTTTGACAGGACAGTAAGGAATGAGGCTGTTATGGCCATGAGAAGGGGCTTCAATCAAATAAATCTATGCCTCTTGCCACATTCCTACATGAGGAAAGTAGACTGTAAACTATTGATCCTTAGCTGATCAAGATGGTGCCACAGAACATGAACAGAAAAATCAATTTACACCTGCAAATCCTTGTCTCTGCTATTTTCCATGATCCCAGTTGAAATCTTAAGCCAGGGTAACTCTGTTGTGTCTTGTTGTTAATAAACTATGTTTACTTATTTTTTAATGTTAATCAATCTTGGATTAATGAATATGTAAATTTAATTGATTAACAGTGCAATCTCATACATGTCTACTCAGAAGCCCTGCTGAGTTTAATGTGTCTTACTCCCAGGTAAATGTATACAGGATCGTAGAACATTTCAGTGAAGTGACATCCCTAGTAATTATACAACTAAGCATAACTAATTTCAAGGTGTAAAATACACAGTGTTCTTTCTAACTTCAACTGCATTCCCCCTCACCATGCCAGCTGTTATTTACATGTAGTGTATGTAAAAGGCAGAAAGCTGAAAGAAAACTATTGTTAAAAGATACCAATTACTTATGCCAAACAACAACAAAAAAGACAATGTAGCCAAATTCTTTGTTGGAAAAGAAAGTGATGTTCAGAAATAAGCCAGAAGAATTCAGCTAAGATACAAAGATGAAAGAACAGCACCACCTAGTTCCCTACCTAAAAGTTTCCAAATATATTACAGTGACAGGCTTTTACTTCTGCAAACTCGTTTCAAGAGCCTAGATATTATTGCTTGTTTTATGTCTAAATAATATACTGTAACATCCAATAGCAAGGTTGCCACTCTTTAGCAAATAGTGTATATAAAACAGATCCAGAAAATACTGTTAAAATGAAATGAGGCACAACCTTTAGCTACAAATTCATCTTTGTGTGTGCATAAGGCAGGGTTACTATATTTCCCTTTTTCTGTAAATTAGGCTTTCAATATGCATGTTTAAAAGTGGGAAATGCTTCTTTAAAAACCTATACTGTACCTTATAAAACCAATGCTTTCTCCAATGCAGACATTTTGAAAACAAGCAGATGCAAAATAGCTTTGCAGAGCCTCACAAATCTTCTAAGAATACTGAAAATAACCAAAGTATATAAAGAAGAATATGATTGTTTTATGCATTTTTGAAATGTACTTAGGTATGCCCTTTGACTTGGAGCACAAATTTGCACTATCATGATGTTGTGCCCTTATAATTAAAACTTATTCCAGAGTGAAAGTCTTCAGCTTGTACAGATTTTTGTGGAGTCGTCCCCTTATGCTCACATAGGTCCCAAATAAAACAATGTGTGTGCACCTATATATTTTCTTGTGAGAGATGGACTGTGGCAAAGACATATGAATTCCTGAATCCTGTAGCATTTTGTACTCATACAGAGGATCTAGTACTGAAGTTGACAAACTTTTTAGGCCAATGGGAACATCTACTGGTAGTCACAAAATATCTGTCACGGGGGGGTGACATTCTGGGGGGCAGTGTATGAGAGGCCTAGCCAGTGCAAGCAGCTCTCATGGATTGTGGATCTTTGAGGGGATATTTATTGTTGTGGATATGGTGGGGGGATTAACAACAACAACAAAATGTTCCTGGCTGTGGTGGGTGGGGGTTTAAAAAAATATGTTCCTGGCAGACTGGGAATATACTCTAACCCACCCAAGTTTAGGATGTAACTAAGTTTTAATAATAAAGAAAACTGTAACAAAATAACTTAATGAGAGAAACTAAATACAGTAACATGAGGCAAGTCTGAGGCAAAAAGAGGCAGTTGGTCCCTCTTAACTGACATTCTTAACTAAACACACACACTGAAGGAGAGGCAGGTTCCGGAGCAAAACACACAAGCCCCTCCCACCAGATACCAAGCACTCTACTATTCAAATTAGGCCCCAGTGTTTTTCTTACATTACTGAGACCTGTTTCATGTGCAATAAATAGGAGGTAGTAGTGGACACAATGGTGCCTGGAGCTACTGCACTGGCAAACCCTGCAGTCTGTTCATTCATTCAAATATGAATAATTCAGTTTTCACCCTCTATTGAACTCTCAATAGAGCACACAATAAGATTCCCCATCAAATATAAATCATTAGAATCCAAAACAGTAGACTCAAAATCATTCAAACAGCAATAATACCACCACAACAGAATAATTAGCTCTCTCTCTTCCACTGATCACTGAAAGCCATTTAAAAACAGCAGGATTTTTAACTTAAATATAGGTCAGGGGAAAAAAAACATTTTAGTTTTCAGAGAGCATATCAGTGACATGGTGTTCCACAACTAAAGCAAACCTACATCTTACTGCCATTGTCTGGACAATCCAAATTGATGGTCCATGTGTATGTTTGTCCCTCAGCAGATTTAAGAATCCCCCTCCCGGGAGGGAATAATGGAGCAATATATCAGACTATATCTTAGGCAGCCATTTCTAGCACTTTCTCACATTCCAACCAGAAAAGTATAGTTTCCATTAAATTGAGCAACTGTCCTGTTAATTCCACTACTGCTTTTATTTCACAATAATTGCTTAGAACACATAACATTTTTCTCACTCACAAGGCTAAAGTTTATTTCCCCTTCAATGTTGCCTTAACAACTTCATAATTCACAGAAGCTGTTCCATTTTCCAGCAATATTTTGGTCACCGTTTTGTTTTTGGTATTAGTTTAATAATTTCTCAGTTATACTACTAATATATAGTTATGTTTTCATAGTCATTAGTGCCATTACATACAACTGTTAACTTTGCACATAAGAATATAAACTGTTGTTCCTTAAGCAGCAAATAAAGAATGCCATGCAATGCCTTTAGTCTTCTATTTTTATTTTTTTTAGTGAAATTCAGCTGTAGTACCATTAAAAGTAATCTCACATTTATGTTGTTACTAGTATGTATTCGTTTTTCTTGAGTCTAGTAAATATAACCAAAGTATGTGGTATTAAAAATGGGAAGAACAACATGGTTTTTATGACGGCTTTGAGATTTGTTTCATCGTAAAGAGGAAAACAAATTTGAACTATTATTACACTACAGTAGTACAATAGCTAGCAATACAACACACCACAAATATAAATGCATGATATGGTCATTTTCACCTGAAACTATGCAAAGTTCCACAGGATTTCACTTAAGCAGTACATTAAAAACAACAAGTGCAAATAGCTCTCAGGTGTTTCTATTCAGCTTTACAGTGCATATAGCAGGTGCGGACAACCTGTGTTCCAAGAGCTGCATCTAGTCCTAACTGCATGTGACCCTTTGACAAATTTCAAAAGCTCTCTGCCTGTGATCAGTTTAGACCTCTGATAAGGGGCAGCTGAGCTGTTCCATTTTCAATGGGGGGAAGAGGGAAAGAGAGAAAATTAGCACTCCCGCCTACTTCTTACTATGGACACTGCTGCCTTTAGTCCCACTCACAGCCTCCCTTTTCAAGCTCACATATAATGGAGTAGACTGAAAGCACAAGGACCATTCACCACACCCCAAGGCCATCAGAGAATCCCAGGTATAAATCACTCATGGACCATGCTATTTTGAGCAAATCAAGACCAGGCTAACATTAAATGAGTGAGGCTTGGGATGCTGCAATGTGGGGAAGAGCAACTGCACAACTTCCCCGTAAAAGGGCCAGCTGCACTGAGGGAAAAGAGAGTGGTGATGATTCATTGAAACTTACAGGGATTAAGGCCAGGCTGACAGGCTTTAATCTCTTCTGCTCTTCGCTGTTGTTGCCACAGAGAGTCCTGGAATGTAGGATGCCCAGCTGCAACCAATCAAGATTCCCTGGCAGTCCTCTGCATTCTGGATGATACTAATCCTTCCATTTAGTATAAGTGGGATCTGCAATAAAATTTTGCTGTGTATACTTCTGTCCTAGCATCCAAGCTCATGTTCAGGGTTCTAGCCAGACATTCCCTGTTGTCCCTGCTTCATTTTCCATTTTACTTTTTCAGCCGACACAACATTCCCTGGCTAGTGAACAGCTACTGTTCTTACTGCTCTGGGTTCTTTCTTTGTCGGGGGTGGGGTGGGGAGGAGTATTTTTCTTATTTATTTTTTATTTATTTCTGTAAACTGTAGGATTCCCTTGAGCATACTGATACCTTCCTCTTGTGTTTCAGTAGCCTTGTTTTGGTTACAATGCTATGAGCAGTCACCAACTCAATTTGTTATTAGAGGGAATGATTACCATTTTTAAAGTGCCCCCCCCCCCGTTAGACTGACTTTACTCCCACAGCTTGTAATAACTGGATCACAATGGCTATTACAAAAGAAGAAAACTTATTGGTTAGACTTTCAGCTGTCATAAAATAACAAAAACTTAATACCATGAACAAAAAGGTTTTTGGTGCAGCAGATGAATATTCAGATGAATTACATCTAATTCAGAAACTCATTTCTTATGTTCCCAACTAATTAGTCTGGTCTTTTCCTAGTTAGGAAATAATCACAGCAGTCTCTTGCCATATTGTGTGGCAGGAATAGAAACAGGTCCACTAACACACTGATAATCCAGCAGATGTAGGTCAGTTTGGTATTTTCCATTTGTTCAGATATTTATCCCTAAGCATCTACTGCAACTGACACTGCAAGGTAATTTGTCCTTAAAAATTCTCAGAGCTGTCAGACATTTTTAAGCTCTGGGACACAGAGCTTTGCCAAGTAGAAGTAGACTTCAGGCTCACAAAATATTGTTTTATAAAACAATGTATTATTTGGATAAATCATGGCCTGAAAGCATATAGAAAGAACTATATTAAAATGGTAAAAGGTAAAGGTACCCCTGCCCATACGGGCCAGTCTTGACAGACTCTAGGGTTGTGCGCCCATCTCACTCTATAGGCCGGGGGGCCAGCGCTGTCCGCAGACACTTCCGGGTCACGTGGCCAGCGTGACAAGCTGCATCTGGCGAGCCAGCGCAGCACACGGAATGCCGTTTACCTTCCCGCCAGTAAGCGGTCCCTATTTATCTACTTGCAGCCGGGGGTGCTTTCGAACTGCTAGGTTGGCAGGCGCTGGGACCGAGCAACGGGAGCGCACCCCGCTGCGGGGATTCGAACCGCCGACCTTTCGATCGGCAAGTCCTAGGCACTGAGGCTTTAACCCACAGCGCCACCCGCGTCCGGATTAAAATGGTATGGGGTAATAAAAAAATCATTAAAACTATTAATGAATGGGAGCATCAAATATACCACCTTTATGTTTGAATTAGAAGTTACAGAAACTTTTCTATGCACAGTATATAAACTATGGCACTCCAATGTACTCAAGGATATTTTGGTTTTCCATTTGGGAAAACAGGAGGAAATATAAAGTTTTTAAATATAAAGGTTTTAAATACAAACTAGCCACATTAAGGAAATACTTATTATCTGCTCTTTGAATTTTTTGTAGATCTTGGTGCTATCATATAGTAACAGAATATATTATTTTTGGCATACTAACTTAGAATTATTGATTCCTGTAACGCAATTAAATTATGGTAATAAGTTCAGATAATTATATATATAGATATATGTATTATATTATTCAATGTCATTCATTCATTCTACCCAACAAATATTTTACAGGGCAATGCTATACATGTCTACTAAAAATCATTCCCATTGAATTCAATACAATTTACTAGATAAATATGTATAAGATAGCAACCTTAGTAACTATAGACAAATGTATCATCTGTCTCGATTTTATTTATATCCTTGCTCTATTCCAGTAAATATATCATTGAAAATAATACCATAATTCAAGGTAATTTTCTAAATCCATGTTGGCAAGAACTATAGCTTCATACTCATGAACTTTCACTTTGGGTTTCATGCACTTCAAAAAACTGAAGGTTTACATCAATTGAAAGAAGTTTCAGCCCCTTTTACTTCCTTGTTTCTTGATTTCCTCTGCATGTATTTTCAAAGTCAGTTCCTTTCCCTTGATGCAGAAGACACAGAAATATGAGGCAAATAAGCAGCAAAGGGATTTAAATGTTATGTTGCAAAAAGGTCTTCCTACCATGATACAGAACACACTTGGCAGATACCCAGGTTTGATCAAATACCTCAAGATTTTCTGGCGTATGTAATATTTTAAAATACTTTTTTTCAATATTAAATCCTAACATTTATGGTTGATTAGTAATCCAAAAACAGTAGTGATGCTATCATAACTAATACTGCTGCGTTAGACTCTTATAATATTCACAGCTATTATTTCAGAAGCAAGTCAAAACAATCTTCTTAGTTTAAGGTCAGGTTTTTTTAACAAAAAAAAAAATTCAATAAACTTATTTTGTTTTCTTTCATCTGTGCACACAAAAAATCTATTTCTCACCTATGTCCTAAAAATAGAAGTCTACAAAAGACCACTGAAGATTGGTTTTAAAGCACCATGGGGACAGTTTAATGCATGAAATCAGGCTAAAGTGAATTTAAGGAGGCTCATTTATTTGATATTTTGATTTATAGGGTACTTTTTTCTGCCCAAAGCCCCTTCCTCACCCTCAGAGTGGCTTAAAATCCAATGGCATATGGACACAGATGGCTTCCCAATGTCCCCTAGGAATTTTCTGGCCGATATGATAAGAGGTGTACTCACCAGTTTCTGCTAACTGAAACATGTACAGTGGTATCTTGGGTTAATAACTTAATTCATTCTGGAGGTCCATTCATAACCTGAAACTGTTCTTAACCTAAAGCACCACTTTAGCTAATGGGGCCTCCTGCTTCCGCTGCGCCGCCGCTGCACAATTTCTGTTCTCAACCTAAAGCAAAGTTCTTAACCCAAGGAAATATTTCTCGGTTAGCGGAGTCTGTAACCTGAAGGGTATGTAACCTGAAGCGTATGTAACCCGAGGTACCACTGTAGGTGGTTTGATATACTTTCTGTATGACTACATAGATGGCTGAGGGCAGGACTACCATAGGGTGGTTTCCAGTTATTCAAGGTGAAGTGCAAGCTCTCATGTGAAACTTCCATGAAGTTGCCATATAATCTAAGGGGTTGTCTAGCAACCTTGGTCTTACAGCTCAAAAGTGCCTCTGAACGTTGGCTAGGTTCTCTGAAGTCGGAAAAAGAAATCAGTTGAGGAAGCTTTTTGTATATCTCTGCATAAACCTTTTCCATTCAGATGCATACATATAAAAAGAAAGTAGCATGTACTGTAAAATATACTTGTCCCCTTACAGTTGATTCACAGCTCCTATTAATTTAGGCCAGGGGTGGGGAATCTTTGGTCTCCAGATGCTGCTGAACTACAACTCTCGTCAGCCCAGAAAACATGGCTAGGATGATGGGAGCTGTAGTTCAGCAATATCTGGAGGGCCAAAGTTTCCTGATCCTGATTAAGGCCAACGATGCTTTTGTATAGTATCTCCATTCTGTAGTGACCAGAGAATCCCTGAAATATCATTTGGTTCAACAATGTTTTCCAAGAAAGATGAAGGCACCAAACACAAATAGTACCTTCATTTTACCCTATCTAAATCACTGCTCTGTTCTGTCTCACGTCCAAGTGCTGCTCATAGAGAGAGGGTACCAAAGAGGTGACACTTTGAATGTGGACGAATAAGCAGAACTCAGTGTGTGTCATTTATGAACAAGAATAATACAGTACAGAGACTATATATGTACAAGAAGGAGTTATTTTGGGGGTAATGCACTTGGTAGTTTAATACAGGAACACCTCAGTGCTCTATATAATAGAGACATGGTCCTCTCCTTCAGCTTACCCCATGGAAACCAACCAAAAATTGACACTTCTGCCCCAGCCAAAATGATAATGAGCAACTCAGCTCTTATCATGGCAAAGACAGCATCTGCATGTCCTCAAAGGGATGCAACATTATAAAAACCTAAAAGTAAACCTACAATTGTTGCCTTCACTGGCTACAATCTCATTTACTAAAAGTCTTTATGGATATTTCAGGGAGCTAATAGTCAAAGAGGCAGAAGTTGAATCAACTTCCTTTCACACTTTACTTCCTTCAGGGAGGAAAGTAACAGATAGCCTAGATTCTGACATTAGCTGAGACCAAATTTTCAACTTGCAAATGAAAATAAAGAAAAAGCATAGTGCCCGAGGTATGACCATAGTACAGCCATAACCTTTAGAAGTCAACATTGTAACCAGTAGCCCAGAAGTCCTTGGGGGATACATTTGGAAAGCCATGAACTATGTTGTTCTTAATGCTCCCTTTTCAAAAAGAAGTTATCATTGCAAATGAGGCAAACTCTAGATATCTCAACAGGATAACCGATCTCTTCCAGCATGCCAACTAATTCTAAGAATTCATCCCTCATATTATAGCAATGGGATATAAAAAGGAGGTGGTCATAAGAACGAAAGTTAACATGCAAACAAGAAACATTTCTCACATTTTTCTGACAAACTACTTCAGGATTTAATAACAACACAAATGTATTTAGAGTATAATTTTCACAGTGTTCAACGTTAGTGATTCAGAACTTATTCTGTTGCATTTACCATCAAAAGGACAACATACTTAGGAACTTTTTATTCTACAAAAACTTCAACAACATAAGTTGTGCAGCAAAATTCCAAGTTATCATTATACTATTCAAATCAATGTGATAATAAATGCTTTTTCTTTTTTCTAAATTACTTGCTAAAATTTTCAAAAGGAATGAGATTATTGCTGGGATGTTTTGCATTTGAGAGATGAAAAGTAACTCCAAACCCAGAGCTGGTAATGGTTATGTGTAGACGCGATAACGATAAGAGTCACATTTCAACAAGGAGATACAGCTTTAGTGAACTGAATGGAACTTACTTTGGCCAATAAAATTTCACCTGAAAGGTCAGGGTTGAAAAAAAGGGTAAGCAAAGCAGGAGTTCAAAAATATAAACTGCAAACACTATGAAAAGAAACAACAACTGAAAAAAAATACCCAAAAGAGACATATTTAATGGCTAGTTATATTAGTTCTAACAAATCTGTAAAAGAAAATAAGTTTTTTTGCTTATGACATGAGAGTGTACTCTTGCTAATTTACGTCACTGGTAGTGCTGTAATGATTGTTCTCTGTACATATATTTTATTCTAATAAATATTCTTCAAGTTAATAATTGTTCTCTTGTATGTCTGCACACTACCTTAAATATATCCTCTTACTTGGAAGTACCCCTTGAAATCTGAGCTAACTTTAAAGTAAACATGCAATACTGTATAAGACGTTCCTTCCATTTTTTCAAAAAAATTACAAATCCAGAGTTGTTGCTTTAAATTTCAAATACTTTTATTTTTCATTGATATTAAATGCATGCATTGGATAACAGGTAAAACTGTACCTTTTCCATATATAGAATACAAAAAAAGGATTTTGTTTGTTTGTTTATGGAATATAAAAACCAACAAATGTAACACATACAATTAATGCTGTAAGGACAACTGATGTTATTTTACACCTTCTATTTAGAAAGAAACAAAATGGAATTCATGCAGGGAGGGGGATGTTTAGCTCTAACATCACATTAAAATATGCTGCCATATATTTGGCAAATTTTGCTTCATACAAAAGTACTAGAAACAGATCAAATAAGTTTAAATATTGCCTACTTCAGGATATTGTGAAGACCACAACACAGTTATTTTAAGGCACAATATTGTGTATAGAGTGCATTAAAGCCAATTCATTGTTCCTGCTTATTTTTAAGCAGAAGAAAAAATATGTTTCTGATTTTACAGACTCATCAGCAAGATGTTTTGAAAAGACATATCACGATCAACCTCAAACACGATTATTAGCTAGTCATCTACTGACAATCATTCAGTGAAAATTTCACTTCAATCACACATTTTCTCAAGGAACTGTAGGAATTGCTCTGAAATATTTACTCAGTGCCAGTGAAGTATTGAGTGTAACAGCTTCTGCATCTAATACAGTGCTATCCAGTTCTCACAAAAGCACAGCACATTAAAGCATTAGATGCCATTTGCATTATCACACAGCAGGGGGCTACAGCAGCTACAATTCTAGCACTTCTGTACATATGAAGTACAGTAAAATATATTTACTGCTGCAATTTCATAGTATATATTATGCAATACACAGCTTATGGAAATATGCTACTTACCTAACGACTGGTTTTAGTTTATGCAAGTGAGCTTATGGTTGATTTTATAGAGTTGGTAAAATATCTAGCAATTCCAATGATTTTGCTTTGCAAATTTATAAAACCAAAATAATATATGCTAAGCTTAAGTGTCACCATGGGGAAAATAAAACTTAGGCTGTAGAATGGTTAGGTTGAGATATGTGGGTGGGGCTACACTCACATAATCATGAATATTCACTGCAATTATGGGGGAAGAAACTATCTACACATTCATATTAAAATCTAGGAAAGAAAGAATGCTTTCCCTAGCTTCACCAACAAAAACCCTACTGTCATATATTTTTTATCCATACCAATATCATTAACTGATGTGATGAAGTTATTTAAGTACGTATTTTATACTTTCTACAAATGCTACCTGTCACTTTAAAGGCTTTGTCAGTCTTTCCAGAAGCTGAGCACCCATTATCTCCTCATAGTGTTGACTGATTGTCATAGCTGGCCTCATGGTTAAGAGAGGTGGTTCTAATAAAACCAGATTTCCACATTGACCACCTTGATTTTGCAGATTATACCAGTACACTACACATTTCTAAAAGTATAATAATAATAATAATACAGATTTACCGTACATTTCCAAAGATTTGGATTTCAGGTGGGGGGTGTGTGAACTGTTTTAGTAGGCATCTACTAGCAAAATTAGATTTGGGGTAGATTTGAGTTGTTTCACTCTTTATATAGAAAACACATCCTCCAGAACAGCTACTATAGTGGGGTGGCAAAACGCACGAAGGAAAGGCCAATGGAACTTTCAACTGATAAAATGGAAAGTTTAGAAAGCAAATTAATCTGGCAGAATTAGCTGCATTTTCTATACAATAATAATAGCGTCCACAGTACATTAGCACAACCTGATGTTAATGTCAAACTAGTTGTGAGGGAGGCAGACTATGGAGTCATCAGCATAATAGGAAGTGTCTAAAAATGCACCTACTGGATGTACTATACTGTCCTTATCAATGTGCATTTATTTCCTGTGCCATCATTGTTTGACTTCAATCCTACAAAGGAGGGCTCAAAACAGGGCACACTACTCAGTCCCTTACATATGCAGAAATATTCAGTTGCATAAAGAGGAAGGCCAGGCAAAGTGTTTTTAAAAGCAGCCTTCTCAGCTACAGTTTGTAAGACTGAATGTTTGAGCTGCTGTTCTTCTTGCCAGCTGTTGCTGAAAATAAAAAAGGGAAGGTTTACCCAAAAATGAGAACACCCCACATTTTTTAAATATAGGGAAAGTACCATGTAGGTGATGTAACAAGAAATATGACATTCTCTATCCTATATGAAAAGGCCCAGCTTGGTTACCTTCATGCACACAACCAAAAATGCATGGCATTTTTCTGTTACCTGATGCTGCCTGCAGTGGTGCAATCTTTTTCCTGGCACAACCACTGAACTGCTCTGTTATTTTAAAAAATGGACAAATCTAGGCAGAAAAATAAGATTTTACACTGACTGTTTATTATTAAACACATGGCGCACTGAATGCAGCAGACAGCATCCTAAAAATATCAAGTTTTCCTTCAACAGTAGCAACCATAATCATACTGATAAGAAAAATCAATAAAGGGAGCTTCCCCGTTTTGCAGCAAAGAGAACCAACAATTCACATGGAAATTTAACAGTAAGAGAGGCAACCCTCTACATGTGCCACCTGCCAGATTCCCCAATAAATAATCCCACACAGTAGCACCACAGCAGCTCCTTGTGCTATGCCAGTCCCAGCAGCTCACACAGATCGGTAAGGAAAGCAAATAGCCAACCGTATAAAATCATTGCAGCCACCAAATGAAATCATTCCACCTCCTTTCAGCACTGCTTTTTAAAAATCCTGCTTGCTCAGAAGATGAAGCAGGGGTTGCAGGCTTCAAAATACAACAGTCACAGACTCACTTAAAAGGTTACCTCTCCTTTCGGAGGTGGGGTGGGTAGGAAGAAAAAGCTTCCCCTGCCTGTTCTGAGACCTCATCTCATGCTACTGCAAGTGCACGGAGGCATGAAATACAATAAACTTTATAACACTGCTACTGAAGAAGACGGTGGGGGTAATGCCACAAGGTCACACTTGGCTCTTTCTGAATTCCCTATACACAGAACGATTGAGACAATTCTTTGCCCCCGGCCATCCTGATGGGGTGGGGAAGCCAACCATCCTGAGAAAAACATGGGGAAGTTGCTGGTGCTTGCTGACCTCATTTACAGCCTCCAAAAGCTGTCTAGATGATTCTTAAGATTCTGGAGTCCTTCGTCCTGACACATTTGGGTATCTAGCTACCCCATCCTCCCCTGCCCGTGGGAAAGGGAAGGGGGTAGCAATAGCATCTCTCCCCCCACCCTCCAATACTCAAACACTGCAGCCATAAAGGCACACATACACACTCACACACACACACACACACACACAGGCACGCACATCCATTACCCTCATTGCACATTCCAGCACCATGACCACATTCTCTTAACAGCATCAGGAACAACGGAATCTCTAGGCTGGCTCCCTAACACACATTGCTGATTTAATTTGATTTTCAAGGTGGTGGGTGGTGAGGGAGATGGTGATGGGAGCTGGAAATAAACCACCACCTACTTTACATCCCCATATTTCCACAACCATCCATTTGCATAACGACAGTCGCTTGTACATCTCTCCCCCCCCCCCTTCGCGCGCCACTACAATTGTTACATTTCACTTGTGAGGCATAGGATTAGAGCCATTGGTGCAGACATAAGGAACAAGGGGACAAATATAATCCAGCCTCAAAGGGGACTGTTGAGGATGCATTCCATATTGGAGGTTATGCCGAGGTGGGGTGCGCGCGGGGGGTGGGGGTGGGCAGAGATAAAGAATAAGGGTTTATGAGACCTAGCTCTGCACATCTTTAAGTCTCCCGTAAGCCACGCATGTATAGCCTTCTTCGAGCCTCCTCTTTACCAGCGCTCAGCTTTCAAGCATTTTACTCTCTCTTCCTCCCCCCCCCCCCCACGGGATGGTGTTGCAGTGCCCACGTTGTTCCTCTCGCTGCATCGCCCTTCTCACTTTTATAGACATAGGCGATGGGGTGAAAAAGAGTGGCTGGAGGGAAAGGGTACGAGGAGTTGAAACCGAGGTGGAGGGGGGGTGCTGCTGCAAGACTCTCAGGGGACGGGAGGGAAGGACTTTCAGGAGCGGGCAGGGAAGGATTAATGTTTGTGCAGCACTTTAAGGATGGCAGGCTCTGTACAAGTGGCGGGGCTGGAGGCTAGGAGGTGCTGGTGGAAGAGGAGGAGGAGGAGGAGGAGGAGAGAGAGAGAGAGAGAGAGAGAGAGCGCCGAAGGGTGATGGATAGACGAAAGACGGCGGGGGAGGGGGGCGCACGGGAGAGGAGGGATGGGAAGCCAGGAGGAAGCAAAGGGAAGAGATAAAGGGGGAAGGAAGCCCAGGATTAGAGAACCCAGACGGGAGGGAAAGGAGCTTGCGGGCGGGCGGGCAAGGGGGGGGGGAGGGGGGGAGGGGGAGCCGAGAGATGCGAAGACAAATGAGGGGCAGGCTGGGGGCAAGTCTCCAGGGAGTGGGGGGGGGGAGGAGAGGAGGCGACAGGAGGAGGGAATGAGGTCGAGCGAGGAGTCTTTCCAAGGCGACGAGGAAAGAGCACAGGGTGCCCCTCCGGCCCCACGACGACCCCACCTCAGCCTTGGCACGCACGTCGCAGCCAGAAGTTGGGCGCGAGCGGGGGGCCGAGAGGCGGCGGCGGCGAAGTGGGCACGGGCGGGGGTGGTACCTTGTATGAGGATCCCGCAGAGGCTGTATAAGCGCAAGACGACGCTCGGTTTCAGCCGCATCCTGGGGGTTTCCCTCGGGCTGGTTGGGCGCGAGGCAGAGAATCCCGCAGCAGCTGCTGCTGCTGCGACCGCTGTTCCCTCTCTCTTCTTCCTCTTCTTCCTCTTCTTCTCTTCCTCCTCCTCCTCTCGCCGGGCTCGTCCTCCCCCCAGCAGGAGCCGCCTCCGCCGCCGCCTCCGCCGCCGCAGTGTCTCCCTCAGCCTATCCAGCGGGGTGAAGAGGAGGACCAGGGTCGCGCGGGGGTGCAATGGGGGCGAGCGGCGGCGGCGGCTGGCTTCGCCCTCCTCCTCAGTTCGCCCCCCAAGCCCGTCCTTCCCTCGGTGGGGAGCACGCGGCTGCACACTTCCTCCCTCGCTTCTTCCTCGCCAGGAGTCGGCTGCCCCTTTCTGGAAACACCGGCCAAAGCTCCCTTCTTCGGCCGCCCCTTCTCCGGCCGGTCCGGGTGCTGAGGAGAGACGGGCGGGCAGCTGCGGCGCTCGCCTTCCTGCTGCTTCGCACGCTGCCTCTCACCTCAGCTCGCAGGGAGACTGCTCCGCTACACCAGCCGCTTTCCCAGCTCTAGACACAAGGGCAATCTCAGCGCGCGCACCTCCTCCTCCTCCCTCCCCCCGCCACAATGACCCCTCCTTTCTCCTACAGGACTCCGCCCCCTTCCCCGGCACGTTTCCCTCTCTCTGAATAGCCGCGCCTCTAACTTGCCGGGCCACGCCCCCTCGCTGGGCTTTGGACCTACCCCCCGGCACATTTTTTTATTTTTTTGCACAGCCACGCTCTCTTTAGCGTCCTCCCCCTTTCGCAGCCAGAGCCTGACAGGCAGCTGCGGCTCTCCAATAGGAGAGGGTCTATCCTGCGCGGCTAACCTGTCAGCGGGCAGCACCGATGCAAGAGGAAAGCTGATGAGTGAGTTCTGGGGACGGCGGGGGGGGGGAGGGGGGTGTCCGCGTGTGAAGGGGACTTATTGCTTTGCAGTGCCCGCCCTCTTTGTCTCAACTTTGGACTGGCATTTGCCTGAGCCTATGAGGAATGCAAGCGGGGTGTTTCCTTGCCAGCCAATGAGCGGTTTAGGGAAAAGAATAAAAAGGTGTGGGGAGGTGGAAAGAGGGAAGTCGCTGTCCAAAGGTAGTTCTGAAAGTGGCCGCTTCTCTCGACTTGCGAGCACCCGGCGGGCTGAAGACGGCGCCCGCTTGAAAGCAGCGGCGGCGGCGAGAGCGTGCGTGCGGGAGAGCGCTTGGGAAAATGGGTCACAACTCAGGCAGCCAGCAGCGGCAGCAGCAGCCGATTCTTACAAGGATAATTCCTATGTGCGTAGCTAAAGAGAGGGACGGGCAGAAGACTACGGGCACTGCTGAACGGCAGACGGGATCCAATCAGCTCTGGGGAGGTGCGGGGCGGGGCAGTGGATGACAGATTGCCAAACAAGTAAGAGGCACGTGTGGAAGAACCAGAGAGCAGCAGAAATGCCAGGAGCGGAAAATGAACTGCGAAGGGACGGACCCCGGAAGAAAGCACAGCACCTGCACTCCGCCGATCTTCTCCTTCTCACGCCGCGCTGCGGATCCTTTCCTCGCGTGCTAACTTCGCCTGTATCCCCCATCCCGCTTCTCACGCCCATGTAGGTATGAAGGCGTGGACTTGCTGCCAACTTAAAGTTACATTTCTGCGATGCTCTTGCTACTCCTCCGGAACTTCACCGTGGAGTCATAATTTGGATTTACACTGGCGTGAAGGATTTAAAGAGGTGCAGTCTGGTCCACTGGGACAAATGGAGGACGCCCCCCCCCCCCAACGTCAGGTTGGCCTCTGTCTGCTCCCACCTGCCTGCCTTCTGATTTACACGCAGCTCAGGAGGGGGCCCTGGATTTCAGCTCCTCCTTCGTCTCACGTTTGCTCTTGTATAACTCAGCAGGCCAGGGACAAAACTAGGCTCCACTGTCATGCTTTGCTGTTGCCTATTATTGAATCTGGCTCCAGCTACAGTGGGCTTCACTATCTTCTTCCAGTATCACTGGGCACTGGGCACTGTTGATTTCATAGAAATCCTTTTGTATCCATTTTTTTTCTTCATTCTGCTTAATCAGAAGGATCTCTAAATACTGCATAAATTTATTAAATTTGTATCTTGGTGTTCAAGACAACTGACAGTAAACTAAAAATAGCAATCCAAATGTAAAAATAGGTGCCTAATTCACCAATAAAATAAACATTCGCCAACAAACACAAAAAAGCAACAACTGTGGAATGTGTTGTCCATCCCTCAAGTGGATATATGAAGCCAATTGCACATATTATACTGACATTTAGGGAATGTTCCCACACACAAAATAATTGTTTTGAAGCTTATGCCTTCTTCTCAACATTATTCTTCCTCATGATCATAGTTGCTGTGAGATTTCTTGGGACACTGAAAACGGTATTGGTACAGTAGTGTGGGGATCCTATTGTCTGCTACTGCACTTTCCTGCCATTTTAATGCTCAGAGATGAACATCAATGATATTGGAATCCCAGTATAACAGATAGCTATGGCTGTCCATAATGGAATGGCAGAGTGCAAATTAACAGGATGTATCTGAAGTGCATACAGAATAGTTTGACAGTAGAAACACAAGCAACACAATCTGCACAAGAGATATGCACC
Source organism: Podarcis muralis (assembly GCF_964188315.1). Lineage (NCBI taxonomy): Eukaryota > Metazoa > Chordata > Lepidosauria > Squamata > Lacertidae > Podarcis > Podarcis muralis. The sequence continues at coordinate 43,916,514 of NC_135658.1, forward strand.
TATAAGCACATTTTCATTGTCACTGTGGGTGCATGTCTGGATGCACAGTGTCAGGAAGATTTTGAGCAACACATGGCATAACAGAGTCTCAAACAAAGATGTTCTCACCCAAGCCAACATCTCTCTCCTGTCTCAGTGATGTCTATGCTGGCTTCGTCATGCCCACAGAATGGAAGATGGCAAAATTCGCAAGGACATGCTCTGCCAGAAACATTGCCTGGAGACAGTCAGGTGCATCCAAAGCTGTGACAAGAGTAGCAATGACCACCGGGAGGAGCACAGAGTGAAGGAATACCGTAGTGCACCAGCAGCACAACTGGATGCCTTCATCTGCCCCAGCTGCCACAAAACATGTCTTCCTGTATCAGTTTCTACAGACCCAGCAGGCACTGTAATCTCCAACAGCTTGACCTCACCCAAAGGTGCACTCCTTCATTGTCTTGGGATAAATGGATGCCAATGATATTTGAGTACAAACTAACATGAGAACCAGCCCAAAGTTGTAGCATATCTCAAAACATATGAACACAATAAATTATAGCAAGGGTTTTCAAGCTTTTTGAGTCCATGGCACCCTTAACACCTCTCATTCCAATGTTCTCCCTGCAAGCCCAATGTAAGGGGGATCTCTCTGTAAATAATACTCTGCCTATGCTGCTGACAAGAGAATTCCATTCTATAACATTAGAATCCTCCATATATTTCTTTGTTCTTATTTTAGTAATGGCACCTAGTATATCCTGTTCTACTTTTTCTATGTAGCAATATGGACAGAGGTCAAAGATGTTTAATAACATGGTGACTTTTCCACACCTACTGTTCAGCTTGAATAACATCCTTTCCAGGTGCTTTGCCGTTTGCAAAGCAGTCTTTGGTGCATCACTGTTCAGGATGCTCCATACTGAACAAATTTATTGTATGCAAATCTAGCAGTTCATTGACTGCTTTCTGAGAGTCTCAAAAATATACAACTCACTGTATCATTCTGCTCACAACATGAACCACTTTAATTTTTTTTGTTTTATACTATTGGATTCTCTGTGTAAGATGCAGTTTGGCTTGCTCATTATCTACGTAGTTGCCTTCTGAATGGCATGCTTTGTTGATTTAAGTTCTACAACCATTTCTGGAGTTGGATTAATGTAGCTTTTTAAATAGACTTCATTCTTTGTCTCACTAGCATAATTTCATTTTAGTAAGCCTCAGGCCAGTAATTCTTGAAAGTCATCTTCTTGCTAAAGTTAGTTGTGGATCCTCACAGATGATTCTTTTCAAAATGCCCATACATTCCCTGGCAGGCTTATTTTTAATATTCTCTGTTCAATAATCTCAGCATATTGTAGCTATATTGTAGCTTGATTTTTTATGGTCTAAGTCCTGATATGTGGCAGACTTCTTTTCTACTTTACTGAAATAGTGTAGCAACCAGCACTAAGTAGTAGGTGTGAGGTACATTGGATAGGTCACATCTTCTGTTAATTATTCATGCCAGTGTATGTATCTTGGACATTGACAAGTGTTTGCCTTCAAATAATCACCTGATAATACAAGACTCCTCCTGTGTGTACAATAGAGGTAAACCATTGTTATTGGCCTTGTCCTTGTCTGATCCATTCTACATTGCCCATGACTTTTGAATTTATTTAGTTCATGCATTAAGGGCACCAAAGACTTTTGTTTTGATGAAACCTTACTCTCCCCCTGCTTTCTCACATGCATGCACACAAACAATTGAAGTCATGCATTAAAGTGCATCTTAAGGTAAAGGTAAAGGTACCCCTGCCCGTACGGGCCAGTCTTGACAGACTCTAGGGTTGTGCACCCATCTCACTCAAGAGGCCGGGGACCAGCGCTGTCCGGAGACACTTTCGGGTCACGTGGCCAGCGTGACATCGCTGCTTTGGTGAGCCAGAGCCGCACACGGAAACGCCGTTTACCTTCCTGCTAGTAAGCGGTCCCTATTTATCTACTTGCACCCGGGGGTGCTTTCGAACTGCTAGGTTGGCAGGCGCTGGGACCGAACAACGGGAGCGCACCCCGCTGCGGGGATTCAAACCGCCGACCTTTCGATCGGCAAGCCCTAGGCGCTGAGGCTTTTACCCACAGCGCCACCTGCATCCCAAAGTGCATCTTATAAAGTGCTTAATCAATAGGCTGTGAACCTGTCATACAGTAAAATCCATGTAAAATCCATGGGCTTCACAAAATGAAGTAACACCACTATTGTGTGGTAAAGAGATGTCTAATGATTAAATTGTGTTACTATTTGGCTTCTGCAGAATCCCCCTTGCCCCCCCAAAATCTAGATTTCTTTTAAAAACAGATTACTAGGAAGATAAGGAATGGGATAAAAGATCAGAAATTGATAAGGATAGGGAATAAGAACAAGAAATAGTAAGGAGGGGATGAATGCATATTATTATTATTATTATTATTATTATTATTATTATTATTATCAACTTCATTTTTACTTCAGTCTTCCAAACCTTCCCAGGATCTTCTTAATCTTTGCCATCTTGCGCAAAGGGCCAAACTACACTTGATGCTAAGTAAGTGAATGTTTTTCTAACTGTTAATAGTCACTGTGTGTGTGCCAAGGTGGTGGTGGTTCTCCAAAACCACGGCATGTGGGGAAGAGAAACCAGCTGCCTCCTCCCACTTGAACCCTCATGTTTCTGATAAATATTGCATCCTCAAGCTTGCTGTTTATCCTGGAAATGAAGCATCTATTGGTAACAATGGTAGATTCACCCTGAATAAGAATAACAGCCTCAGAAGCATTTATGTGTCAGATCCAGGGTAGGGGAGAACAGTGTTAGCCATGTGGTCCATGGTCCCAGGGAAATGGAGCAGGGTGCCATGGCTATTTATAGTTGTAGAAGGTGCACATCACTTGGTGTGATGCATTTGGCATCATTATATTGAGAGAATAGGAGAATCTCTTTCGTTTATGTATCTGGGACCAAGAATACAGTAAGTTTCTCTCTCTCTCTCTCTCTCTCTCTCTCTGGTCATTCCTTGCTTCCCATGTGAGTGACATCCATATCATGTCCCCTTGACTTTTCTTTTGCTGCTTGGTAAACATGCACTCATCCCAGTGATCCATTAAAAATAAATTTTAACTTGACTACAGGAAGAAAACTGTCATTTATCCTTGGCCCAGTGACCAATGTGTTCACCTGCCACAGCTCTGGAATGTAAATAGAATCAGGAAAAGTAGCTTTGTATGAAAAGTTTGGCATAAGAGCTGAGAAGGAGTAAGGTGCACTTCCTCAAGTTCAAGGTTAATGGAGACCAACAACTCTCTTGTAGGTAGACAGAATCAGTTATTATGGCAGCAATCCTTGGCATCTTTACCTATAAGTGAGCCCTGAGTAAAATCAGTGGGACCTCTGTAGGTAAACGTGCATAGGATTAGGGTACAGGGCTGTTGCATGGTAAAATGGTGTAAATAGTAATGATATCACACATGCAGCAAAGCACACAGGTTATATTGTTGGGGAAACAACTCAGGGCACCACAAATGCATCAGTGCAACTACACTGGTTTAGCCTCACCAAACATTGCTAATATGTTTCAATAGCAGTAAATGCTATATTCTGCACTTAGACAGGAATCACCGCCTGCACAAATAGAAGATGGAGGCACATGGCTTTCCAGTAGTACATGTGAAAAGGATCTAGTGGTCTTAATATACCAGAATATTAACATGAGTCAATGGTGTGATGCTGCAGCAAAAGAAAAGCTAATTTGATTATATTCTGCCTTGGTCAGACCACACTGGAAATACCTTGGTCAGACCACACCCGGGCACCACAATTTAAGAAGGACAAGAAATTGACACACTGAAACATGTGCAGAGGAGGGTGACTAAGATGATGAAGGGTCTGGAAACCAAACCGCATGAGGAACAGTTGAGGGAGTTGGGTATGTGTTGGCTGGATAAGAGGAAACTGAAAGAAGGTATGATAGCCATCTTCAAATATCTAAAGAAAAGTCATATGGAAGATAAAACAACTTGTTTTTTCCTGCTCCAGAGGCTAGGACCAAAACCAATGGCTTTAAATATCAAGAAAGGAGATTCTGACTAAACATCAGGAATAACTTTATAATGGTAAAAGCTGTTCAAAAGTGCAACAGACTCCCTCAGAAGGTGGTGGACTTTCCTTCCTTGGAGGTTTTTAAGCAGAGGTCGAATGGCTATCTGTCATGAGTGCTTTAGTTGAGATTCCTGCATTTCAGGGGGTTAGGCTAGATATACCCTCAGGGTCTCTTCCAATTCTACAATTCTATGATTCAAATATAAATTTGCATGTGTGTCACAGAGTCAGGGCAATGCAGTCCATACCTACTCAATTTCTGTAGGAGTAGAGCAGTCCTTCTCATATTAATAATAGGATTGTGAACCCTTCCATTGGACACAACTTTGCACCTGCAAAATGTGAACATAAACAGGCTACATGCAAACACAGACCATTAATATGGGTATACAAACAAACAAACAAACAAACAAACAAACACAAGTACACAAATACAAACACTGTGACATGCTGACTAGCAGTAGGACGCCAACCAGTCTACATCCACCCAGCAGTGTTCTCACAAGGTTGGTTGCCAGCTATGACAGTTTCAGCTCTTATTTTGATGTGTGTAGTGTTTAAAGAAAGGTTATCTGACAATCAATGTACAGGACCAGCTAATTACCTGTTTGTGTGGGGAGAATCACATCTCATGGAAGCTATCTTTCCAGTGATGGCTCAATAGAGGTCATCCATCAGGCTGACCAAGAGAGCTTCAGTTCCAAACCTGGGTCCAAAATCAGATTAAAATGGGTCTAGATACTCAGTTTCCTCCAGAAATCCTGCAGCTGTATCTCCACAACTCTGTCTATTACCTTGCCCCAAAAGGCAGTAGTGGAGTTAGGGGCGTGGATGCCCAGAGCAGCGGCCATGCCATGCACCCAGGGGGGGAGGCCATGAAGCGATCTGCCGCGCATGGGGTCGGTGGAGCAAGCCCCCTGCAGTGTGCCTTTTTGTCACCCCCCCTCATGGATGACACCCAGGGCAGACCACCCTCCACCCTCCCTTCCTACGCCCCTGCCAAAAGGGGATGTTTCCAACATCATGTCTAATGCCCCCCCCCCCCAAGTGGCTGTACAATTGCCTCTGGATAGAAAAGCTTTAAATAATAAAAAGGAGCAGGGCCTTGGGCATGATCCTGGCCTGAACCCTCTGCACATTCATTCTCCCACAGTGGTGGTTTATATCTTTTTCAGATTTATTTGTCATATGTATATTGCTTATTACATTAGCATATTATTAATCATCATGGCAATACCTTCTGTGGGTATAATTTCTCTTCTTCCTCCTATGCCAAGAAGTGGAAGAAACTCTTTCTCTTGCTTTTAATAAAACCGTACTTTATATTTATTTAGAAGGTGACAGAAATCCTTCCTGCTACTTCTGTAACAAAGAAAGCTGCTTTTAAGCAGCAGCATTAAAATAACAACTGCCATCCTTGTGAAATAAACAAGCAACAAGTTTGTGCTTATCCTATGCCTAAGATACTTGACGCTGATGGAAACAAACACACTAAATTCTCATTAAATTCATTTCACCAATTAATAGTGCTATTTTGAATGAACTATAAATTAAGTAATCGGGAAACCAGGATAGGTCAGCCTAGATGGTGTTCTCCTCCCCTTCCCAAACATTCCTCTACCCAAACACTAGTTGCAAGGCACAATCCTAATAATAATTACTTATTTACAATGTAAAACACAAGAATGTATGGAATCTTAATCTACAGTAATTTTGTTCAGTGCCTGCTGGTTTGTAATACATAACCTCTAATCTTGAAAAGCGAGTGTTAGGGTTTGCATTCGGATCTCACAAAGCTTTAATGCAGAAGGCTTCCAGCCAGCCACGAGAAAGCTGACAGTGACTCTTTTGATCATTAGCCAGCCTTTTCTTTCTGAAATCCTTTTATTTATGGTACAATTCAGATTGTGTTCAGAGACTGTGTTTCTGGCCTGTCCCTCCCCCCAGTTGTGATAAGGACAAAAAAAACAAACAATGATAGCAAGCCTACATGCCCTTTTGTAGTTATATGTAAGAAACATAAGTCAGTATATCGTATACATGGCTGCTTGTCGCCATAAGTAGTGCTTTCTCAATCTTGTTTCCTGTCCTGGCCAAGTCTGATCTGCCTCATGAAGTAATAGTTATCGCATTTCAAAGAGAGTGAAGTAGGTTAATTAAATAATTATAAATCTTCACAATAGCTGTTTATTAAGAGAAAGGTAATTTGAGTAGAACAAAGACATTGGAATATCTTCTTTTACTCAGCCTCACACAAGTTCAGCTGGTACGTAATGTGGATAACTTGTCAATAATACATGCTTTGCAATGGAATTCTGAGCTCTGTACTTCTATGTGTCTCAGACGGCATTGAAATACACAAAGCGGTGTCCAGTAGCATTGTGATGCTAAAGAATGCCAGACCTATTTTCCTTTAAGATTTCTACATTATAATCAGCCATGCTATTCTATCACCACTTGTATTTATTTATTTTTCAGTTGTGCCATTTGAACAAGAAAAGGACTCTCATAAATTAACAATCCCAGCACATAGTAAAAGAAGAAGGAGAAAGCACCACACCAAAAGAAAAGCAAAAAAAGCAAGAGCTCATTATTAGGTAACATAAATCAATAAAAGTGGAGCATTCCTTCAAAGATCCTTTGAAAAAGCTATACTACCCAAGCATCAACAGAGAGGGTATGGAAATAACTTCTCCAGGGATAGAGTCTCCCAGTTTGGGCAGAAACTGTGATCCATTTAAGAAAGCACTGCTACTGCCGTGCTATTGTATTCATCAGCTGTTAGGCGGGGAGGCTGAGCAGCCTAAACAAAGTCTGCTGTCTCTTCAGGGCTTCCTCCACCCTCACTGATGTCCTCTTTGGGCTCCAGGGAGGGTCTCCTTGCAAGCCACAAGGACTCTCCAGCTCTCTCCCACCATTTCCTGATTCGAATCAGTTTACTTATTTATTTCCTGGTGCCATGCATATACCTGACCACATGTGGGTCAATTGCGCATAAGTGGGGGGGGGGACGACGCCTGGACATGTGTCTATAGAGCCCTCTGACTTTTGTTTGGCTGAAATGTAACCTGCACAAAGCTGAGTTACACCAGTGCTCTACCCATGTTTCCCTCTGGCCATAGCCACCACTGGAATGCAGTCCCCAGATGGGTTGTGTACAAAGTAATGACGCCCTCTGGCCTCTTGCTGTAGGGTAGGCGTGGGAAACCTTTGGCAATCCAGATTACCCACAGCAAGCATTGTCAATAGCCAGGGATGATGGATACTGTAGTTCATCACCATTTGAAGGACCAAATGTTTCCCACACCTGTTGTAAGATATTACCATTTTAGTCCATGTTGATAACTTTGCTGGACAGTGAACTGCTTATAATTGTCATTAGATTACTTCTGGTGGTAGGTGGGGTTAGACCCTAGGAATCTAGTATTCAATATGCTATTAATAAATAGATAAGTTACTTGCAATTATTTCCAAGCGTCAGTCCCGCTGTTAGCCTTGAAAAAAGGGACAATGGAACTTCTCAACTGTTTATTGGATCAACAGTAATAAATAATTAGATAATTAAAGTAGTTTAAGAGTAGTTTGAAAAGTTTTGTACATCTTAAACTACATCTTAGTTTGCCCCAATATATAATCTCACTGATAATATATCTTTATAGAAATTACTGTGAAACTAACACAGTGAGAGCTAATGTCAAATAATTTCGAAGAGTGGGATGTAAGAATGCAGGAAGTGTAAATTAGATGTAAAATGCTTAGATGAATAAATTAGATGGCATTGTTTGAAATCAATATTCTTCTGCAAGTATCACTTCATTCTTATATAAAAGTATTTAAAACAAAGATTGGAGTTATTGTTCTGTATAACTTTGATGAAAGTTTATGATATTTTTGGTACCATGGCAGCTATAGTTTCAAATCTCAAATTCTGTCGTTTCATTATACTTTCACTGGCCTTGCATCTTCTCTTCATACTCCCCAAATCAGCTAAATTCTACCCCTGTACTGATTTTTATACTTCACTAGCAGTTATGGGTGCCCTTGTACCTCAAATCCCTGTTAGTTACCCCAGATCTGTAACAGTATTTAGATGTAGCTAGATAGCTAGATAAAGGTAAAGGTAAAGGTAAAGGGACCCCTGACCATTAGGTCCAGTCATGGCTGACTCTGGGGTTGTGGTACTCATCTTGCTTTATTGGCCAAGGGAGCCAGGGTACAGCTTCCTGGTCATGTGGCCAGCATGACTAAGCTGCTTCTGGCAAACCAGAGCAGTGCACGGAAACACTGTTTACCATCCCGCCAGAGTGGTACCTATTTATCTATTTGTACTTTGACGTGTTTTCAAACTGCTAGGTTGGCAGGAAGATAGCTAGATAGACAGTCATAAATTAAATTAAAAGCCTACAATACCCAATGAAACAATAGAATCACAGAAGAAGAAGAAGAAGAAGAAGAAGAAGAAGAAGAAGAAGAAGAAGAAGAAGAAGAAAACATAGTAGCATACTTCAGAGTCAGGTATATGACTCAGAAGCCTAAGATACTGCTCATTTATATTCCACCTTTCCACTAAGCAACTTGAAGAGGCATACATTTTAGTGTCCTAAAAACACAGTAAGGTATGTTATGCTAAGATAGTGACTTGCATTATAGCCAGCAACAATTTGTCCTGGGGATTCCAAAGTCAACTTCAACACTGTTGGACAAGGATGGGAAACGTGACCCTCCAGATGTTGTTGGACTCCAACTCCCATAATTCTTGATAGTTTGCCATGCTGACTGGGACTGATGGGAGTTTGCATTCAGCAACATCTACGGAGACAGATTCCCCACCTTTGCACCACATTAATGTGGTTCTGGTAGTAGTCAAAGGTCTGATGAATTTTTAAAAAAACCTTTTTGCTATGAGCGAACAGTTTCCCACTAATTCAAGGAGAGAATGTAACAATTAAATAAACCTAAGATGATGGAAAGGATAAAAGTGTAGTTTACTACTTGGTGAAAAGGGAACAAGCAAAATACTGTATTAATGGCAATTTGCGTGGAACCACAGCAATGTTGTTTCTTCAGGGCAAGCTGGACTTCTTCCTTCAAAGGATTACTTTCACTCTAATGAAAAACTTTTTAAGAACAAAAGCATCTGCATTCAGTACGCAACTTTGTCAATGAGCCCAGCTTCCCTCCACTGCTGTTAGCTATTTTGAGTGCAAAAAATGCCTTGTTTTTAAACTCTTGCCACCCTACTCTGCTGAATGCTAATAAGGAAACAAAAACACATGCTTTTATATGGTGTACTTAACTCAAAATTGTCAATGGAATCAGCAATGTTGGGAGTGAGCGTTCTCTGTAAAGACCATGGTCTTGTTGTATTTGTTGCATCTATTGGATCTTCATGTGGTTAGGAATGTGGTGATATGCTTAGCATACAAAGTCAACTACAACTCAACATCAACTCTGATGATAGTTAATGTTGCTAAATGCTTCCTATTCACAGCCTGCTGATTGTAATGCTGCCTTCTTTAACCACAAAATTTGAATTGTCTACTGCCTTAGCTAGGTTTTGTCAGGCTGAAGTTTTTATCATTAAAATATCCACCTATCACTGTAAACTGGGCTTGAGGACAATGTGATGTCCATAATCAGTGTTTGAAACTCCCATTGTTCTAGGCACATTTTGTGACAGGGAATTTCATTACAGAGAGCAGTTTCTGAGCTCTGGCGCAGTACTGCGCCTAAGATTTCAGATTAAAACTGCAGAGTGGAAGGAAAGGAGGACCTTTTTCGGCCTCCCCACTTCTAGCTACTCTCTGGAGAAGAGACCATCTTAAAACTATTAGGCAGGTGGGCAGGGGAAAGATTAGACCCTGTGAAAAATGAACATAATATTTTAGCCACAGTTGATTCATTTTCACCTTTGTATTATTGTTATAAGGGACGCGGGTGGTGCTGTGGGTTAAACTACAGAGCCTAGGAATTGCTGATCAGAAGGTTGGTGGTTCGGATCCCTGCAATGGGGTGAGCTCCCATTGCTCAGTCCCCGCTCCTGCCAACATAGCAGTTCAAAAGCACCTCGAAGTGCAAGTAGATAAATAGGTACTGCTCCTGAGGGAAGGGAAATGGCATTTCCGTGCGCTGCTCTGGTTCGCCAGAAGTGGCTTAGTCATGCTGGCCACATGACCCGGAAGCTGTACACCGGCTACCTCGGCCAATAAAGTGATATGAGCGCCGCAACCCGAGTCGTTCGCGACTGGATTTAACTGTCAGGGGTCCCTTTACCTTTACTTTATTCTTGTTATAAAAAAACGCGCCTAGACTTTCCGTTGTTGTGTCCATAACCTAGTTTTAAGGTGGCATTTAGCTCCTATCTTTCATATCTCAATTTCTAACACTGCCCACAATATAAACCAAATGCAGCCCTACTGCTTATTGCAAACTAATTATTGTTATTCCTAAGAAGGCTCATTCACATTAATTTCAGAGGCTTCTGATTTACAGCTATGGTTGGATTGTTAGAAAAAGCTCAGCATCAATGTTTTCAAAAGATGTCAGGATACTAGACGCACATAAACAGGAAGAATGAATGAAATTTATGTTCCCTATGCATTTTCTTTGATAATAAGGAATTTTAAGATTAGAAGAGATCCAAAGATAAACAAAACTGATATCCCTCCCCTCAATATGAAAAATAATTTTTCCAGTTCATATACCTGTGAAAATAACTGCACGTTATTTTTAAAGTAATATTTCTTTCTAATCCTAGGCCCCAGTTAATGCTACTTTCCTCTTCTATAGGCCCCAACTTACTAAATCTGAATTTCCACAACAGAAAAGCTTCATTGACAATATTGTATTAGTGTTGTTTCACTGGGATACAGGCACTAGTAACCTGTGTTCTGTGGGAGGAAAGACATTGTGTGATAAAATCCACATTTCCAATATAAATGAAGCTCTATGGAGGAACAGAAAAGGTTAAAGAAAGTTTGTTTTAATGAGTTGCAATTTTTAGATATTTGGTGGGAGTTTATATGCTGTGTAAATCATCTAGAGTTAATTTTACAAGTAGGAAGGTTGATTGTTCACTGCCTCACTCCTACTAAGATCCTTTGTACTTCTCTAATGTGGTTGCAAAATCCTACTGTTCTGATTAGATAACACTTTTCATCCAGTTTGCACACACTTAGCGATGGAGTAATTGAGGAAAATAGGGACAAGCCACTGGTGAGCTGAGTCCAAAGCATTTTAGGATTAGTGAATTGATTTCTTTAAAGTGAATATGTTTATTTCGTACCTGTAAGTCTTCTCTATGCTTTTTACATTGGTATGGATAGACACAAACACCCAGAAATAGCCTAATTAACATATGAATGAAGTACGAATCAAATTTGACAGATCAGCCCTATAGAGGAGAAATAGTGCTTCAGAGCATCAAGGAGCTTTGTATGAATAAATTAGCTATTTGATAAAGCTAATTATGATATCCCACACTGCCTGATGATCCAAGTAAGTTTTGGAACTGTATAAATGTATCAGATATAGAGTGATGATTGCAGTGAGTGTCTCAGAAAATGTTTTGTGTGTGAAATACACACCAAATCATTCAGGAATCCACCCCCACCTCCTGTACTAATGACAATCTGAATCACAATCCATCTCTTCCATTTAATTCTAGAAACCATAAAAAAACCATGCAATTATGTTATGGGAGAAATGTTAATATCGTTTTACTGCCTCTTGGCTAACAAGTGTCATGCTGTTACTCCCTCACATGATAACAATGGTGTTTCCAATTGTGGTTTTGTGCTAGCAGGGAGTCCTTCTGTTCACACAAAGCATGTCATTCACTTTGCACTAATCTACACCTTCGATACTTGATGTCAAATCCCATGCTGTTCAATATTGTCTCCCAGTCCTCAGAACAGCTTTGGGGAGGCACAAAGGGGTCACACTGTACAAGGTTATCAGCAAAAATTGGGGCGCCCTGCCTTTTCCCTAGTGCAAGTCACCATTGACCATTGGATACTAAATTATAATTATAATTATAATTATTATTATTATGCCATCAGTATGCATTGTGCTTTACAGTATATAAGAAAACAGGCCTTAGGCCTCCTTTAGGAGAAAGGGTGAGATATAAATTGAATAAATAATATTTTGTTTGATTAATAGAATCATTGAGTTGGGAGGAACAATGAGGGTCATGTAGTCCAACCCCTTACAATGTAGGAATCTTTTGCCCAACGTGGGGCTCAAGCTCATGACCTTGAGATTAAGAGTCTTAGGCTTTACCAACTTGAGCTATCCAAGCCTTGGTTACAGTCTTGCTTACCATAGGGCATAGGAACCAGGGTGTTGAGCCAAAGGCTTCCTGGATGAGGTAGGTTTTGAAGAAGGAACTGAAAAAGTAAGAGAGGTATTCCAGAAGGCAAGTTCCAAAGTACATGTGGCAACTTACCAGAGTAGTGTGGGAAAGAACTATGAGAACTGCAATGATGAGACTTTCATAAGTCAGAAACCCCATGTTATATAACATTTCTGTGAGGAATGGACTATTCGTAGTATGGCGAAAAATAGGATTGGGAGACTGAAGTGGATGAAGATAAACTGGAAATCTCATTGTGTAAGTAGATCCCCACAGCACAAGTGAGTGGACATTGTTGTGCATTACTCACTTTCAATTAGGTAATACGTGAGCATTACATGGAGTTCAGTAGTTGAATGTATCCCCTTCCACATAAAAGTTATGCCCTGTGTAAAAGTCCTAGTAAATTTTGGTGTGGGGTGTAATTTTCATGCGGATTGGCTTTTGAACAAGAAGACCCCCAAACACACATGGAAATTGAGATGTTATAGCTGTGTGAGTGATAATCATATCAGCAAAATGACTGAATGTTTCAATCAACTCACAGAGTTCCTGAGGCAACTTATAGGACATGTGCATACATCACAAGAATATGCTGAAACAGTTTCTGCTATATAAATTGACCAATAGCTATGTGGAGAGTTCATAGATTACCAGAACTCCCGAATTATTCACCACAATCTATTACCCTTCAACCATCCAGTTCCTGAAGGAAATGAATGCATTAAAACTGGTGTTTTCATCCAGGTTCCATTCTTTTCATATGTGGGAAATCATTGACTCTCCCTATTATGGTGATTAATTCTTGAATCCTAATTCACATTTTTCTCAGTGTAACAAGCTGCTCAGTATAGTTTACTAAACCTGCACACAATGTTACAAACATACACTCTCCATTTCAGTTCAGAACTGCAGTGGAGTTTTCTACTGCTTTATATGTGATACATTCGTTGATGCACTCCAGAACTTGGTGTACATTCCCATTTCTCAAGACTTGTATTCTGAAAGGTTTTAAAAATGTATACACTGTTGCCCGGGAACCTTCTTTTGATTAGTGCTTTGGAACACATTACTGTTGAGGGTACAATATATTCCCCTTTCATATTTCCATTATTTATTTAGTTATTGTCACTGAGCTTATTACCTTACATTCTCAGCACCAAATTGCATAAACTGGTTACCTGCCCTTGCTCATACACTTTCCAAGGCTTTCTAAATTGTATTGTATCCTCTTTTTATGTTGACTGACCCTTCCCATACCCCATTTTGTATATTGTGCCATCAGCAAATTTCATCAGCGTCCCTCTCGATACTATATCAATTGGACAAAATTGGCTGTAGTACCCTCGTGGCATGCCTGTAGTCACCTCTCTTCAATCCAAACAGCTCCCTCAATATATATTCATTCAAATTCTGCACACCTCCAACAATACAATCTCCTGAAGCAAAACAAAGTCTGAGATATATTCTGCATTCAGGAGTGGGGGTGGGGGTGGGGGTGGGGGAGGTATTGCTTGAACTGTATCAGAAAAAAGCACTCTGTCATTTCCTTCCAAATTGCTTCTACTAGTAAGCAGTGTAGGTTGAAGTTGTGATCCACAGATCACTTAAGCTGGCATGTTTGTATTTAACCTAGCACAGTCCTGCTACCTCCATTGCACAAAGCTAGCACAGGAAGAACCAGTGAGGAGTTTTGAGTTAATTTTTTATTTTTCAGTTCATATGTAATGAAATAATTGTTTCTCAAAGTTACTCAGGCCCTGTTGTCCTAATAGCACTGGCAGTTACTATGTTCCTTTGGGAGATTCTTCTAAGAGATACTTGGAGAATTTGTACACTCCAGATGTTATAACCTCCCAGAGTGTCTGGGGAAACCCAGCCAGATGGGCGTGATATAAATAAAATATATTATTATTATTATTATTATTATTATTATTATTACCCCTGAAGATTAGCCATGCTGGCTGGTGCCAAGGGATTCTGATACTTATAGAGGCCAGATTAAGTGCAACTTCAAAAAGTTTAGGCGTCTCAAGCTTGGACTTGCATTTTCAGCCAGTTTTGTTTTGCCATTATGGAATTCCAAAATTTTGATGATGCTAATGCTGCCTGTTGCTTCTTTCGTCTTCGGAGAAATGTTCTTTTCTAAGCTAAACATTTCCTCCTCACTCATACCATTCACAAATTATTCATTTTACACTGAGGCCATAAAATACCTAAGGAAATATTGTGGAAATGTAAACGAATTTTATAAAGATTGGGCAAGGATATGAAAAGTAAGCCAGCTGTACTCATGAAGGCCTTCCACGTGATTGAGAGCCCTGTGAGATTAGGCTACCAACTACACGAAGAAGTCTGCATGAATTAGGGCTGCCATAAGTCTGGAATTTTCAAGACATAGCCAGGATTTTTCTGTCAAAAATGGCATCCAGGCAGAATTTTCGGAAATCATCTGAAATGTCTAGATTTCACTTTTTGAAATATGGAAACCCTAGCATGGATACAACTGGTTTCTTCTCCAGACCATTGTAGAATGTATGAAACTCAAGGGGACAGAGCCAGGCTGGTGTGATGTTAGGAGTGGGGCCAGTGGCAAGACCCACTGTGCCTTGCTAATGATTTTCATAGCCAACGTGAAACAGGACTAGACCCGAGTCCCTTTAAAAAAACCACGCATACAGTGGTACCTCGTGTTGCATAACCTCCAGGTTACGGAATCTTCAGGTTAAGGCCACAGCAAACCTGGAAGTTTTGTGCCGCTTGTGCATGTGCAGAAGTGCTCTGCGCGCCGTGCGCATGTGCAGAAGCAGCGCCTCTAGTTATGGATTTTTCAGGGTGCGCACGGCACCCCAAAATGAACTAAATCCATAACTAGAGGTACCACTGTACTTGCAAAATCCCCTCTAGGTAGTAACCATGAAAGTAGTCAAAGTCACAAAACAGATTATTAAGTATGATCACAAGTGTGGCACACTGCTATTACTTTTTTTACTGCAATAACTTTTTCATCTCATATTTTCAAAATAAAAACAAAATTACTGCCAGGAAACAGCAAGTTGTCCTAATACCTATGTACAATTTCCCTTTTAAGAGATAATATGGCATTAGGTAAAGATTTTTTTTCTTTTTCTTGTTTAAAGGAAATGATCTGCTTAATTCCACTCTCTCTGTGGAACAAATGGGCAGAAAATCAGTGGGCACAATAAGATACCACCATTAAGCAAATTAGGTCAATTGCGTAATTATAACATCATATTCATCATTTGTAAAGAACCTAAAGGTTTCTAGGCACTATACAGAGGTTAAAAATAAACACAATTTGCTAGGCTTATGGTCTAATAGCAAAAGGACTGGAGGACAGAATAGCAAAAGAAGCACACCCAAGCACCTGTTCTTCATAGTTACATGAATATTTAGTGATCAGATGGAATGGCCACTGAGGGAGAAAGTTCTGGGAGACGAAGAAGCAAATGGCAGTAGGTCCCAGCTGAGTTGAAGAGTGGTCTATGCTGTCTCCTCTTTCCCTCTGCTGTGGCCAAGTTGCCAGCTAATTTTAAGTTTAGAAATATGTGATGTGGAATGCTGTGGAGTGACGGAAGGGAAATTGAAAGATCTAACGTCCTGGAGTAGCAGAGACATGCTACTGCATGGATATGCGTACATCTGTTAAAAAACAACAACAGCCCACCACCCCAGTGTGGTTTCTCAGTTTAGCATGAACGATTATGATGCCACAAACACACACTGAAGTGATCCAGTCTGATTACACCTGGGGCTTCTGGTAGTTTTCTTCACCGGCAGCTCCCAGCTGGCTTACTTATATTTTGTCTGCTTTTCATCCTGTGAATATGAGACAGCTGAGAGCTGCTACCAGGACACGTGTGTGTGTGTGTTGCATGAAAGTGCTGCAGAAAACCTAGAGTGCACGTGCGGTTCTTTTCCACATGTTCCCCAGGATGATTTGCCTTTAGGTTCAAGATTTTACTTTATTTGATGGTGTACTGTTAATGAAATAAATATATAGGGAAACAGTCTCTTGTGTAAAGAAGCGTCTAGACAAATGCCATAAGAATATTAAGCAATATTTGCTGTGGTAGCATTTAGTGTACATCCACATTAGATTGATCCTTTCCACCATTATCAGCGGTCTTCTTGAAGTCTCAGGAAGTATGGCAGTACTACAGGTATGTGCTGAGTGGTGAGTACTTTAAATATTAATGTGTTAGGCTCTTTACAGCAAATATTCCAGCATTAATGGGAACATATCACAGACCCATTTTAGTTTCAATGGAGGCTCCAGCTAGCCTATACACTATTTGCTGCCAATGTACAGGATGCTTGTACATAGAATCCTGCATAAATATTTTACTTGCTCATCACTCAGCAAACACCTAGCATTTAGGGAACAAGCTGCATCAATGGTAAAAGAAAAAGGGTGCTGGAGGTGAGGACTTTAACTTTTCCTGAAAGTTACTGGATAGCAGTAGGTGAAGAAAATATATAATAAACAAAATAGAAAGCAAAACAGATTGATTCACAATAGTGTTTCGGAAGACCAATGGATGAAAACTGAGTGAGGGAAGATCCACTTGTCGAAGGGGCACACTGGTGATGAGAGATGTATGGATCTGATATACCTGATGTATCCCTTCCCCCAGACCTGTCACAGTTTCTGCTAGACTTCAGACAAGGATGAGGTCTCTATTGTCCTCCAAGGCAACAAGTTTCCCACCATTCTAGGAAGACATTGTTGATATCTCACACAGATAGTAAAGATGGGAAAATGCCTGATTCTTTAGAAAGAAGTATCTTTGAGAGGAGACAGATGAAAACAGTAGCAATGAGATTTAAAAATTCAAAACTTTAGAAACAGAGCTAGCTATCTCAGTGCTGTTCATTCATCCTGCAAAAGAATAAGAATTTCAATGCAACAGGACTTTCTGAATTTTGATCAGCTTCTTGATAGAATGTCAGCAAGTGAAGGAAATCAGTTTCCATCTCCTTGAAAAATCAGTTTGCAAGACCTGCCTTGAGCATGCGTTTTCCAGAATGAACCAGACAAACTGACATGGGAAACCACTGCCTTATCAACTTCCTAGAGTTCAAACTATGAGGGATGGATCAGTTAATTTTAGATTCAAGCCAAGTTTACCCATATTTCCCATCCCATTTTCTGATTTTTTCAAAAGCTGCACAAAGGTTCGCATTTAAATTATATAGATTTCCTCCAAAATATGCATTTTTGTACGCAGTTCCCTCTAAAATGCACTTTTTGTACAGATTGCCCCCTAAAATGTGGATTTTTGAGCTGAGAATTGCATTGCAATTTTAAAAAACACCTGTGCAATATGAAGAGAAACTGTTTTCAAATCTTGAATTGCAAATTGCTTTAAAATGTGGACTGAACAAAATTCTGAGGCCAGCCCTCAATGTAAAATGGGAGCTCTATGCTATTACAGTGGTACCTCGGGTTAAGTACTTTATTCGTTCCGGAGGTCCGTACTTAACCTGAAACTGTTCTTAACCTGAAGCACCACTTTAGCTAATGGGGCCTCCTGCTGCTGCCGCACCGCCAGAGCACAATTTCTGTTCTCATCCTGAAGCAAAGTTCTTAACCCAAGGTAATATTTCTGGGTTAGCAGAGTCTGTAACCTGAAGCGTATGTAACCTGAAGCATTTGTAACCCGAGGTACCACTGTACTCAACTTCAGATATCTTTTTTTTTTACTTTATTATATTGGTATGAAGTTGCGCCCCATCTCCACTCCAACCACTGATAAGCTGTGCATGAGAACCCCAGTGGTTCCAGGCACTCACCCAGGGTTGTGTTTCCATTGAGAATCAAGACATGGCAAAGGCTGTAGTGTCTTTAAGAAATATGGTTTAATTACACATCTTTACACCTGAGTTTAGATGAAGGGGGTGCAGATATTATACCACTGTCATCTCAAGAGCAGCTTGTTCTTCATAGCAGCCCAGCACTGCAGAAAGAGTCATCCTAAACACCATCCATTTGTTCCTGCTTCCCAGACAGCTCTAATGACTGCTGCATGGTGTTCTCTCTCTCTCTCTTCGCCTTCTCCTTCCCACAACACCTAACCAACACAAGACCTCTCCTTCAGTCTGCTGGCCCCCACTTTTCTAAGCCTTGAGTAAAAAGGGCAAATTTTCCTGCATGGCAGCAGGTCCCTCTCCATCACTTTGGCAATCCCTGTTTCACACAGACCCAAACACCTTCTTTGATGTGTAGATAGATACCTGGCCAATGTTTCATGATGGCTTACATTCGATCAGCCCAGCCAGGCTTGTTTGCATAGGCCAGGAGTTTCCCAGTTCAGTTCCAGAAACCCAGGAATTTCCGTCCAGTAGCACCTTAAAGACCAACTAAGTTAGTTCTTGGTATGAGCTTTCGTGTGCATGCACACTTCTTCAGATACACTGGTGCTACTGGAAGGAATTTTGTTTTGTTTTGACTATGGCAGACCAACACGGCTACCTATCTGTAACAGGAATTTCCGTGTTTGGCACAGTTCAGGGGAACTGCTGCAGCCTGTCTCTTCCCTTCAATATCCCAAATATTATCTAAATCCTACCACTTATTAATTAATAAGATTGACGAACAGACTATACCAAGATGAATATAGGTGCAGGGGAGGTAGGTTAGATTGTGGCATCAAGATTGGCTGTTAGCCTTTTTCTCCACCCTGTTTGATATCAACTGATATTCTGCGGTTTCTTTCGCTGGGGAAAAAAGAAGGAGAAGACAGTTACTTGCATTTGCTGCACTGCAGGGCTAATAGAAACTTTTAGAGGGGTGTGCAGGTCCATTAGAAGAATGGTGTCAGGTAAAGTTATGAATATTATTATTTATTTATGAAACAATTTGTGTGCAACTTTCAGCCCTACATGGGGCCCAAGGTGACTCACAACTACAAATTAAAAGCACAGTGTAATCTAACAACAGCAAGAGCCCTCCCTATTACTGCTGCCCTGATCTAATCTCCTTTTCCTACTGCTCCTTTTATGTAAAGAATGAGACACATAGTGCATACATGCCTCTCCTCAAAACTAAACCCCAATGAATTAATTGTGGATAGGATTTGGCAATGGAAAGACTGGATCAAAGACCTCCTGTATTACCTACAGGCTACAGTTCCACACACCCTTGAGAGTAAGTCCCACAGAACTCCATGAACTTTACTTCTGGCAAGAGATGCTTGCAACTGTAGGGTACATAATTTAAGATGCAAAGAACGCTACCTTTTAAGCAGTTCTGCAATTATGTGTGGACAACTCCAGCATCAAAATGCTAATTTAAAATTAAGATTTAAGAAATTAATTTTATTTATTTCAGCAACTTGAATACTGCTTAACACTCTAGTGGTTTTTTTTATCTAAAAAAATTCAAAGATTTAAAGAATCTCCTACTAAACACAACGGTGCAACAAGTCTATAATTGCTCATGAGCAAAAGAACAAAACAAAACAGACCCTACTCAGGGGGCTTGATGGCAACCAGCTCCTTTCAGAGTTGCCAACTTATTAAGAAAACAAAAGAAACCGGTGTGGCCGCTTAATTGCCCTTCATCAAAAGATTTTAGAGTAGTGGACAAAAGTGTGAATAAAAACTAATTCACACAAAGCATAGAAATTATAAATTCAATTTAGAAACCAACAATATAACAAAGGACAAACGGATGAAAGAAAATCCACCCCCTTCAAAAAACAAAAAAACAAAAACTTAAAAAGCAGAGTAGAGCAAACAAATTTTTTTTACAAGCTAAAAGGCTTGTGGAAAGACCCTTCTACAAACTTAAAGGCTTGTGGAAGAGCATAGGCTTCACCTGGCACTGAAAATCACATGCTGGCACCAGGCGCATCTGCTTGGGAAAGACATTCCAAAATTGGGATCTCACTGCAGAAAAGGCCACCACCTTAGTAGTAACATAGTGTACCTCTACTAAAGTTTATAGTTGAAGCAGCAGCTCTGCTAAGCATTTTAGACAAGATCCAATGGCATGATCCAATAGAAATGGGCTGACTTTGGATCCAGGGGATCCATTGCTGGTGCTGCTTTGCCCCTGCACTGCCCTCCCCCCAATTTTGTTTCCGGGCCTTACAACTATTCCCAGTGAGTGTGTCTTATGGAGGGCTACTAATGCAGAATAATTACACTCTGCAGAAGCATGGATCAGGTGGTTAGTATGGGCCAATAATTTCCTATCCATTGTGCCAAATGAAAGGTTCTCTGAAATTTTAAAGTTTGCATAAACGTCTATAATCCCATAATGTTCCAATACTCTCTCTCTCTCTCTCTCTCTTATTTTGTAGCAATTCAGTTGTTCTGAATGACTTCTTGCCAATTAAGAATTATTCGAACAAAAATCCCAACAAATTATAGGGAAAAGTTACAAATGAAGAGGAATCACTTATCAGGCTAAAATCTTAGAAAAAAGTAATGATAACTCAGGGAAAGCAAGCATCAGATGCTCACCATTTTACAGCTGTAGATTTCCTCACAGCTGTTAATTGAAAGGCCATTCCTGTATACAATGGGAATTTTAGGAAATGCTAATAGTAACAATGGAAGTTGTATAAAATATTGAAAAGTCAGGACATTCTGCTCCAAAATAGGGTATGTTTTCAAGCATAACCTGCAGATGTGAAGGGAGAAAGGCAAGTTGGCTTTCTTTTTTTCTGGGAGATTTTTCTCTTCCAATTTTTTCCTTCATTAAAATTTAGTAAGTAGATTTTAGCTTCCACCTGAGATTTTCACTGCTAGTGTAGCTGAAATAAAGAGTCATGCTGCTTGACAGGCTGACCCATACAGCAGTGTCACAACATGAACCAGAGCAGAGAGCAATAAAGGTTCTAAATAGCTAACACATATTCTGGTGAATAAATATACCTGTGGTGACATTTATAAGTAGACTACATTCAGTGTGAACAACTTCCAACTAAGTTAATAATAAGGCTAGCAAAACTTTTTCAAAGTTTAAAGCATACATATAAATATTATATGCATTAATTTCCTAAGACCTAAGTCATTCAGGGTCCCCCCCCTCATCCTGTAGCCTATTATTAGAAATACTGTAATTACTGTTACACACAAATGGTTTCCTTTTTTACTGTGTATATGTCACCACAGCATATTTGTTACTAGATAACAAAAGCCCAATACTAACATTCATCAACAGATCATTTATTTTCTCATTCATTACATTGAATAACTAAGATTTATGTCACAATGAGGGAGAATACAATAATTTATATCTCTTTAATTGTGTACAGTAACATCATCTAATTTAAGAGCAACATTCAGGGTTTCAATACTCATGGCTATCAAACTGGTATAGGGGCCATATAAAATGTACAGACTAGATCCACCCTTTAGATATCAACAATAATACCATCTTAGTCCCAGCCAATGGCTAATTGTTATCAGTATGACTCACACAACTGTGAATATATGCGTTTAAGGTTCCTCTATGGCAATGGAACAATGGTCAACCAAACGCCAGTAGGGCTAATAGTCTTCCTGCATCTTGTGTAGGACAAAAATGAAGACAAAAATCTACAAATCTTAGCCTACCTTTTAGTGGTTTCTGTTTTTTACCTCGAAATAACGGGTTGTGTGTCAATTATTTCCCAAGTGTCATGCAAATGACAAAAAAATGGTATTCCTGAGGTTCAAGAGCAGGTGATTCAGAGCTTCCAAGAAATGTCATATGATGATGATTTCAGACAAAATAAATGGGGGAAAGTATCCTTATTGACAAAACCCTCACAAAATAAAACCTGCATAAAGCCTGACATTCAGAACTAGCATCTAGCGCAAATTGAGTATGCTCTCAGCTTCCAATGGGAAACAAATGATATGGGACAAGAAAGTAAGGTAAAGGTAAAGGACCCCTGGATGATTAAGTCCAGTCAAAGGCGACTATGGGGTGCGGCGTTCATCTCACTTTCAGGCTGAGGGCGCCAATGTTTGTTCACAGACAGCTTTCCAGGTCATGTGGCCAGCATGACTAAACAGCTTCTGGCACAATGGAACACCATTATGGAAACCAGAGCGCATGGAAACGTCGTTTACATTCCCACTGCAGCGGTACCTATTTGTCTACTTGCACTGGTGTGCCTTCGAACTGCTAGGTTGGTTGGAGCTGGGACAGAGCAAGGGGGAGCTCACCCCGTCGCACGGATTCGAACCACTGACCTTCCAATCAGCAAGCCCAACAGGCTCAGTGGTTTAGACCACAGTGCCACTGCATCCCTACAAGAAAGCAACTGCAGTCTCACACATGTTCAAAGAGAAAGAAATGGTGAAGAGAAACATGCACATATTCTTGAGAGGGGGAATAGGTTTCCCAACATAAGTGAGTGTGGGTGTGTAAGATAAATTTTGTTTTGTATCTATCTGTGCTTGTGTTAATGGGTGTGTGATAGGCAGTATGAGTGAATATTTGTGAGTCACAACTGTGAAATACGGGTATAAATGTCCATACATTAGTGGAAAGGCAGAAGTTCAAAAAGCCCTTAAGATATTATTTCAAACAACTTTTTTATTAATTAATGCGTCTTTTTAAGACCTGCAGTGTGAAATTTGATTTTATTTTGTATGGTTTTTTATGTCCACTGCATAGCCATTTTGTATATCCACTTGAGAGGGCAATTGCCCTGAAAGGTAGCTTGTTAGTTTCAAAACAAATAAAAATCCCATAATAAACTAATAAATAGCTTCGCTGCATATTGAGTGATACTTGTGTTCCTAAATCATTTAGGCCCTCTTTACTGAAGGGTCTTACATTGCTTATATGTGCTACTGATGGCACAGTTCCAAGAAGCCTGTTTCTGTTTGTGGCTTGTTTTTTTTAAGAAAGCAAAGTAATTAATAGTTAGTGTTTGTGCAGCATTATGAACACATGACTCATTAGCTGCATTCTAAGGGTGAAATCCCATTCCCATTAAAATCAATGAAAGCTGGTCATTTACTTCCCTAGAGCCAAGACTGCATCCAAAGTATTTTTTATTAAGATGATAATGATGCAATGGGCATGTGCCATGCCTGGGAACTACTTGGCTGTATTTTTTCATCCAATAATCTTTGGATCTTTTCTGAGGCAAAGAATGCTGAATTGTTGAGCCGTTTTCTTTGTTTTCTTTTGTTCTATCTTGATACAAATGCCCAATTTGATCTAGCCCTAATTGATTTCCCTCCCCCCCCCTCTGAATTAATCTTCGCGTGGTACTTACAGCATCTTTCCTAATCATATTTTTGTCATGCTGTTTTTTTATAGCACTATAAATTGGAATATCTTCAGTTATGACACCCACTCTGTGCAAGCCTTCTAGCTCCTCATGTGCTTTCTTTGGAAAAACTCTTGTGCAAATGAGATCCCAAAAGGCATTTGCAAGAACCACCATCTGCCAAATGACATGCTGAAAGCTGGCAAGTTGTTCCCTTCCACATCCAGTTTCATTTGCCAGTGTCTCAACTGGGCATCCACACAGCACGAATGAATACAGAACCAGATACTCCTATGTACAGTATATAATCCACTGTGCTGACTGCATTTTTTTCTACTTGCCACCTTGTTAAGTCTTAAAAAGGTAAAGGTACCCATGCCCGTACGGGCCAGTCTTGCCAGACTCTGGGGTTGTGCGCCCATCTCACTCAAGAGGCCGGGGGCCAGCGCTGTCCGGAGACACTTCCGGGTCACGTGGCCAGCGTGACAAAGCTGCTCTGGCGAGCCAGAGCCGCACACGGAAACGCCGTTTGCCTTCCCGCTGGTAAGCAGTCCCTATTTATCTACTTGCACCCGGGGGTGCTTTCGAACTGCTAGGTTGGCAGGCGCTGGGACCGAACAACGGGAGCGCACCCCGCCGCAGGGATTCGAACTGCCGACCTTTCGATTGGCAAGCCCTAGGTGCTGAGGCTTTTACCCACAGCGCCACCTGCGTCCCTGTTAAGTCTTAGAGCTATACAAATTAAGGATACAATCTTTTTTCAAAAAAAATTCTGATTGTAAGTCACTTTGAGTCAGTTCTTAGGAAAGCAACTAATAAATACTGATAATAATAGTAATAATGGCAGTAATAACAATGCTTAAATCAATAGGACACAAATTTTTATCAATTTTGACTGGATTTTTTAAAAAACAACCACCAACAACCATAGTTTTATTGCTCGCAGCTCAGCTTGTGCTACTCACTGATGCTTAAACTTTGTAAATAGATCTTGGATGGTAATATCATTCAATGATCATTTTTAAGAAATGCTGTATGGCGCATCCATTTTGACTTAATTAAAACCCATTCTTTGTGGGCTACAAAGACAGTCAATATAATAATCATTAAAATGGTCATCACAATAAAAGTTTTTGTTGCTATAACCCTATTTTGCTTGTTATACTGTGCAACAATCTGGGGGTAGCTCTAGCAGAGATGAACAGGATATAATATAAAATAAGTTTTGATTTGCACTACTTGGAGTCCTACATATTATATCTTGTGCAGTACTTAACTGAAGAAGGTCTTCCTTCTTTAAAAGCACTGTGTTTTAAGACCTGCAGAATAGTGAAAGCTGTGTGCAGTTTTGTAACTGCTTGATGTCCAGTTTTCAGTTCCCCTTGTAATGTCATATCAAGACATTTCATATTGTAAGATCCATGATGTGATTTTAAATATAAGCTCTGAATATATGAAAAATACTTAGTCTTCGGTTTTGGAGAGGACTGATTATCTGGGGGAATTACTCCCACCCATCCCTGTTGACATGAATTTACATTACTAAAATTTCAAAGTATGTCCAATGAATATTTTTCTGGAAAATTCTTTAGCAGGCCATCTTTGCATATGCTGGCTTTCCAGATTTTCTAAAGGATCAATCAGGTTGTTTCAAAATTAGATAGCTGCTGGCTGATGTAAGTGAGTTGATTATCTAACCTAAAGGTAAAGGTAAAGGTACCCCTGCCCATACGGGCCAGTCTTGACAGACTCTAGGGTTGTGCGCCCATCTCACTCTATAGGCCGGGGGCCAGCGCTGTCCGCAGACACTTCCGGGTCACGTGGCCAGCGTGACAAGCTGCATCTGGCAAGCCAGCGCAGCACACGGAACGCCGTTTACCTTCCCGCTAGTAAGCGGTCCCTATTTATCTACTTGCACCTGGGGGTGCTTTCGAACTGCTAGGTTGGCAGGCGCTGGGACCGAGCAACGGGAGCGCACCCCGCCGCGGGGATTCGAACCGCCGACCTTTCGATCAGCAAGTCCTAGGCGCTGAGGCTTTAACCCACAGCGCCACCCGCATCCCTATCTAACCTAACAGTAGCTTTATTGTCATGAAGTGACAGGACAATGGGGAGGAGGAAGAGGATCCCAGTGAGGGGTCTATCTGGGATTGGGATACACTGGGACAGGTTGGGGATGGGGAAGGAGAGGTTGGTGTAGGAAGTACTCACTGGGTGACAGAGGATGACGAGGGGATGGGGGGGTCAGTGCCAGGAACCAGAGCAGCAGGGCCCATTGCCAGAGCCAGAGGGACCCCTGTCTCCATGAACATGGCAGGCTCTGAGGCATAGGGAGAAGCTGGTGGGGAGCTCCAGGAGGCTGAGGCAGGCAAGGGCTGACAGCCCAGCCCACTAGCTGGCCAGGTGGGGCTCGCTAGCTCTGGGGAATGTGTGTGATTCCTCAGCTGTAGTAGGCTAGGCACTAGTAAGGGTTACATGCCCCATCAAGCCCAGATGCTGCAAACAGCATGCAAAGTATAAAAGGGCAGCAGAGCTAAGATGTTGTATCTGCTCAACTGCCCATGTTGATGGAACTCAGCTTGGATGCTCCAGGATTTCTATGGGACTGTCCTTCAGTTTGGACTTTGGACATGTGAAATGGCCCTAGGCTGGGGACTTGACTTGTTGCCAGCTAGGCCAGGGATTTAGGACACCTATATATGCTAGCAGTAAGAAAGTTACAGGCTAATTTTGTGGACCCCATACATGCTGACTCTCAATGGGATTTTAAAATTTTAAATTATTTGGTGAACTTGCCATTTCAAATTTTGACAACGTGCGTTTCTTTTTAAAAAATGCATGCTTGGCTAACTTATGGCTTGTCTTAATTATGGTATGTGTGCTTCTAGTTATATCATAATGGTAATCAGCTACAAGCAATAAAAATCTGACTAATACCTTTTTTGTTAGAGATTGTATTGTTTTCCCTCTGTAAATTAAACAATGGATGAGATTGGTAGCACAATAAATATGAATAACTTGCCATTTTGAATTTGCATGTAAATTATCCAAATGGCCCAATGTTTTAATAGAGTTCACTTTGGGTTTGGTTAAGCCAAAACTTTACTCCTCTTGACAAAACTCAAAGAAAGGGCATTAATTCCTTCTTTGTGGGTGTGTTTGTATGTGTTTACCTGTAAATTTCTGAATGGTCCAGGCTACACTCCCTCCTCAACCACACACTCTGCCTAGGTCATACCTCTCACTGACCTTCCTAATCTTTTAGTGTTTTTGCCTGGCAGCTGTGTCTTTGAGGTCTGACCATTATTCTTGCTTGCCTGGATGAAAGACAGAGAGGTGTGTTCCAGTTACAGATGGGTAGCCGTGTTGGTCTGCCATAGTCAAAACAAAAAAAATTCCTTGCAGTAGCACCTTAAAGACCAACTAAGTTAGTTCTTGGTATGAGCTTTCGTGTGCATGCACATGAAGAAGTGTGCATGCACACGAAAGCTCATACCAAGAACTAACTTAGTTGGTCTTTAAGGTGCTACTGCAAGGAATTTTTTTTGTTTTGAGAGAGGTGTGTGTGAGCCTACAGGACAAAGGCAAAATTTACATTCATTGCTTAGACCATTTTTGCCTCTCCCCCCCCCCCCCCGATCCATCACTGGGTTGTGCCCCTGGATGGCTGTCCAAGAGGGAAGGCATCATTTGAGCTGTATAAGGTCTCTACCCCACCCCCACCCCCACCAGTTAATGTTATATAGGATAACAGCTATTGTGAAAGCAGCAGTAGTGGACATCATGGTGGGATGCCACTCATTTGAGCTCCTTCCTTCCAAGTCACCACTGCATACTGGGATGGAGAGAGGGAAGGTTGAGACAACAGGAGCAGCAGATTGGCTCTGCCTGTGTTGCACCAACGTCACCTCTTCCATATTAGTAAGCAGAGGTGGGGATTCTTACAAAAGAAACTAGGCAGATATAGCTTAATGTGTCCATATTGGGGATTTACTTCTAAAAATACTATTTGGAATATTGTTGTTTTCCTTTGGTGCACAGTTGCACTCCCTTCCCAAAATGTGTCGCCCTCTCGGCAGTGCTCTGCCTTAATCCTTCTTTTCCTTTCATCCTGGCCCCATTTTCTCTTTGGCTGAACTGGGGCTGAACTGAGTGTATTGCCAGCTGCTGCCAAGTATTCGCTTTTGTTTCTTGAACATTTTGTCTGCGTAAATTGTTTTGTGTTAAAAATATGAGCTTTTCTGGCACTTTCCGAAGTTAACTGTCTAATGAATTCTGCAGTGTCCTGGTGTCTATAATTATAGAGTCGTGGGAGTGGCTTTCCCATTAAGGCATGAAACATTCTCTGTTATAAAACCATGGCAATTCCACCCTTTATGGGAAATAAGTTATGATGAGTCCCTTCACTATAAAATGTTGTAGGGTAGCTCTCATTAGGGAATGTGCACAAGCTGTCCATACATTAGAAAAATCATATGAAGAATGAGTGAGATGTAGGGTGGTGGGTGGGGTTTTTTTGTTTTGTTTTATTGTTTAGGGAGAAGGGTCCCCCACAGCCCCTTTTCACCCCTTTGTTGAAAGGAAGCATGCAGTTTAAGTCAATGCTGAGCCATCGGTCATTTTCAGTAATTCTGAAGGAGGGAACAACAACTCTATGAAAGTGTTTGTGATAGAGGTGGGCTTACCAATTGCTGCAGGGAATCAGTTTGTTTTCTTAAAATACTTTATTTTTTAAAGTTTAAGAACACATGCAAAGTGCTTTTCCTTGAAGCTGCCATCCCTCCCCCATAAATGCCCCCGAGGCAAAGGTGGTCTCTGTGTGTGTAGAGCGCAGTTTTTCTGGCATTACTTATTTCTCCCAGAATTTCCCTGAATGACAGAGGATCCAGAAAGAACTCTTCATCAACATTCTTAAAAGAAAAATAACTAAAAATAAGTCCTGCAACTGTCCTGCTGCTGCACCAGAAGCAATAGTAAGCCAATCTGTACAAACACTTTAATAACCCCCCTCCAAAAATATAGTAATGCTCTGTGTTTCAGACTCCAGTATTGCTTTCCTCTCCCAAATCTGAGTCAAAAGTTCTTTCTCAGCTCAGCACTAATAGAAAGGTATATATTTCTACAGCAGTGCTCCCCACGCCCAGAAAAATAGGTGCCAGTATTCATCATGAAGTTGTTACAGTAAGTGTCACACTTTTTAACAACAAAAGAAAAGAGGTGCTGGTACTGCGTACCCTTGAGTACCTCCTTTAAAAACCCCCACTGCTCTACAGTGTTGATGTTTTCAAAACATGCCCCATTTAGTTTAGGTTCTTTAAATCCAATGTATTTAACACACTGAGTCTGCAATTCTATACCTATTTATCTGTACACCCCACTGAACTCGGTGGGTCATACTTCTGTGGAAATATTGACAGCAGGGTCAGATTTAGGTTTGATGAGGCCCTAAGATACTGAAGATAATGGGGCCCTTTATATGTGATATTTTAGGGAGCAGGCTAGCAGGCAGGGCCAATTACTTACATCATAGGAGCTTACACACAAAACACTGTTGCTGTATGTAGGTTTTATTTTATTTGTTTTTTATCTTATATTTTGGAAATGTACATTTTTTTTCTTTATTTTTTTTGGGCCCCCCCCAAGAGAGTGGGGCCCTAAGCTATAGCTTGTTTAGCTTATACGTAAATCCGGCACTGATTGACAGGATGCTCTTATATCCCCCAGTTTCTGTGTTATCCAGTGCTAGGAGATGGCAATGATCTTATCTCACGTACATTCATTGGCACTTTCCACAAGGTTACAAAGTGGGTGTAAGTCAATCAAATTTGACTGACAGATGAGAAGGGATCAGCTAAGTAGGGGTAGCTCATAGCACTTCACAACACATAAAAAAGCATTGCGCAACTGAACACCCAGACGGAAAACTATAAAAAGCCAGCATAATAATGAGATAAATTAAAGTCCACTTCAGGCATTATTCTCTCCCATATAGCTTTGCATGGAAGCGAAGAGCACAGGGAAGTGATGAGTAGCCTCGACCTGGAATCGTGAGCTCCCTCTGCACAGTGTGGGCATCTGTAAGGAGGCGGCCTTCACACACATAGTTGTAGACATGAAAGCCTCCATTAAATCAGAAACCCAGAATCAGCAGGATTTCAAATTCTGAAGCTTTTGCCTTTACAACGATACATGCAAGGGTCCACTTCCTACAGACATCCTTGCTGCATATTCGGACCCTGGGGAAAGGCTGCAGAGAAGCACATGACATCAGGGTCAAGGCTGCTTGGCATGGGCTCACTCATTGCTCCCGTCACCATCAGATCACATTTCTGCCACCTATATTCTTTTCCTTTCCACCCTCTTCTTCTTGTCCTTGTGTATTTTATTTTCTAATTTTTAGAAGCTGAGGGCTGCTTCCTACAAGAATGGATGAACTGTATGGAGAATATAATATGTATGTATAACCCTGTTCCATTTTAACATATAGTAACCACATTCATCCTCAGTTGATAGATGGATAGATCCACAGATATATCTATATGTGATATATCTATGGTTTCATACACACTAACCCATTTCTACCACAACAGTGTAGTTTTTTTCAGTCCAGAAACACTTGCGCTCAGCCTCAACATGCTGCTTTCAATCTAGATTTGATTCTGGATCCTGCTGTCCACAAGAGTGGGTGTAGTTAGTTGATGCACATTTGAAAATCCTCCCCTTGATTAGGTAATCCATACATTTCCTTCTCTGCACATGCCCCAGGGGAATGAAGAAGAAATGATGGTGATTTTGGTATACGCCCACCCACAAAGTCATTGGGCAGGTGTGGATATTCCCTCCATGTCTGGGACTACCATTCAAATGGACACACTGTGGGGTAACACAGAAGCAATCTGCAACGAGCTTTTATTTTTGGAATGAAACCTGTTTCTCAAGAAGCACTTTTCAAGGGCCAAAAATATACGCAACTAGATCTAGATTGTGTGTGGACTATGTGGGGGGGGGGGGAGTATTTATTCTCCATTGATTCTAGAATCAAATGTACATACTGAGCCCAGTTCTCTCTCTTTGTGTGTGTAGCTACTTATCATCACACCCCCGCACACCTTGACACCCACACACCACTCCATCTATTTTGTACTCAAATACTACTTATATCCAAGTCACCTTCCATTACTTTTTTTTAAAAAAAAATCTAGGATAAACCTGATTCACTCTGTGCTTTGTTCAAATTTTCATTGGGAATAATGCTAGGTACTACAGTAATCTCATTAACAGTGCTGTCCAATGCATTTTATTCATATGCAAATCTGTGTTCTATAGTTTACTTTCTCAGATAAATGTAGAGAGGATTGCAGCCCAAACAGCTCATCCCCCTTTCAGTTTCATTATTGTTGTTGGTGGTTGTTTTTTTTCTTCAGAGGCTGAGAAGAATGATGCCTTCTCTTGTGCTGGAGGCTTTTGGAATAGTGGATGTTCATCCAGATCTCTAGATTTCCCTCATTCTGCCAGGGCTGGGTGATTTACGTATATTGTTGTTTCTTCTTCTCATGCTCCTGCTGTCATCTTCTCCCTTAATAGTATGGTTATGAGGATGGATGCTATTATTAGTCTCACATGCTTAGATAGCAGGGAGCCATTATAATCTCAGTGGAAGAAAGGGAGCCGAATGGTTCAATTACAATGGGTTTTTTAGAGGAAGAAGCTTATGAGTCACGAACTTCTAAATTTCTTTTCTGTTTCTGTTTTTAATTTTTACCCTTTGTTTTAAGCTGTGTTTTTTTTTAAAAAAATTAATCTTCACTTTAAATGCTGCTTCCTAATAAAAGCTCTATTCCGCCTGCCTTCCCTATTGAATACTGTGATGCAAAGTGGCTGCTTGAATTCTATATTCCAAAGAATTGTTTTTATTTTAACTCCCCACCAAAAGCTTCCAAATTAGCAGAAATTCCTTTCCCCCACTCAATTAATTAATAAAAGTGTGCCCTTTTTGTCGGGTACATTGTTCAACAAGGACCCAGTCCAAGTTTGTTAACTCAATCTTACTTTTTTAGATACCAGGCACTTCAGGGAAAGTCAGACATGAACAGGATTAGGGAACCCTGCTTACTTTCAGGCCTGCACTGCCTTCCTCCTCCCACCCACCTCCGAAGGAAGGTTCCTCTTCAAGAACTGCCCCTTGACTCAGGAACTCGCATTGCTGCATCCCTTCGGTGAAACTCAAAGGGAATGGCAAAAAACACCTCCAGTTAGCAGCATTTCCAGTATAAATTTCTCTTTTTTTATGTTTGAAGTTCAATTTATTTCTCCCTTTGTTTCATTCTTTTGCAGCAGCCATCTCCCTTGTTTTTACACCTCAATATTGCTTTCTCTTGCTTTTTGTCTTTCAAAGTGTGGGTTTTAGGGCCTGACAGAGGGAGAGGCCACATGACAACACTCAACATGATACGCTGTGCAAGTAGCACCATACCGTACAAAAAAAACAGATTTCATAAACAGGGTTACAATCATGTACTCACCAAAGAGAAATAAGGTATGGGAGGATAAAGGTAAGCCAAGAGGGCCTTCCCCCTCCCTTTATCACCCTTTCCGTTCCTTAGTAGGCTAGCTGTGTGCCCTGATTTACAGTCAACGGGCCTCTATTTGAAGGGCTGTCTCATTCCAGGCTGGTTTGAAAACTAAGAACGATTTGAAGGCTGAACATGGGGCCTGGAAGTTTCCCATCAACAGTTAGTACCTGGATAGAAGGCTGAGCAGACCTCCTGGTCACTTTTGTTGTTGGGAAACTGCAGTGGGAGAGAACTTTTGTCATGTGTGGGGTTTCTATAGCATCTGGTTAGCCACCCTGGAAAATGGGATATGGACTGGATAGGACTTTGGGCTAATCCAAGAGGGCTCTTCTAATGTGTGCTAAATCTGTGTTTATCCATAGGATGTGGCTCTTGGGGCCCACCTTGTGGACTGTGCAGTTTTGAAATACCAAAAGCTCCATAATGTGATTTTATTGTGATTTAGTAATGATTCACCTTTTACATGTGCATCAAAGAGATTTAGAAACTTCTGAGCAGATAACATTGGTTTTTAAAACTATAAAAGCCAACTGAAAATATGTTCAAAAACAATAGAACATGAACAAGGCAGAGACATTTTCACCCAGCTGGAAAAGCTTGTTGAATCAAGTGTCTTCAGTTGCAGATAATGGGTTTTATTTCAGCAAGAATGCAGCTCCACAAAACAGGGGCAGCCACACTGAAAGCCCTGTTCTGAGATACTGTGGAGCAGGTTTCTGATATTTGGGAGACTTTAAGGAGAAACTCATGTCACAGCAATTTACTGGTATATAAGGGATAAGGTGGTCTCTCTAACCTGGTCCTGAGCTGTATAGGTCCTTATATGTTAATACCAAAACCTTGAATTTGGTCTGTTAGCATAAGGGCAAGCAAAATGGGCAAGAAATGTATATTCTGCTCTGCTGGAGATGGAGATTCTCTATGCTTTTCTTTATTTCCTTACTCATAGATTATTGCTAGCCAGGCATCCAAAATAAAGGTATGCCTTAATTCAATGTCTTGTTGCCATGATTTCCAATCTTGTCGCTGTTTCCAGTTAGCTCATGGGCTTGGTTCTTCCTGTGAATGTGCAGTTGTGGTTTTAAGTGTTCCATGGGCTATTGTCTCATTAGTGGGATCATCTTTAGAATGGTCCTGGCTGTGGGCTGGCCCCCAACCCGGTTTCTCCCCCTCCCCTGGCATGGGCTGAGTAACGCCTTCATGCCAGGGTGGCACCATGATCACCCCAGGCCTTTTGGCCAATCATTTTGAGCGGGGCGGGGTCGTGGGGGGTTTAAAAGCAGCAGCGCGACATGTGCTGAGCACCTGCTTCATGCTGCCAAACACCCGCCCTATATTTTTATGTGTTTTCTGGCCTTGCTTTGGACTTTGGTTGGTCGCCTGTCTTGGGACGGGTAGGAATTTTTCCATTTGGCAAATTGGCACCGGCCACTTGGTTTTCACCTACCTCTTAGAAATCGTCACAACTTTGTAAGGTTTGGCGGTTAGGCATTGGCACTTTGATTTGTGGGGAAGGGGAGGTCAGCCATCGCCTGCCCCTCCATTGACCAAGGGTATTACGTTAAAGGAATCCAGGGCCTGGATCCTGTCCGAAGTCCGCTTGAGGGGCTAGGGCTATGCCAGGTTTCTGGGGACACCGAGGAGAGCTGCAGGCGGGTTCCCCCGATGTGGCTTCCTCTTTGGGTGGTGTACCCTTATTGACTTCCTGCAAAGGGGGCAGGAGTCAGTTATAGTCTATGCCAATGCCTAAGCCAATACCGCTCACATTTCTGTATGTCAATAAAGTTGTGGCCTAAAATTTTGCCCAATAACCTTAAACTAAAAATTCTGTGTCCGTGTGAATTTATTTTAACAGGGGGCTGGTCTGGGGGCCTTGCCACACAACCGGTTCTCTAGGAGTGCTCTGATGGTGTTTCCTGCTTGGCAGGGGGTTGGACTCGATGGCCCTTGTGGTCTCTTCCAACTCTATGATTCTAGGTCACAACTACAGGTGACAGCTCAGTGTCTCCATGCACATTTCACCCCATACGAGTTGTGGAGCTAGCTCGGTAGTGATTTGCATAACTTTCTGTGTTTAAAGGATTTTCAGTTGTGTCTGTTTGTCCTTTAAGAGTATTTGAGTCCTTATCTGCAGTAGCTGGGCCTCTGCTGTCTGCCTTACATTGGTTCATGGCATGGAGCCTTTGGAAGATTTTATAAGTATAGTTGGGTAGGGGGACATTGCTAAGGAATTTCATTGTTGCTTGGCACAGACTGGTTTCTTCCATACCTGAGGGCATAACGGCATGCTTCACCATCACGGGAGTGTGTTGGTAGCACTGTCATGGGTGCTGTGGAGGTGTCTATCTATTTTTCTGTATTCTGCATCATTTCAAAGCAATACATTTTCAGCCATTCCAGCTGCAAGAAAGTTCTGCAAGTCGCACCCATTACACTCTAATGTATTGTTTAAAGTAGTTTCAGACTGTTTCTATTTTTGAATTGGATCCAATCATATACTTGCAAAATCAGTCTGAGAAATTAGATGTGATTGGGAGGTTCATGAGCAATAAACCTGCTTCCCACCCTTAAAAAAAATAATCAGATTTCTTTAAAGTAAAGAAAGTGAAGGGAAAATGTACTGGGAAGTGTGGAATAACACTTGCTTTGATGCAACATCATCTAACATTGTCACAAACTAATCAGAATAAATGTTCATTGAACAGCCAACATTGTCTAATCTCCCTTCAAACAAATCGGGATGAATGTTCAAAAAACAGGTGGTCTGGAAACCCCTTTGGTTTTAAACCAATTAGTGTTTCCTTTTCCCTCTCACCATTCCCCCTCCCCCGTCTCCTCCACATCCCTTTCTTCTTTTTTCTTTTTACAAGGTGTTATGCATTTTATATATTTGTATAAAAGCAAACAAGACTGGACATGGTGCAAATTTGACTTTATTATTTAAAATGGGTTTTACTAACTATGTCATTTGTGTAACAACTGACATGGAAAACAACTTTCATTATTCTCAGTAGTCCCGTAATATTATAATTGTGCTGCAGTGTTATATTGTAGCTGAAAACGTTATTTTCCCCCGTCTTCTTAAATTATAGTCCTGTCTGCCTCTAGGAGGAAAAACTGGAGTTTGCTCTTGCGGATGAAAGTATGCACATGCATTTATAAACTATATCTATATGCACATGCATTTATAAACTAAGTACGGTATAAACATGCATTTATGAACTAAGTACGGTAGATGATTTGCTGATTTTTAATAGGCACAAAATGTTCCGAGGACACCTGTGCTGTAAGCATTTGTCAGATGCCCAGCAAAGAGTTCAGTGTTGAGTGGGTGCGTCAAATGGAAAGATTATTATTTTTTGCACTTGACCCAGGATTCCAGCTGAGCAGAAAAACATTTTGCACAGGGACAGCCCATTGAAAATGAAAGGAATTACTCATGGCAACAACTTCATCTCTGGACCATGCTAAATTGTCCATCTTGCATGGCCAAGATCATTTGGAGCCGACTACTAAATTCTCAGCTGTTCCTGAGAGACAAGCTGATTTCCCTTTTAGAGAACAATCTGCCATAGTTTTTACAAATAAAGCCTAGGGTAAATAATCACTCATTGCTTCAATTGACCTCTTCAGTATATTTTGTTACTTATTTCTTGTTACTTGTTTCTTATCCAACCAGAGGTTTTGCCTTTAAAGCAGGACCTTATGTATTTTGTGGTCTTAGATGTTGCTTGTTGACCATGGTAGTTTTCTAACTACCATGACGCACATTCTTAAAAGCTCACACCATAGTGTGACTTACGACCTGAGCTACTGCACACACACTTGCATACAAGGATGCCTTGTTGGGCTGCCCCATACACTCAGTTACTCTCAGTGGAAGAACCCCATCTGAACTTGCAGTCTTCTGTATAGATCTGGTGCTTTCACTGAAAGGAACAGGAAATACCTTAGGAGGAAGGAAATGCAATGGGCATACTCCATACTTGGCCACTATGTGTGGTATGTGTAGTATGATTCTGTTGTTTGGAATTGTTGAAGGGAAGTAGATTTATATCCTACAGGGTGAGAGCCTACACTCGTTTGGGCCATCCCAGATGAGAGGTAAACTATTTCATAGTTCAGTGGATGTGGGGTATGAGGCCATTAGTGTTGTAGAGATGTTTGCTTCTGAGCAATCCCTTGCAAGAAGGGATAGTTATGTATTTACATTATGCAACTGAATTGTCCTCATAAATACTTCAGAATTTATAGAAAATAAGCAATATAGAAATGGACTGCATTAAAGACACTGCCCCTCCCCCAAAGAAAAGGTAATGAAGCACTTTTTCCATAGACACTGGCAATCTTTAGAGGATACATATCCATAATTTTGCGGAAGGAAGCTGAACTGCATTGCCAAAGTGTTTCCCTTCCCACTCCCATTGTCTTCTGAACACTTTATTCTTTATTGGCAGTGTACTCAGTATAATATACAGTATTTTTTTAATTGTGTTGATCAGATGTATCCAGTTCTCCAAATTGACCCTACAGTATTTTGGTGATATCCCTCAGGATTTAAACATGAGCAAGTCAACAATGTAACTTAAGGACCAGCAAAATTATTGGGCATATTACCAGGTTGCTGAACTAGGAGTCAGAACTCAAACCAAAAGGCAAAGGCTCGTGCTGCTCCACAAGCCTGCACTAGTTCACTCCTAAGAGAGGTGCTTTACCTTGTATCTCTCATGGCCTTATCCTCCTTCACGTGTATATACACACCAATGAATGGAAGTCTCATATCAGCTCATCAAACAGATCTTCCAAAGCACACTCATAATGGCAGGAGCTGACAACTTCTGCTACACTACCTTTGAGACCAGTTTTACCACATATTTTTGGTGTAGTTTGCTTTAACCTAGCTGTTGAGCAAACACCTAGAAGGTACACCCGATCATCTACATCCCATAGGAATTCATTAAGTTTTAATTCATAAATATATGATTAGCGTGGCTCACATCAGTAGCACCTATTGCATGGCTAAAAAACATGCAACTTAACAGGCTTAAGACAATCTCACCGAAGAGAAGATATAAAGGGAAAGCAAAGCTTTATCATTAAAGCCTATTGATTCTGCCTTTTCAAAGGTAACTTTTATTCTTACTGTATTGCTTACCAATTTCTTTCTAATTTTCAACACACAATATGCATTGAACACTGAATTTCCATGGAAATGGATTCTATTTGTATTTAATCCATGCAGTTTTTATAAATAAAAATTTTCTTCCAAATTAAGAAAGGGGTTGTTTAACTGTTGGTTTATATGCAAACTGAAATACCTTATCTGTAGGTTTATTATGTTGTTTGTGAGCTCTGGAGAGGCTAATGCTAATTCAATCTTTGTTATATTCCTGGATAAATCTGTTTTCTGGCTTTATGTATTGCTGCTGACATATATTTTTCAGAGGCTACTGCCCCTGTGAAGCCTATTGTTTAGTCTTTTACTATTATTAAAATATGTTATTAGTTATTCTTCTCAATCAGTTTTGAATCCTTGTCTATCATATTCTCTCATGGTTAAAAACAGGAAACATGGTTAAAAACAGTCACAACTTTTAGTGAACAAATTAATTAAGGATTTGCACCAAATGTAATTATAGTAGAAAAACATTTGTGAGCATTTCTAATTTGAGGAGAGCTAAGAGAAACATCCCCTCTACTTACAGGGGCAATGCCAAGCTGGACTGAAGCCCTATACCAGAAATAATTTCTGTTATGAGCCTTTCAGGTGATCCAAGTGGCATTCAGTGGTGTCAGGGGTTGCAGAAAGATGGAAAGAAACTAGGTTTGAATGCTCTGTGTTTGGAGAGGGCAGTTTGGGTGAGCTGTAAGGCAGGCTGTGTGGGGATGAGGGTTTGGCCAGGTTTAAAGGGAGAGGGGTTGGCAAGGGGTTGGTGGGTAGACACGGTTGGCAAGTGAAGTGCAGCTGCGAGTCTATTTAAATCTTAGTAAGATTTTATAACAAAAAATGTATTTATGAATATAAAATAGTATAAGTAGACTTTATGCCAATTGGGGTCACCTTTGTTGCCTTTTCTGCTGGCGTATTTGTTTTCTGGTGATGTGTATTTGTCCAAGCATTTGTCCTCTACTGCCAATGTGCAAATGTACCTTAGGAAGTGGGAGCATAGGCAAGGAAAAGGCAATGGCAGAGTTGTGATGCCCAGATCCCTCTGGGAAAATACATGCTTTGTATCAATTTTCTACCAAGGATCCTCAGATCCAGAATCGGTCTCTCCAAAAGTGTGAGAGAGAAATTGACCTGGGCACTGCCTCCTAATTTTGGACCATGAGATAGGTAAAGCAGCAGGTGGCAGCACATTTTGTGATCGAACTTAGAGCAGGACTTTGCTGTGCTTGCCTTTACCAAGTGCCCCTCTCTGCATGCTCGCAACAAGCCTAACTTCCAGTGTTAGACCAGGTGCAGTTTGAACAGACAAAGATTCACAGCCACCCACAGTGCAGGCTACCCAAGCTTTTTTGAAAAGTGACTGGAATTGCTTCCAGTATTTGTTATAGAACAACGAATAAAGGGTAAATCTAGTTCTGACAAACTCATGTGCAATGAGAGCAGAAATTAGTGCAAAAGATTTAGTTTCTTATTAAAGAAATGGATCAAGCAGACCCGACATCCTGCTCTGCAAAGGTTGCTTGGGGTTAAAAGCTGTAACTCAGTACCAGTAAAGTATGGCTCAGTGAAGCTCTCCATTTGGAGTGCCAAGTTTTCAGAAACAGAAGGCTGAATTGAGATTGTACACAATGCAGACACACACACACTTGCATCTGTGCATACAAATCTGGTATTTGCATATCAGATCACCCCATATGTACATGTATTATTTGTTTTTTAGGAACAAGTTGGCCTGCAGCTCTTATGTATATAAACCTTTCTTTTTTTTTATTTTGTAACTTCGTGCCATTTTTCATGCCTGACACTTTTAGACCTTGAGTTTTTAAAGTAACATTTTCAAGTTAAAGGATTCTTAACATTTTGATCGGGGGGGGGGGGGGAGGTCTGTTATGTGGTACTATTATTCAGATCTGTTGTTGTTGTTCTTTTTAAAAAAGTCACACCCACCCACCCCATGAAGGCATCATATTGGTGGTGGTTGTGACAACTTTGATTGTATTTAAAAGATGCAGATTTTAGTTTCTTGGTGTGCTCAAGCAAAAATCACTGGCAAACTTTATCACTCACTGCAGGTTTTTAAAAACGGGGCATGCTTCTTCCCCACACAAGTGGGGGCAATCACCATGCCCAGAGGGTTCTCTGCAGAGCACAACATGGTGAATGTCCCTCACCATTTTCATGCTAATATGTGTCACTAGAGCTCTTTTCCATTCAGCTTGGATTACAGTACTACAGAAATTAGTTATTTTCAAAAAACAACAACCCCCCTGATAATTTTCCAAATGAATCTGAGAGCTGACAAATGACCTCCCTCATCATTGCAAGCCCTCACAAGCCCAAGCTACATTTCCTGTCAGCCCCACAAAATTCCCTTTTATTTCTTAGCAAGTGATGAAGTATATCTGCTCCCTCTCCCCTCCCTCCCTCTTCCTTGCCCTCGTGCAGTAAAACAACAAAAGAGCTTTCATTGTTCAAAGGATCTGAAGACTTTGTGGCTATGATTTTACTTACTTATTTAGGAAAGTTGTATATCACTTAATCATTAAGATCTAAGACTGTTTGTGGTAAGATATAGTAATCCTCATATGCTCCCCTTGTCTCCAGGCTATGTTGCAGCATTCATGCTCTTTGTTATTTATCC
Source organism: Podarcis muralis (assembly GCF_964188315.1). Classification (NCBI taxonomy): domain Eukaryota; kingdom Metazoa; phylum Chordata; class Lepidosauria; order Squamata; family Lacertidae; genus Podarcis; species Podarcis muralis. The sequence continues at coordinate 43,956,600 of NC_135658.1, forward strand.
CTTTCTTCTCTTCAAACTGTTGCAAGTTGCTGCCTGGCTACAAGGTGCAAGACAAATGTATCTTGATTCAGTTATCTACGAATGGGAAAAATTGCTTGCCATGGATGGCATAGTGGTATCCTTAAGCAAATGGGAACAGGATTTGATCCATGATCAAAATTGCTTGTTTTCTTCTTCTAGATTACTCTGGCATCCGTTTTGCAGCATTTGTGCCTTAAACAAAACTTTGTTTACTTTTCAGTAAGCTTTGGAGAAACCAACCAATGGTCACGCTTGCTGTTATGTGCCATTGAAAGTCTTTTGCTAGCATGTTAAATGCTTCTCTAAACCTGTCGTCTGCTTTTTAAATTGTTTATCCTTGAAAGTACTTGATCCAATTTTATGCCCGTAGCAGCAATTGCTGCCTTAGTCTCAACTCATCAGACTAAAGTATTTTTTTCTAAGGTTATAAAGTAGTTTAGCCCTGGCTGAAGCAAGCATTAGTGTTTGAAATATCAGCATTTTTATCTTCCATGACCAATCATCCAGTTTTCCCTGGAACCCAGTGTTCTACTAGAATAATCAGCATTTTTTTAAAAAAAAATCCTTGCAAGGATTATAATATGAGGTTCCAGCATTTAGCCCAAAAACGGTAGCAAAAGAGTTAGTTTAAAATGATTCTGTGTGGAAAGAAAGAGCTTGACATTCAGTCAAAACATGCCCCAGTGCTTCCCTGAGGGCTTACTTTTCTGATATCAACTGTTCAAGAGTCACTTTATTATCTGACACTGGAGACAAAAGGAGGCTTTTATTATAATAAGAGAAAGAACAATCATCAATCTTAATGAATGAAGATTCCAAATGTATTCACATACCCTTTCTGTCGAATTCTTATTTAATAAAAATAAAAATAATAAAACCTCGAGTGAGGTTGTGCCGGTTCCCTAGGGAAGAGTGAAAAAGGTCATCAAAGAGCAAACTTTACACAAAGAAGCTAAATATTACTTAGCCAAAATAAATGAAACTGAAATTTCAACCACACAGAGGATCCTGAAGATGCTCAGCAAAGTTAAACAGCCGATGCTTGATTGGTTTGGGGGGGAGGGGGTTGCTTGAGACTTACATTTAGATCCTGATTAAGGCAATGTTGAGGGATGACTCCCAATCAATTTTCATGGCTTCCAACCTTGATACCTGAGGGGTCACCTTTACCCATCTCCCCAAATCTGGTGATTGTCATCTGAGAGTGAGCCTGCCTAAGCAATGAGGTAGAGGACAGTCCTGTAGCCAGGTTGGTGAAAACAGTTTGATTGCCCTCTCACCCAATATACCCTTCACTCCCCCCCATGCCAATTTATTGAGGGAAATTGTCTTTTTAATTTGTGACCTTGCAGACAGTGGAAGTATCCATTTTTTAAAAAATGACAACTTGTTTTGAGAACAGGAGCAAACTTTAGAAAGGACCCTCTGAAAAATTCAATGAAAATAACAAGGCGAATTCACAACAAAAGCTTCATCTGGAAGAGCCTCCAAAAGTCTGACCGCTCAAGACTCTCCAGACCGAGGGTGGATTTTTCATCGTCACAATCGCCCTATAATTCTTTAAGTGAAGAACAGCCTGCATGGTAACATGGCCCTTGAGAAGTTATATATTAGAACTTTTGTATTATGGGCTGAAGTTTGACTCCACTTCTTGGATTATTGTTTGCTCCGCTTTTCAGCTTTACTTTCAAGCTGCTTCTCTACGTAGCCAGTAGTAAAGAAACATGTTTGTTTGTCTGAAGTAAGAGTTTGTTTATTCTGCAGTTATAATGATGAGTAGAGCAGGATCGGGTGCTTATTGCAAAAGAGTCAAGTAGAGAGAGAACTTAAAGTGATCTGGGGGGAAAATCTAACCTATATTACCCTTCACTCTTTTAAAGCACATGCTATAACTCAAAATCATAGTGGCTTTTCTTCTCTATCTTGAGTATTCAATGGCAAAGGATGAAAACAGCCCAAGAATAATAGAAAGACTGCAGTACACACTACTTTTATCTGGCGGGCTAGCCATCTAGGCTGTAACTCATGCCTAATTTCTGATTTTCCCAATGTGTGCAGCTCAGCATGAGGCCTTTTAAGAGTTTCTGGGCAAAAAATTCAACCCAGAAACCAGCAAAAAAAGAAAATAATAATCCAATTGCTTTCCACAATTAGTTTCCAATCACAAGCCCTTTATATATCAACCAGTTTAAAAGTTTTCCCTTGATTGTTCAATAGGAAAGAAAATCTAAAGGTTAGGAACAATACTAGAAGGAGGAAGGAGAGGTTAACAAACAAACCTAAAGTATTTATTTTCTCTCTGCCCTTCCTTGGGCATGTAGTATAGACAAGTTTGGTTTTTTGGGTAGAATCTAAAACTGAGATACCTAATCCAGCATCAAAACCAAGCTCAGGAGCACACTGTCATTACCAAAGTAGTTCCATCAGGAAGAATCAAATTAAAGGGACAGAGCACAGGTGAAAGAGGGCTGTAGCTATAGGGAAAGACAGGCTTTGGAGTCTGGTATTTTTGGAGGTCTCCCAAGAAAGGGTGAGATAATTCAACAGATACAGACTCATAACTGGAAATAAGAATACTTCCTGAAATATGAATGATTGGATTATTGCTGATCAGCTGATAAAGCTTTCTCCTATGCATGTCAAATTCTCCAGCTACATATAGCAGATTTCAAGGACTGGAATAAATCACTTGAAAAATCAGGAGGGTTTCAAAATCATGTTACATCTATGGTTCATATTTCAGCAGTGTTTATGTGGCACGAAAAAGAAAATTAGATTACTGAAACCCTTGTTCACTGCATCCTTAAAATAATTTTTTTCTTTGACATTTTTATGTCATTTAATTCCTAGTGTTCGTACTAACTTACGAACATAATAGAATAAGTTCTATTAACTTAACCTTTACACAGACCGCAACCTTTGAGTCAGCCCACACCACATGGAGAGGGAGTGAGAGGTAAGGTCAGTGGCTGAGTGCTGATAGGATTGCCGTACGTCTGGATTTTCCCAGACATATGTGGAATGCTGCAGCTGGAAGCAGTGTCCGGGCAGAAATCGCTAAAATGTCTGGAAACATCATGACGTATGGCAACCCATGTCAGCAGTGTTGTTTTTGGCGAATTTCCTTACAAATAGCTCAAAAACTCCCCCCCCATTGGGTCCCCCCAAAAAAGCTCCCTTCCACCCCTTGCTTGCTGATTGCTGTTCCCTCTTCTTCCTAATATTGATGTCTCTCCCCATCTGTATTCCATTTATTTAGTGGTGGTGGGGAGGAAGAACACAGAAAGGCGTCTCCTGCTTTTGCAGCTGGTGTTTCAATCCTCACCTGTGCCTTGTTCTTTCATGGCTGGGAACAGATGAGACTGATTTCAACAGGAGGAGCTGAGCAGGTCAGATGAGCAACAGAGTCCCACCAGACACCACGTCCTATTGTGGACAGGAACACATCTATAGATTTGGGAGGCATTGTCAATAGAAATGCTGATGTGTACACCATGGAATGCAAACTCACATACAGAAACAGCAAGCCACATTGGTATTAATGCCCTAGTGCAGACAAGCCCCATACAGTATGTTGAGTGAAATGCTTTTTTCTGTTTCAAAATGCCCCTCCAAATTTTCTATCCATGCTGTTCCAGATGTGCATTTATCTGCATATATCTGCATTTATTGTCCTCATTAAATGATCTCTGCTGTTGAGATGGGACCTGAGATTAATAATATGGCATTTGTTTCTGTGTCTGTGTCAATTGGCTGAGATGGTGTTCTGGGGCATAACAGTGTTGGACATGGAAGGGATATGTATTTCCAGAGGTATCAGCCCCTTCTCATGTTCAGTTCTGTCTCTGCAAGCTTCATGGTGATCATAGAATGATAAGTATGCTCATCATTGGACTGAGTGGTGGATACGCAGCCCACTGTGCTGTAGAACTTCCTATGGCCATTCTTTTGGACTTCAGAAGAATGAAACATTACAATTTCATGAACAGTAGGAGGGAGACCTCAAAGGGTCTTTGACCTAAAAGAACAAGCTAAAAGGAGGAGCATGAGTTCAGCAATACTGTGACCAAAAGCAGATATTGTCTGAGAGGAATAGACAATGCAGTGCAACTAACCAAAAAAAGACCCGACTAGGAAAAACCGAAGCCCTGTAGCGATGATGACATTTACCTTATTATTAGGTGTTCAAATCTTTGCTTTAAATAAAACATTAAATCAAAGAAATGCCTATTATAGGCATTCAATTGACTGGTTCTTGATGTCTTTTGTCCTTTTACTTTCTCTATCCTTCAGCTCCAGTTTGATCCTTCCATTCTTATAATCTTTAATATTGTTATGATACTCATCATATTCTCTCTCCTTGTTGCTAAATGTTTAATGAATCTCTTTAACAATAAATACGTTAGAGCTTCTGCATGTGGAAGCTATACTAAGTGGCTCATCACCCAGCCACCTGCCTCAGCAAGAAATCAACCACCCACGGATGGCTTTTCATTTGTTTGTCGTCTTTCACAGTTCCAGTCCATTCAGAAGTACTGAACAACCTGGGATCTTAAAAGCTCATTACATGATTTCTTTGGAACAGGCTACTTAGTAATGCTGATGAATCTGAATATTTAAGTTTGCTGCTGTGAATGCTCCACCATTGTTCTAGCTCAGAAACATTGTCTGCCCCCTCCAACTTCCTGTGTATGTAGCTTTTACACTAGCCTGGAGGGTTGTCATACCAGAAATGGTGACTGGGCCTCTGGAGCATTCAGTGGGATGTTGTGAGCAGTTGCAGCACTTTGAGGATAAAGGGGTGCTGCTCCATAGTGTTGTGGTTGCTGGAACCCAAGGTGTGCTGCATCTTCCCATACTCTTACGCATTTAGTTTAAGTGTATGCAACCTGATGATGCAACCAGCTTCTTGCCTTTGTCCATCCTTACTGTTGATAGTGAGCCCCGGGGGGGAGGGAGGGAGTCCAGGATGTGATGAATGCATCCCTACATGATGGAGTTGTGCCTGCTGCCCTTAAACAGGCAGTAGTGCATCTACATCTGAAGAAGCCCACCCTGGACCCTAGGGTTTATAACATCTACTGCCTGCCTGCCTGCCATTTTCTGGATGAAAATGGTGGAGAGAGTAGTGGCACAACAGTTGCTGGATCTATTTCAATCAAGATTCGGGGGTGCCATAGGCCACAATCTTCCTCCCCATGCTGATTAACCTCTATATCAGGCATGTCCAAACTTGGCCCTCCAGCTGTTTGGGGACTACAGTTCCCATCATCCCTGACCACTGGTCCTGTTAGCTAGGGATGATGGGAGTTGTAGTCCCAAAACATCTGGAGGGCCCAGTTTGGCCCTGCCTGATCCATATGGTCACTGGCAGTGATCACTGAGAACTTTGGGGCAATGTGTCATTATTATGCTGATGACATGCAGCTGTAATTCTCTAACATCTGGGCTGGGAATGGTTCTTCTTGATCTGGACTGTTGCCTGAGTGCTGTGGTGGACTGGGCAAAGGATTCATGAGTTTGAATCAGTAGCAGATGGTGCAGTCGTGAGCAGTGCTCACCTGACTTCCAGTACATAACATTGCTGTTGTTTCCTGTTTGGGGGGGGGGCAGTGAGGTTGGCACAGTGCTAATGCATTGATGGGAGCACTGAATTGCTTCTGCCAGTACGTTTGAGCTAGCTTCCTACTACATCCTCCTTCTACCTTTCAGTAAGCAGCATTATGGTCAGGTGAGTGCCACCTCTTCATCACTGATGAATGTCTCAGTATTCAAATTTAGTTTATTGTCCCATACACTCAGTCCATATCATCAGCTTCTCCTGTTCCTTGCTGGAGAAACAAAGACTTCATGACTGTTGTGTATTCTTTGGCCCTGATGTCTCGGTTCATTCGTAGTTTCTTACTCCTGGCTCACCTCTGGCAGCTACCTAAAACTCAGCGTTGGGTTTTTGTACTGTTGCATGCACATATTAAGGGTCCTTTCATATATCCCTTTTTACTGTGCATTCATCACGATTAGTGCTCATGATTTTATTGGGAAGGTTACATGCAACGCCATTTGCACCAGGAAAGATTTTTGAAGGCAGTCGTATGCACATGCCCTGTAGTTTACCACTAACATCCTGCAACTTTCTTTATCAATAATATTCAGGATTTAATTTTTTTGTCCTGCTTTTTTGCACTATAGCACAAGTGCGTCCTTCCAGACAGCTGGAATGTAGTAACATTGGAGAAGCATAATAACATCATAGAATCATTAGTACAGTGAGATGATGTGTGCATGCACCACTAATGCACTATTATTGTGTTCGTAACATGTATACCTTGAAAAAACAACAACATTCAGTCTGCTGGGGACCTCAGATGCCCCAAGATCCTTTGTCATTTAAAACCCCTATTTTAACTTTTCTTTTGTTGTGTTTATCTAATCCACCTACTCATCTGTTGTATGGATGAGCACTTTGTGTACGTATTTCTTTCACACTACCTGTTCCTGAGCAACATTTCTCAGCCATTGTAGAAGATAAACTTAGAAACTGCTCTAATTATCTGATTCTTTCTCTTGTAGAGGCTGTTATCCATACTTGCTGTCTTACACCGTTTTGGAAACGGTCTGTCTTAATTGCTTCCTGATCTTTACTTTCCTTTTTTCTACAGAACCAAACTTAATTTTATCCATAGCTCCTGCTGCTTATTTGTTGATAGAGCCCTGGATTGTTCTTCAGTTTACTATTCTAGCTGAAGGCAGCACTTGGCATTTTCAGCCTGCCAGGCAGTAATCACCCCTACTTTATGCTGCACTGCCTGAGTATTAGATGTATTTGCTAAACTGAAAAATGTTAAGCATATGGTCTAGTTTCTTTAGACAGTGGTTAAGGCAAATATAAATAAAACAGCAGCAAGCAGGTCTGTTTCTTCAGAGTAAATTTCTGTTGGCCATACTCTAAGTTACCATACTGTTCCCAACAGGCAGTTAGTTATGCAAGGTGAACAACAACAACAACAACAACAACAACAACAACAACAACAACAACAACAACAAAGCAGGTTACAAAGCAATCATGTGAATTGAGAATGAATTCTCAAGTGTGTGTGTTTAGAATGCTGTACAGAGCAATCCAAAGTCTCACCATGAAGCAGTGGAGCAAAGCAGAAAGACAGATCCAGCATCTTATCCAAAGCCCTGCTGCTTGTGCTGCAGGGCAGAAGATGGGGGACAGGTTTTTTTCCTGTGATTTCTTTTTTTCCTGTGGTCCCACAGCAGAGGCAAATGGGGATGTCTGCTACATACTAGCAACCCCTCCCCCAGGCGCACAGGTCAGGGATTAGGAATGCAGCCTTAGTTACTGGATTTCTGGGCATATGACAGAGCATAATGTTGGAGAGAGAAGTTTGGAAGGGAAATCTCTTACTCTCTCATAGCACAATGCCTATTGCCCCAAAGCACATTAAAAATTGGTTAGATTTGGATCTGCCCTCATCCACCTTTAAACAAGTGTTCTCCATGAAAATACTGCTAGAATAAATCACAGACACTTAGCTTTCCAAATAAGTGATGTTTTGTTTTTTTTTACTCAAAGTTCCCAGACATAACAGCAAACAAGTTTCCATCTTTGGGCAGTAAAATTAAGATGAAAAAAGGGTTCCAAATGACTTACCTTGGTTCCCTTACAAAAAGTATCATGCAATCTTTGCAGGCTTTAAAATCTCCTTTTGGAGAGATTCCATTCACTTGCCGCATCTGCTGAGTTAGGAGCCACAGCCACATGGCTCCTTTGCTTGTTCCAGCAAGTATGAAGAGAAAAGACTGAGAAGGGCAGGGGGAGAAGATGCTGCTGAGAGCCTTCTAAGCCACACCCACTCCACAACCTGAGCTCAGGTTAATCCTTTCATGCACGGAAGTGTAAGTAGTAATTTTATTTCAACAAATTTAACCCCAGCTCAGCCCCAGAATTTTTTATTAGTGCCTAAGCACAGCCTTTGACTATTATATCATGTATAGTAATAAAAAATAAGAAAAGTGCCTTGGAATGAATGTAGATAGCTGCTCTCTAAGCAACAGGTTCCCACATATGTGACATGTAAGGCAAGACCTCCTACAGCTTTGGATTCTTTCCACCCCCCTTTTTCTATCAGTGTACTTCTTAATGCCTTGTGCCATGTACCTCAGGTAAAATCGCATGCTGTCCGTGAAAGGTGAATGCTGTCATCTCTGTACTCGTGCTTCTTGTAAAATATCCCAGTTTATTTGACAGGACCATCACCACTTATTCTAAGAGAGATCCTCCAGATAGTCCTATGGAAAAATGGGGGGGGGGGAGGGTTTTGTAGCTCTTTAGTTTTCAACACTATTCTTTCACTTTTCCTTCCTATGCTGTGGAATATAAAAGTAATGTATAGAATTCCTGACTAAATGCTTTGGCAGCAAAGTGACACATAGTGCAGAAGTGACTAACCTGTCACCTCCTACCAGCATGGCCAGTGGTCAGGGATGATGGGAGTTGGAGTCTAACATAATCTGGAGGGTTATGAGTGCCCCTGCTCTAACTACTACACCATGCTGGGTCTCTTGACAAGTACTAGTAATTTAGATTACAGTGGTACTCCCGGTTACAAACTTAATTCATTCTGGAGGTCCGTTTGTAACCGGAAACCATTCTTATCCTGAGGCACGCTTTTGTTAATGGGGCCTCCTGCTGTGTGCGTGCCTCTTGCGCACGACTTTCACTCGCATCCTGGGGCAAAATTGGCTTCTGGGAGCAGCTACTTCCGGGTTAGCGGAGCTCATAACCCAAATTATTCACAAGGAGGACAGTACATAACCAGAGGTATTAATGTAATACAATTTCATGACTTAGAAGTGGTACTTTCCACAGCAATGTTCCATCCACTTTTTGTTTCATTGTTTCATTAGCACCTATTCTGTACAGTGAGATTATCTGGAAAAGAGGGAGACATAATTCAGCAAAAACACATAATGTAGCAAAGAAGGAAATGTAACAGGACCTGGAGATAAAGGCTGACTATAATGTTCAGCAGAAAAAGGCATAGCACACTTTCCCCCAAATTAATGCTTGCATAATATTTTGGAAAACAGCTCTAAGAAGTTTATTGACAGCCACAAAATACATAGAAAGAAGCTTATAGCATTAATGATCAAAGGGCTCACAGTGCAGGGACATGTTTCCACAGTATTTTTTACACAGTAAAACCACCACGAAGGGATTTACCTTGGTAAAATTAATGCAATGAATGTTTGGTTTGAATGCTTAATCACATGCCAGGCTGAAACTAAATTTCAGTGTTGGTGTTAATTGTTGGTGTTGATATTCATGACATGATAAACCAGAGAAGATGAAGGAAGGATAATTCCTCCAGCATTCAAACTGACTGCACTGGCAGGAGCTTAATTGGGAGCTGTAGTCCTAAACATCTTGAGGCCATCAGGTTTGGGGAGTCTGGTCAGATGACGTGCCTGGGCCCAAACCTCCCAGGTTAATAATTAAATACTGACTGATGAGCTTGACATTGATACCAAAAAAGGTCCTTGAAAAGATAATTAAACAGTTGTTCCTGTTCTAGGCACCACAATTTAAGAAGGATATTGACAAGCTGCAGTGTATGCAGAGGAGGACCACCAAGAGTCTGTAAACCAAGCCTTATGAGGAAAAGTTGAGGGAATTGGGTATGTTTAGCCTGGAAAAGAGGAGATATGCTAGCCATCTTTAAATATCTAAAGGGCTGTCACATGAAAACAAGCAAGCTTGTTTTCTCCTACTCTGGAGGGTAGGACTCGAACCAATGGCTTCAAGTTACAAGAAAGGAGATTCTGACACCAGGAAAAACTTTTTTTACAGTAAGAGCTGTTTGATAGTGGAACAGACTTCCAGAAGAAGTGGTTGACTCTCCTTCACTGAATGTTTTTAAGCAGAGGTTGAATGGTCATCTGTCATGGATGCTTTAGTTCAGATTCCTGCATTGCAGGGGGTTGGACTAGATGACCCTTGGAGTGCCTTCCAACTCCACAATTCTATGATTCCACAAAGCAAACTTTGAATATACATTTAGAAGTTCTTTGGCAACAGCAATAAAAATGCAATAACATAGACAGAGCCATGCTGGATGAGGCCAAAGGCCAATCTGGCCCAACATCCTGTTTTCCCAGTGACCAACCAGATTCCTATTCGAGACTCATAGCTTCTCAGCAAGATGCCTTCTTATGGAAAAGCCTTCAAAATAACTTTGGATAGGTAATGTAATCTATAATAAAGCAATGTTCAATTCTGCTGCATTTCACAGGAAACACTTCTGCTGGCAAGAAAGGTGAGACAGGTTTTGTAAGCAGTGTCACTACACAGACAGTAGTGTTATTGATTTATGTGCCAAACTTGAGTTAAGTGTAGCAAGGCTCAGTCTAATAAATGTTCTCTGTTCTGAGTATATAACTCTGATAGCATTTAACAATAGTAATAACCATTTATATGGGAAGGGACTTTCATTATTCTCGCTATTAACTGTCCAGTTGTTGCTCACTCCCAGAAGCATCTACTGAGAATTTCTCTAATCTTTTCCAGACATTTACCTGAAGCTTTACAGTCTCAAAAATCCCAGTTTGGCCCTGCTTTCCACAATAACACATTTTCAGTTTGACCACAGACTGCACCTGTTTCTATTCTGCCAAGCATTTGCTAAGCAGTGGCAACTGCTTGTGCTAGGCATGAATGGATTGACTGAGATGCGGGCTAAAAGAACACACACACAACCTATGAAACAAACCCACAGTAGTTTGTTACAGTATCAGGAAGTTCTCTACTTGTAACTTCTGGCTGCAGGCTACCGTTTCTGTATTTGGAATCAATGATGCTATCACAGCTATTATCCAAGATCATCTTTCCATCTGTGATTTCTTCACCTTGAATTCTCAAAGTGCAATTTCCCACAAGCAGTGTTATTTTATACCTAGTTTAAGATCCACAGGAATACTGTTTTTTGTATTGGCTAGTAACTCAGAATATCTACTGGAATGCCCAGGGCTCTGCTATTTTTGTCACTTCGCTATTTTCTGGATACTCAGTTTGATGATCTGCCACCAGGCAGCAGTTTATTCGCTTTTTAGAGGCGATTTTGTCCTGTGATGTAGGTCTCTGGCTTGCAACCATAGCTTAAGGTTTCCACTTTCCTAATTATTTTGTTCCTGATTTTCCTTCCCTTGTGACAGCTGTGGAAGCTATGGTTTCAAATTCATTTTTCACTGATGTTCTGTAAAATGCTGGGGCAGTGGTGTGGATTTGGCTCAGTTTCCCCAATGACACTTGTGTGGTTTTGGTTTTTTTAAATCATTACCTTCTGTTGGCTTATTGTTTGTACAAAGGATTGGACAGGAGTCTGTTTGCAACAGAAAGCAGCCTGACCTTTTACGTCGTGGTGGTGGGAGAGAGATAGCTGTGTGTTACAAACATTACTAGGGGTTGCTTTACCCATTTCCCCAGCAGATGTTTACAATAAAGGGACAAGAAAAATAATTCCAAGTAGCAGGGATCAATTTGTCTTTCAGATCAGAGCTTTCAAGGCATGCATCTCTTTCTCTGTGGTGGCACAGTCCCACCTGAAGTAATAATCCCATACTTTATAACCTGAAAAATCAAATCCTCTCCAGCTGCTCTGGGTGTGGAAGAGTAGAGGTTAGGGAAGTTGCAGTCTGACTTCTGACTCTAAAGTTAAGAATTTAACATTAGAGTGTAAAGGATTTTTTTAAACAACATGTTGGCCAGCACAATTCCTAAGCTGCTTTCAACAGTCCCCCTCAATTGCCTTTTTGCCTGGTCTTCTTACTCCTTTCTAAATAATTAGCCAGTGATTATTCTCTTCCTAATGACCCTCAAGAGACGCAAACATCCCAGTTCAGTTTTTGTTTTGTTTTGTTTTGTTTTGAAATCTGCTGCATTTCAATGCTGAACTGTAGTATCAAGAGCCTAGATTCTCATTAGAAAATAGTCCTCCTATTGCACCTTTTTTGTGCCCAATTCACCTTAGTGGATGCATTTTTGTACACATTGCTTGGCTGGAGGACAGCTTTGCAAAATCTGGAGAAGTATGAATGTTAAATGATGTCTGCATTTCACTTGACATATTGTTTTTTATGAGTGCAAATAAGATAGGTTCACCTATAAATGCAAACTGAATAGAATTTTTCCTCCATTCCTAGGTGGCATACACACATTTTGGGGCATAGTGGGAACAATAAAAATCATCAGGTTTCAGAGTAGACAGTGATTTGTGCTATTATTCATTCAGACCAACATGTTTAGCAATGGTCAATCAGGATGGTAAGAGGCAAATGAGGATGGGGCTACTATACCCTTAATAGCAGGATAGAAGCAGCATTGTGTGAAAAAAATTATTTACGCACCTATTTATAACCTACTTTTTAAGGCAAGCCTCCACAAGCCACCTGACAATAATGAGACAAGCACTAATATAAGTTAAAGCAACAACAATGAATGAAAACAACATTTTCATAAAAGCAATTTAGTTAAAATGATAAAAGCCAAGTTTAGCAGTTGATTTTTTTTTAAAAAATGAATTAAACTAAAAAAACCCACATACAGCAAAATCGTTTAATGTGAAACAGTAAAAGTCCACCACAGAACTTAAATTAGAAGTGTATTAAAATGGATTCATTTTCCAAATATAGATATCCCTTTGGAAGGAGTTCCAAAGGTGCAAGGCCCTCTTCATAGTGGTCAATAATTCAATAGTTCTTGATGGCAGACATGTGAACAGTACCCCAAGGCCAGTCTTAATGCTAGGGCAAATTTATATGAGTGTAGGTCATGGGTAGGCAAACTAAGGCCCAGGGGCCAGATCCGGCTCAATCGCCTTCTAAATCTGGCCCGCGGACGGTCCAGGAATCAGCATGTTTTTACATGAGTAGAATGTGTGCTTTTATTTAAAATGCATCTCTGGGTTATTTGTGGGGCTTGGGAATTCATTCATTGTTTTTTTCCAAAAAACCTGGCCCCCCACAAAATCTGAGGGACAGTGGACCAGCCCGCTGCTGAAAAAGTTTACTGACCCCTGGTGTAGGTGGTACTTAAACTGGTCCAAAATCATTAAGGGCAGGTGTGGCTAACCTGTAGTCCTCCAGGTGTTGTTGGACTCCCATAAGTGCCACCAGTATGGTCAATGATCATCGGTGGTGGTGGTTGTGATACAGCAACATCTGGAGGACCAAAGGTTAGTTACTCTAGTTTTAGGGCTTTAAAGGTCAAGATTGGCACTGTAAATTTTGTCCAAAAATGAATGGTCAGTTAATGAAACTGTTACAATATAGGTGTTACATGTTGTAAATTCCTCAACCTAGGGCATCTGTCTGTGTTCTGTAGCAGTTGACCTTTCCGAACCATTTTCAGAGGAAGACCCATGTAGAACATGTTGCAGTAATCTAGTCCGGATGTAATCAGGGTCTTGTAACTGAGGCAAGATCCCCTAATTCCGGAAGGTGTTACAGTTGGTAAACCAGCCTAAACTGGAAGAATCCATTCCTATCCACCAATGCAACCTTTTTTTTTTCATAGGTAGAGCTGAGTTCAGGAGGACTCCAAGCTGTCAACTTGGTATCTCAAACGGAGTGCAAGCACATATATAAGTGGTTGCAACCCCTATCTAAATCGGCTGGCTTTCTAATCCATAGTATCTCCATCTCATCTGGATTTTTTCAGATTATGTGCTGTCACCCCAGACTGTGCAACACAAACTCCCCTCTTTCCTTCCCCTCACCCACTCTTGGAAGCCAGATGTGCAGCAGTGCTCCTGTCTGCCAGCTATCCCCGCTGCTCCCTGGATTTTATGTACATTGCCACCACCTTTTCTTTTTCTATCCCTGGGTTTGGAACCCAGGTGGAAGGGAGTAGTTATCTGAGAGTAAGAGTCTAGATCCTCCTTGCCACCAGTCAAACCTCTGCTCTGTCTTTCCTAGGGCTTTTTTTCAGGCAGAACTCACTGGAACTCAGTTCTGGCACCTCTCAGGTGGACGCCAATGCCATCATAAATGAACAAGGCAGGCGTTCATGGTAAGTTCTGGCACCTCTTTTCTAGAAAAATTATTGCTATCTCCCTGACAACCTGATAACATCCTTCCAGATTTGTGGTAAGTGGTTTTGGGCTGCAGATCCACCAGTCAGAACAAGAGTCTAATTAAGCAATATATTATGGTGCATAAAGGAAAAGGTGAAAGGATCCAAGACAGAAAGTGTGAAAGAAAACAAAATGGTTTCTGCTAAGCTCGGCATATACTTGACAATCCAGGCAGGCTACAAAAACTTGTGCTCAAACAGATCCTACGTGAGAGAAAGCAACTTTGCATTCCAAAACAAAAGGTACCTTTCAGAGGGAAAAGTACTACAATTTCAAACTTAGTATAAAGACCAATAAGAAATTACAAAGTGATTCACTGGTGGTTTTAAAGCAGGGGTTGGATGGTCATCTGTCATGGATGCTTTAGTTCAGATTCCTGTATTGCAAGGGGTTAGACTGTGCCCCTTCTAACTCTTCAATTCTATGGTTCCATGACAGAATTCTAGCCCTATTTAAAAGGACCCAATGGGGCAAGATTTCTCATGGTCAGGTGATAGTCACAAAGGCTCCTTTTGAGGAGTGGCAGTGGTTCTTCTGCAAATTGGAGCAAGTGCTGGTTAAGTGGTGAAGACAGGTATCACCACCTCACTTAAGCCTTGGTTGCCCATGGTACATCTAACAGAGATAATCAAAATGAAAATGACCTGATTTGCCCATCAAAATTCTTTTTGACACAACTATTCAAGTCGCAGGAGATATCACTGTCTGCATCTCAAATCACAAGAGCACACTTGTGTCTCTGTGTGGAGGGATCCTACAGTCACTATTTTTAAATTCACACTTAAAAAGCAGTCAAATAATATGTGTCAGGAGGATATGCTGATTTTTAGTCATTGCAGCAAGTCTAAAAATGTATGAAATTAAAACTATTCCAGGAACAGAGAAAACAAGCCCACACAGAGAGAGGAAAAAAGGACCAGCAACCTGAATAATCACAAAGACAGGGGAAAATATTGTGTCACTGTTTGCATCTGTCTCGTGCAGCATTCTCTTTCAGTGGATAATAAAATAAAATGCGTAAGCTAGGCTTCTATTTAAATAGGTTTTTCCCCTTAGCGTGTTAAAATATTTTAACTCTCCTCTGGCAGTATACATGTTTAATTAAAATGCTCCTCTGCCCTGGTGGTGGCCCCATGTCCACCTGAGGCACTAGTTTGCAGCCTGCCAGAAGAGGTGAAGTGGCCTCAGATAGGCACAGATCCAAGCAGCTGTAAAACCAGTGCCGAGCCATTCATTTGAATTGGCAAATGTGCATAAACTAGCACTGTTCCTTTATGTAGATATTCACGCTTAGTTTGATAAATCAAGTTCAAAGTGGACACTTGGCATGATCTGGAGACCTGGAAACACAGGAGCTTTCTGATCTGGGCTGTGAGAGAAATATCCCATGCATGCAAGGGGAGAATTCTGCATGTGTGTGGGAGACAAGAGGAGAAAGGGGTATTTATTGGATTTGTCTCTGTATATGTGTGTTGGTCTTCTTGTGAATTAGTAATGCACTGCACAATTTGCAGGAAAGTATGCCTCAAAGAAGTATACCTAGACAAAGTGATGGAGATAGCAATTGTTGAGCAAGGAAATTGCTGGCAATAAGCTCTGTCAAAACCATTATCAACCACCTTTGTCATTAATTTGTGAACATTTCTGGCCACACCTTCAATAATACTGAGAAAATGGGCTTGAATTTTTCTCTCTGTGTTCAGGTATTACTACTCTTCCTCAGCAAAAATACATCTTTAAACACTTATGCATGGAAGAAGACATTCTGGAATACATGTGATTAGGTGAATTTAACTTGCACAATATGTTTCACACAATTCAAAGTGTTGGTCCTGACCTTTAAAGCCCTAAACGGCCTCGGTCCTGTATACCTGAAGGAGCGTCTCCACTCTCATCATTCTGCCTGGACACTGAGGTCCAGTGCCGAGGGCCTTCTGGCAGTTCCCTCACTGCGAGAAGCAAAGTTACAGGGAACCAGGCAGAGGACCTTCTTGGTAATGGCACCTGAACTGTGGAATGCCCTCCCATAAGCTATCAAACAGATAAACAACTATATGACTTTTAGAAAACTTCTGAAGGCAGCCCTGTACAGCAAAGTTTTGAATGTTTGGGGTTTTAGTGTGTTTTTATATTTTGCTGTAAGCTGCCTAGAGTGGCTGCAGCACCCCATGAGATGGGTGGCATATAAATAATAGAATTATTATTATTAATAACTCAGATGTTCCTGAAGAACCACTTCCCAATGAGACCCTGACTCCATTTTGCTGGAAGTAGGTACGGGGCAGAAACTTGAATTCCGAAATAATATCTGAACCGAAACACAGCCATCCTTCAAAATTTGCACTTCTCTGAATTTTGCAATGCAGTTCTCTAGCCACACCATGTGTATTAAAATGCATATACCAGAGTAGGGTGTGTATATAAATGCATATATTAATGAAAATAACATAGAAAAAATCATTGCAGGGGAAATGCTTTGCTAAAATGTGTATATTATGGAAAATTTCATACAAATGTGAAGTTTGGAAGAATTTCACACTAAAATACTTAAGATTTTTGTGATGACTTTAAAAAAATGCTAACTCAAAATTCTCACAATCCAAATGTGTCCACTGGCCCCAAAAAGCTGGCAAGCCCTGATCTAAGTAGTCATTGAGGTTCCTTCCAATGTAGAAGCTTATATCATGGCAGAATGTTGCTGAGCACTCTGAGATTTCTGGCTTCTCACATTTGATGCTCACACTATAACATTTTATGAGTTAAACAATAGTGAAACCCCATAAAGACATCTGTTTTCTGAAAATGCAATTATGCACTACAGTAATTATGTACTACAGTAGTGATAGCTATACTGCATAAATAGTGATCAAGCTCACTGGTGATAGAGAAAAGGCTCTGAACCACATTTGGATTTCTCCTAGACCACAGCATTGTTGTCAGTGGGGTAGTAGGCAGCAGCCATATAATCACAAAAGATGTGCTAGACACACATTTAATGAACAATCAATGATGTGAAATACTGGGGGAGGCTACTGGTGGGCAGAGACAGATGGCAAAAAAATATATTTGGGCCTAAGTGCCTAACGACAAGCGCTATCTTTGTCCCAGTGTGACCTATGCAGATGCTCCATGCCTTTCTTGGTAAGTCATGCTGCGTTGTCATGCTCCAAACAGCTGTTCTTCTTGTCCTAGTAAAGACTTTAAACTGATGCTGTTCAGCTTTTAGGCACTCAACAGTTCACAGAGTCATGGAATTATAAGCTTGATTTTTATGTTACCCAAGGTTTCATGGGAGCTGCTATGGCATGGCTAATCCCATGTCACCCTGTAATATCTGAAGGATACAGGCCTAGGTTCCAGGGACCGGTACTGGTGTACAAAGGTCTATGCTGTTTGGGAGCAGGATACTTAAAAGACTGTCTCACCCCTTATAAACCAAATCGATCACTACAAGGGAGGGCATCTTCCAGATATTGCATCAAGAGGTCTGTTCCTCATGATGGAGGAACCAGGCCTTTAATATAGTGGCACCTATCCTCTGAAACTCTCTCCTGCTGCATATATATATACATGAAATTGTTTTGTAGATGCTTTGCTGTGAATATTATTATTGTCCTTATTTTTTTCTATTGTGAAATCACTTAGAGATGCTTCATAGAAAGTGATTTACAACTTAGTTAATTAAATAATAAATGGCCATGGGTGCAGGGCCAGTGACATAAATTACACAAGCACCACCAGCTCCAGGACTCTTCCCCACCTGTTGTTTACTACTGACAAAACAGTAATGGTTGTCCTCCATGCCTCACTCTGAGGAATGGGTCTTTCTTCCGAACAAGGCACTGTGTAGGCAAGAGAGCCTGAGAGTGCCTGTGACATGTTTGCAACAACAGGAGCAAAGAACTGAACCTCAGAGCAAGGCATAGAGTGCCCAAACCTCTGTTGTTTTGGCAGCAGAAAGCAAGTGGGTGTGGGAGAGACCAGTGGTAGAGGCAATGGGTGGCCAGTCAGCTGGCCAGCCAGCTGTTATGGGTGGCCCTGCAGGCAGAGGATTAGGAGACACACAGTCTATTGCAGTTCCTAATCCACTGATGGAGACATGTGTCTCAGTATGGCCATCTCTGAAAAGCACTACAGTAGCAAGTTGAATAATACTGTCCCAACTTCAAAATTCATCTAGAGAAGCCAATGTGAAATCCTTCGAATAGTTTATAGGTCTAAATAAATGCTAAAAGTGTTATTGTATTGTCATGATTGTCATTGTTATGCTTATTATATTGTTTCTGTCTGTCATCCTCACTGGTCACAGAGCACCCTTGATTCCTGGGGAAAGTGATTGCAGGAAAAAGGGCATAGTGATTAGGAAAGGAGATTTCCTGCTGCTGCTGAGAAAAAGTGGTGTCTTTACTTCCTTTTGAGGAACTGCCTTTTGCTTTCCACTGCAATGTGGAACGATAGAATTTCTATAAAGCATTTCCTCTGCCTAAGTCACAAAGACTTGACTTACAGGAAGAATAAAAACACCTCAGAGGGATAACAGTCTTCATTTAAAAATCAGTTATTAATACCATTACATTATATTTAGAGTGAGATGGTAGACATCATCTGTAATGATATTGCCCTAACCAAATATTATATGCAGGTTTAATATCAGTGAAGCATTTGCCAAAAAAAGAAAGAAAAAAGAAATGTCAATATTCCCCTAGCTACATCATATCGATCATTCATTTGATTAAGCAGAAAGAAGACAAATATGTTAGTGAGGAAGAGGGGAGAGACAAATTATTTAGCATGCTTGGCCAAGCTCAAATGCATTTACAGAGGAGAAAAAGGAGATAATGCATCATTCTTATTCATTTATGTAAGATCAAATAGCTCTGATTATTCAATTTATTGCCCCTTCTCGAGATATATAGGATGTGGCTAATGGTATATATAAGAACATTGTACTGTTTCCTCAGGCATGTGCAGCTGGTTATTGCTACTTATGGCCATTGCAGGTACCACAACTGAGATGGTTGATCAAAAAGTATGGCATTGTGGAGTGGAGTGGAGATTCTCATTACAAGAGGTGGGGCTCAATTTTGTCCTTTTAATTATAAACAACAAAATCCTAGCCTGCTTGTTTCATTGTCCTCCTAACAAAAAAGACAAGTGAATTGAATCATACTGGCCCTGAATATGAACCAAATAATAATGAAGTTAACGAGACCTTCTTTTCCTGCTGTCATCTATTGCTGCTTAATTGTCAGTGCTACTATTGACATACTCTTGTCGCTTTCTTAAATGGAAAGACTTCCAATCTAGGGTTACCACCTTTTTCAAATGGGATGCTGTCGGACTGCAATTTCCATCATCCCTATTATTTAATTATTTTTAATTTCTGTTTATGAATTGCTTCCCATAAAATATCCTAAGTGAATTTAACAGTTAAGCACTTCAACCTTAGAACGACATATAAAGACAATTTCAAGTTCAGTAGAGATACCGGGCGGAAGTCTTCACTTAAAAGGCTTATAGTATTGAAAATGGAATTTTTTCAACAGGTGCAAAAAAGACAATAGAGATGGTGCCTGTCTAATATGTGATGGGAAGTAGTTCCAAAAGGTAAGTGCCATGGCTCGATTCCTTCACCCTACAGGATGGACCTCCTGATGAGATTCCCTCCCCTGCAAAGCACAGTGATTGGCTAGGTATATATAGTGTCAGGGTTGAGAAGGTATTCCGATCACAAGCTGCATATGTCTAGGTACTAAACCATAACATAAATCTGCTAGAAGTGAGTTGAACAGTGGTGCAGGAGAAACAACCGCGGAACCAAATGTTGAACTGCACCACATGTTGAACCCACATTCTTAACAAAGCAATGTGATTGGCTTGATCTGACCGCTTTTGGCTCTTTCTGTATATCATGAACATCACCTTGCCAACAAAGCTCCGTATAGTTAAAGCTAAGGTTTTCCCAGTAGTGATGTATGGAAGTGAGAGCTGGACCATAAAGAAGGCTGATCGTCGAAGAATTGATGCTTTTGAATTATGGTGCTGGAGGAGACTCTTGAGAGTCCCATGGACTGCAAGAAAATCAAACCTATCCATTCTGAAGGAAATCAGCCCTGTCTGGAAGTCCTGACAGGAAGGACAGATCGTGAAGCTGAGGCTCCAATACTTTGGCCACCTCATGAGAAGAGAAAACTCTCTGGAAAAGACCCTGATTCTGGGAAAGATGGAGGGCACAAGGAGAAGGGGACGACAGAGGACGAGATGGTTGGACAGTGTTCTCGAAGCTACCAGCATGTGTTTGACTAAACTGTGGGAGGCAGTGGAAGACAGAAGTGCCTGGCGTGCTCTGGTCCATGGGGTCACGAAGAGTCGGACATGACTAAATGACTAAACAACAACAAATATATCATGAACAAGCCTGTGGGTTGTTTGTTGAAGGCGTGGCCTGCTTCTTCTCATCTCCTGGTGTCCTGGAGCTTTGGTAGCAGTGCTACCACAGCCCTGGAAATATGTTAACTGCTGCATTATGCCTACTTGTGCCAATACAGTATTGCAGATAATTGTAAATCAGCCTAATAGGTATTACAGTTTCTTATCAATCAAGACGGGAGGCTGTAATCCACAAATCACTTAGTGCACAGAAGTTCTAATCCTCCTGTAATCTATAGGCTATTCCTTTCCTTCTCTGCAGCCACACAGTCTCATTTGTGAATAGCAGCAGAATGTGACAGAATTAAATTTGAAATGTTTTTGTGTGGTTTCTCTAAATCCTCTCTAAATACTCTCCTTATGTAAAAAAAACCAAGAGCCAAACAAAAACCAAGCTGACACTTCTCTTTCAAAAATATTAGCTCTTTAAAAAGAAAAATGTGAGTGAGCAGACATTTAATTATTTTCAGTGTTTAACCCAATCAAACATGGCCCCTTTCAGTTTTATTTCATACATCCCACATCCTCTTTAATGAGTTTATTAAATTTTATCTGATCTTTCTTCTCTTATGGGGTTATTATGATGTTTCATAGCAATATTGCATAAATTATGTACAATTAAACAGCACCCATGGGTTTAATACATGTTGGTAATTTCCCAGCTCTTGTTGACATCATCAACTCTAAGTTCTTTCTCAAGAAATTTTATCAACAGAATGTTTTAAGTCTATAATCCTTGCAGCAATTATTCTAGAGTTGTTGGCATTATCGGAAATACTAATAATTCTAAGTGTAAATATGTTGATATATGTTCGAGTTTAAGAGACACATTTCATGGAATGCTTACTTTGGTACATATTTATCAGTGAGCTTTCTTTTTTATGTAGATCCTTGTTTGTGGGTGATTTTCCCTCTTTTATGAATCTCATATCCGACATGTTTGTATATCAGTCACAGCTGTTGAAGGGAAATGTGTCTGGTTGACAGAGGATTAATGTGGGCAGGGTGTTCCAATGGTAGGATTGGCAGGGGGAAGTATGATGTGAGAGGTATGCTCACATTTATAGGAGGAGGAGTGACAGATGTTTACATTCAGTGAACAGGTCTTGTGTTGTTATGCCGACTTGCTTTCCCACTTTATGGTGCTGTTGGTAAATGACAGGTCAGAGCATAATAAAGCAGCTTTCACCAATGTCTTGATTGAAGATGATGAAGCTGATCTGGTGTTAAATACTTGAAATACTTGGGTGGGTGAGCATCGGATGGAAGGCTGTGGCATGTGGGAGAAGGCTTGCAGTGATCTTCTGGATTGCCTCCTCCAATACCAGCTATCTTGATTTATGATGAAGCATAATCATCATCATCATCAATTTATTTAAAATATTTTAGAACTGTTACATATTTTTATGCATAATAAAGTTAATGTGCAGGTTAATATGGTGTTATTTAGAATTGAGAATATATTATGTCCTGTAGAAAAATGGATTTCAATGAAGCAACACAGAAGAGAAAACCCGACATTTCTCATTAGGAGAATACTTGGTATTTTATTATTGTTGTCCATGCCATTTTCCATTAGAATCGCTCAGCAAGGATAATGTTTTTGGAGGAAGCATGGGAAAACAAGTTGGAAACATCTGTTAGTCTTTCATGTAACTCCATCAGAACATCATGGCTGTGTGTTTAGTCAAAGAATCCTTTTACACTTTTATTGCCAAGATGGCAAGATTGCTGCGGAACTCAGTGTCACAGCAAATTATAATACACAAACAAGGACTGAGCAGATGTTGTTGTTGCTTTGCTTGTTTCTCTTAAACCTTCAACCCTCGAGTTATCAAGCACATTAGCTCCTCTTCACAGGGTTAAATGCTTTTTATGATGGGCCTCTTCACTTCTATCAGTTGCTTTATGCTAATAATTCCTTGACTAGGGCATGATTAAATGGTGTGAAGAACCAAAACAAATTTGCGTTTAAGGTTGCCCTTTTGCCATTTCTCTGGTGCATATGTGCAGACATACAAATAGAGGGATGCTAGTTAAAACACACATGGAAATGCATATATCTACATATGGCCAAAGATGAAACTTCCTATACATAATTGTAGACTGAGGCATTCATATAGATTTATATTTGTACACAGAGCTCTTTTTCTGCCTCCTCCCGCTCCTCAAAGAATTAAAATAGAAAAGAATCAGTAGAACTCAACATGTTTTAAGTGATGGAAGTCCAAGTGTTAAACACAGTCAGGAGAAAGCCAAAGTCAGGCTTATGCAGCAGCATGTCCTAAAACAGCGATGGAAGTCGATAATAAATATGTGATTCATTAAGACTTCACTCCCAGTGGGTCACTTGCTACTCCTGAGTCTGGATGCACCCATACATTGCATATCCCTCTCCTGGAAAACATTTGAGAGCACTGAGAAGGAGAAATTATAGTGGGAATGAATCAAAAACTAGCACAAACGAGATTGATTTGTATGTTATTCCTGAGTTATGGCTTCCGATGCCCCATTTGACAAAAGGCATCTTTTCCCTACAGCAGTAATTCGGTCATAATATGCAAAACTGTCATGAGATGCAGTCAGTGAGTGACCACAAATGGCAGAAACTGAGATATTCAGTGCTCATTTCAAACCCGCTGAAAAGAAACTGCACAGCTAATGTGAAAGAGAAGATGTTTAAGCAGCTTCTCTGTCTGTGCACCTATTAAAATTTACTATGCTATTCCACTCTGCCTCAAAGATACAGCTGCATGGCTGATTTTATGTGGTGGCAATGTTATTGGTGGACACCAGTTATTTTACCCACCTGATGATGATCTTATTGCGCAGGACTCACCACAAAGAATACTGTTTCGAAAAGATGGGAGATGATCACCATGTGATAGAAGCTGAAGATTACTAGCCTGTAAAATGGTAGGTGCAGCCAGCTTGTAAATGAGATAGTTGTCTGAATCTGCCTATAGCTTAGGACAGCTCAAACGCAGGAATAAAAAAGACTGAACAAGTGTAAGAACAAAAATATACACAAAATCTGCAGAATGTAGTCTTCCATTCTAGCTTCGTTACCCCCTTTACCTTGCTCTACCTCATCCAGGTAGTTTTCCTAAAGTTTGCCATCCCTCCAGTATGAATTAGATAACGGAGTAATACCATTCCTTAAACCAGTGGTTCTCAAAGGTTGTGGTTTGCCATGTGTGGCAGGAGAGCATGGCAAGTGTGTCAGGAAGATTCAAGGACAATCAAACATTTAAACATTTCAGTATAGTGTAGCATAGTATCACATATATTTTTTAATTTGCAGTATATGGAGATATATCTTTTCAAAATGAGACCATGAGCATACTCTGTGGGAATAATGCATGTTCTTATGCAGCTACATTGTTTATGCTTTCTGTATGCCCCATGATCATATTATAAAGTAGTTGTGTTCTGTTATAAATCAAGCACTGCTAGGAATTGTTCCTTTTTGTTTTCCATCGTATTTCTTATCAATAAAAAATTCTGGCTGGAGCAAGCAATTTTTTATTCTTAAGGTGTGGCCCAGAGAAAAAAAAACTGAGAACCACTGCCTTTAACCGAAATGACCATAAGGAGATAGCATTTCTTGAGACAAGGGAGAATTGATGGATTGATTTATTCTTTGTTGTATGTCCCTTAAGCTAACCTTTTGTTTCATGTTCCCTTAAGCTAACATAACAAAATAAGAAGATGTGAAAAAAGAAGGATCTCTTCCACAATATGGAGGGATGATTATGGACAATAGAGAGGGTGTGTTTTTATTAGGGATGGGATCCAACCACAAGGTTCAGCTCAGACCATAATTTAGGCTTCCAAAAATAGCCTAACTTGGTCCAAGGCACTATATAGGCTGCTTTATTCTGCTGGGATGCCATCTGAGTCCAATTCATTTCCCCTTCACTATTTAGAATTTAAACATGAATATAAATCCCTGCCCCCATTTTGACAGACACACATGATATTTTAAGGCCCACTCTCTAGAGTGAATAAAGCCTGCCATTCTGCAAGAAAATCAATCCAATAGTTTTTAGGCCAGCTACCCTTAATGTTTATTTCTTTGTTTTTAAGTGAGATGTCTATAGCATTTTTAAAAACACACAGAATTGGTTGAAATTTAGAAATCACCCCTTGTGATGGCATGCATCCTTCTCTCTTTCCCAGAACTAGATGAACCTTTACAGGAACACTAGCTCCTCAAGAGTGGATAAAGCCTGCCAAATTTCAAAGCAAATAGGTTCGGGAACTTTTGTGTTAAGCACTTTTAAAGTTTTTTTCTTCAAAAAAAAATAAAAAATAAAAATAAAATGAACCTTTATATTTTGGCGCAGAAGTGTATGAAATGTGTAGGCATGGCCACCCCTTCTGAGGCATGAAGTCTGTTAACTTTCTAAAAGGTAGCTGCAGTGTTTTCCCCACAAGGACAGTTTGGGGGTAGGTGAAAAAAAAGAAATCACTTACATTTCCCTAGTATTTTATGGACAATGTGTTAAAAAATTTGCTTCCAATGCGACTTATCTGAGTAAGAAATAGGTTCAGAGGCTTTTTTGCCTCTAAAGTTGATGGCAGGATGTGTGTGCGAGGAGACTGAAAAGGGATTTACTTTCAAAATACAGAGGAGGTCCTCCTCTTCTCATTTCCCCACTCAGACGCTTCTTTCCCCTTCCTCCATCATTTCCATCTGGCTTTTTTATGTATATATTTTGCTTAGAGACATTTATTTTGCTTTTAGAAGACCCTTGCATCTCCAGCATTTTTTGATATCGGGATCGCTGAAGCACCACGAAGCGCTCCAGGATGTCCCTCTTCAAATTGTTCCACTTTGTACAAATCCCACTTGACCTCTGACAAGCCTCAAATCTGCCTGAGGCATTCCGAGGCTCAGGATTCATTTGAAGCTGATGCACAGTCCTATTTATTGTTAGGAATCTTCAGAATCCAGTGGCAACATGTATCATTTGTAAAACACTAAAGTAGCCAGCAAAACGTATAGGGAGCTAGTACATTTAATGGTAGTGTCCAAGTGACAATTCTGCCCCATCCAGCTGGTAATGTTAAGATGTTAAAGGGATGAAAAGCTGTATCTGTTGACATTTCCTCTTCTATACAACTAATAGAGGAACAGGATCTCTTTTCTCTCTTGCATCTGGTCACACAATAACTCCCCAGGGTGAACTCCCCAGGGCACTTTGAGCTTTAAAACCGTATTCAGTGAGAAAGTTGGAACAATATGAATTAGCTAGCACTGCTCTTAACTCACTTTGAGCTTGCTGCTTTCAGAAAGTTTGATCAGCCCTGAGAGAGGCTTGCTGATGCTCCAGGCAAAGTTATTTGCTGAGAAGCACTAGTTAATTTGGTCTGAAGCTTTTAATGCCAGTCTTTCTATTATAAATTTATCACAAATCTCAATGAGCTGTTGTTATTTTACGGTTATTCAGCATCCTACAGGAAGCAAATCAGATTGGGCTCATGGAAATTCTGAGCAGCACCATATGATTGTCATGAAACTCTCTTTATTTTGAATAGAGCATAAGGAAAGCAGAGCTGTAAAAAAAAAAGTGAAAAAGGCAATAAATTCCTGCCCCCATGGATTGCTGCCTGCACCTATTCTTTTTCACACAATTCTTAACTCTGTTTACATGTCTTCATCAGCCAGCATTAGACATTTCTTCACTATATGCTGCTTTTGACTTGCATATGCCATTTATCTCCTGTTACTGCCACTTGTCACCCTTTGTATTTATTAGAAGTTATTCTTTAAATAGCTAATGGTTTACATATGTGCATTTTTAGTTATCTTCAGTAAAAGATGGTTCTTAGATTCATGGAATCATAGAATTGTAGTGTTGGAAGAGACCATGAGGGTCATCTAGTCCAACTCCCTGCAATGCAGGAAACTTTTGCCTAATTTGGGGAACAAACCATGACCCTAAGATTAAGAGTCTCATGTTCTACCAACTGAGCTCTTCCTCTTTTTCCCCCTGCTGGTTTTGAATCTTTCCTCTGAAAAGAGCAGTCTTTTGCTAGGCATCATTTTAGTGCTTTTTTTCTACCTGCTTTCTGCTTTGGCTTATTTAGTTTGGAAAATGAGCATGTTGTTAGGAAAGATCTGTTAACTAGGGTGCTTTTGTAAAAGAGCACTAAGCCTCTCCTACCATGGCTTAAAGAGAAAGAAAAGCCCAATGTATGTTACAGGAAGTGCAGATGTCCTGCATAGATATGAGTCCATTCGAACATACACAACCAAACCAATGAAATAAAGATGGCAGTAATGGATTAATTAAGAATCCAATCTGATTCATATAATTTAGAAGGCTCCAGCAATGTGGAATGTGGATCTTGATGTAAGTGTGTATCCGCAGATGCACTGGATAATTTTTTTAAAAAAATAATACAGGAGCTTTGAGAGGGGTTTAATTTCAATTAGAGAAAGAACTTTGAAAGTATGAGTCTTGATGGCCTGAGCTTTGTCTTCTGTAGACTGAAAATTGGAAGACGCAGTTTTGTTCTGAGGATGAGAATCCTATCAGCTGTCTTGTTTATAAAACAGTTCAGGTGGCCATTTCAGGGCAAAATCCCAATCAAACTTTATTTTGCTTTAAACTATGAACCTATGATAAATTATTCAATCAAAAAAAATGTGAAGAATTGGTGTTTTAGAACTTTTGAGAACATCTTGAAATGAAGGAAACCGATATACCAGTAAAATAGCATTTGCATTTATTTGTTTCTCATGCTAAATGCCAAATATCTAGGATGTTTCATTGTTGGTGTAGGAGTATGCAATCTTTCAAAGCACAAAACAGTTTTGAGACTTCTGTTGGAAGATTACACTATGATTACTGGTGGTGTGGGCAAAGTGTAAAGAAATAAATACTAAAACAGTTGCAGATGATAAAATGGTGAAATAAGACAGACAATACTGAAAGTTTGACACTTTCAGTAAGTTGCACTTTTCATGGACACTGTTTACTTCTTGCATGTATATACTCATTGCAAAATGGAACAGCGCTTGTCAGTTTCTGAATGTGAATCTATACTTATGTTCTTCCTTAATTCCAAATTGTTGGAGCAGGTCGACTATAACTTCTGTTTACTTTCAAATCCCTTTCAGTCATGGTAAATTGGAAGTGATTGTAATAGACAGTAAACAAAGAGCCACAATTAGAATGGAAGTTCTATTCCATTTTAACCGAGCACCTGTTAAGCCCCCCTTCCCAGTATTTTTTATGGGCCAATCACTGTCCATCATCCACCAGAGACAGAATTTTAAAAGGATAAACAATTTAAAGTAAATTTTGTGTGCTGCTTGCTGAAGGTAGCTAGAGATTATAGTATCCATCAAATAGCAGCCTACATCAGCAGAGAATGGTGTGATCTTAAACTAGCAAAAACTGCAATAGCTTTGTTGATATCAGTATTCTTGGCAGCTTCATGGTCCAAGGCCAACAGCAGGTGATCACTTAAGCGTCCATCACACACAGTGATTCTTACAGTATATAATCCCTAACTCACTTCACCACAAAGAAGGATCTTTCATTTGATGCTGCAGAAACTGGTAAATTTAACACAATGTCTGTTATTGACAGTGCAGGATGATAAACTCCTAATATATTGTTTGGATCCTGCCTCTAAATGGCATTGATGTAAAGTGCAAATTTCTTGGCTTTCTCTTGACTTTTAACACACAGACATGGGAGTGAGCCCATTGAACTCTTACTTTTATATGTATAGGAATGTAGTGTAAATGTTTGAGGGCTTTGTTACTAAATATCTAAAATTAAATATTTCAGGAGCAACGGAGCTTCGTATATTAAGAAAATTTAAAAGAACCAACAATTTCAAATAAATGGTGCTACAAACTGAGGAAACTGGTATTTCAGATGGATATGAAACTGCAATTTATAAAGCATGCTTACAACCTCCCAAATCAATTTCCCCCAGTGGAATTTTATCCATGTAAGTGCCAACTTTACTATTCACTCACATCAGCATGTACATTTAGACAGTACATTTATACAAGGAGCTAAATATCTAATAGCTGATCCACATCCCATTTAAGTCAAAGTACTTGGCATTTAGCCGATTCATGTACTGCAACTTCAATGGAACTGAATCAGCTTAAATGTGAACACTTATCTGAGTTGGGTGGATTTGGCTGAAAGATGCAAGCAAAATATTTTGCACAAACCAGCAAACCCCTTTCCTTTTGTCTTAGATTGCAGCTTATCATTGTATTATCTCGGTGTCTTCGATATCTAACTGATTAGCCATGGGAAATTATATCATTGAATGTTGTGGAGTTTCTTGCTCTATTTCCTTTCCAGAGTAAAAGCAACAACCGTGTTAAACAATAATAGTAGGGCTGTGCACCAGATTTGGACAAGGCCCAAGCCAAAGTTGGCCTATTCAGAAAGATCTGGGTGTTGGTCAAGGTGAGTTGAGACAGTCAAACATCATTACAGGTCAAGTTGGATGGTCAGAGCAGTGATGGCCTGCGGACTCCAGGGGGTCCACATAACCCACCCAGGGGGCCCGTGGCACCATTCACATAACAAAAACTACAATAAAGATGCCAAAATTTTCAGAAGTAGGACACTCAATTGCTTGGCTTTTGAAAAACAGGGAGTCCACAATACTTAGCTAACTGGGAACTACTGGGCAGTGAATCAGGCAGGAAGGAGAGGCATGCATCACTCTGGAAAACCATTGAAAAGGCCAAGACCTACCTGACTGCCAGTTGCCTCTTCCCAGGAGAAGGAAGGAGCTGGACACCACCTGCCACGCCTTCCTGCCAGACACTCCTCTACACAGGATTGCTGCCTCTGCTCCGCTATGGAAAGGAAGCAGCTATTCTGCAAGGTGCAGAGTGCAACGTTCCCTGCAGGCAAGCCACTTGTGAAAGAGCAGCTTGCAGAATTGAACCTCCCTGTTCTTTGGAGAGGAGGTGGGGGAGAAGGGACACAACAATGCATTATATAATCCTCGCCACTGTTGTTGCTATGCTTTATATATACACTTCATTTAAAAGTTCAAAGAATCATTTGTCTGATTGGCCTCTAGTAGAAATCAGTGTTGCCGGTCCCATGCTATGGACCATTCTTCCAGCAAAGATTTAGCAGGCGTCATTACTTTTGACTTTCAGACATCTCCTGAAGACCTTTAAAAAAATAAAAAAATAAAATTATAGCAGACCTTTATAGCTGTTAATTTTTATTTTTGACTTGGGGCTCTTGCCCCTGCTCATTCCAGGTTGCTTACCAACCCTGCCTACCTCCTCCCAAAGCCACCACTTCATCTTACTCCTTGCCAAAGCCATGCCTCCTTCTCTCTTCCCCAAATATACCTCCCGTCTGCCCTCACCCCCTGCCAAAGCCACCCCTGCCCCCTAAAGCCTGCCAAGCCACCCTCCTCTTCCTCCATAAAACCCTCCTCTTCCTCCATAAAACCCTCCTCTCTTCCCCTTATACCTTGCCAAACTTGCCACTCCCTCTGCTTTGACCAGGAGTGGGGAACCTTTGATATAAGGATCTGTCCCCTCTTCATGGGGCCACCTTCCACAGATTACATATCTGTTTGCACATTCATGGGGCCACCTTCCACAGATTACATATCTGTTTGCACCTTCATGGGGCCACCTTCCACAGATTACATATCTGTTTGCACCTCAGCAAAAGTTTTACGCAGACATGACCCTAGGATCTCCCATATTTTTTTCCATACTAACACCCTTCCAATCTCATTTAGCTTCTACTGTGCCATCATCATGAAAACACTGACATGGGAAACTCTATATTTCATTACAGTTTCTCCGAGTGTTCCATAATCTAGTCTCAAAATATTTGTTCACAGTTTTCTACTTTCCTGCAGGCACGCTGTTAGTAAATCATATCTGTCTAAATAAAACGATAGCATTTCCCAGTGAGAAATTCCAGGTTAGATGAAATTTCATTTTGGGGTTAGGAAAGTATTTCTTGTGTGTTGCAATCACAAAAGTAGGGTCTTTCTCCCTCTTTTAAAAATGTGTATGGTTCTTGTAGCTAGGGAGAAAGATAATTCACACACCGCTCTCCACTCTTTTGCATTTAAAATGATAGAGATGGGAAATAATTTTTGGCTTGCAGGAAGTGAGTGCTCCTTTTGTAAATGACTGGGAAAGCCATTTCAAGCGAAGTGCTTTGCTTTGAATGAAGAAAGGAAAAGAGCTGCACCAGGAGGGAATGTTGATAACTAGGCATCTTTGAAAGTTAGTGGGTAGGAATCTGCAAAGGGATTATTATCCCCAGTGTAGGGGCAGTCCAAACTGTTCTTGACAGATTGGCAATGGTCTCTCTTAAGAACAGCATTCTGAACTGCAAATAAATATGTAATATATGCCATGCTGGGTCGACCCAATGATCCATCTAGCTTAACATCCTGTCTACAAAGAGTATGCAGACAACTGTATTGTGAAGCTTCATGAGCAGGAAATGATGGTGGTAGCCATCTCCTAGTTTTAATTCCCAGCACCTGTAATTAGAGGTCTACTGTCATTGAAGGTTTCACTTTTTGGCTGTCGTGCTTATCTGCTATTTATTGATCTAATCCATTTTTAGAAGTGTTGCATTTTAGCTTCTATGGCAAGGAGTTACAGAGTGTTGCTGGGGATTCCTGGGCAGCTAGCTTGGTAATTGTGCTCTCAATTTATTACTATTTATTTATGTCCTACCTTTCCTTCTGAAGGAGCCCAGAGCAGCCTTTGAGTTAGGGTTTGAACTAGGGTTACCCAACTGTACATCCTTGTTCTGAACCATCTTCGGGAACCAAAAGGATAAGGGATACAAACTGGCATTTGTAATCAGGGTGTAAAAGCAGCTTTTGGGTGGGTGAGGCCTGGCATAAAAACTTGACACATGACACTGGCCTTGCCTGGCCAATGGAGCAGTACTTGGGTCTGTGATGCCCATCATTCTGCTGTTTCCATTTTATCCACATTTCATATTTCTAGGTTCAGTGTGGATCATAGAACTGTAGAGTTTGAAGGGACCACGAAGATCATCTAGTCCAATGCCCTGTAATGCAGGAATATTTTGCCCAACATGGGGCTTGAACCCCAAACCCTGAGATTGTCTCATGCTGTACTGACTGAGCTATCAGGATGTCTGCAGCCCTCTTCAGATCTTAGCAGATGTTATGAATGGAAGAGCTACTTCCTTGTAGAAGGAAATAAGGCTCATTGTAACAGTGCATGTTCATTTATTTTCTGGAAGAATTTAATGTTTTGAATATCAGCCAGCAGCTTTCCTCCACCTCCTCTTGTGGCAAGGGGTTGTTTAAAGCATCTGCTTAAAGATCTGATGTGAATCAGAATATTGTAAGGTGCTTAAAGCAAAAAAGCCATGGAAGAAACAGGCTTATTTTGGCCCTATAGGTAGTGGTTAGAACAATGAGCCCGCCCCAAGCACACTTTTCTTGATATGCATTCAAATGATGGCACTGAAGCACTTCCAGAGATAATGCGATTCAACTGTAACTTGTGTGCTGCTTTGAAAGGGAGCCGCATCAGCACAGCAAGACCATTGTGCTCTATGAAGTCTATCAGACTCCACTAACTCGTCTTTCTCTTGGCCCTGTTCTTTCTCTGCTGTTTTGAAGACATTTGTAATTACAGCTGAGAAAAGATGTATAACTCCTTAGACAGGATAAATACTTCCTGCTCTCTGTGTGGCAAGCTGTGCATTAGACTGTGAGACGGACAGGGAACATACTATAAATGGTTGGTTCTTTTCTCTCCGCCTTATTCAAGCTAGCTCTCTGGATCAGAGTCCACTTAAGGCAAAAATGCCATAATTACACCCAGCAACCATATACAGTAGGCCTATAATTGAGATTAGGTTTCAATCACTACAATTTCTGAATCAAGATTATTGAAAGGGATTCAGTAGGCTTTCCAGGAAGAAATGATGCAGATGTGTTTCCCAGAATATTTCCTTTCTTGGAAGAAAACAAGATAAACATAATCGTTCTCTCTCTTTTTTCAGATGACAATAGACTAAAAGGAATATTACAATGGAAGAATATATATAGAGATGTACATACACTCTCTCTCTCTCTCTCTCTCTCTCTCTCTCTCTCTCTCTCACACACACACACACACACACACACACACACACACACTATATTAGGGATGGGCAAATCTGTTAGTTTCATT
This sequence comes from Podarcis muralis, assembly GCF_964188315.1. NCBI lineage: Eukaryota > Metazoa > Chordata > Lepidosauria > Squamata > Lacertidae > Podarcis > Podarcis muralis. The sequence goes on from NC_135658.1 coordinate 43,989,396, forward strand.
TTCTACAAGCTGGTAATTTCTCAAGTCTTAAATTCAAATGACCTCACTTCTGCCACGCTTTGATCCCCCCCCCCCCCCCCCGTCCACAAAATTTTTCTTTTCATGTCCACACATTTCCTGTAATATACAGGTTTGGGTACACAGTTTTCCAAATGCACATTTTTTGCATGCAGGTTTTCCCTGATACAATGCAATTTTTCTATACGAATTTCACAAATACATGTGCTTTTGTGTGCACTTTTCTCTAAGATACACATTTCTATAGACTTCTTTGGCTGTATAATTAATTGCAAAACTCCTAAGTGTAAATTGTGAAGGATGCTTAGGTTTCAGTTCACATACTGGTTTGAACTAAAATATAAACCAAATGAATTTATCTCCATCCCTACTATATAAGCATATTTTAATTAGCAGGAACAGATGGGAACCTCTTGTTTAAAACTTTGAACTCTTGTTCAAAAGTTTGAAAGAATATGCTATATGACATTTCTACAAACACACACACACACACACACACACACACTCACAAACAGAAAACAAGCAAACAAAAAGCCTTTATAATAAAAGTTGAACCATTAAGCAGAATGTATTCTACAACTGGAGTTCCCAAACTGTGGTCTGTGGACCACCAGTGGTTTGTGAACTTCATTCAGGAGGAACATCCACATTAAACATTCACATTGATATTTAATTGTATGTTCATTACTTCTACTATGTTTTATATTGTATTTGATTGCATTACAATTTGAATTCTATCGAATTTAAACTGTAATGCAAAAAATACAATATAAGCTATAAAGAAAGCAAAACAACAACATTTAAACATCATACAACACCTGGCACAGCACATTATAATTGCTGCAACTGGCAGAAAAAAAATTAGGTAAGTGTCCCACCCACCAAGGCAAGACCATCAGCAATTGTCAAGTGGTCGGGTAGGGGAAGTCTGGGAACCACTGTCCTTCAACTTTACTTCTAGAAACTTAATGCATTTTGCAAATGCATTGAGATTTCTAGCTAGGTTTACGGGTTCCTTTCATGCCGATAAAGCCACATGCATACATTCAAGTAGGTGTGAGATATAATTGGAAAAAACACTATTTCAATTATTAATCATTCATTTTAAGAAGGCATTGTTAACATATCCAGCAGTATTATTTTACTTTGTAAAATGCAATTACATTATCAAAGGTGCCATGATAAATATGGCATCTTGTAGATACATGATGGAAATGGTAACCTGAAGAGCATAGGTACCCTTCTGCAGCACAAACAAGGAAATATAATCAAGAGCAAAGAAAACATTGTTATTTAAAATTTAAATGTTGACCTTCACCCTACTATCGAAGACTAGACATTTGCAAAGCTAGTTAAAGCAACTCTGTTTTTTATTTCACAGAAAATCTCCGTAGAAATTCAGATTGCAGAGGGGACCCATTGCATATCACTCCCATTTTGTATGGGCTATTTCTTTGCCACCAGCCCCCCAGCTCACATTCCTAGAATGAAGACATGAGACAATAACTGGGGTGTAAAGGTTACAATTTTATTTAACTTACAAAAGGGCTGTAGAATGTTAGAAAAACCCTATTCCCTACCTACAGAAAGCTACAAATGCTAGAGTTCATTGGAAAGACAGATTGGTGGTTAAACCGCTCTGATAATTTTAGCTCTCTTAGGGGAAGAGGGGTCTTCTAACACCTCTCAGCACCTTTAACAGTTCCCAGTATTTTTTTTGGAGAATATATGACTGTTTACAGTGGTATGACCTTGCTTTACATGTACGGTACAGATGGAGACTTTGCTTGCACATCACAGTTGGGGAAGGGCTTCAGAATGGGCAGCAAGACATTGACAGTACCGGATTCTCATTATACAGTTTATAATTATATAGAATATAAGATAGCATTCCTTCCTATTTATTACAGATAATTTTTCTTCCAAGTGTTTACTGCCTAAAGCGTTTTGAAAAGCTTAATCACTTCCTTTAATATTTGAAAAATAGCAACTTAAAATTGGTTGGCTGATCCATATTTCAAACGCGCAGCTACAAAATGTTGACATTGGGATTTGAGGTTCATAAATCTTCAGTTTTACGCATTCTCAATAACAGCCAGTCTCTCCAGAGCAGATATTTAGTCTACTTCTTGAAAAATGCACTGTGACAAATTCTGGCATGTTCTGAGACCCCAAGTTTCCCCTTTGTCATTTTATATTCTCCTTAGTGAAGAAACGGTAGGATTCAAGCAAAAATTATAGCTTTAAACATTATCTGCCATTGAGCCCCAAAACTTTAGTTGCTTAATTAGACAAGTAGCATGCTTAAGCTAGCTTTATACAATTATATAATGTGACACCACATTAGACTGCCATGGCAGAGCAGGAAAAATATTTAGGAAATGCCTCCTAAAACATCAGACACCTGGTTGGAGGTACTGGAATTATTATATACTCACTTGACCTTTAACTCCTTCAGCCCCGTGATAATGGCTTACTTTTGTATCACACACAGCTCTCAGCCTCTGCCTCTATGTTTTAATTCACACAAGCAGCAATTGAGCTACAGTGACCCATGCTCCGCTAGCCTCCCAGTTGGCTTTCTGCAATGTGTTGTATGTGGGGCTGCCTTAGGTGATGACTCAGTTAACTGGAGTTCAGAATTCATCTGCTGGAATTATGCCTGGTTTAACTATGTGAGGTCATATTATAGCAATTTTGTGAGTATAACATTGGCTTCAAATTCATAAAGGTAAAGGGTAAAGGGACCCCTGACCATTAGGTCCAGTCGTGGCCGACTCTGGGGTTGTGGCACTCATCTCGCTTTATTGGCCACTTCTGGCGAACCAGAGCAGCGCACGGAAACGCCGTTTACCTTCCCGCTGAAGCGGTACCTATTTATCTACTTGCACTTTGATGTGCTTTCGAACTGCTAGGTTGGCAGGAGCAGGGACCGAGGAATGGGAGCTCACCCCATCGCCGGGATTCGAACCGCTGACCTTCTGATCGGCAAGCCCAAGAGGCTCAGTGGTTTAACCCACAATGCCACCCGCGTCCATTCAAATTCATATATTAGACTAATTAAAAGTCTTGATGCTTATTTTTAAATCCCTAAATGGTTTGTTTGGATGCATATGCCACAAGGAGCACTTCTGACCATACACTTCTGACCATACCTCATCTGTTTGTCCTTTAAGATCTTCAAATGAAGTTTTGCATACAATCATAGAATTGTATGGGACCACGAGTGGCATCTAGTCCAATCCCTTGTAATGCAGGAACCTTTTGCTCAATGTGAGGTTTGAAACCAAAACTCTGAGATTAAGAGTCACATGCTCTACCAATTGAGCTCCCCCATTTCTTCAAGAACTGTTAGTTGGGAGAGCTCCTTTTCTATCATGGTGCTTTGGAATATCTTAGCACACCAGGTTAATAGAGAACTAATACATGCAATAAATAAATAATAGACCAATTCTCAGTCTTTATCTAATAATTCTAGAATTTTCCAGTTGGCCATTATCTCCAAGCAATAATTGGTAAACTGGTTCAAGTGCAGTGTAGACAAAGCCTTTATCCCCTTTGCCTAGCTTTAAAAAAGATGTATATTTTTTCAGATATCCTTACATAATCTGACTATGCTATAATTATATAATTGGGGTGTGCACAAACCACAAGATTTGTATCTTTGTATCTGTAGTGTTTGGAAGCTGCTTGAACTGCTTCAGATCCACTCTGATGAATTCATTATTTGGATCCAAATCTGATCTATTAAATCCAAAGCCTTTGTTTCAACTCCATTGACTATAATGGGGAATCTAAAAATAGTTATAATGAATCACTCTTTTCTTAAGTGGATGAAATTTGGAGTCTACCAAGAGTAGACTAAGCCTGACAAAAAATTTTCTTGTGCAGGGAACCTTTCAAGTTTTATTTTTATAAGATGTGCTTTTTTTTAGCAAGAATTGGATGCAAATTGTAAGTATGATTGTCCCATCTGCCAAATTTCACAAAGGCAGGCACAAATGTTCCACCTTCATAAACAGGTCCAGGGGCTATTGTACAACCCCCCCCCCTTTGTTATTAACAAGTAGACAAGTGATTTTTTTCTCTCCCTCCCTTTTTTCTCTGGGAGTACACACTGTAAAAATAAGATAGAGTAGAAGAGCTGTGATTCTAAATTATTTGTTTGGAAAAAGAATAATTCAGAAATATTCAGACCACCATATAGTCTAACTCTGCTGCTTATACCATTCTCTCACAGCCAAAACTCATAGGTAAATGTCCCATGTGAAGAACAACTCATGTTTTTTAAAAAAACAAAACAAAACAAAACTTTCCAGTAGCACCTTAGAGACCAACTAAGTTTGTTATTGGTATGAGCTTTCGTGTGCATGCACACTTCTTCAAATTCACTGAAACAGAAGTCACCAGACCCTTATATATAGTGAGAGGTGAGGAGGGGTATTACTCAGAAAGGTGGTGGGAATGGGTGATTGGCTGCTAGGTGTGGTAAGCCTGTTGACGATTGTTAACAACTGCAATTGGTCTTACAGGAAAAAGCAAGGGGTGAGATGGCTAAAAATAGCTCTATCATGTATATGAGATAAGAATCCAATGTCTCTATTCAGACCAGGTCTCTCCATGGTTTTAAGTTTGGTAATAAGTTGCAAATCAGCAACTTCTCTTTCCAGTCTATTTCTGAAATTCTTTTGTAATAAGACAGCTAATTTGAGATCTTGTATAGAATGTTCTGGGAGACTGAAGTGTTCTCCTACTGGTTTCTCTGTCTTGTGATTCCTGATATCAGATTTATGTCCATTTATGCTTTGGCGTAGGGTTTGGCCTGTTTGTCCAATATAGAGGGCTGAAGGGCACTGTTGGCATTTGATGTCATACAGAATGTTAGAAGATGAGCAATTAAATAGTCCTGAGATGGTATGTTTGATGTTGTTGGGGCGTGTAATGGTGTTGTCCAGGTGTATGTGGCAGCAAAGTTGACATCTGGGTTTATTGCAGGCTCTGGTACCGGTGTCCATGTTAATTCTGGTTGTTGTATTATTGTGGGTGAGGAGTTCTTTAAGATTGGGTGGCTGTCTGTAGGCAATGAAAGGTCTTCCTCCCAGAGCTTGAGAAAGAGAACTGTCATTGTCTAGGAGAGATAGTAGATCTCTGATGATGCGTTGAACTGTTTTAACTTGGGAGCTGTATGTGATTACTAGTGGTGTTCTGTTATTTTCTTTTTTGGGTCTGTCTTGCAGCAAGTTCTCTCTGGGTATCAGTTTGGCTCTGTTGATCTGTTGTTTAACTTCATCAGGTGGATATTTTAGTTCTAAAAAGGTTTGTTGTAGATCTCTTAGGTGAGAGTATCTGTCTGTAGAGTTGGAACACATGCGGCTGTAACATAGGGCCTGGCTATATACAATGGATTGTTTGGTATGTTTGGAATGGTAGCTAGAAGCATGTAGATATGTTTGTCGGTCAGTTGGTTTACGATATAAGGTGGTGTCTATACGCCCGTCCTGTATTTTTATAGTAGTGTCCAAAAAATGTATTTCTTGCATAGATTGGTTCATTGTTAGGTTGATGGTGGGGTGAAAGTCATTGCATGTCTGGTGGAAAGTGTCCAGGGTCTGTTGACCATGTGTCCAGATAATAAAAATATCATCAATGTATCACAGGTACAAGAGAGGTTTGAGGGGGTAGGAGTTTAGGAAACGTTCTAAATCTGCCATGAAGATGTTGGCATACTGTGGGGCCATGCGGGTGCCCATGTTTATTTACTTCAACTCCCACCCCTGCAATCACTGTGATTGGATCACACTGGTAAAATAATTAAAAGTTAGACCTGTCCATCAAAATAAATGACAACCTCACCTCTTAGTCTGCTCCCCTCTTGTGCTCTAGGTGTCCGCTTACTATGTTTCTCCAATAAAGGGGGGTGCCTTAAGTTTAACTTTGGGCAACTGAGACTGCAGAGTTGCTAGGAAGTCTGGGGTCTCCCTCATCCACCTTGGCATGCCTTGTTAACAGCACAATCTGACTTGGGAAAATTTAAGTCTGCCCTAAACACAGCAGTTCATTTCTTCATTTTGGGCATACAGAGAACCAATGGACAGTCCTATTATATAACCTCCTTCTCACTACCTGACCATAGTATCACAAACAAGTATTCTCACAAACCACTTCTGTAATTGAAGTGGGTGACTTCTAGAGGCAACATGGGACAGAATCCTTATTTCTACTCATCAGTAAGATCTGTGACCTCTCTTAATTTGTTTAGGACATCACATTACCTTCACAGACTTCTTAAGAAGACTGTTCTATCTGTTATTGATTAGCTCAGCTAGACAGCTGATTGAGTAGTTTACAGAATGTGCTATTAGTGTTATTGCTGCTAATTAGTTTGTTTTAATGATCAACTCTTTCCATTAGGATCTTTACCTCTTCAGAAGCAAATTTTCACATCCAGATGATCTTCCTCTTTCATCTGCTCCAGACCTGTGTTGGCAATAGAATAAATTGTTCGATTTCAACCATGTTGAACCTTATGCTTGTCATTGAACTAGAACAGAATATTTCTTATCCTTCACACTGTGCTAATGAAATCCTGTGGAGCAGAGCTGTATTTATGGGAAAGTGGAAAAAATTATATTTGTGGCTGGTTAACTTTAACAAAATGTCAGCTGTTTCAAAGCTACCCACAATTTTGGTATGATGAAAGTAGACCTGACAGGTGGATTAGTGAATACAGTGAGGTGCTCAAAGATGCATGGTAAGTGTAATTTATCATGTGACATTTCCGTGTAAATCATGGCTCTAAAGTTTACCAATTATCCTCATGGAAATATTTTGAGGACCAGCTCTACCAAGAGGTAGTGAGGTGCCTGCCTCAGGCAGCAGTTAGTATGAGGCAGTGAATGGACAGAGGTGTGCAGTCATGTGCCATGCAGCCTTTTCTGTTGTTAGCCGCCCTGAGCCCGGCTTCGGCTGGGGAGGGCGGGATATAAATAAAATTTATTATTATTATTATTATTATTATTATTATTATTATTATTATTATTCTGTATGCTAGTCTTTTGCTTTCTGGTTTAGTGGGGGATGTTCAAGTAAGAGTCAACAGTGCATCTGATCAGCTTCTGTATGCGAAATGAGATGTACCATCTTGCCCTTTGCCCTAGGCAGCTAAATGTCTTTGGCCAACCCTGGTCACTTTATTTATGACATTTCCTAAGTCAGTGTATGGCAATGGAAAAAGAGGCTGTGTTGCTCTGTTTTCAGAAGACTAATATGGTGGTCTATAACTGCATTGGACTACAGTAAGAAGCCTGATACTTATTCAGAGTTCCGCACCTGGGTGCTTTAGGAATGGGCAGGCATAGTATCAGAAGGTAATGGAAGTCATGCAATCCAATGATAATGCAAAGACTGGATTATTCACAGATTTATCCTTTAGGGTCCAAGGATCTAAGCATAGGTCCAAGAGCAAAAGCCCAGATGAATAAGCAAAAGCAGTGCTGGAGTGGTCAGAGTTCAGGAGCTCGTGCATAGCTTTCCCTTGTAAAACACATTTTGCTCTAACAAAAGATGTTCAGCCACTTGGGAGATGATTTGTAGAGTGAAAGAATGAAACAAAGTTCTGTGAATTTCTATTCCCAGAGTCTCCTTGAGGAATAGGAGGATGACTCTTCCTTCACATTGGTCAGGCAAGGCCACATGTTTGAGAGCCTTGCTTGGGGGAGGAGTCATCCCTCACTCTCCAGTTTGGATAGACAAGCAGGAAAGAAAGCCCCTCCTCTCAAAACACTCTGTTGCAGGTGTAGTGGGCCGCAGTTGCTCCTTGGGAAAAACGATTTTAGAAGTGGTGTTTGATGTGCTAGGGCTGTCTGGTTCCTCTGCTTTCCCTCTGGGAGACCCTGGTCTTTCCCAGCTTTGGCTACCATGGGTGGGAAGTATTCAGTATTCAGCAGTTGCTCCTTAGGAAAAACAATTTTGGAACTGGTGTTTGATGTGCTAGGGCTATCTGGTTCCCCTGCTTTCCCTCTGGGAGACCCTGGTCTTTTCCAGCTTTGGCTACCATGGGTGGGAAGTATTCAGGAGAGAACAGCCTGCCCTTGGGAACAGGTTCTGCTGTAACCTCGTCTGATAGTTCTCCCTCTTCTCTTTCCTCTGCTGAGGATTGTGGTTCATCTGAGGATTCCATCTCCAGAAGTGACCTTGCATACTTCCTGTAACATCTGTTCTTCTCCCTGCTACCTTCCCAGCTTCCACTGCAACAGGTGTATTTGGAATAGCTGGGCCTGTGATCCCATCTCTGTGGCCCAGGGGAGGGTCTTCCAGGCAGAAGATGTCGGGGATCTTGGGGAGGACCATGAGCTGGAGTGCTGCACTCTTTGTTGTCTTCGTGATCTGGGTGGTTCTCTGGTACACTTTCTCCTCCTCTCAGGATCCTTTGTGGGGGCAGCACTGCTTTGGGGGGTGGGAGCTGCTGCTGGATGAGCTGGAGATGTGGTTGGTGATTGAGCTTGGTTGACTAGCTGCCCTGCCACCACGTACCTCTCATGTGTAACTATCCCTCTGATCCACGATATCAATCTAGGAACGTCCTCCCCTCTGGTGTGGTTGAAATCCAACCCCTCAGGCCCCCAAGGACTTACCCTGACCAGTGATGTAGAACACACTGCTGGGGGGCAAGCAAGGTGACTTGCCTCACCTTCTTGCCCCCTGCTCCTGCTGCCGCTTGGGTCTGAGCGCAACATGGACAAGCAGCCTAAGCCTCCGGCCTATGGATGGGGTGGGAGCAGTGCTGGCTAGTCCTGGTCCCACTTAGATGGTGGTAGCGTTTGCGGTGTGGCATGGTTCTCAATTGATGTTAAAACCACATGTGGGAACCTTAGTGCCTCAACACCAGAAGCCCAATGGTCTGACCTCTTGCTATGGGCATGACCAGACAAGGGGAAAGGACTTGAGGCATAGGTGGCATAGGCCTCCGATGTTGCTCTTGTCCACAGCCAATGCCTCCCTGACGATCTCCAAGAGAAAAAGATGAAGAAAAAATAATAACTCAAACAGAAACAAGCTGAAAAAGGTGCAGCGCACCAGAGACCCTCCTTTCCAGTCAGAAGGCAGTCCAAACTAGAGAGCAGGGGATGACTCCTCTCCCAATCAAGGATTTTGAACATGTCACTCTGTCTGACCAGTGTGAGGGAAGAGTCATCCCAGCAGTGTGGTTGTACTCAGAAGCCTCCGGACAAAGGGTACTCACAAATGCTCCTAGAAAATCAGTGCAATATAAACCCAGCAACCCACGAACATGAATTTCACCAAATGCTTCTAGCCGCTTGGTAATTTTCTAATACATCATAAAAATCCCATGACATCTTTGCCTGGAGTTCCATTATGGAAGATAGGCAGGATGCGAATGTACAAAGTAGATACGCAAACATGTTTTTTGGCACATGTTTTATAGCCAAGCTTTCTTGGACTCTTTTGTAATCTTAGATTTTGCACACTGCTCACTTTTCCAATTACAATTTTGTTCATCTCACTTTTCAGAAATTTTATTGTCCGTTGTTCCATTTTTATGCAAAGTGCTTAGAGATCTTGATTAGATTAGGTGGTTCTTTAAAAGAAATAAATGTGTGTGGGTGAAGTTAAAAGCGGTATTTGTAAATACTATGTTTGTCATCTTCTGCTAGAGGATTTGTATTGTTATGTGTTTCCTTTTCTAATGGATTCCCTCTCTGGATAAAGATAATTAGGCATCTTTAAGATGGGCTTTTGTTTCAGCCATGGCACTTACTCTCACATCCCCTGACTCTGAGTCATTGTTGAATCTCCCATCCCTCTCTTTGCTCAAATGGCAGATTGTTAAGGCTGGAATAAGAAAAGGCACAGGTGGCACCACCTACTGCAAGGCTTTCTTCAACAGCTGTTGGTCTTTTCACAGTTTGTTCATCAGAAGGAAAGGAAAAACTGCAGGACTCTTGATAGTATGCAACAATACTATCAGTTTCCTCAGATGCATCTCTGCAGTTTAATTGATGACATGTTGGTGAATAATTTAGCCCTGGTTTGCAAATTATATTTGTGTATACCTGTACCAGAACGGACATTCCATTTGTCTCAGCTTATTATTTTATTGCACAGGCAAGAAATTGCTTGTGTTCTATTTGCTGAAATATATCTGTGCTAAAAACATTTCAGCTGTGGCTGAGAGAGAGGAAATGTCAACAAAGCACAGAATGTGCACACAGCAAAAACAAGGCAAATAAAATGAAACACCCTGCACCCCCTACCCAAGCTGAAAACTGATAGCACTGACATTATTTTGGAGAAATGTTACCATAGCTGTTTGTTCATTATTTAATCTGTTTCTTGAATAGAATTTATTCCCTTCTTTTTTTTTACCATCACTCTACTAAAAAAGTGCCTCGTTGCTCCTCATGCTGCTGTCTGTAAGTTTACAGTGGTATCTTGGGTTAAGAACTTAATTAGTTCTGGAGGTCCATTCTTAACCTGAAACTGTTCTTAACCTGAGGTACCACTTTAGCTAATGGGGCCTCCCACTGCCGCCGGGTGATTTCTGTTCTCATTCTGAAGCAAAGTTCTTAACCCGAGGTACTGTTTCTGGGTTAGCAGAGTCTGTAACCTGAAGTGTCTTCAACCTGAAGCGTTTGTAACTCGAGGTACCACTGTATCTAGTCGTTAAAGTGACCCAGGATGGGATACCAGAATATATGCATAATCATACCTTTTAAAGAATATCTCTCCTATGCTTCAGGTTAGTAATTTATTTTACTTTGATGGTGCACCAGAGTCCCACCAACTGACCTCAATACAATGTCAAAAAACCCCCAATTGCCACTCCTACTGTACATTTGAAGACTGGTAGATGAATGTGTGAACTGACCCCACTGAAAAGCATGACTGTGTGATGATGTGAAAAAGTTGTTTTTGGAGCTATATTTTTGGATGGCCCAAAGGCCAGTTGAGGCACACTCAACTGCGAAAGCTTACACTGCCCAATGCAGAAAACAAGTGGAAGGTGCTGCAGTGCTATGACACTTGCTAAAAGTACACACCACCACCCCTTGCCGATTGGCTCAAATGGGCCTTGTGGTTTTCCCCCTCATCTCTCCCTTTGCGGGAGAAGTTTCTCACAACTCCCACCTTCATTGGGTGGGGTAAATTTATCTGACAGGGTGACAGCACAGGTGTTATCATTGTATAATAATATGTGATGCAACCCTTTAGTTGCAAATGATGAGTCTTTTTCAAGACTCTTTTTCAACAAAAGAACTATTGGAAAATTGGATACTGGAAACCAATGTTCCATGACACATATTGCTTTGGGGTTCAAGGACCCTTAAACTATATTGTACTTATAATAAATTTTATGTAACTTGCACAGCTTTCATGTAGGAAATTGTAGACATAAATCACAAAGGTTCTGGATGAATATGTGACCAAACACAAATAATGATATAAGAATACATTCAATGCATTACCATAGACTCTCATTACTACTCTAATGCATGGAATGTATTTGTGTACAAAAATGAAATTCTAGAATCATAGAATTGCAGGGGTACCACTGGCAAGCTAGGTAAATAATAGCACAGATAATATACTGTGCTATAATAAGAAAATTACTGTGCATAAGGACCCCAGAGAGCTGGAAATAAACTATATTATTGTTAAGCACACTCCAGTTCATCAAATGGGTATTCCGGGGGTGCTCATAAAATTTGCAGATGACATCAAACTAAGAGGGGGAACCAATGCTACTGAAGACGGAATCAGGATTCAAGAGGACCTGAACAGATTGGAGAACTGGGCCCAACTAAAAAAATCTATTTGAATGGGGACTAATGAAGGTTCTACACTTAGGCAGGAAGAACCAGCTGCAAAAATATAAGATGGCGGACACCTGTGAAAAGTATCTAGGGGTCTTAGTGGACCAAAAGCTTAACATAAGTCAACATTGTGAAGCAGCAGCAAAAAAGCTAATGCTATTCTAAATAATAAATAAATAAATAAATAAATTTGTATCCCGCTCTCCCCAGCCAAACCCAGGCTCAGAGCAGCTAACATCATATAAATAAGACAATATGCACAATACAATATACAATATGCAAATAAAATAACATTCAACATTCATTAAAACAATATAAAATAATATTAAATATCAGCATTTCAAAATTAAACAGAAATCCACTCGTTACAATAAGTAATTTCTAAACTCCAATCAATAAAACAACATCAAACCACAGTACACAACACAATACAATACAAAATGAGAAGCAGAGACTGGAGGGTGGAGTCTCTCCCCTCACAGTTCTTCCTCCAGGAACAGCTTCCTTATGAGGACTCCTAGGGCCAGGGGGGTGGGGCAAGGCTGGTGGAAGGAGGCCTTGCTTGGTGGAGTCTCTCCCCTCACAGTTCTTCCTCCAGGAACCACTTCCTTATGAGGAGACCCAGGGCTGGAGGGTGGGGCAAGGCAGGTGGAAGGAGGGCTTGCCTGATGGAGTCTCTCCCCTCACAGTTCTTCCTCCAGGAACCACTTCCTTATGAGGAGACCCAGGGCCGGAGGGTGGGGCAAGGCAGGTGGAAGGAGGCCGTGTCTGATGGAGTCTCTCTCCTCACAGTTCTTCCTCCAGGCATAGCTTCCTTATGAGGAGACCCAGGGCCAGGGGGTGGGGCAAGGCAGGTGGAAGGAGGCCTTGCCTGATGGAGTCTCTCCCCTCACAGTTCTTCCTGCAGGCACAGCTCCCTTATGAGAGGACCCAGGGCCGGAGGGTGGGGCAAGGCAGGTGGAAGGAGGCCTTGCCTGATGGAGTCTCTCCCCTCACAGTTCTTCCTCCAGGAACCGCTTCCTTATGAGGAGACCCAGGGCTGGAGGGTGGGGCAAGGCAGGTGGAAGGAGGGCTTGCCTGATGGAGTCTCTCCCCTCGCAGTTCTTCCTCCAGGAACCGCTTCCTTATGAGGAGACCCAGGGCCAGGGGGTGGGGCAAGGCAGGTGGAAGGAGGCCTTGCCTGATGGAGTCTCTCCCCTCACAGTTCTTCTCCTTCTAGACTGCATCAACAGAATTTCCAATTAAGGGAAGTAATAGTACCACTCTCTTCTGCCTTGAGTATTGTGTTCAGTTATAGGCACTACAATTTAAGAAGGTTATTTACAAGCTTGACCGTGTGCAAACGAGGGAGACCAAGATGATAAAGGGTCTGGAAACGAAGCTTTATAAGGAAAGGTTGAATGAATTTGGTATGTTTAGCCTGATAAAGAGGATCATGAGAGGAGCTGTGATAGCCATATTCAAAGAGGACTGAACTCAGTCCAAAAGCTGAAGGCTCCTCATTAGCAGCTTGATGACTTCATCCACCATAGAGAAGTGGAGCAAGAGGAAGAAAGACAGGGCTCCTTCCAAAAGGAATCTCTGCAACAGAGACCCATCAGGACCAATCTTTCCAATGAAAAGGAATTCACCAAACTAAGTTTGTCCAACCAGTTTGATCCACTCTATCAGTTTCTATTTACAATTAGAGTTCTGTACGTGTACCCACTTCTCATTACACTTCTCATTTGAAATACAGTCTACAATTTAAATAGTTCCTTTGATTTCACTCATCAGAATAATGTGCCTTTTTATGATGGTACGAATTCTCAAACCAATTCTATAATTTGTCAGTCCAGGTCACTGTATTAAAGACACTTTTTTAATGCTGAAATATAAGCATGACCAGATGAGAAGTTATTTTTCTTGTAGAAACTTTCAGAACATCAACTTTTGTTTATCCCATGTCACAAAAAATGTGAAACAGGTAGTTCATTAGGATTTCACACCTGAAACATAAAACACTACAAGATTGCACATTCACCAATGCCCTTAAATAAATAATCTCACTGTGTCCTTTCTATTGTGACTGCAGAAGCTGACCTCGCGTCCCCAGCCAATGCTATTGTACTTCATCAATTCTTTCTTATGATTGCAGCATGAAGACATGATACCTGTCTGAATTTTTAATGCCTGGCTTTTGCCCTGTTGACTCAAAATGTTAATGCTACTTACTGTAAACATGCTTTCTTTATTTATTTCTGCCATTGCACATAAACTCTCCTGGGGACTGTACAAACATTGTATCATTACGTGCGCATGGTAACAGGGTTCAGAAGTCACCTCCTAGATGTTCCGCAAACTGGGGTCAGCAATAGCTGGCATTCCCCCTCCCCCCCCCCCAAATAATGGGAGAGGCCTGCTTCTAGTTGGCTTCACAACATCTTGCTCAGTGATTATACCAGTGTGAAGCTCGTATGCTACATTTTCAAGTAATCCAATTTAATGGCAGGTTCTTATTCACAAGGGAGACATGGGTACTATTGTATATTTGCCATAGATAGAATGATATCATGAGTAGCTTCATAGCAATCAGAATTATTGTTTGGAATATGTTAGATGGATATTCCACCCTTGATAGGTTTTCTATAATGATGTGGATATGCAAATTTACTCATAAGTAAACCTTACCCACTTTAGTGAGTCTTAGCCTGCCCTTTCTGCGTGTGTCTCTCATGGCTGTTTCTGAATTGTTTCTGAACTTTTTTTCTGGAAAAACGGCACTGCCAACATGGGCTGTCATATGTCCAGAAATTTCCCAGACATTTTTACCGATTTCTGCCTGGGTGCTGCTGCCGATTGCAGTATTCCGATATGTCTGGGAAAATCTGGATGTATGGCAACCCTACATATGGCTTTCCGTATGTTTCTTCCTCTTCCTTCCTCTGAGTCTGCCAATTCAAGCCTGATCCTGACCATACCGATAATGGCATGTAGATGGTTGACTGTGACCAAAATGTAGCCCTTGAACTGAAAAAGGTTCTCTGATGTAGACAATATTAAGCTAGATGGGTCTACGGTCTGATTTAGTTTAAGGCAGCTTCCTGTGTTCCTAGCATCTGTGAAAGCTCCTTAATATCCATGGTTTTAATGGAACTGTGGCCTCAGAAACATGCAGTGGACAACTATCCATATTATAACTAGAGTCTGTTCCAGAAGGGTGTTATATTCTTATCCACACCTCAGAATATTCCATGGTATTAACAGAGAGAAGTTTGCATGTCTGCAATAATGCTTTGAACTTCTCCACAACCTCCATGTATCTGTTTGCCTTTATGAATTTGAGCTAAATATTTTGTCATTACATGGTTACTGCAATATTGTTCAATTGTTTGACCATAACGGTAGCAGTACATAGTACAAAAGCATAGAGTAATCACAACTTCAGTGGCGAAAATAGGCAGACACTTCAGATTGTAGCTGGGTATTGAATTGTTGAATGGCACCTCACATGAAAGAAATAAACACACTGGTCTAGAACTTTAGTCCATGCTGTGCTAGTTTTCTATGTAAAGGATCCCACACCCTGATGGCATAAAAGATCATCAATAAATGTGGTTTCCCCGCTTTACAACTGAATTGGTAAAGTCCATGAATGACTTTACAATCTGAATTAGCTGCATCTGTAGGTTGACTTAAAGACCTTGCAAAGCAGTGTGAAGTACTGTATATTAAGATGAGGGAGTGGAACACATACTGGTCATTCTTGCACATTCCCCTTTTTTTAGTGAAATTTCCCACTACTTTTCATAATTCCATCTTCACATTCCGTCTACCCCCCAAATGGCAATGAATATTGTGATTTCTCCTCCCTCAAAAGCTCTTTCCATTTATGAAAAGAAGAGTCACTTTAACTGTACTCCTTTTAATGCCTACTCATTCCATATTTTCTTGAATGCAGCTTTTAGATAACAATGGTAAAAATCAGTGTGAATACTAATAAAAAAAAGTTCAGAATACAATTTCTCACTTCTAAAATGTGTGAACCAGATGATAATGGAAACAGAAGTGCAGAAACCTTTTATAATCTATTTGTGGCATAAAGCAGACAAAATGTGCCACTTTATTGTAGCTGAATGTGGCTAATTATTAAGCAGAAGGGAACCAAAATTATTTTAAAAAATATATCAAGGTTGTTTCATTTTTAAAAAAACACACACAAAAACGTTATGGCAGGATATCAGATGAGCTCAGGAATTTGTGTTATTGCAAGAAAAGATGTACATCTTTTCAAAACTGTAGCCAATATTAGTGATGAACAATCATAAATTCACTGTCTCATTTTATAAAAGCTTTTTTAAGAAAGGCACTCATGCATATCTCTAGATTTTTTTACCAGAAGCATGGTTACTGAAAGCTAATGTGGTTGCATTTAGGGATGGGGAAGAAATGCAAATTAGTTCACATTTAAAGACAAACCTACCTAATTTGCAGTTTCCAAAGCAATAGGCAAGCTGAAAAACACCCATCCTTTGAAGTTTGCACTTCTCAGAATTCTGCAGTGCAGTTCTCCAGCCACGTAACATATGCAAAATGCAGAGGTAAATTGCGCATTTAAGTGGTTACATTAGTGAAAATAACATACCAAAAATGCATTATATTGGAGGAAATTGCTTTGAAAAATTGTGTATATTGGGCAAAATGACCAACAAAAATGTGTTTATTAGGAGATACCTTTTTTTAAAAAAATGAGGACTTTATAGAAAAAGTCAGAAACATGATGCAGAAATATGGAGCCCTGATTGTAAAACTGGAAAAATGAGGAACTGAAAAACTGAAATCAACCTATTTGCTCATCTCTAATCAGACCAAAATATTCTGCTGGTGGAGTTCCATTAAGGAAACTCCCACTCATAGAAAGAAAGGCATTGGATTTCAGTGATTTCCTCTCCCCCCCCCCCCTTCAAGCCCCTTCTGTCCCCTAGTCTGGAAGGCTAAATGGCCCTGAAGAACAGTGCGGGAACTAGTGCAGGAGGCTGCGATGGGGAGGTGAGAATTGGCAAAAAATATCATTCTCTTCCATAAGGTGTAGCCTCTCCTGGAGCATCTGATCTTCTGCAAATGAAAAAGGTCCCTGTGTTTGGAAAAGGAAGACAGTGGATCCAAGCCATAGTCATTTTCACTTACAGTAGCTTTTGCAACATTATAGGTATAGCATTCTTGTGTGTTTGCCACATCAATTATCCAAATGTTTAGGATGTTGCAGTATATATGTTCTATATGGCGGAGAGCAGGTACAATTGCTTCTCCCCCTTACAAACTATGTCAGGTTAAAGTAACAGGTAAAAGTAATTCAGCAATATGTCAGATCCATAGATCTTTTGCAGTGGCAATCTACTCTATCTGCCTGTATTTAGCAGCAGTGCTTAGAGTCCGATATCAGCCCCTTTCCTCAGCTCTGAAAGATTTAGGCACAGAGAAGGTGCTTTGTTATAGAGCTTGCTGAGCCTCCAGGGGTGAAGAGCAAGGCTTGTACCTCCACATTACTCTCTTGCCAGGTGGTACGGCAGCTTGTTGCAGCAGTTAAAAGACGCCGCCATATGCCCATTTTTCCATTGTAATTGCTACGGAGGAAAGGACATTTGGGAAAGAAAAAGAAAAATGTATGGCAAGAGGAATATTTTTTCTAGCCTGGAGAAGATAACAAAGATTGGCTCTGTGAAAAAAACCAAACAAGGGACAACAAAAAACAAATAAATGGCACTCTGATCTGGGAAAGCCTGTTGATTTTATCATAATCTGCAAGCCGTAACACGCCTGGAATCCTTTGAAAGCCATATACAGAAGCAGCCTGGTCCACAACCAAATTAAGACAAATACTTAAAGTTAAGCTGGTTTCCTCCTCCTAAATTCAATGGGAGTCAATCAGCTCAGAACCCAAATACTTCAGCTAAATTGGGTTGTGCATCTGGTAGTAAAGCTGGAGACATATAGACCGTCGTTTACATTTTCATTCTTCATTAAAGCCAAGGAATTTACGTTAGTGATGTGTTTATACTCCATTTTAATAAACAGCAGACTATTGACTCACACTGATGACCAGGCTGCACATAATGTTAGATGTGCAATGTGAAGCTATGTATTCAGATTTTCTTTAACTAATTACAGGTGAAGAGGATCCCTATTTTTATTTTAAATCAGGATTGTATTGTGCTTGGAAGGGAGGTTTCTCCAATTCCTTCCCTAGCTGCAACCTGGATTTTGAAAAGAAGTCCTCAATGACACCAACAGGACTTTTTAAAGCCCCATAGCCATGCAGGATGAGATAGGTTCTTTTTAGCACTGGCTAAAAACTGAAGATTTGACCACACAATTAGGCTGCATCTTTCTTCACTTTCTTGGGAGTTAGCCCCATTGAATTCAATAGGACTTAATTCCAAGTAGGCATAGTTAGGCTTGCCCAGCTAGTGTAATGTGCAGTTTGGCCCTGAGCATGTCAACGACATATCTAGTACTGTCTGCAGTTGTCCCAGTCCACACTCACTGGAGTGACTGCAAAGCCACAGTTCCATATATGCAACAGGTAATGCAGTGTAAAAGAAACATTGAAAACCAAGACAGAAGTCCTCAAATTATAGCCAGAAAAATGAACACAATCATCCCTACCACTGAATGCACCTTAAGTCCCATACTCAATGGGATTGTTCCCATTTATTCAGAAACATACTTCAACCATCATAATCTAATAGCAATTTAAGTTCTGAATGGTGGTCCTTCTGTTGCCAAAATGGCACTATATCCACACACCAGAAACTGGTATCAGCAGACTTCAAGATTAGCTTCAAGATTTACTGCAGTATACAAAAACTTCTGTGGAGAAATTTTATGTCATGCTATTACAAATGTCCTATCATAGAATCATAGAATCATAGAGTTGGAATAGACCACGAGGGCCATCGAGTCCAACCCCCTGCCAAGCAGGAAACACCATCAGAGCACTCCTGACATATGGTTGTCAAGCCTCTGCTTAAAGACCTCCAAAGAAGGAGACTCCACCACACTCCTTGGCAGCAAATTCCACTGTCGAACAGCTCTTACTGTCAGGAAGTTCTTCCTAATGTTTAGGTGGTATCTTCTTTCTTGTAGTTTGGCTCCATCAGTGCAAGCATTTCTCATTGACCTGATAGAACAGGGGTCAGCAACCTACAGCTCATGGGCCGGAAGCGGCCCGTGGAGGTAGTTTGGATGGCGCACGAGCTGCCCCTGAACCAAGCTGCCTGCTCTTGCGCTGCGCTAAACTGGCACAGTGTGGCATGGGGATTCGCTTCTACTGTGCCGAAAATCCCAGGCACGGGAGCAATCCGGCCCACGGAGGGATCTCTGTAGGACCAATCTGTCCCTGGCAAGATAAACCTTGCTCACCCCTGTGACAGAACAATCTGACCCTTCTTCGCACTGTTCTAAGAGTTCTCCCAATCTTCACTCCAAGCCAATTGGGCGATGCAGAGACCATCTTGGTTGTGAGTCCTTACAGGCCTTTTCTACCTGACCAGGGAGGATGGGGCTCTACAAAAGCTGAAGAGACTACAGTATTTGCCTGGGTTATTGATGGTGAGGTTGCTGCTGCTGTTATTGATATTAGTTTTTGGCATCCTTGCTCAAGATCTTATTTATGTGGAATTTTTTTCTATTTGGTTGTGTACATTCTCATGCTTTATTTGTTTGATTACATTTGTTGTGTTTGTAATTATGTGGTTTGTTTTTTCATGTTATAAGCTACATTGAGCCTGGTTTTAACTATGCAAACGGAGCATACAAATAAAATGATATAAGAGAATGTAGCACATCATCGCAATGACAAACCTAGACAGCATCTTAAAAAGCAGAGACATCACCTTGCCTACAAAGGTCCGTATAGTTAAAGCTATGGTTTTCGCAGTAGTGATGTATGGAAGTGAGAGCTGGACCATAAAGAAGGCTGATGGCCAAAGAATTGATGCTTTTGAATTATGGTGCTGGAGGAGACTCTTGAGAGTCCCATGGACTGCAAGAAGATCATTCTATCCATTCTTAAGGAAATCAGCCCTGAGTGCTCACTGGAAGGACAGATCGTGAAGCTGAGGCTCCAATACTTTGGCCACCTCATGAGAGGAGAAGACTCCCTGGAAAAGACCCTGATGTTGGGAAAGATGGAGGGCACAAGGAGACGGGGACGACAGAGGACGAGATAGTTGGACAGTGTTCTCGAAGCTACCAGCATGAGTTTGACCAAACTGCGGGAGGCAGTGGAAGACAGGAGTGCCTGGCATGCTCTGGTCCACGAAGATTTGGACATGACTAAATGCTTATTTATGTTTGCATGTATGGTAGGAGGTGAACCCACTTCTCCCGCATTTCAGATATGTGTCATGATTCAACCTTACACGAGTAGGCGTGCTAATTCTCCTTGTATTCTCTTTTAACCTTGATTTGAGAGCAAGCTGTTGGCAATTTAATGGTTTTAGTTTTAAATGGTTATCATTCAATAATTCAATTTTCCAAGTAGCTACAAACTCTCAAATGACCTGCCTTTCTTCCTTTTTGCCATCATGGGGGGGGGGGATAGAAGCAAATCTCAGAGCTGTAGTTTAGATATAACTAAAAATAAGTACATAAAGCTGCCAGCCCCTTCAGTATTTCTGCCTGATGAAAGGTCATTCGTTATCTTTTTTTAAAAAAAAGTTAATGGAATGCACTGTTATGATTAAACTGAAATCTGAATGTCTTCAGAAAGTTTCAAAACTAAATAATAGTATTCAAGATAACAGAGGAAAAATAATTTCCTCTGGAAAATGACCTTTCTTAAATGACATGTCCACCTCCCTTTAGTCGATGTCAGCTGTATACTGTATACAAACATACCCATCTTACTAGACACAGATATTCACTGTAAAATAAAACCAGAAAGAATTCTTGCTGTTATTGTTCAGTAACATTAATAAGCTTTTTAGAAATCCCCAAAAAGAGAAAAAGCATTTGTGTTCTGTGTTTTTGTTCTGCTGCCATATTATCAGCTGATTCTGATAACAAGATGCTACTTGTGGATTCTTTGGAAGGATAATAAAGGAGAAATATTCTGTTTAAGAGATCAAGACAGCTTGAGTCAGTTTCCTGCATATACCATCAAAACTGACCTCTTTTTATCATTTCCTTCAACATCTAAAAAAAAGAAAAGAAAGCATAATGGAAGATATGAGAAATGTCAAGACAAATACGATAATTGTACATACATTCTGCTTCCCATTTCCCAAAGAATATTATTTTGCTATTTTCTTAAAATATATCAATTAGGATTACAGTGGTACCTCTGGTTACGAACTTAATTCGTTCTGGAGGTCCGTTCTTAACCTAAAACTGTTCTTAACCTGAGGCACCACTTTAGCTAATGGGGCCCCCCGCTGCTGCCAAGCCACCGCCATGCGATTTCTGTTCTCATCCTGAAACAAAGTTCTTAACCCGAAGTACTATTTTAGGGTTAGCGGAGTCTGTAACCCGAAGTGTTTGTAACCCAAGGTGTTTGTAACCCAAGGTACCACTGTACATTAGAGGTTGGCAGGAAATTGCAGACAACTGAACAAGTTTACTGATTTGGATGATTAATCAGATGATTCTTGGTCATACCAGTACCAAGAATGAATTCAAAGGCTCATTAAGAACTAAGGCCAGCCATTAGCCTACTTTCATACAAACTGTAACCTAGCAGCTAATATAATCTACCAAAGTGTTCTGTAATTCAGACCTAAAAATATAAGTTATTGGATCCCATATTCAGACTGAATTTTGAACCTGTAGGGTTGCCATACACCCTCTTTTTCCAAGATACATCCTCTTTTTGATGGGTAGAGTCATCATAGCGATCCATAGTTAAAAGTAGAAGTTGGCAAATGTGTCCTCTTGTTTGCTCTTCAAAATATGGCAACCCTACATTAGGTTACTGTAATCCTGTTAGTGATAGAGTACAAATTTGATTCAGTTCATATTAAAACCGAGTTATTAAATTTGCATTTTCTGAAACAACATATGAAACACATGCGTGTCACACACACACATGGAAATGTGTATAAAAATGAAATTTGTCAAAATACCATACAAAATGCATTATATTGTGAGAAATTGCTTACATTATTGTATATTGTATACATCAGTCAAAATGGCACGTAATAGCCAACAGCCAAAATTGCCAAACACATTTTGTTAGGGAAATCACAGGCAAATAGTCCATATTATTCATATAATTTTACATTCTTTTTTCCTTCTACATCTAGGTTTTGCAAAATCAGTTTTTTCGCCAGGGAGTAAGAGAAAATGCTAAGACTCAGCACAATATCAAAAGGTCACAGACCTCTGTGGAATGATGATGACCTACTTAGTGTACACTAGAATACCCACCCATGAAGACTCAAATTAACCTCTAAAACATAGAAAACCCAAGATTTTTCAATTCCCTGATTTTTCAATTCCCTGTGTAATTGTACTGTAATTGCAAAATATTGTACTGTATTGTTTCCTCACTTCTCCAAATAGCAGAAAGTTTCAGTGCTGCCTTTGTTTTCGAGAAGAAAGTTCTCAAGGTATTTGGGGAACATTTGCTTATCTAATTATTTTTTTCAATTATCAATTTATATACTGCCCTTGGTTAGAAATAAAATCAGGGCAGTTTACGCATACTGTACTAAAATGATAAAACTGTAAAACACTACAAAACACAATATAAAAAATTAGAACAGTACTTAAATCCATACTAACCTAACAACAACAACAACACAGTCCCAAATGCAAATGGGAGCCACTCATCAATTGCCATCAGATGCCTTGGTGAGGAGGCACATTTTAAGCTGACATCATAACTCATACATCATCCATATTTCTGATTGCAGGAAGGTGCTATCAAAGAAAAGCCTCTATATTGATTCACTGCTTAATGTAGCACACTTACCAGTGGGAATTTCAGAAGGGCCTCTTCTCCAGATCTCAGGGCATGGATAAGACATAGGAAAAAGCACATTTCAAAAATCCGAGAGGTGTTATTTCCAGCATTTGGGGGTGGGGCCCTTCAGACTCTTCAGTGCATTGAGACTCCGTGATTTGAGTAACTTGTGAAGAGGGCTAATGTTATTAATTTTTGAGGCACCTGCTTCTGCTATGCTTGACCTGTGATATTCTCTACTTACACTGGCATCAGACATCTTTTTTTATAGCCACCCAGATGCTTGTGCACAGCTAATGCATTTCTGCGTAGGTGTATTACATTAATTACATGGTATGAGTGCCTCCCTATTTATATTTTATTATTTCAACCATTTTCAAGCACCTAATCCAAACCCTGAAGACTACTTGTCATAATATATGGCTTGCTGTGATACCAGTCTCAACCTCTACAGGGACAAAGGTACATCCTAATAATACTCTATAATTGGTCCCTTTGCACAATTAAGTAGTCAAAGCGTATCAATCAGATTGTTGTTTGCGTAGCAAGCACAGCTGATTTTCTGCAGACCAAAATAAAACAAAACAAAACTTTTGTGCCAAGAGAGAGAGCAAGAGAGAGCGAATACCCAAGCATTAAGATTGTTCCTTGTTGTTGTTGTTTAGTCGTTTAGTTGTGTCCGACTCTTTGTGACCCCATGGACCAGAGCACGCCAGGCACTTCTGTCTTCCACTGCCTCCCGCAGTTTCCTCAAACTCATGCTGGTAGCTTCCAGAACACTATCCAACCATCTCATCTGTCGTCCCCTTCTCCTTGTGCCCTCAATCTTTCCCAACATCAGGGTCTTTTCCAGGGAGTCTTCTCTTCTCATGAGGTGGCCAAAGTACTGGAGCCTCAGCTTCACGATCTGTCCTTCCAGTGAGCACTCAGGGCTGATTTCCTTAAGAATGGAGAGGTTTGATCTTCTTGCAGTCCATGGGACTCTCAAGAGTCTCCTCCAGCACCATAATTCAAAAGCATCCATTCTTCGGCAATCAGCCTTCTTTATGGTCCAGCTCTCACTTCCATACATCACTACTGGGAAAACCATAGCTTTAACTATACGGACCTTTGTCGGCAAGGTGATGTCTCTACTTTTAAGATTGCTCCTTAAGTCAAGGCAATGTTGCACAACCAAACCAAAAGGCTGCTGCTTCTGAAAAATGGCCAAGACAGATGTGAAATCCAGTTCCTTTCTGGCCCATGTTGGAAGATGGCTGAGGGAAAAACAATTCATATAGCATTGGACCGATTCTTCCCTCCCTCCCCAATCTGTAGGCAGATCTCTTCACAAGGAGAAAGGTGGCAGTTTGCTTCTTTGTTCACAGACCAGGCTGCCCACATCACTTCCCTGCAAGCAGATGTGAGCAGGTGAGACTAAAAAGTCTTCTGCACTAAGATTCTCGGAAAACAAATGAGTTGTTTTCCCATCTTGAATGCTTGATGTTAAAGTTCACGTTCACCAAGTCGGTTCCAGATCAAGTGGCAGGAAGTTTGCCTATCACAAATTTCTTATGTGGTAATAAGACCAGCAGATCAGAAGACCTGTGTGAAGTTGTAAAAGAACTATTTCTGTATTGGATTGAAGCAAGCTTTCCCAAACCTGGAAGCTCCCCAATGTGCCAGTTTGGTGCTAGCTGGAAATGTGAGTGAGTGGTAGCAACTAACCCACCCATCAAAAGGAGAGGACAAGCGGTTTATGGCATACTGTACCTTAAAAGATCAAATACAACATTACAAAATATCAGAGCAAAACATTGCAGCTGAAAATTAGGGGGAAATGCAATAAATATGCACATTTAAAGCAACAAAATTAAAGATGAAGCAAATACCCTCTAAACATCAAAAAAGGAGAAAAATAAGTAAAAAATTTAAAGATCACATCAAAGCTAATCCTATTTCTAAATAACAGATGAGCGCCATTTTGTTCAACAGTTGTCTACAGTTCTTGAAGGTGTAAAAATGCTGCTTTTTAATCTAAGCAAAGATAATTATGTAGTCAAAGAAGATCAGAGGTTTCTTCTTTATCACATCACTCTAAGAACCATCCTGATGCTCTATTTTATGGTATGCTAAGGCATACTGGTCAATAAATGCAAAACCACACCATTTCCTCCTGGACTTGCACTTTGTAATGTTGACATATAGAGTGTTTAAAGACAAAGAAACTTTGATTTTTCGTTTCTTGTAGATCATTACATTTCTTTGGAACAAGGTGGGAAGGAGCAATCAATTATACGGTCAATGAAATTGACTGAAAAATTGTATCATATACTGTTTTGGAAAGCATTGAGAAAACATTTCAGTTATTATGATGTGAGTTACAAAGAAAAGTGAAAGCTGCCTGCTTGTCAATTACTAAAGATTAGTTTTTATCATTAATTGGGCACTATTCTCTATTGGCTCATGTTTAAAAAAAAGTGTAACATTTGATTCCAATATCCTAACAAATAATCTCAGAATAATCCTCTAAACAGTTATAGCAGTGACTATTCATGCAGGATACACAATGTAGTATTTTGTGTAGTCATAACAAGCTTATGTAGGGCAATGCTCCAATTTTTTCTTTTTCTTTTTCTTTCACTTTTCTCACAGAGTAATCTAAAGCTACTTAACATTAATTCCAGTTAAGAACCACCTACACAAACCTAAAAACACAGCTATACAGATAAAAGGCAGATGCAGTCCCACAAAAAGAGGCTAAAATGCCACCCTTCAAATTAAGGGCTGAAAGCCCAGATAAAGAGGAAAGTATTTGCCTGGTGCCTGAAAACATAAAGATTGTGCCTGGTGTGTCACCCTAGGTAGACCATCCCACTGGCAGGGGACCACCACTGAAAAGGCCTGTTTCATGCTGCCATCCTTCAAACTTCTCATGCAGGGGGCACAGAAAGAATAGCTTCAGATGATGACCACAGAGTCGAAGTAAGTTCATGTAGGGAGAGGTGGTACTTGAGGTACTGGGGTTTGAGCTGCATAAGACTTTGTAGGTAAAACCCAGCACTTTAAATTGAGTCCAGAAACTAATTGATAGCTAGTGCAGTTGTGCTCAAATTGGTATTGTATGTTCAGACCATCTTGCCCCATTGTTGTGGAGTGGCGGAGACTTCAGGTCAGAATTGAGTATACACTTCCAGAGTTAACACTAAATACATTACTTCTGGGAAATGAGCCGCCATAGCTTCTAGAGGGCTGTGAAAACTTGTGTCCTGAGCTTTTTAGACTATCTGTGTACTGTGTGAAACCAAAGGGGCACATTGGTTATCATATGTGAATTTTTTTCCTCTCCAGCTCTCCTACCCCACAATTCTAGAGAGGGTGGATAGAAGAAATGAAGAGAGAGAGAGAGAAAGGGGAAAAGGAGGTCTAAAAACCTGGAGCCTGCCTTTGAGCCTTATTTGTTATTTTTTTTAAATTATACCCTACTTTTCACCATCTCGTTTGCAAAGCAGCTTAAAAAACAATATATACAATATGCATTTGTCAAATGTAGCATGCTTTTAAGCTCTCATTTGTTATAACAGCCCATTTTATTCAGTAAGGAAGTCCATTTGGAAACTATTGGTTGAAATACACACACACACACACACACACACACACACACACACACACACACCATTCTTCATCTATGTAGGGATGATTTATTAGATAATAGTAGAGAATTATTTTCATTAAATGGAAATAAAAAGCAATCTTTTTGTTTTTTAAAAAGTTCATTCAAGAAGAGAAAAAGGCCAGTCTCCCCCTCCTCCACCACCCCAAAAAGTCAGGGAATTTGGTTTTCTTAATTTTATCAGAGATCATTGACTTCAATCAAATTAGCTTCAGAGTGCATAATTTCCAAGCTTCCTGCTGGTAAGCTGAACCCTTAACATTTTCTTTGCATTGTTACAAATTATCTGGAATCACTTTCTATGGCCACATTACAATGTGATGAGAGGATTGGTAAAAAGTAGGACAATGTTATTCACAGCATTTCTCAGCTTTTTTAAAAAACTTTTTATTCCCTTTAAGGGAAAAAATTATTGATTGTGTCAGCATCCTTCACTTTTGTTCACTCAAAGATTCAATGTAGGACAACAATCCGCTCTATAAAGAAACACAAAGTACAATTGCCCTATATCATAATCTGTATCATATTATTTCTGGTAACATTGAAATGTATTTCTCAGCTGCCTTTTCACACAAATCATCCCATCTGGCTACTATATAAAGTAGACATCTATGCTTCCCCTCTCTTATCTTACCTTGTGAGAACTATGAACTTCACTTAACATTTCAAACCCGTGACCGTATTGCTGGAAATAAGGTTATATGAAAGAAATAGAAAAATAATATTCTGTTTCAAATTGCAATGATTTGCATTCCCATTTCATTTTGGCAGCACAGAAAACATTGAACAAAGAGATTCCTTTAACCCTATATGCCCATCATGTACAATTGCATTTGAAAGTCCCTTCAACTGAAATATTCTCCCTAACTATTCGAGATGTATTTGAAAAAATACATTTTAGAATTTATTTTGTTCAGAGTTACTGCAGAAATGATTCTCACAATAGTTGCAATTTTGGACTATATTTTGCATTGCTGAACCTGCAAACAGAATCATGAAATTCATGAGAGCCCTGTATAAATACCAGAAATAAATAATAAATACTTCATACCATCAAAAAACATACTGTAATAAAAAATAAAATACTCATCCCACTGAACCTTTGCATTAATTTATGCTGTTCTAAACTCTCTTGTTACTGTGCTGATCACTACCCTTTCTCCTTGTACACTTCAACTTTATTTGACTACACTTGTTTAATCCAGTTTGCCATGGTGATATTGATGATGCATATCCATGATGTTATCATATTAGATGCAGTATGATGATATCACTGACCAAAACACTAAATTATAAAATAACTTGAGGTGCCACCACATTGACGTTGCAGGACTGAGATTCAAATCTTCTTCTGCTTCATTCTTCTTCTTGGCAATCTGATTTCTTCTTTTGGCTTATAATATCACTGTTAGGAAAACTAAAGTTGGATGTCATTTTCTCATTTTCTCCTTTATTCCCTCTGTTCTCATTAATATTTAAAAGTGCCTTTTTTGATAGCTATTCATGTCTGAATGTCAGATCATCTCAAACTTAATATGCAGAAGACAGAATTTATTGAATTCTCTCCTAAACCTCATTTTCATCTTTTTTCAATTGACAACATTGCCATTCAGTCTTCTCAGCAAGTTTGAACATCGTCTCTGGGTGAGCTTGAATATATTTCTATGTTTACAAAAAGCAAGAATGGGAAGCTCTGATCTGGATTAGAGCCGTACCATTATGGCCATGCACTGTTTGCCAAAAATGATCTCCATTTATTTATTTATTTAGTCCACTTGCATTCTGCTTTATAACCAATAAAGGCACTCAAAACAACTTATAAAAGTTTCTCAAATAAAACCACACTCGAATGTAGCACAAGAACAGAAATGGCATGGTGTTCATTAGGGATGTGAGAGAATTCTGGCAGAAACAGAAACAGGAAAGGAAATATCTGAAATTCACTTACTCATCCTTTGCCCAGTACAGAAATCAATCCAGTGAATATGATTGGTATTCTTTGTTGTTGCTTTCAAAATGGAAATGATACATAATTGATTATGCTTTTCCTCCTATTTGCATTCTATTTCCTTTGCATTTAAATGAATGAGGTGAAATAACATTATGGCAATATAAACTACTTAATTTCAGCACAGCGGACAGCGGGACATATAATCGTGCTTTTGGTAGAACACAAATCTGCAGCAGAATGGAAACAGCGTTGCTTGTGCTATGAACAACATATAATGGCAAACGATGCCTTCGCACATGCTTAGTTTCCATCTGAAAGCAGAATTATATAGGCAGCATTTCCTGCCCCTGCCCTTCCTTGGTTTCAGACCAGTATACAACTCCTACTACAATCTCCTCAGGCAAGAGAGTGTTGCTGAGTAGCTAGGCCTTTCTCAGCCTGTGATGGAAGCAGGCCTTTGACATAATCCTCTAGTTTTGAATGTTGGAACCAGATGAACAAAAATTAGCACTAACCAGGTTTGTCTCAAAACTATGGTTTGTAAAGCTTAAATTCATGATCGCAAAGCAATTCCTGGTTAATACTAACTATAATTTGTGTTATTAAAAAGACTTAACAGCAAGTGATAGCTATCATGAAGAATGGGGGGAAGAGGAAATATGTGTGTGAAACGGGGAGCAGGAGGAGGAAGGAGGTGAACCCACAACACATTCTGTATCTCCAAACCATGGAATGAACCACTTGAGTTGACTGGCAATGGCTGCCATTCAGGACCTGGTAAGGCTGTTTAAACATTGTTGAAGTCAATAGGATATAAGGAGACTAACTGTGTGCAGGTTGCAGCCAATGTAATCATTTTTTATGACTACATGCAGCAGTATTGTTCCAGCAGAAACCCACAAAGCTACAGACTAAGCAAATTTTGCTTCTGACACTTATAAATATTTCCCCTTCAAACTGCTGCCCTCAAGACATCAGATATTTAGGGATTTATACAGCAGCAGCAGAAGCAGCTTTTTATTTTTAATAAATGGCCCTTAAGGCACTTTGGAAGGTTATAGCAGAATTAGTAGTTTGGTCACATTTAATGTGCTCCCTTAGAGAAGCAATAACACAACCTTGTTATTTCTTGTGTTATTAACTTATAAAATAGCATCTAAGCTCAATGCACTTCTTGTTAGGTGGCAGGGTAAAAACTAATAATAATTTCACTGGATTGATCCCCATTAATGTATACTGACCCTTGCTATTTCAGAATTGGCTTATGAGTATTCCCTTAATAGATCAGCTGAGAAATAGTGGTTATGAGGAATATTATTTTTTAAATGAAAATAAAGTTTGATAGAATATTATCAAAAACACAAGAGAAACCATCACATGCTTGCAGTAAAAAGCAACAATATTTAGTGGGTTAAAATGCATACTCTTATTCATTCTTATTCCAGAAACATATATCATGTTTTATTCAAAAATGGCACAAGGCATCTCACAGGGAAAAATATCAAACAATAAAAATATAAGGCAATAAAAACACTCAAAATGAACATTAGAAATATTCATTACACAAGCAAGAGTACAAAGAAAACCACAGCTATCTGAGAAAAGAATAATAGGCTACCAGAAGAAGCCAAAAGGGCCCTGAAAGAGCAAGGTTCTAACAGTTCTTAAAGGACCAGAGCATTAGGTCTCTCTAGGGAGGGCATTCTATAGCACCACATTGAGCTATCGGGCAAGATGAAGAATTTATAGCTATAGCAGAGTGGGCTGTTCTGGAAAAGCAACATCGGGGGTGGGGTGCCTCTAGGGAGGAGGAAGATCATCCAATGTAGGATATGAAGCCTAGGAGAAATGTGATACAAAGAAGCAGGACTTTCAGGAATCCTGCTGTGTCACTGGAGCTGCAAAATTGATTCCATGCCCTCACCTCACATAATGATTCTGGGCGAGAAGAGGAAGTCCAGCAGTGGCAGACCTCAGAACAAACTGAGGCGACTGTAGAAGGTACAGTGCACATAATGATTCCTGCCACCCCCTAGAGGAGCAAGAGACATGTGGTGGTGGTAGGTAACTTCCCAGTGAGAGGGACAGAAGCAGCAGTGTGTAGAGGTAACAGGATTCCAGGTGCAAAGATTCATGATTTGACAGAAAAGTTGCCAGGTCTTATTGAGCCTACTGACCACAGCCCCTTCCTTTTGATTCATGTGGGTGCAAACAATTCTGCCAGACACAGCCTTCAACATATAGCAAGGGGCTATTAGACTCTGGGTAGGAAGCAGAAGGGCCTTGGGGCAGCGGCGTAGTATGGGTTGTCAGCACCCGGGGCAAGGCAAGTAATTTGCGCCCCCTAACCCGTGGATTTGCGCCCCCTAACCTGTGGATTTGCGCCCCCTAACCCGTGGATTTGCCCTACCCCCAGATGTTGCGCCCGGTGCAGCCGGCACCCCCTGCACCCCCCACGCTATGCCACTGCCTTGGGGCACAGGTGGTTTTTTTCATCACTGCCTCCTATTGAAGGTTGTGGCTCAGAAAGAGAGAGGAAGATACTGGTGGTAAACCACTAGCTATACAGGTGGTGTTGTCAGGAAAGGTTTGACTTATTGGACCATGGTCTCTGCTGCCTTGAGGAAGGACTTCAGGGAAGAGATGGGTTGTGCCTCACAGCGATCGGCAAGAATGTGTTTGCTAAGAGTCTCGCAAACCTGATCAGGAGAGTTTTAAACTAAATTCTGAAACCTGGGAATAATAGCTTCATTGATACACAGGAAACAGAGGTGGTGATACAGAAACTGCAAGATGAAAGCAACTGGAAACAATGGCTCAGGGTTTCAGTTGTTTCTATACTAATGCACACACAGTATGGGAAACAAGCAAGACAAATTTGAGTTCTTAATACATCATGGCAAATATGACCTAATAGGCATTACTGAAACCTGATGGGATGAGACTCACAACTAGAATGTAGAAATTGAGGGTATAAGTTATTCAAAAGGAATAGACCAAATAGGAAGGAGTAACGTTTTATGTAAATGATGTAAATAAATATCAGGCTCAATAGCCAGTCTTGTTTTTTATACCTCATTGTTGCCACCTCCCCCCCGCCACACTGACTGATAGCAGGCCTGATGTGGAGTTGCACTCACAACAACAAGGAAGGACAGCTATGGTCCTCTCTTCATTCTCCAAGGAAATTATTTTAATTTGGGGATCTGTTTCTTACTGTTCTATCCTGTTCCTGTACATCTTACTCCGCTTATTTTACTACAGAATGGTGCTGAGGGGGATATCTTACAGTTTTACAGTTTTCATAAAACTGTACATTGACAAAGCGTAGAGTGCTATGAAGAAGAAAATTAAAATGATCTTAGAGGGTTATCAATAGTTAACTCAAGCATTATAGATCTTTTTGAGAGGCGCTAATCTGTCAATCAGTGGGAATTATTTGGACATTCTACTAATTTCTTGTCAGATACTACAGGCGAAAAAATAATAAAGAATTAGAACAATTAGGATGATACTATTTTTCAATTAGCAAACTGTGCCACTCACAAATTGTCAAACTTGTGAGTAACAAATATTCAATAGTCTTTGAATGATCAGACTTGCATTAGCAAATGAATGAAATGATTCAGTAGTATTTGACAGAGCAATGCAAACCCCATCCAAGCATCACTGCTGGCTTCCAGTGGCCTTTGGCAGTGAAGCAATGCTAATGCCACTCTGCTGGTGTGCAGCTCCCTTCTGCCCTCTGAACATGCCTTCCAGAGGCGGGAAGGGGCTGAGATGGCTGGGGATTTGTTGGATCCTGAGTCAGCTCTACTTGCATCATGTGATGGCACCTGGCCCAATCTGGGCCCAATGGTTATGAAAGCTCCACACCTGCATAGCTATCAGATTGTCCCTGCCCATCTTCTGCCTCAGCCAGTATGTGCTGATCTGTTAAGCCACACTGAGCAGCAGCCGTTGTTAGGATTTAATCCTCAATCTTCTCTGATTATTTTAGCTGTCATTAATTGTTTTTATAATTGTTTTATCACATTGTAGTGGATTTTCTGGTATGGTTTTTGTTCATGTCTGTTGTATACCTCTGTGGTATATTTTTAATCATAAACAAACCAACCAACCAAACAAGCATCTTTCTTTTTAAATAAAATTTCTGCATGGTGGGTAGTTAAAATACTAGTTAAGGTCTCTTTTTATGTTCTATTCGTTATTAAATTCTCAAATAAGAACCAACAATCTCTCCATAAGATTGGTCAGAAAGGAAACTGGAGGACCTCACATTTTAGGTCAAACATCTTACTCAGTTATACTTAGCCTATTATGCAGACTATTTAATGCCTCAGCTATATTTAATGTTTAGAGCAGGCACTTTAAATTCTTGATTCTGTAGAAATTGGGGAATGTTTCAGTGAAGCAATATAGCCCAGGGCATTTTTCCCCCTATGTGAAAAACAACTGATGGCTAGTTTAATTTCATTCAGTGAAATGAAAATGAGGTCAGTTTTCTCCATTATATCACTTGGGGGAGATAGTGAAGAAAAGGAATATTCTGTTGGTAGGCTCATTTGCTTTATAAAGATGTGTCCACATTTTTCCATTAAGCTGAGAGTCAAGCCAAACTTCACTCTTCCAGAAGTGGGTCTCTGTTTCCAGTGGTAGAGCACATGCTTTGCTATTTGGTATCTCTGTGGATCTCAGCAGGGTTAGCCTTTTGCCTGAGACCACAGCGAGCTGCTGCCAAATGGCTAGCTCATTCCAAGTCAGTATTAGGTGGCTTCGTGATCCTATGAGCTACTATAAGTATTGGTACAAAAATTGTTTCCACAGCACAACACAATTTCTTGTGATCCTGTGCCACTGGTTGAACAAGAAAGATCATGTGGCAACGCAGCAAGTTCAACCAGTGTATTCACTTTACACCCACAACAGCTGAAGGCATTAGAACCATGAGAGATAAAGCCATTATGCACACACAAAAATGGGTAGAAAAGAGCTTATTGAAACCAAGGCAAAGAAAGGGTGTGTCAGATTCATGCTAAATAGAGATGGGGCTGGAAGAAAGATCCTTCATTCTATCATCCATGTATTGCTTCCTATCCCAGACTCCTTGTGGTTGCATTTACATCTAATAAGTAATTGCCTTAGAGTTCATACATTATGTCCTGGTTAATATATGTAGGTTCTTGGGGTCTTTATTCCATATGCACATTAATGATCACAGTGATATCTTAACATGCTGCAAATATTACAGATATGTCGTATTCAGAATAAAGACAATTACAAAGATTAGTAAGAATAATATATTTGAACAAGAAAAAGAAAACAAATAGTGTCTTGCAATGCTTGTTAGATTTTATGTTATTAATTTCCCCTTAGTCCCATGTAATGTTCCTGAAATACCTACATTCTTCAGCAGGTGTTTAAATCTAAGGGGGAATCTTGTTTAATTCCAGTCCATAAAACTGTTCAAGTACTTAGAATTAGTTCAGATGTTAAAACAAACCATTGCTTGTTGTTACATGCATGGGGCTCACATGTTCCCTCTCCCATTCATGCACAAATAGAGGATATGGTCAGTAAATGGTGGTTTGCCCAAACCACAGTTTGTCAACAAGCCAGGATATCAAAGCAGAATCCAATCAGATTTATGTTATATGACAGGACTATCGGCCTGATAACAACAAGAAATGGAGATGCCTTATTTTAAATCTTCTCATGATTGTGCCTGGCAGCCTTATATACATATTGAACAGGAGGGAGGACAAGATAGAGCCCTGTGGAATAGTTGGTCCAGGAAGTTTTTCCAAAGTTTTTCTGAAAAAAACATTGACAACAAAATTGCTACGGAAGAGTTTGCATGTTAATGAACTCTTTTTAATAAGTTTCAAGCAGTGAGAAATTTAATTTCAATTTGGCATAACTTTCTTTAAATTCTTTATTTTGTGTTAGATTCCCCTTAGCAATTGTGATCATTATTCTATGATGTGTGACATCGTGTTGTATGTTGTCTGTAATTTAATGATTTGCATTTTATCCTTGTAGCTCTAAACCTTTTCAGTATTCAGAGGGAAAAAAATATGGCCCATGGGAACCTGCCAATTAGCATGCAGGAGCAAACTGTCAGAGAAAGGATATGCAGAGAACACTGCAGTCCATGATTTATGGCTTACAATTGTTTATGAGCTACAACATGGTGGTCATTCTTACTTAAAGAGATGGCATGCATGTGGAAGGAGTTCTTGTAAAGGGCGGGCTATCCAGATAATAAGAAACAAGCTTCAAAGTAGCTGGAGTCAAAATCCAGGTGTGACTGTTTAGTTAAAAAGGAACAACAAAACCAAGATGATTTAAAGTAGCTATCTAGCCACAGACGGAGTATGTCAGTACAGAGGTTTATGACATGTTCTATTAAGTTGACTATTAGGTCGACTGTTGGGAGTTGCCCAGAGTGGCTCGGCAACCCAGTCAGATGGCTGGGGTATAAATAATACAATTATTATTAGTAGTAGTAGTAAAGGTAAAGGGACCCCTAACCACTAGGTCGTTGTGGCCAACTCTGGGGTTGCGGCGCTCATCTCGCTTTATTGGCTGAGGGAGCCGGCGTACAGCATCCGGGTCATGTGGCCAGCATGACTAAGCCGCTTCTGGCGAACCAGAGCAGCACACAGAAACGCCGTTTAGCTTCCCGTCGGAGTGGTACCTATTTATCTACTTGCGCTTTGACGTACCTTCAAACTGCTACGTTGGCAGGAGCAGGGACTGAGCACTGGGAGCTTACCCTGTCACGGGGATTCAAACCGCTGACTTTCTGATCGGCAAGTCCTAGGCTGTGTGGTTTAACCCACAGTGCCACCCGCGTCTTCCCCAATCTGATGCTCTCCATATTTTTTTTGTATTACAGCTTAATTTGATTTATTGCATTTTATTGCCTTTTATTTCCATTCAAGTGAATCCCAAAGCAGCTTACAAAGAGCAAGTAACAGCAACAGTAAATGCACATAGCTGTCCTGGCTCCCACTGTTCTCGGATTCATGACTCAGTTATTCCCAATTCACAGTTTAAATATATGTAGATCAGGTTGCAGTTATATGGCTCAGCAATTCAGAGGCAGGACTCTAAGGTACATGACCAGGCTCAAGCTAAGATGTTGTTTCAACACACCTGGGCTCTCGTCCCAAGCAATGGGACTGGTCAAGCAGCAAGGCAATCCTATAGGTAGGCTGGGTCTGTTCTCACTGGTGTATCCAATGGCATGTCCTTGGGGAAGAAGCCTGAGTCAGCCCGGCTGACTCACTGTTGTAGATCCAAGAGTGGATTAAGTTTACATATTGATTTGACATCAGAAGAGACCCTTTCTGTTTCAAAAACCCTAGTGCTATTCATTTTTTTAAAAAATACACAGTTCTGTTTCCACTGAATTTAAACAGCTAATATGTAGAGTTGTAGCTGCATTACAGCTTTGTGTTTTCTCTCCCCACACCCCACCAACAGTATGATAATTCATAACACACTATAATGGTTTCCTTTTTTTTGCCTATGTTAAAAAAGTAAGAGCTATTAGTAAGATAGAGATATTAAGGCAACCTGAACATGATCATGAAATTATTTTCAATGAAGCAGGCATTATGCCAACTGGAGAGAAAGTTGAGATTGAAAAGGAACATTTTTATAGAAAACCAATGGCTGTAGTAAATCAAGGTAACATTATTTAATAACTCCACATTATTCACACACAGATGACCCCAAACATCTGTGTCTAGCTATATATAGTACTGGTGACACTGAATCATCAGCTGTGGTAATGTTCTTCAATTGTAAACTTATTGAGCAGATTAATGCAGAAATGACAATGGCACTTGCTGTGCCAGCCAAAGCAACATCCTATGCTTGGAATAGAGGGCAGAATCATTCCATTAATGCCTGTTAGTAGAAAGGAAAAACCAGGGCAGGGATATTAGTGGTAAGCCTTCCAAGAAATCTTCAGAATGTCCTGTAGAGCTTTCTTGGTTACAGGCTCTAACAATAATTTCATGTTTGTGCCACACAGGGATGCCTGGTATTTCTAGCTTTGTGGAAAAATACTGAGAGATATATTCTAGGAACAGGACACTGGTTAATAATAATAATAATAATAATAATAATAATAATAATAATAATACTTTATTTATACCTCGTCCATCTGGCTGGGTTTCCCTATAGGACGCCTTTTCCGAGCAACTTTAAAAACAAGCAAACAAACTGAAAGTTAGCAACCTGAGTGAAGATTTTACACTTAATATCAAGTTTCACAATAGCTCACATTTACTTGTAAATAGACAGTTGATTGCAAAATATGTCCATGAGAAATAACTGACATGAGTATAATGCGATGAGTAAAAACCAGCAAATCCAGATGAGCATAGAGATATTTATGGGAAGAATTATTTGCATGTAACTTTAGTGTCCATGTGTTAATTCTCTATTGAATTTCAACTTTTAAAAACAGATGTAAATAAAATGCTAATTACCCATAAACAACACACACACACACACACACACACACACACACACACTTGTGTATATATAATTCATAATTTAGGTGTCTGGTAATTCTTTCCTTTTCTTGCTATCACTAAACTTCTAGTTACATTTCCAATCTTCTAGTGATGTTGTATAGGGAATTGTTTCTCCGGATCAAAGTTCTTTAGAAGCTCTTCAAAATAAGTTTCACATTTCAGGGCAGCATAATCCACTTCTAAATCAGGCTCATTAAATTTGACATTATGTGGCATGAGACTTTGACTTCTATGTCGTTCCAGAAGTCTGAGCAGGCTCTGTTTCCTACCAATAAAGCCAGACTTAAATTCTGTGTCCTTATCAACACATTTCTTCAAATTCTGATCCCAGTTAAGTCCATTATGGGTATATTTTCCCTGCTTCCCCATCTTTCAAAAGTTTCCAGAGGTATGTGTTACAATGGCTTGCAGTGCATGGAATTGCAATGAAAGGATTAACCAGTAATGTTAGGACACAATGCTGTGCCTCTGAAATGCTTTTGTTGCCAAGCAGTCATTAGAGATTTTACTCTAATTAGTTCATTCACAATATAATAATATCCCGTTAGGACTCATTATTGACTACCTAATCATCAGGCATTGAATGCAATGTCTTGCTATTTGATAATGTCTGTCTTGAATGGCTGGTTTACTTGTGTACATATCCCACCGTTGCCCACCGATAAGGAGTCATTGGCTGGATATTGTTTGCCACATGTTTAGTTTTTCTCTGATTGGAAGGATTGGTGTTGTTTTGAAACAAGGCTACATAGACCCCTTGCTTTTGCACATTACATATGGTTCTACCTTTGCACCAGCCTGTCTGAATGGCTTTTGCCTCATACAGTTTTCTACCCATATGCTAAGCCTATGAATGTTAAGGCTCTTTGAGTGCTGGAAATTATGCAGCCACAGCCTTGCTATTGCACAATTAATTCATGGAGCCTAGAAGTCTTTCTATAACTGCCAGTTGCATGGCAGAAAATGACTATAACCTTTATCTCAAGATTTCAAGGGTATTGTTTTCTTGTACACTTAAAAAGCTTAACTACATGTCAAAACATTTAATTATATTGTATTTTATTGATTTCAGCTTTTTTTGTGTTGGCAGTGAAGGAAAGCTTGATTGTGCATACAACCCGTTAAGCTGAATTCTGAACTTGAATGACAATGATGCACTTTGAATTCAATTGAAGCATTTTATTTAATAGAATTAGCTACTTTGTCTCCAATAAGTGAGTGCCGGTGAGGACAGGAGTGCACTGTTTGTTAACCCAACCAATCCAACTTGGATGTAAACCAATACACTCTCTTCTACTTTTTATCCTAGTGGTTTCGTTGTTGTTTGTTTGGAGTTTATTCCTTCATTGATACTTGTAAGCCACCTTGAGGCAGTTTGTGTCAAAAGGTAGTGTGGTTAATATGCACACATACAAACACTGAAACACACATACAAGTTTAAA
Source organism: Podarcis muralis (assembly GCF_964188315.1). Taxonomy (NCBI): domain Eukaryota; kingdom Metazoa; phylum Chordata; class Lepidosauria; order Squamata; family Lacertidae; genus Podarcis; species Podarcis muralis. Next base: position 44,027,793 of record NC_135658.1, read on the forward strand.
TCCAAGATAAACTGGTTTAAATGCATGGATTTTAGCTCAGCGTAGTTGCTGATCGTTCTTTAAATGTCTTGACTATTCCCAGGAAAGGGTTTCAGAGCTCTGCTCTCTAGTGAGTATTTCTAAATAGAGAATAAGATTGATTGACCCATCCAGAAAAGTAGTGGGAAAGCCAATGCTACCAGCAATTTAGCTGTTTAGTTGCCATGGTGCTAGAGGTTGCTCGAGCCCCCACAGTTGCTATGTCAATATACCCTTAGCAAGAAAGGTAGATTTATTCAGTTCTGCTCTTTTTCAGCACATCCCCTACTGCTTGCAAAGACATCAAACAGTTGAGATGGATGTAGGGCTGTAACCTCTGCAAATCCTGTGATGCAATCCACAAAGTGTTGGAACTAGGGAAGACCTGGGCTCAATTCTCTATTTAGAACATCAATTTCTTAAAATCTCAGGTCTGAAGGAATCACTGATCACATGTTTGGGAGGATGATGCCTATGAAATTTTTGATAAATAGTTTCATGAAATGCTCCTATCTCCTTTATTTCAAGGATACATTTTGCACTTGGTGGCAAGTCCCACTGAGCACAGTTAAGTGAAGAACAGAGGGACTACTACCGTATATTACACAAAAAAGTGAAATGTGTCCATCCCCTTTTCACAGCAGGTCTCATCCATTTAATCTGATGTTCTATCTTTTGATATGAATTCTATATCTCTTGATATAAATTTTATATAGCTTACTATAAATTTGATAAACAATATCTGTCTATATATCTATCTATGTTTAATGTGTATGTTAGGTTATTCTGTGATCTTTGTAAATGACCATCTTGTTGCCACAGATCCAAAAGAGCAGGCTTCTTGTCTCCCCAACCTAAGTGTGGGTGCTAATCCTGAATGTTTGGGTTGTAGCCTTGTACATGAATGGATGTACTACCCTGCCCAGACTTCATACTAATCCAGGATTCTGATGAGGTAGTACAAATCCTCCAATATGGGCTGCATGATGACACCATTACATTTTTATGTCTAGCAAGATATGTACACCCTAGGCATTCCCAGAGTGGTGATCTAGCTATGTTGATGTATTAAGCTGATCTACTGATTTGTGATGTATTTTCTACTTGTTTTATGAACAGAATTTTATTGTTGATTTCATGCTGTTCATCGCCACCCTATTTTTTCTTGATATTAGTGGTATAGATTTTTGTTTGCCTTCAAGGTGAAGGTCAAAATACTAATTCAATTTGTAATAGTAATGACAAACAAAAACAAATGAGGCAGTATCCAATGGTAGGAATGCTCAGAGTAAACCAAGTGAAATCAATTGACCAAAGTTACTTAAGTCCATTTATTTAACTGGACTTACTCTGACTATTAATAATATTGGAGAGTACACATTATTTTTTTATTTGGAAATTTTAATCTGTCTATTTTAAAGAATTTTAGCTGCTACCTTTTTTCCTGTTGTGTGTGAGGGGAGGGGGTGTCTTGATTTTATACTGTATGGCCTGAAATCCAAAGAGGGTGGTTTAGAAATACTAGATTTCTGATATTCCAAATTTGCACAAACAGCTGTTAAAAAGTGACAATCCAAGCCAGGCAACAATTTGGATTGCTTCTTCCTTTCCCTTTCCTACCCCCTGTACCTGTAAGGCAGTGTTGTTGGTTTTTTTTTAATATAGATTTTTTGTGGCAGAACAGTTCCATACAAAAGAGCTATTAAAAAATTAAATAAATAAATGTGCATTCTGTAATGACTAATCAAAAAGGGCAGCCCACATCCCTTACTTTGACCCAATGGAAACAAAATGGATGTAGGGGGTGAGGAAATATAGGGCACCCAGCAAAACACATTTAGAAAACCCCACACCCACACTAAGTGCTTCAGCATGTCCACAGTTGGGTAACATATGGTATTATCAAGGATTTTCTTCCCAAAGTGAATTATCTACCAATAAGGAACATCCAAATTTAGTGGGACGGAAAGTGTGGTAGAATATCATGTGGATGCTGCAAAAGATAAATAGAGACACAAGGAGCTTCAAATCCACATTTAACTCCAGCATGGGTAGATCCCTTAATTTTTGCCCCCTGAAAATGTATGGGTTGTCAGGATTTAGGTTTATAGTAACCCTTACCTTTAGTTTATCCTCTACTGTATTTTCTTCACAGCAATTCCCTGCTAATTCCATCCAAGCTGAATGAATCTGCTTAGTGTTGTTGAGTCATTTTGGGTTTCCTTGCATTCCCTAAAATGGAAGGAGCCCAAGCACAATTCCCTTTGGGCTGAATTGACCTCAAGCCTTCAGTGCTGTCAGTGGTGTCCTGATTCAAATACATAGCTTTTATGAAGAACAGTAACAACATATTGTAGATCTCTTTCATTTGAAATAATTGTGTCTTTCAAAACAGAGGTTCCTGGAAAATGTATTCTAATCCATTGTAAAGTACAGCACTATCATCTGCAGAGCCAGTGTGGTGTAGTGGTTAAGAGCGGTAGACTCGTAATCTGGTGAACCAGGTTCATGTCCCTGCTCCTCCACATGCAGCTGCTGGGTGACCTTGGGCTAGTCACACTTCTCTGAAGTCTCTCAGCCTCACTCACCTCACAGAGTGTTTGTTGTGGGGGAGGAAGGGAAAGGAGAATGTTAGACACTTTGAGACTCCTTAAGGGGAGTGAAAGGATATCAAGTCCGAACTCCTCCTCCTCCTTCTCTTCTTCTTCTTCTTCTTCTTCTTCTTCTTCTTCTTCTTCTTCTTTGGGTCATGTGAGTGAAATCAGAGTAAACAATATTTCCTGAGAGCTGAAACAGGCACCAGGCACCCGTCTTCAGTTCCACTTATGACAAATCAGGCACAGTTTTCTCATATGCGTTATTCTAAAAAGAGTGAAACCACCCCCTCTTACACCTTACTTTGCTCTTCTTCGCTGCTTTAAGCTATTTGATCCAGGCTTTGCTCCAGTTGCAGCTGTGGAGTGCAGTGTGCAGGGCCAGCTCAATCCGTTTTGGAACTTGAGGTGAACCATACAATGGTGCTCTCTTCCACCATGGAAGAAGAGGTGAGTGAAGTTCTACATCAGGAACAAGGGGCCAGGAAGGGGGTAGGGGTAGAGATCTACATTGGGAACAAGGGTAGGAGGACACCAGCAGTGCCTCCTATTCGCCAAGAAGACACTGCAGGGGCGGCATGAGGGGCAGTACTGCTGAGGAGGCAGCAGCAAGAGATGCATTCCTTGGAGGCCAGATGTGCTGCCTCTGTGGATCCTGCATCACCTTGTCTTATGCGTGGACTAGTTGTGGCCATGAGATAAGTGGTGACGGGAGAAGGCTTTGATTCCACCTTCTGCATCCTCTGTTTAGTGTAGAATATTGACCTCCAGCTGTGCTTTGGGCAAGCTAACATTGAATAAACTCACACATATCTGTTTGCTGCTTATTTGCACTGCTGGGGGAAATGGGGGGAAATGAATTGTCCAACACAAGATCAGAAGAAGAAAGAAAGTGGTGTGCAATGGGCAGCCCTAGTGTAACATTTGTGATCGGGATCCCTATTTGCCTTGGTTCAATGCTGCATGCAGAAAATAGGAGTGCTAATGTAATACATAGTGATATAGACAAGTCACAGCTCCAGGAAACAAAAAGTCCTGAATTTTTGTAAGGGAAATGTTGTAAAAATAGTTTTAAGATCTTGAAAAAACAAACTCTTGGCATTTCACTTCATTTCAGACTCCCCAACTCTAAGGAAGATGCAGATATATTTACTGTACAGTACTATCTACTAGGGATGGGCACTGGATTCAGATGAATCCTGAGGTGACAAATCCCCCTGTCAGTGGCATGAGTGAAAGCAGGGATCCATGCCACCTTTTAGGGAAGATGCTAATGCTCAGCTGTATTTCTCCATAACATCTGAATCTAGAAGGCATCAGGTTGGGGAAGGCTGCTGAAGAATCAGGTTCTAATCAATGTGGCTTTGCAGTAGCTACATGTTTAGAGTTAAGAGCTCACACTGATTCAGCGAAGACTTATTCCAGCACTTTTACAAACTTGGTGAAATTTTAATGGACATTGACAAATAATGATTGGCTCACAAAGTTGATCCTGAAATAGACAACATTGTTGGGCCCTTGCTTCATTTGTTTTTATCACTAGCTTCATCTTTCTACTCTTATTTTCACTGAGCAATCTTGATAATGAATTGATTTTTTGCCAACCATACTCACACCACTAAAATCACAAGTATTAATGCTGTCGGCTTTAATACACATGAGTAAGCTCAATCCTCCCTTTCTTTCAGCTATGCTCAATATTCATTTCAGTGAGAAATGGAATTTCTGCTTTGTGGAAATTGTAATCTTTTTTCCCCTTTCCAAGTGCAGGAAATTTATTTTGTGAATATTAAATTTCAAAATGTAATTTTTGAACAATATGCACTTTAAAAAAATAAAAGTTTCAAAATGAAGTTAACACAGTTTTGGACTTTTCGTTAGTGTGCCTTTTTACTTTTGAAATCCAAATAATGTGAACATGTCTTGATTGGCATTATTTTATCCTATCTTGAATTGGATCTGACAGAAGGGCATGAAAACAAACCTAAGCCCTTTGGCCCTGACTTAACGCAGAATGCCACTCAGCTCATTGAGCTCATCAGTTAGTACATCAGCCAAAATAGTGGGCCCTTCCTCTTGTAGTTCAGATTATGACACTTATTAAATGACTGCTGTTTCCCTTCTTGACAATAATAAATATTTAATTCTCTTAAAATCACTTCTACTTTTGTTCCCTTGCTATTGTGAATAGATGTGACAGAGATGAAACTGAATAGTCCAAATGCTACCCATTTATCCATACCCTCCTGTGCCCAGATTGCTTAATTTGAAAGTGTAGCATCTCTCACCAAGGAGATTAAAGGAAAGGGCAATGCAAGCTACCCAGAGGGACTGACTATCTTCAATATTTTATTTTAATTCCACAGCTCTTGTTACCTTCTTAGCAGCCATGATGGGACCATGATGAAAGAAACAATTTAAACTGAAGTATTGAGGTGTGAGCTGATTTAGTCCCACTTAACCTAATTTGTGTCATTGAGTATGGTAATAAAAGGAGAAAAATAATATTATACATGTTCAGGCTGCAAACAGTGCAGTCAAGTAATCCAGTACGATAAGACAAGTTGCAATATTTATTGCACACATCTTAATTCTGATACTCAGAGCAGTACTTATTCTACAGCTGAAATAGCTTATCTTTTAGCTCCATGCTGAACATGATGTGACCTTTGTATTTCCTCTGAATTCAGTATTCTTTCTCAGATCTTCATCTTCCTCAGCTGCTCTGGGATTTGCTGTCTCTTTTGGCTCAGTCTCTCCTGCATTCTCTAACCTGATCATGACCTTTCACCAGTACTATTTCCTCATTTCTCTGGATATTCACTCACTCATTCTCTGTTCTGCTGATAGCAGACAATGACTTCAGTTCTCACTGATAACGTTTGGGATTCCTAATGAAACCAGCCTAAGGTGACAATCTGGATGTGGACTGCCCTGGCTATGGCTTGTGATCACCATGGTATAAGCTAGAAATTACAACAAAAACAAAGGGCCCCAGAACCCTTTGTTTTTAATGTTTGGCATTTTTATTATGTTTTAAAGGTGCTGGAAACCATCCAAAGTGACAGGAGAAACCCAGCCTGATGGGTGAGATATAAATAATAAAATGATTATCATCATCATTTTTCCATTTAATGGTAATGCAGGAGTTAGAGAAGGACAACTTTCAGGTGATAATCCAAGTGTAGAGGAAGTATGTAATTTCCCCCCTGCTGGTAGATTCTCTCCCCACAAACCAGGTCATTTATAAAAGTAACCCCCTACGCATCATCTGGGGTATGAAATCAGAACTGAGCCTTGATCAATGAACACTTGCAGGGAGTAGTTGTGTGGCAAAATTGGCAGGTATGGAGAAAGTTACATTTGCTTTCCTCCTCCTCCTGTTTCTCTCTTCCACATTCCCTCTTACCATGTTGTGTTCTGTGATTTTCTCAATGTTACCTAGGCATTATCCTACTGCTTGGATGAATATATCCTGAAAAGCTATGGTGGATAATTTCTGTGACTCTGGGGCCTTTTTATTTTGGTGATCTTTCTATTTTGTATTTTTAAAAACTAATTTACAAAGGCAAGTCACAGCTCTGCTAAGTGCTTTAAAAGTGTAGCCTCAAATGTGTCTGGTTAGTGACACAACACAATGTAGCACAGCACTGTACAGAAAAAAATGGCAACCACCATGGGACATCAATAGAAGGCAAACTTGGGAGGAACATCCACACCCCTAGAATATAGCCTCTTGATCTATGAGGCTACATAGTCTCTTCAGAATGAGTTCTGGTCTCAATTTTTTTCTTTTACTCAGCCAACACATGCTGAAATATCTAAATCATGTATAGCACATTTAGTGGGGCCTGAGACATAGACTGAACATATTATATTCCCCCGCTTCCCGTTCTGTGCATTGCAGCAATATACATCTCAAGGCATTCTCATGTTATGTTGCTCATGAAATCAGATCTTTTGTATGATCTTCATTTGCAGAATGAGTGGCTGATTAATTATGGAGAATGACTTGGAATTAATAGGCTTTGAAGAGCTGATTGACTTGTGCTGTACCACCTGATGACTTGGACCCATTATATTTTGTAATAGAGAGTCTCTCTCTCTCTCTCTCTCTCTCTCTCTCTCTCTCTCTCTCTCTCTCTCTCTCTCTGAATGTTTCATTACAAAGCTAGCAAACAGAGCAAATTTACATAGATTTCAGAAGTCTACATAATTTTTTCTTTTATCATTGTTGCTGGGTTTCTGTCAAATATTCCTGCACGTGAAAGCATTATTTTAGCTTTCCAAGATTTTCTTTGCCCCCCTGCTTACCTTTTCAAAACTCAATGTACCCTACACTGCAAAAAACATGTTTATTTCTTGTCAGTTGAGGGGGTGAATTACATTCAGGGCTTCTAGTGTACACCAAGAGACAGTATGGTCCAGACTTTTGTATTTCATGGTGTTTTGTTTGTGAAGTCATATATTCAAAATCAGTTTAGTGACAGAACAGAGAGTAAAGGGAACCATGGTGAGAACAGAATATATTGTATTTTGGTAATGTGATTAGGGTTTCATCTTAAAGCTCACAAATCTCCAAGGACTTCTAAAACCCTTTTCAGATAGAAAAGGAAACGGATCAAGAAAAAATAAGTCAGAATTTTATTTCTGCAGAAAATAATAATAGGTTTTGTTCTGTAGGTATAAATGGATTTTAACATTAAAACATAGATATACTTTGGATATCCAACTTCATTTAAATAGTGGACAAAAATCCTTTGTCTGTAATGTCAAGATGCATAAATTAAATACTGTAAAGAATTCTGAAGCTGACTAAAGGATTTTAAGAAGGAATTATTCCGAGAAAAGTCTTAGTAAAGAGAACTATGGACTTTTGCATTGCTCACTGGAATCTCAGTAGTGACAGCGCAATCCTTAAACATGTCTTCTCAGAAGTAAGCCATCTTTGATTCCATTTAAGTTTCACCCCAGGAAAATGTGCATAGGTTTCTGGCTACCAATGCAACCCTATGCTTATCTACTCTGAATTCAATGGGACTTGGTCTCATGTAAGTGTACATAGGATCACAGCCTTAGTTATTTTATTATTTTATAAAAGGGAAGAATAGTTGCTTTGCTTGTCATCAATGCTGGTGGCAAATGGCTTTGGTTCCTTTTCATTTCTCCTGACTTATTGAGTTCAGTGTTGGATTAGTTTTATTGTCATGCTGGATTACAGATTGCCTCTTCTAGATTAGTGTAGGCAGCTGGACTAATTCATTTGAATCACTGGCAGCTTAATTTCATACCAAAGCAATGTATTTCTGAAGAAAGATTCATTCAGAACAAAATGTGAACTTTCCCAGAAGACTCAAAAAAGCTCAGCACATGATTCAACCTTATTAAAGAATTAAAACTGTGGGGGCTTTAAAAAAACCTATGTGAGAACTTGACAAAAAATCAAAGCATAATCACTCAAATATGTTGGTTGGGGATTTGCTTTAAAATATTCAGATCATGACTTGTACGTTTAGGTTGTGAATGGCTGGATCCCTCATTGCACAGATAAAGTTTATATTAATGCAGGTATACAAAGTACTGACTGAATGGAAGGAGCTATTTGTCTTGAGTCCAGTTGATCTATTATAACCCACTGACTTCAATCAGGTTACACTGATTTGGTGCAAATGCCATTATTAGTTTGCAAGATGTGTGGGTGTTAAGTAATAACAGGATTCCTGTGCATTATTTTCTAATCCACTGCTGAACAAATTTACACCCATGCATTCTCTGAGTTTAGACAGTGAGCAGAATTGGATTTTCAGTTCTTGAGTGCAATTGGAATAAAAATATTTCACATACTCAGTCTAGAACACTAAAACATATTTGTTTTGTCCCAGACTTAATCATGAATCAATGGGCAATGTCCTACATTGATCATATTACAGTAGACCCAGTGAAATAAACTTAATACTGGAAAAATGATGTTATCAGAATCTGAAATTGTCTAATTCATCCATCCTTAGTCATGACAAAGAACTTCCACTGATTTCAGTGGGTCTACTCTAAGCATGATTAACAGTGCAATTCTAAACAGATCTACTCAAGAATCAGTCCTACAGAATTCAATGAGGCTTCCTTCCAGTGGTGTTAGGATGTCAGCCTTAGTCTGGATCCTATCAGAAAGGACACCATTGTTTGATTGTAGGGGGCCCTACAGACCAGTGTTTTATTGTGGGTGTATTCTGCCACATGTTCTTCACACAATAATACAGTGGTACCTCAGGTGAAGTAATTAATTTGTTCCGGAGGTCCGTACTTAACCTGAAACTGTTCTTAACCTGAAGCACCACTTTAGCTAGTGGAGCCTCCTGCTGCTGCTGCTGCGCCACCGGAGCACAATTTCTGTTATCATCCTGAAGCAAAGTTCTTAACCTGAAGCACAATTTCTGGGTTAGTGGAGTCTGTAACCTAAAGTGTATGTAACCTGAAGCATATGTGACCCGAGGTACCACTGTAGTGCATTAGTAGTAGATTTATTCTTATTTAGTTTGCTTTGTGATGAGTCCCCAAATGCTGCCTCATTACTGCAATCTGGAGGAGCTTATAGCACCACAAAAGCAGGGCAAAAATAAACCAGAACATCTGTGGTATAAAAAATTACAGGATTTCAGCAGGAAGTTAAGGGACATGCACTAATTGGAAATGAAGCAGTGTGAACCCTGCCCCCACAAAAACCCAGAAGAATCTGAAAAGCTACAAAGCCAAACCGGAAAATTCTTGGTGACCTCAAAATGTTTTCTAACCCAGAGAGGCTTCAACCTCCCCCTTTCCCCTAAAAAACACAACCCCAACTAGGAAGAGTATTTCTGAAATAAAGATGATAGAGGCCAGGTGAAGATCATGACCACTGGTGGGAAAACAAATAAAAGCACTGTATTACTTTCAGACTGTAGCACTGAAGAGACTTTTTTGAATTGACAGGCAGGACAATTAAAACAACACAATAAAACACATTTATAGAGAAGCACACCATTAATCTGTGGTTTTATGACATTGAGTCAGTTCAAAAATGGTTAGAAAATTTTATGGAAAGTACATCCATAATTGGCTATTATTCAGGACTATCAGGGAATGCAACCTAATGTTCTCTGTATCTGCAAACACTGAAGAAAAGAAACAGCGTGTAGAGAAAATATGGACTCTTCTACAATTACCATGGTGATATGTTTTCTCCGGACACTCAGCACTGAGTCTCCTTTCCAAGGATATTGGATTACAATAAGTATTAGTGGTGATGCACAGAAATTCCTGGTACAGCTAAAAGTACTGCTTCTTGTGTAGGTAGGTTATTTGGGGAAGAGCATGGACTCAGTTATAGAACACATTCCTTATGTACAAAAAGGCCCTGGTTCAGTCCCTGGATTGACATCTGCTCTGGATAAGGGATGAATAAGTTAACATCAGCAATTTCCACTTCCACTTCCTTTGGAATTGTCTGCCATCCACAGACTAGATGTCCTATGCAATTGTGTTGCAAGTATCAGCAGCTACACTATCTAGTAAGCACTGATCCTTAGCATGAAGCTTGCTTACATATTCTGTTGAAAAATATCGCGTATGTACCTTTATATATTCTGTTTTGTATATTCTGCTTTATTTTACAATGTGTTTGCAGATAGCTCAGTTTTGTTTTCATTCATCGGTTGTATGCCTTGTATCTTATTTCCAGCTGATGAAGACTATTACAAAACAGTAGTATCATTCTGGAGACACTGTCCTTTTGAGGCTTTTGAAACGTCTTCCATTGAAACTTTTGAAAGACTATTGAGAGACTTTACTTTTGAAACTTTAAAGACGTCTTCTGTTGAAACTTTTGAAAGACTGTTGTGAGACTGTCCTTAGACATCTGTTTTGAACACACAGTTTGACGGTCCTCACTACCACTTTGTTATACAGTGGTATCTCGGGTTAAGAACTTAATTCATTCTGGAGGTCCGTTCTTAACCTGAAACTGTTCTTAAGCTGGAGTACCACTTTAGCAAATGGGGCCTCCCGCTGCCGCTGCACGATTTCTGTTCTCATCCTGAAGCAGAGTTCTTAACCTGAGGTACTATTTCTGGGTTGGCAGAGTCTGTAACCTGAAGCATCTGTAACCTGAAGTGTCTGTAACCCGAGGTACCACTGTATTGTACATATGAAGTTTTATTAGCTTACTCCTATAATTTGAATGATATCATTATTCTATTATATATTTTCTACTAACTATTAGCTTACGTGTTGTGTTTGTATTGTTGTGATTGGTTCTTATTGCAACACAGGGGTTTGTTTTTGATCCACAGGCTAGAGGCAGCTACCATGGTGCAATCCAAATGTTTTTGGATTACAACTCCCACGATCCCAGTCCCATGGTGACTGGGGCTGATTGGAGTTGGAGTCCAGCAACATCTGGAAGGCACCATGGTGGCTAGTCCTAGGGAAGGTAAAAATGAGCCAGGTGTAGCAATGATCTGACTCACTATAAGGCAAATTCCTAATACCACAATTCCTCAGGAATTGCAGCCAAATGGAAAGAATTTACCCTACAAATGAAAAACTCAACCCTCTTCTTTCTTCACAGGATGCAATAAATACGGTCTGTTTTGAAACATCTCTAAACTATTCAGCTTTTGCTATGACAGCCTGCACCTCAGAAGGGAGTTTCAGGTTTGGCTTGGAGGGGCCTCAAGAGAGACTCCTTTATGGAAAGCCAGGTGGGCATGTTTCAAGCATCCTGAGATGCAAGAGCATCTGGTAAATTCAGTCCCCTTTCCCTGTAATTCTCTGCAATCCTTCCCTTATCATTTGTAGACTTAAAAATAAACAAAAGAGCAATTATACTCCGCATAGAAATTTTCAAGCATAAGATGGTCACCTGCCTCTCTTCCCTCACAATTACTCATCAATAAGTTTCAATAGCCTGATGCTCTTGCCCTCAGAGCCCCAAAGATTTGTTAATTTATTTTCCCCATCTCACCTGGGCAGCAGAATAGGACTTTTCCAGAAGCAAACCATTTTTTAAAGACAAATTTTTCCTCTTTAAAAAACTTAAGCTAATTCCCTTTTGATTTTTTTTAAAATTACTTCTGATTTATTTCTGATGTTCACACCTGGGTGACAAGCTCCTGTAGTGCCTCCAGGTCTCAACATCAAAAGATCCCTAGAACTGAGTGTCAGATTGCATGTGAGAACTTGCAAGCTTGCATGTGAACTGCATCGTTCATAACAGCACCAACTTGAGGGTAATTGTAATTGTGATGGAAATTATCACGGCTATAAGTATGTGTATCCTTTTAATCAGATGCTTTGATGCCCACTATGGATTTAAAATCAACTACAAACCTGGGGTAGCATCACTTGTAAGCAGAAAAAAATAAAAGCAGAGGTATTCCAGTTGCTAGAAAACACCATTTATTTAGAATCCAATATGGGGTTGGTTTTTTTTTGGGGGGGGGAGAATAATTTCTCAGGTACATATTTTTAGCAATAATTTTGACACACCAGGGATACCGCAATAACTCCTGTTGCCTAGAGGAGTCCCCAAAAGATCACCCAGAGATGACAGATTGGGGAGGCAGCAACAAACAGGCTTAGTGTCAGCATGGACATGTTCATACAGGGGCCTACATCCATTGGGACCAAGATGGGTCACCATAGCATCCTTCCTTTCTTCTTATATTTAAAAATAGTTTAACCCCAGGGGCTGGCCAGGCAGGCATGTACATAGTTACAGATGCTATTTTTTTTATTTTATTTTTCACATTGTAAAGCACATTCCTCTTCTCCAGAAACAAAATAGTCTTGTTTTCAAATAAATGTGTTTAGTATCGAGGTGGTAGAAGCAAACACTAAACCTGTGGTCATGATGATGTTGCTGTAATCAAAGTGAGTTTTTAAAATGTGAAGCTGCACATGCTGAGAGTGTTTTGTTCCAACATATCAGGAATACAGAAGCAGTTCACTAACATGGAATGTTAGTGGGGGAGGAGAAGAGAAATGTTCATGCAAATGAAATAATACTCATGGCCATCTGAAGGGGGCACTGTTAACACCATGACATCCAGGGTTTAAAATTGCCTAGAAGCACCATTGATTGTGGCATATGTGGCATTAATTTCAGTGGCACAGATAACAGTAGAAAACCCTGAAGACAAGAGTTTGCATATATAAGCAATGTTTTGTACGATGATGACAGGCTCTTGACAATTACCTACTGTGCTAATTAACACAACTTAAAGAATTCTGAAGTGCTTTGCTTAATTTTTTTAATAAAAAAATTCTGCGTCTCCAGACAGTGGACATCTACTGTAGAAAGTCAATTTGTTTCTTCAGAAGGAGAATTATTGCTTAATAGGAAACCTAGGAATGCAAGGGAAGTTCAATTAATTAGGAAAAGAAAAGTAACTGGCTGTGTCTAGCATTAGGGCTGGAGCTGCCTGGCAACAGTAGCAATCAGTTTGCAGACTTAAGCATTTTGATACATAAACTGGGAAAATTTGAGAGGCTTGGATTTTGTTACTTTATAACATCAATTGAAGTACCAGCAAGCACTGTTTTGAGACATTGTGTTTCTACAACACCAACTCTGCTAAAAATTTAACATTTGAAGGTTCTTGGGACTTTAACTTTTATTTTGGGGTAATACTTCCTAAAAGACATTTTAGGCTCCCCCTAGAGGTTTTTGGACTTAACAACAGTGATTTTGCTTTACTTTCTATTTCTTGGCCTGCTGGCTGAGTGTTGCATCTGGGCTGTCCCTTTCCCATGGGAACAACTCAGCTTGACCTTGACTTCTAGATAAGTTTGGAATGAGTGGCGCAAAGAAAAAGGAGACTAAAGAAAAAGAACAAAGACCAAGAACGAGACAAACAACTCTAGCCTCAACTCTACAGCAACGTAGATCGTCTGTGCCTATTTTGCACTCTGAGGAAGAAGCTGCCTCCTTGCCATTGGCAGGGAGAGGAGAGACAGAGGATTTACAATTGGAGGATATGGCCTCAGGATCAGCTTCTTCCATTCTAGAAAAAATCTATGAAAAATTGGAATCTTTGGATAAGAGAGTGGAATCTTTGGACAAAAAAGCTGATGAGCAAACTGCGAAAATAGACCAGAACACAGAATGCCTAAATAGAATAACTGGGCAAGTGGCACAGAACACTCAATCAATTGCAAAATTGGAGGAGGCCTCAGGTGAAAACAGGAAATTGGTTGAAGACACTAGCCAAAGACTTGGACAGTTAGAAAAAGAGGTAAGACCACTCAACAAACAAGTAGGTGAACACCAGACCTATCTTTCGATGATTGAATTGAAAAATAGGGAGACCAATTTAAGGATAAGATTTGTACCCGAAGTAGAAGAAGATCAACTGGCTGAGTTCCTGACTAAAATATTTTCTGTGCAGTGGAAACTGGAAGAAAAAGACTTTAAAATTACATCAGCCTTTAGGCTGGGAAGATTGATAAGAAAAGACAAGCCCAGAGATTGCTTGATTACAGTGAGATCAAAGGAGGAAAGGGACAGAATTCTGGGCCTACATTACAAAAACTCACTGGACATTTTGGACAAAAGAATTGAAATTTTTAAGGATATTCCTAGACAGCTTTTGGATTTGAGATCAGGATACTTGGAACTAGCAAAACTACTGAGGAGCAACTCAATCATCTTTAGGTGGGAATTTCCTCAAGGATTATCGTTTACTTTTAGAGGGAGAAAGATTAAAATCAGAACATTGGAAGATAGAGACAAATTTCTGAACCAGTACGGAGAAGACCTTCATAAAGGACTTGGATCACTGCCGGAGCCTGGAGCACCAAAGGAACCGGCACCCTTGGATGACGTACCACCCCTTGAAAAATAACCAGATATCTACAGGATGTCTCTGCAACTTCTGAGCTGGAACATTAATGGCTGCAATATTCCCGAAAAAAGGAAGAAAATCTTCCATATATTAAAAAAGGAACAATTGGACATTATTTGCTTGCAAGAAACACATGTGACTAGGCTCCATAGAAAAGTTTTGATAAATAAAAGACTCGGCCAGGAATTTATATCTTCGGACAGAGTAAAGAAGAGAGGGGTGGTGATATATGCAAAGGAGAGCCTTTCACCCAAATTATTATTCAAAGATGAACACGGCAGAATTTTGGCAGTTGAAATACAGCATCAAGGAGAAAAAATTATGTTATTAGGAATTTATGCACCAAATGAAGGGAAATCGGAATTTTATAAGAAGCTGCATGAGAGCATGCTGGAATATCTGGACTTTGACAACATCATCATGATGGGAGACATGAATGGGATTGTATCAACTAACATGGATAAGTCGCAAAGTCAAAAAGTTACCAAAGATGGCAGACTACCAAAGACCTTTTTTGAAATGACAGACAATATGGACTGGATTGACATCTGGAGAATGAGAAACCCCTTGGGAAAGGAAGGAACATTCTTCTCTGAAGCCCATCTGACCTGGACAAGAATCGACCAAATTTGGATTACTAGAGGTCTGGCACCTAAGGTCAGAAAAGTGGAAATCTGCCCAAAGACCTGCTCCGACCACAACGCTTTGAAAATGGATTTGGCATTGTTACCAACCGGTTCCTTTCGATGGAAGATGAATGACAACCTATTTAGAGATCAGGAGATTATTAAAAAGGCCCAAAAAGCATTGAAAGATTATTTCGAAATAAATCTGAACACAACGGTGGAAAAAAGAACAATTTGGGACGCAAGTAAAGCAGTGATGAGAGGGTTCCTAATACAACAGAATGCTATTAAGAAAAGGAAACAAAATGAAAAGAAAGACAAGATCCTGGAAAAAATAAAAGAATTAGAGAAGAAGCTAAGAGTAAATCCGAAGTCGCAGCCGATTCTAAGAGAAATTAAACTTCATCAGGCACAATATTCTAAACTGATAAATCAGGAAATAGAATGGAAGATTAAGTCAATGAAACAAAAAACGTTTGAATCGGCAAATAAATGTGGGAAACTGCTGGCTTGGCAGTTGAAGAAGAGACAAAAGTTAAATATAGTAACAAATTTAGAAATTGAAGGAAGAAATATTCAGAACCCCGTGGAAATCAGAAAATCTTTCCAGAAATATTTCAAGAAACTATATACTCAAGGGCCACAAAACGAGGTTGAGATTGAACAATTCTTGAAAAAAAAACAGTTTTAAAAAGTTTACACAAGAAAATAGACTACTCCTGAATAGTCAAATAACACGACAAGAAATTGAACATGCCATTCAGAACATGAAGCTGGGCAAATCTCCAGGACCAGATGGCTTGACCTCCAAGTATTACAAGACAATGAGTGACTATCTGATTCAACCTTTGATGGAGGTCAGCAATGAAATTTTGGAGGGAAAGAAAGCGCCGGAATCGTGGAAGGAAGCTTTTATCACGTTGATACCAAAATCAGAAACTGAAAAGACACAACTTAAGAACTACCGCCCCATCTCCCTTTTAAATGTGGATTACAAAATATTTGCTGATGTTTTAGCAGGCAGACTTAAAAGAGTTTTGAACGAAGTAATTCATAAGGACCAGGCTGGCTTTCTCCCAGGTAGACATATGTTTGCAAACACAAGGAACATTATTGACATTTTGGAACTTTTGCAAACAGATATAAACACTAAAGCAGTGCTGATTTTTATAGACGCGGAGAAGGCCTTTGACAACATCTCCTGGAAATTCATGAAGGGAAATTTAAAAGAAATGGGAGCGGGGCGGGGTTTTCAAAATGGGATTGATGCAATATATTCAGAACAAAAAGCTAAATTGATAGTTAACAATGTGGTAACGGAAGAATTTAAAATTGAAAAAGGAACACGACAAGGCTGCCCGATCTCCCCTCTGTTATTTATTTCAGTTCTAGAGGTGCTCTTGAACATGATTAGAGGGGACCGGTTGGTGCAGGGGATCCAGGTCGGAGCGAAACAATACAAACTTAAAGCTTTTGCAGATGACCTAGTTTTGACATTGCAGGAGCCAGAACCTAGTACGAAAAGAGTATTACAACTGATACATGATTTTGGTCAGGTGGCAGGATTTAAGCTAAATAAACAAAAAACGAAGGTGATAGGGAAAAATATGACAGATACAGAGTCAGAACGGTTCCAGAGAGAAACAGAATTATCATTGGTGAAAAAGGTAAAGTACCTAGGGGTTAATATAACAGCCAAAAATCTGAGTCTATTCAAGGATAATTATGAAAAATGTTGGTCTGAAATTAAGAGAGACTTGGACAGTTGGGCAAAACTGAAGCTTTCTTTGTTAGGACGAATAGCTGCGATTAAGATGAATGTGCTGCCAAAGATGTTGTTTTTGTTTCAAACATTGCAAATTGTGGATAAAACGGAGTGTTTCCGGAGGTGGCAGAGAGATATTTCCAAATTTGTCTGGCAGGGCAAAAAGCCCAGAATCAAGTTTAAGATATTAACAGACGCAAAGGAAAGAGGGGGCTTTGCCCTGCCAGACTTAAGGTTGTACTATGAAGCCGCAGCTTTCTGCTGGCTAAAAGACTGGCTACTTCTCGAAGACACTGATGTGTTAGATTTGGAAGGTTATAACAATGCTTTTGGTTGGCATGCATATTTGTGGTATGACAAAGCTAAGATCAACAAGGCTTTTAAGAACAATATTGTCAGAAAAGCAGTGTTTAATGTCTGGACAAAATACAAAGACTTATTGGAAAACAAAACTCCAAGGTGGCTCTCACCTTTGGAAGCTAAGGCCCGGAAAAGAACCAATATGGAAGCCTACTGGCCAAAATATTGGGAACTGTTAGAAAAAGATGGAGATAATTGGAAACTGCAGAGTATGGAGAAAATGAAAGACAATGTGCGAGACTGGTTACACTACGCTCAGATTAAGGAAATCTTTAAAAGTGATAAAAAGTTAGGATTCCAGGTGGAGAAATCGAAGTTGGAAACAGAACTGTTAGAACCTAAGACTAAGGTACTTTCAAGAATGTATAATTTGCTGTTGAAATGGAACACACAAGACGAAATGGTTAAGTCGGCTATGATAAAATGGGCACAGGATATTGGGCATAACATTATGTTTGAGGACTGGGAAAGGTTGTGGACCACTGGGTTGAACTTTACTGCATGTAATGCTTTGAAAGAAAATGTAATGAAAATGATATACAGATGGTACATGACCCCAGTTAAACTCGCCAAAATATACCATTCGTCTGATAACAAATGTTGGAAATGTAAAGAAAATGAAGGAACATTCTTTCACCTCTGGTGGACTTGCCCTAAAGTGAAGGCCTTTTGGGAAATGATATATAATGAGCTGAAAAAGGTATTTAAGTATACCTTTACCAAGAAACCAGAGGCCTTTCTTTTAGGCATTGTCGACCAGAAGGTGTTAAAGAAAGATAGAACATTTTTCATGTATGCAACAACAGCAGCAAGGATACTACTCGCTAAGAACTGGAAAACTCAAGATCTACCCACACAGGAAGAATGGCAGATGCAACTGATGGACTATATGCAACTGGCGGAGATGACTGGCAGAATCCGAGACCTGGGAGAAGAAAGGATTGAAGAAGATTGGAAGAAATTCAAGACTTACTTACAGAAATATTGTGATTTAGTGGAATGTTAAGAAGGATGCTTGGTTATAAATAATTGGCCTTCACTAAAATAGATCAGGAATTGATGATAAGAGAGATTAAGAGAAACAAATTTGCAGGAGAATTATTCTATTGTATTTAAGTAAGTGGTTACAGATTTGGAAATAAGATTATAATTTGCTTGACAAAAACTTATTAATGATGTAAGTGGGAGCGGGAGACGTGAGGAAGTTTAAGGATATTATGAAATTTTGTTAAAACAAAGTAACAATGTTTATTAATATTGTATTCTTCTTTCTAAAAACCCTAATAAATATTTATTAAAAAAAAAAAAAAAAAAGAAGCAAACACTAAACCTGTGGTCATGATGATGTTGCTGTAATCAAAGTGAGTTTTTAAAATGTGAAGCTGCACATGCTGAGAGTGTTTTGTTCCAACATATCAGGAATACAGAAGCAGTTCACTAACATGGAATGTTAGTGGGGGAGGAGAAGAGAAATGTTCATGCAAATGAAATAATACTCATGGCCATCTGAAGGGGGCACTGTTAACACCATGACATCCAGGGTTTAAAATTGCCTAGAAGCACCATTGATTGTGGCATATGTGGCATTAATTTCAGTGGCACAGATAACAGTAGAAAACCCTGAAGACAAGAGTTTGCATATATAAGCAATGTTTTGTACGATGATGACAGGCTCTTGACAATTACCTACTGTGCTAATTAACACAACTTAAAGAATTCTGAAGTGCTTTGCTTAATTTTTTTAATAAAAAAATTCTGCGTCTCCAGACAGTGGACATCTACTGTAGAAAGTCAATTTGTTTCTTCAGAAGGAGAATTATTGCTTAATAGGAAACCTAGGAATGCAAGGGAAGTTCAATTAATTAGGAAAAGAAAAGTAACTGGCTGTGTCTAGCATTAGGAAAATTGGCTGTAATGCATTTGACATACTCACCATTAGGCGTTTACAATGAATAAGAACAGAAACTGTGAACCTCGCACCTTGCTGATAACAATTCCTAAATGTTGAAAGTTATAAATCTCTTCTTTTGCAATATGAGAGAAGAGAATAAGCATGAATGAACATGCATTTTGGTAGCATCCAGAAGCATTTATTGTAAGTGCTTAAACTACATCATAATCAATTTCCTACCAGCCTCAAAATCATCAGTGGGCACTGGGTGTGTGTGCTGGAGACCCGCCATAGCAGAATTGGGGAAAGCTCAAGAGGAGGAGGAGAGAAAGCAAACATATTATTGCACTAATGGAAATATGCTCATGGAGCATTGGATAAAATCCCTAGATCCTACTGTCTTGTAAATACATAACAATGAGTACTGTGGCCCACCATATACATATGGTGGACCGACAAAGCCACCCACCTAGCAGTTCGAAAGCACTCTTAAGTGCAAGTAGATAAATAGGTACCGCTTTATAGTGGGAAGGTAAACGGCGTTTCCGTGTGCTGCGCTGGTGCTGGCTCGCCAGCTGCAGCTTCATCACGCTGGCCACGTGACCCAGAAGTGTCTTCGGACGGCGCCGGCTCACAGCCTCTAGAGCGAGATGAGCACGCAACCCTAGAGTCGGACACGACTGGCCCGTACGGGCAGGGGTACCTTTACCTTTACCTTACTGTGGCCCACCATATACATATGGTGGACCGACAAAGCCACCCATGATTACTGAATGCAACCCTAGTGAATATCATGGATGCCTTCCCTACAATAGTTTCTGCTCTGTGGAACACCAACTGACTCAATTACTCTAGAACCTATAATCAGATATACCGATGTTTGTTTGTTTTAAGAAATAATCGTATCTAGAAAGAAGAAAAATTCCCTAAAAAACACCACAATCCCATGCATTACAAAGGTCATAACACAGTGGTGGACTACAGCCTTTGCATGCAGAAGGTCCCAGGATCAATCCCTGAATTATCCAAATAGGGTTGGGGAATATCCTTGTCTGGAACCTGGAGAGCTACTACCAGTCAGTGTTGCTCAGGAGTGAGCAGACTTCAGCCTTGTGGTATCTACTTTGCCTTTGTTTTTTTATGAGAATCTTGGGCTCCACCAACGGGAGCCAGGTTAAAAAGACAAATACTTAGAATTTAAAAAACTATGAAACTAGGAATTTGTTTTTAATATCAAAATCTCCAGCTATTTTAGTTCCAGCAGCATAATTTGAGAGAGTGATAGTCCAATTTTTGTTGCCACTGTTAAATAATTGGGGGCCATAAATTCTTGTTGCTCTACAATAAATTTCCCAGTGCTCTAGCAGTAGATCCCAGTCTACTTTCTGCCCATTGCTGGTGTAGACAATACTGAGCTGAATGAACCAATGGATCAATGGTCTGACAATATAAGGCAGCTTCATAAGCTTTATGGTATGTTAAAATCGTATTTCAGTTATTGTGTATTCAGTTCTCTAGAATAGCATATCATTCACAGACCCAAGTCCAATTACAAAATGAACTGTCTAGATTAAATTCTGGAAATGGCAGGAAATCTTGAATTTGAAGGAAAGCCAACAAAAAAAATTAATGCCAGGGTAAATCATGCAAGGTCTTAACAGGGTTATGACAGCAATGTCAAAAGAAATAGTAATACTTTTAACTGGAGCATGAAATATACATTTAATGAGCTATTATGCGCACATCATTAGTAGTAGTAGCAACCAAATCCCCTCACTTAATGTCTTAAAGAGTGGGGAGTAAGCTATCCCTTCATAATGCAGGCAGAAGCCTTTAAAGAAAAGCCAAGGCATCTAATTTATGCAAATGTGCATCTTTTATTCACTGAGTATAGCAACACTAAATTCCATAACCTAGCCAATACTAATTGAATTCTATATTGCTAATTACTTATTCTTATGACTTGTAGGAAAGAGCTTAAGAATCCCAGCACAAGGTATCTCCACAGTAGATCTAGGACCTAATCACAGAAGTTGCTACTCCACAGTGCATATAAATGTTTGTGTTGTTTAATAGTCTGAGTAGGGCATGGGTAGAGCTAAATCTTGCATTTTCTGAAGAATATGGCATCCTAGGAGCTGTTTTGGAGTAACTGTGCTTCTCCTTTCCTCTCCCACACTAAGTCCTGGAAAAAAACTATGTTTGCCTTGCCACAGCAAAAACGGAGTTATGCTGGAAAGAACTATAAATGCACTTCATTTTCAGTCAGCCATCCATTCTGGGAAAATGCCCAGAATTGATTATGCCACACTTACCAATAGCTATAAAAATATAACCTTTCACTCACATAGGGAAATGCCACTAACTCACAAATACTTTCATCATTTAAAAATGTAGAACCTACCGTTTGTGATTATTATTTTCTCCAAGTGCCCATTTCCTCTAAAGTTATTTGTATTATTTAATTAGATTGCTAAATGTGTGTTTCTGTACTACCTGTTTCTAAGATCATATTTCTTCTCTTAGTTATGATCACTTATTGTGTATGCAAGAAGAATATCTAATATTGTCTATCTCATAAATTTAAATAAATATGGGTCTTATCACTAACTTCTTTATTTCCCATATAAATCACTTCCCATTCCTTTCTGATCTCTCACTATATCTTGTACTAATTATCACTGTTATTAGTTTGAATAATTCACTCCAGTTAGCCAAATCCTTTTCTGCCTGGCAAGACTTTGCATTGAATCAGAAGGTTCTGTTGATTTAATTTCTTCCTTTTCTTCCCCTTTGGTTAAGTTACACTCCAGGATGACAGTAATTTGCTATTCTAGATGATCCTAGGCACTTGGACAGTCTTCCAAAGCTGTTATTCAAAGTGTTCTCTGCACCCATCTGCCATATTTTTGATTTGAAACACTCATGGTCACTATGAATGAATATATCTTGTAGCTTTACATTTACCTTATAGATAGCACCTATAATGTTAATTGAAAAAGCACACTTCTTGAAAAGCTAGGGTTTTTTTTTTTTTTTTTAAATCAATTCAGCACCAGCTTACCATAGCTGAGCTTTGTGCTCCAGTGGATAGATTGTTGGCATCCATCTATCTTGGGAGACAATGGAGTGGGCCTCCAGGGGTGAAGTCAAACCTCTGGAGATTTACAGCACCTGCTGTGGCTGCAGAGATTAGTAACTTGTAATGGCTGCTTCCCACGTTGTTTTTGCTGCATTGTCAGCACCGAAGTGACCTCCTTGGGGGCACGAGCCTTGGCAGTGTTTATGGAGGTCCTGAGCTTCCCCGAAGACAAGACCCTTCTAAGCATAACTGATGTGATCCAAAGGAAAGCAGAGGGACTCCTTAGCCTTTTCTTTTCCCGGAGAGATCCCTCGAGGCCGCAGCTAGTGGATAGATTACTGCAGTGCTTTATACATCGGACTGCTTCTGAAGACTGTTCAGAAAGATCAAATGACTGCTTGGTTATTAAAAGTATCCTTTTAAAAGTGCTTTAAAATTGTCACTATGCCAGCAAGTTTGGAAAACTCAGCAGTGGCCAGAGAAGATCAGTCTACATCCCAATCCCAAAGAAGGGCAGTGCCAAAGAATGCTCCAACTACTGCACAATTGCACTCATTTCACACGCTAGCAAGGTTATGCTTAAAATTCTACAAGGCAGGCTTAAGCAGTATGTGGACCGAGAAATCCCAGAAGTGCAAGCTGGATTTCGAAGGAGCAGAGGAACCAGAGACCAAATTGCAAACATGCGCTGGATTATAGAGAAAGCTGGAGAGTTCCAGAAAAACAGACAAAACAGACAAACAAACAAACAAACAAACAAACAAACAAACAACCTGTGTTATGAGCACAATACAGATTATTGGGTCTGGCCTTAAAGCCCTACATGATCTGGGACCAGGGCCTCTGAATGACCACTTGTTTTTATACAAATAACCATTGATATTAAAATTATCTGTTCAGTACTCCAGGTACTCCCACCTTAGGACCTGCTTCAGAAGATATGGACCTTTATACTGTGTGGCACAGACGGCTTTAGAAGTCCTTTATCACTGCATTTTCCTGGTGTTTAGGCACCAATTGAAAACATCTATGTCCACACAAGTTTTGGCAGCTCTTGATCTATATTTAATCATATTTATTTCTTCAGCCTGTGGTTTATTTAGACTTTGGTGTAATTTTGGTCCATTTCTGATGCTCAGTAGGTGTTTGTGAATGTGTTTTATGTTTGCTTGTTTTGTTATATGGGATTCCTTTGGTTTTGGTATATGGACAGTGCGTTAGGCTTTAGTGGAGGAAAAACTGAGCATGTTACTTATAGAGCACTGCTGGGCAATGCAATGACCTCCATATGTTGTTGGGAATTGGAATCCAACCACATTTGTTGGGCACCACTTTAGTAACCCCTGCTATAGAGTACCACAGTTTTTTGAAATAGGTCTCATATTCATGTTAAATCAATAAGAGTATTCCAGTTCACCTATGCATCAGGATGTAAGGCAGCTGTTGATTGGTGTCATGTTTGAAGGAATGCCTAAATAATAATAGAATTAGCTGCCCAACACATCAATACAAATAGAAGCTTAATTTTGTTTGGTGTCTGAATCTGGATGTTTTATCAGATTTTCTCTAAAGCAGGTAGACGACTCATTTATATAATTTAATCCATCACCTCATTTTTTGGCATATTTCCACTTTGTTTCTCAAATATATCTTGTGGGAGAAATATGAACCAAAAGGGTTGTAATCAAATCCAAACAAATAAGGTCATGGTGTTAATGAAATATTAGAGCAAGAGTTGGCAATTTCAGCAAGAGAGAAAGTAGAATAAGCCTATTTTTCTAGCATGGTAATGTGTCAAAACAATGCACACATCTATTCCAAATATCTTCAAACTAAACAATCCTAATGTAGTTGTCATCTATAATTATTCTACTGAGGTCCTAGTGAAGCTGTAGTCAATATATCCAGGATCAGGCAATAGCATATAAACAAGGATGTTGGAGAATTACAAAGGGAGTTTTTAGGTGAAAATTTCCAATGACATACTTGTGGTGGTGGGGGAAGCTATTTACCTTTATATGCCCTATCACTAATCATTAAGATTGTCAGAACCACTGTATGTGAAAGAATTTGGATGGTATCCTCTAACATGAAATGGGTGGGGTTTAGTGCTATTTTTCTAGAAAAAGAGGTGCTGGAACTCACCATGAACACCTCCCTTGTTCTCTTGCAATGGCAATGGCACCCACCTTGAAAAGTCCCGGAACTGAGATTAGGTGAGTTCTGGCTGAAAAAAACCCCATGGTTTCAGGAATGCTTACCACTTATTTGTGACAGCATCCAGTTGTCTTGAACTTCAATTCTGAATGCATCATGGCCAACTCACTAGTCCTTTTATCCTGTGACAAATCACACAGGCCCATCCTTGGCCTCATGTGTGCCTGCAGTGTGTGGTATTAATCCTTCTCCTCGGTGCAGTTCCTGCGAAAAGTTCCTCTCAAAGCAGCTGTTGACCCTAAAAGGAAATCATTGACTATTGACAAAGGAAGCTTCACTCCTTGGGCCCACTGTGTGGGAATGTGCATTCATATATATGAAGCCTCTCCATAAGGACTGCTGCGCTCTGCTGCCCAGGAGGACTCTCCTGTGAGTGTCTGAGGGCCCTGCTCCTTCCTGCCACTCACCATCTGGCCCGGGGCGGGGCCTGAAGCCTCTCCATAAGGACTGCTGCGCTCTGCTGCCCAGGAGGACTCTCCTGTGAGTGTCTGAGGGCCCTGCTCCTTCCTGCCTCTCACCATCTGGCCTGGGGCGGGGCCTGAAGCCTCTCCATAAGGACTGCTGCGCTCTGCTGCCCAGGAGGACCCTCCTGTGTGAGTGTCTGAGGGCCCTGCTCCTTCCTGCCACTCACCATCTGGCCCGGGGTGGGGCCTGAAGCCTCTCCATAAGGACTGCTGCGCTCTGCTGCCCAGGAGGACTCTCCTGTGAGTGTCTGAGGGCCCTGCTCCTTCCTGCCACTCACCATCTGGCCCGGGGCGGGGCCTGAAGCCTCTCCATAAGGACTGCTGCGCTCTGCTGCCCAGGAGGACTCTCCTGTGAGTGTCTGAGGGCCCTGCTCCTTCCTGCCACTCACCATCTGGCCCGGGGCGGGGCCTGAAGCCTCTCCATAAGGACTGCTGCGCTCTGCTGCCCAGGAGGACTCTCCTGTGAGTGTCTGAGGGCCCTGCTCCTTCCTGCCACTCACCATCTGGCCCGGGGCGGGGCCTGAAGCCTCTCCATAAGGACTGCTGCGCTCTGCTGCCCAGGAGGACTCTCCTGTGAGTGTCTGAGGGCCCTGCTCCTTCCTGCCTCTCACCATCTGGCCTGGGGCGGGGCCTGAAGCCTCTCCATAAGGACTGCTGCGCTCTGCTGCCCAGGAGGACCCTCCTGTGTGAGTGTCTGAGGGCCCTGCTCCTTCCTGCCTCTCACCATCTGGCCTGGGGCGGGGCCTGAAGCCTCTCCATAAGGACTGCTGCGCTCGGCTGCCCAGGAGGACCCTCCTGTGTGAGTGTCTGAGGGCCCTGCTCCTTCCTGCCACTCACCATCTGGCCTGGAGTGGGGCCTGAAGCCTCCTCATAAGGACTGCTGCGCTCTGCTGCAGAGGGCCTGACGGGCATCACTAGAACAGTTGCTGTTACTGCTGGAGGGGTGCAGAGTGCTTTTAAAATGTTTTATTTTGGTTTTGTTGTTGTTGTTGTTTTTAAATTCCTTTGAATTTTTTGTAAGTGGGGGGGTGGGATGGATGTTTACTGGGCCTGAGAATCTGTTTGATTTTATGTTTTTGTAATTTTTACTGTTTTTTGTTTGTATTGTTTTATTGGTTGTTTTTTTTTAAGGTGTTATCTTGTTCTTAAGGGGAGGGGTCAGGGCTGCCGGGGAGTGGGCCCCAGCCCACAAAATGGCTGGGGCATGTTCCACAGGGGAGGATGCACTGGGACAACCGATCTCAGTGATCACGGGTAGGAGGAGGAGTTACGCTAAGACCAGACCATGTCATTACAGAGGAGGCAGGTTTAGTCGTTGTCTGAGGACTATCCCTGCCTCCGGGTCTGGTCCTGACCGGATGGATACTAGAATCAGCAAGGGATACCCACATGACCTGAAGGTGCTGCTGTGCAATGCCAGGTCAATGATTCATAAGACCACTGCCATCCATGACTTGATCATGGATGGAGGACTTGACCTGGCATGTGTGACGGAGACTTGGTTGGATGAAGCAGATGGGCCTGTCCTTGCCGCTGCTTGTCCACCAGGTTTCTCTTACGCACAGCAACCCAGGTCATGTGGGCGGGGAGGGGGGGTTGCAGTGATTTTTAGGAAGTCATTAGTTTGCACCAGGCGTCCTATTGGGAAGACCCAGTTCTCCGAGTGCATGTTCTGGAAGTTGGGCAATAGGGGCAGTACAGGATTCCTACTGGTGTACCGACCTCCCCGCTGCACCAAGGATTCCCTGCCCGAGCTGCTTCAGGTCGTGGCGGATGTCCTCCTGGAGACACCTAGCTTGGTTGTCCTAGGGGATTTTAACATCCATGCCGACACGACCTTACAAGGGGCTGCTCGGGACTTCGTGGAAAGCATGGCCTCCATGGGGCTGTCCCTGAATAAGTCTGGCCCAACCCATAGCCGCGGACATGCCTTGGACCTGGTGTTTACCTCTATGGATGTTGGTGATCTGACACTAAGTAAAAGCGAAACGAAAGAAGTGCCATGGTCAGATCACTTCCTGGTGCAACTGGACTTCTCTGCGACCCATCCCCTCTGCAGGGAGGTGGGACCAATTCGGATGGTCCGCCCCCGCCACTTAATGGATCCAAATGGTTTCCAGAGAGTGGTAGGGGATGCTTTATCCCATGTTGATGGCCTTTCAGCCGATTCCCTGGTGGCCCGCTGGAATGTGGAGTTAACCAGGGCTATTGACTGTTTGGCTCCAAAGCGCCCTCTCCGATTGCATGGAGCCCGGAGAGCCCCGTGGTTCTCCACGGATCTGAGGGCAATGAAACAATCGTTGAGACGGCTAGAGTGCCGGTGGCGGATAACCCATTCCGAATCTGACCGGACACAGGTTAGAGCTCAACGTCGAGCCTACCAAGTGGCGATAGCGACGGCGAAGAAGACCTTCTTCGCCGCCTCTATTGCATCTGCAGAAAACAGCAGCAGGAGACTTTTTCAGGTGGTTCACAATTTAGCGGAACCACCTGCGACATCTGGGCCCAGTATGGGCCACATGATCTCCTGCAATGATTTTGCAAAGTTTTTTGCAGATAAAATCGCTCAGATTAGGGAAGAAGTAGACTCCACCGTGGGAGCAGAGCCAGGGCGGGAGAGTGCTAGAGTCCTGTCTAGTCAAGTTGTGTGGGATCAATTCCAACCTGTTACCTCCGAGGATGTGGACAGGCTGCTTGGACGAGTGAAGCCAACCACCTGCCTCCTGGATCCTTGCCCATCCTGGCTTATAAAAGCTAGCCGGGAAGGACTGGGCGATGGGCTTCGTGGGGTGGTGAATGCTTCCCTCCGTGAGGGAGCCTTCCCAGACCCGCTGAAAGAGGCGGTTATTAAACCGCTTCTTAAAAAACCATCTTTAGATGCGGCCACGATGGCCAATTATCGCCCAGTCTCAAATCTTCCATTCTTGGGCAAGGTGATTGAGCGAGTGGTTGCTGAACAACTCCAGGCACGCCTGGAAGAAGCGGACCATTTGGATCCCTTCCAGTCAGGATTCAGGCCTCATCATGGGACTGAAACTGCCTTGGTCGCACTGGTTGATGATCTCCGGCGGGCTAGGGACAAAGGTGAGAGCTGTTTCCTAGTTCTGCTGGATCTCTCAGCGGCGTTTGATACCATCGACCATAACATCCTTCTGAACCGTCTTGAGGGGCTGGGAGCTCGGGGCACTGTCATACAGTGGTTCCGCTCCTTCCTCCTGGGCCGTGTTCAGAAAGTGGTGGTGGGGGATGAGTGTTCAGACCCCTGGGCCCTCACTTGTGGGGTGCCTCAGGGCTCTGTCCTCTCCCCCATGCTTTTCAACATTTACATGCAGCCACTGGGAGAGATCATCAGGAGGTTTGGGCTGGGTGTTCATCAGTATGCGGATGATACCCAGCTCTACCTCTCTTTTAAATCAGAACCAGTGAAGGCGGTGAAGGTCCTGTGTGAGTGCCTGGAGGCGGTTGGAGGATGGATGGCGGCTAACAGATTGAGGTTGAATCCCGACAAGACAGAAGTACTGTTTTTGGGGGACAGGAGGCGGGCAGGTGTGGAGGATTCCCTGGTCCTGAATGGGGTAACTGTGCCCCTGAAGGACCAGGTGCGCAGCCTGGGAGTCATTTTGGACTCACAGCTGTCCATGGAGGCACAGGTCAAATCTGTATCCAGGGCAGCTGTTTACCAACTCCATCTGGTACGTAGGCTGAGACCCTATCTGCCTGCGGACTGTCTCGCCAGAGTGGTACATGCTCTGGTTATCTCCCGCTTGGACTACTGCAATGCGCTCTACGTGGGGCTACCTTTGAAGGTGACCCGGAAACTACAACTAATCTAGAATGCGGCAGCTAGACTGGTGACTAGGTGCGGCCGCCGAGACCATATAACACCGGTCTTGAAAGACCTACATTGGCTCCCAGTAAGTTTCCGAGCACAATTCAAAGTGTTGGTGCTGACCTTTAAAGCCCTAAACGGCCTTGGTCCAGTATATCTGAAGGAGCGTCTCCACCCCCATCGTTCTGCCCGGACACTGAGGTCCAGCTCCGAGGGCCTTCTGGCGGTTCCCTCACTACGAGAGGTCAAGTTACAGGGAACCAGGCAGAGGGCCTTCTCGGTAGTGGCGCCCGTCCTGTGGAACGCCCTCCCATCAGATGTCAAAGCGATAAACAACTACCTGACATTCAGAAGACATCTGAAGGCAGCCCTGTTCAGGGAAGTTTTTAATATGTGACATTTTAGTGTTTTTTTTTTATCTTTGTTGGAAGCCGCCCAGAGTGGCTGGGGAAACCCAGCCAGATGGGCGGGGTACAAATAATAAATTATTATTATTATTATTATTATTATATATGCAGGTTTTGGTGTCCTCGGGTGTCTTCCCGTGTAAAAGTTGGGGTGTCTAGGCGACGTTTCGACGAGGTCTCACTCGTCATCTTCAGGCTGGTGCTTTCGGCTTCTTGTTACTGGAACAGAGCAGGATCTCAGTGTTTGAGTTCCTATAAATACTGTTGAGGGGTGTGGTGTATAGCCTCCAATGTTCTGGGCCGAGAGGAAGTTCCCAGGCTAGTGTGCCTTTTCTTCTTTCGTTCCTTAGTTGCTTGAGGGATATCTTGAGTGATTTCTTGAGTGATATCCTGAGTACCACTTAGGTGGGTCATTAGGTGTGGATTAGTTGCTAAAGCCTTTGTGTCTTGACCTCTTGAACTTTGTGAAGAGTTTTTCTGAGAAGATGGCTGTAGTTGTGCTCTGGCTTGGCTTCGTGTCAAGCCATCACCAATCAACCACACCAGACCCAAACCCAGACCCTCTCCACAGATAAATTACAGACACCATCCAGTAGCCAAACCATGATGGCACCTCCGGATGCTGCACCCCCCTGCAATCCCTACACAGATCTGGCTGGCACAGGCCACAAAACCACAGCTCGCCCCTATACACGAAGCCAAGCCAGAGCACAACTACAGCCATCTTCTCAGAAAAACTCTTCACAAAGTTCAAGAGGTCAAGACACAAAGGCTTTAGCAACTAATCCACACCTAATGACCCACCTAAGTGGTACTCAGGATATCACTCAAGAAATCACTCAAGATATCCCTCAAGCAACTAAGGAACAAAAGAAGAAAAGGCACACTAGCCTGGGAACTTCCTCTTGGCCCAGAACATTGGAGGCTATACACCACACCCCTCAACAGTATTTATAGGAACTCAAACACTGAGATCCTGCTCTGTTCCAGTAACAAGAAGCCGAAAGCACCAGCCTGAAGATGACGAGTGAGACCTCGTCGAAACGTCGCCTAGACACCCCAACTTTTACACGGGAAGACACCCGAGGACACCAAAACCTGCATACCTATACCTGTGAAAATCTACGAAAGCAAATATATATATATATATATATATTGTGGTCCATACTTAATACAGATCCCTTTTTGGGATGCTGTAGACATGACATCATCTCCATGTCTTCCATCTCCCATACTATTTGTCAATCTAAACTGCATTCTGCTGGACCAGTTGCAATCCATTTTGTTCTAAGAATGCACTTGTCAGGTGCTTGCAGCATGCATGTGTCCACAGAGAGTGCTTTATCAGGACACCTCCTATTGGCCTACTGAAGTGGCAGGGCTGTGACATTCCACCTCACCATGTTGTTTATGAATGAAATAGGCAAAGCAGGAAGTAGTACAATAACTTACCTACCTCTGTACACACACACACGTGCACATATTGTTGTTGTTGTTGTTGTTTAGTCGTTTAGTCGTGTCCGACTCTTCGTGACCCCATGGACCAGAGGCACTCCTGTCTTCCACTGCCTCCCACAGTCTGCTCAAACTCATGCTGGTAGCCTCGCGAACACTATCCAACCATCTCGTCCTCGGTCGTCCCCTTCTCCTTGTGCCCTCCATCTTTCCCAACATCAGGGTCTTTTCCAGACGTGCACATATACACACTATAAATCAATATATCAACACCCAAGTTTACAACCTCTCTGTTTTGAAATAATGCAAAAGATACTTTTTTGTAATAAAAAGGTCTACAGAAACATTAATTGAGGAGAGGGCAATAGAGGACACCATTACATACTAGTTTGAGAACATGCATACCTGTGTGTACAAACAGCACTGATAGCAGCTGCCACTTTTGATGACATTATTGCACAAAGTTGTGTACAACTGCTATGTAGAAAAGCGCTCTGTGAAAAAACCAACCCTGTGTGTTTCAAATGCCATGTGTGTACGTACTCTAAGGGTGCAGTTTTTGATGAAGTGGAAAGGGGACGTGCCATTGTGGGGAAATAGGGGAGGGACAACTCCATTCTGACTGGTAGGTCTAGCTTGTAGGCAGAGGAAATGATTTTTACCAAGCCTCTCCAACTCCAGTGCTTTACAGGAGGGATGTTGAAGTAAATAAATAGCTTCTTCCTTCTTGGTTTTTGCTAGTTCTGTCTCTTAAGAGCAGTTAGTTGGAGTCTTTTATTTTGCTTGTACCAGTAATAGTGTTGTCCTCATTCTTATCCTGCATCAGTCTCTTATTTACCCATCCTATCTTCCCAATCCTTACAGTCCTTTTTCATTTATTCCTTTGATTTTGCCTCACTGTTTCCTTTCTGAACAACTGTTAGTTCTAGTTAGAGAGTCAACTTAGAGTTATCTCCTGCTTTCCATTTGGAATAGTTCTATGTCCAAGTGATTTTTCTTTAATAACACTAGTTTGTTTTCTCTTTTAGTCTGCTCCAAGTGATTGTTTACCAATCATAGCCTCTATTATTATTCCTTCATGTCTGTGTGAATATTTCACACAAACATTAATGTCTGTTAGAGCTGCAGTGCATTTTGTTGTAGTGCCCGGTGCACTATATTGTAGTCTGCCAGTGATTTATATTTATTTATTTAGTCATAATATTTTTTATTATTTCTTAGTCTCTGTGTGCTTCTGTTTCACACACATACTAGTCTCTGTAACTGGTCTGTATGGTACTGTATATAGAATCATAGAGTTGGAATAGACCACAAGGGCCATCGAGTCCAACCCCCTGCCAAGCATAATGTTGTTACTTGGAGAAAGCAGTCACTTGTGCTTGAAACAAGCCACATGGTGTCCTCAGGAATAGAGGTGCCTCCAGCAAAAATGGCAGGGGAGTTGGCAGCAAAAGTGGTGAGTTCCACCCCCAACAAACTGAGGTCCCATCTGTATTATACATTTAAAGCACTATTGTGCCACTTTAGTTCCCAGGGTGGTTTAACAGACCAACCCTCCTCCCAGAGAACGTTGGGAGTTGTAGTTGCGCAAGGGGTATAGGTCTCCCCTAGCAACTCTCAGCACCTTTAACTAACTATAGTCCCCAGGATTCTTGAGTGGGTGGGTGGGGAAGCAATATTACATTCCAGTATTATACTGTTTTAAATGGACAGAGCAGATGGGGCCTGAAAAGGTCGTGTAAGTGCCTCTGCCCCAGCATGTCATCCACCATGGCTCAGCAGCAGCTCTTACCTGCTTCTGAGGTGCACTAGTAGTGTGAGCCAGCCCTTTGTACTTGCACAAAGCAGGCAGCGGGTAGCATTTTTGCACTGGCAACTCCTCTCACTGAAGCTCTAGGAGATGTGAGTTTATGACACACAGAAGAGTTGTCACATGTGGACGCTTTAGCAGGGAGTGGAGTGTCTTCAATAGTCCTCCCAAAAAAGAGATTCTGTACTAGTGTGGGCC
This sequence comes from Podarcis muralis, assembly GCF_964188315.1. Lineage (NCBI taxonomy): Eukaryota > Metazoa > Chordata > Lepidosauria > Squamata > Lacertidae > Podarcis > Podarcis muralis. The sequence continues at coordinate 44,060,388 of NC_135658.1, forward strand.
AAGTCAGTGTCAGGTGGCGGGCCCATAGCAGAATGGCCAGTGAAAATCTTGGTCTCTGGACTCAACCGCTGAAGGAATAGAATACATCCAGTTTTTAGAAATCTGTTCAACATTCTAACAGTGGTTCATGAAACTGCGCTTGATGTTCATTGTACTTTTCTGATGTTTCTGCCCCTCTTAGGAGACATGTTTTCCCAGTGTTATGAGAACACAAGCTGATCAGCTAACTGAACAATACAAGCTGTCCCACGACATGTACCTGTCTTGAGCATTACTGTGGATTCTGTGTTACACTGACAAAAATATATAAGGGGGGGGGGAGAAAGAGAGAGACTTGATTTTTTTTTTTTTTTTTTGAGAAAATGTCTTTGTAAGAACTAATTAACTTTGCAATATCAAACAATATTTACTTAATAAAACCACAGGATAGAAGAGCAACATAGAAAAACCACGCAGAAACATGGAAGTTGCAACAAAGCAGACATGTTTCAAAAACTTTCTTAGAATTCTGTAGGAGCTTTGACTTTCTAAGCCTTACCCAAAGTCATGTCTTTGAGCTGTCCCAACGGAGATGTGGAGAATGAGCTTGCCTGACACAAAGTCAGGGAGAGTCTGATGAGAGGAACCTAACCCTGTACAATTTCTGCCTCATATTTATTCCGTTCTTTTTTGTGGGATTGCCTGTGGGATTTTTTTACAGAAAGAATTTTTCATCTGTATTCTCTAATTTTATCAGAAGGCTTCCGCCCTGGTAGACCTGGGCAAGCATAGCTTGGCCACTGCAATTTTAAGGACCCACCTTATTTTAGTGATGGTAAGTTGTTTCAAATGGTTTTTAATATTGCATTTTGATGTTGTAACCTACTCTGGAACTTTCGGGCGAAGGACTGGTAAATAATAATACTGTAAGTGGAACACCTGTATGTGCACATATCATACCTGTGGTGAGGGAACCGTGCTGGCTGCTGATTGGCTACCAGGTAATGATCAAGGTTTTGTTGTTATCACAAAAAGTCTTGAACAACTTGGAACCCGGTTACCTGAAAAATTGTCTGCCCCTATATAAACCACGTATGGCATTGAGAACACATCACAAGCTCCTTTTATAAGCACCATACATGACAGACCATTGTGCATCATGGTAACCTGTAAAAGGGCATTTTTGCTTTTGCCCCTACACTTTGGAATGCTTCCCTCCCCACCACCTTACAGGAAGTACCATTGGTCATCTGCTTCAGATGCCTTTTAAGAAGCACCTTTCTTCTCAGGCATTCCCTGGCTACTGAAATGGGACTCTGCCATTAAAGTGCTTATAATACTATATTGTAAATCTGCAGTATTTTTGTTGGTTTATACTCATGGTTTTGTTGTCCATTGGAGGTTTCCCTCCCCCTTAATAATAAACTGTTTAGAAATACAACAAGGAATTTTATATCTGCTTCAAAGCAACTTTCTAGATCATAATTAAAGCCCCTTATTTTATTATTTATAACTTATAAGGGTTTTCACATTACAGGGTTACCTCGGGTTACAAATGCTTTGCCCCAGGATGAGAACGAAAATTGCGCGTCAGCGGCGTGAGGCCCCATTAGCAAAAGCGCACCTCAGGTTAAGAACAGTTTCAGGTTAAGAACAGCCCTCCTGGACAAATTAAGTTCATAACCCGACATACCACTGTACTACAATAAAACTTTACAATCTTTTATTTCTCATCACCACCACCTCCAGTCCCCTGCCTCCTTCTGTCATGATGTCCCACGGTTATTACAGCATTTTTATTTCTGTGTTCAGTTGTTTGGTGTGCTGTACAGTGTTCAGGCTTGCAAGCTCAGGTAAGAGTTAGGACAAATGAGTGTCAATGCTCTGCTTGACTCCCAGATTAAAAACTGTTAAACTGGATAACTTTCTGTGTCTGTGTTGTGCCTCCCACACCTGCTAGATGTGATCATTACACAGTGAAGTGTTCCAAAAACGTATTCCAGATCTCTTGGAAGTTATTTTCTTATGAAGTTTAACAGGACAGTAATATATATCTATACACACACACACACACACACACACACACACACATATATATATATATATATATATATATATATATATATACACGCTGCTAGGTTTCAAAGGTCTCGCACCATTTCTATCTGAGGCAGGTGTTGTACAAAAGCTTAGGTGGACAAAATGTTCAGCACTGTGTATTAATAATGCCAGGCTAACCGGCCATCAGTAAATTTAATAAAAGATTACAGCATGTCAAACATAGTGAAAGCATCTGCCAATGAAGGCAACTGTTTATATTTTCATTAATTTAGTCATAAGTAGTAAATACTTTACTAGGTAATCAAATAGTCTTCTTCTGAACTCCTTACCTGTCATTTATCATCTGCCTAGCTTACGGAACATGCTTCAAAACCATGCAGATAACATTCTAATATTGTTTTTAACTCTAAAATTCTAACTTGATGTTAGTTGTGACTTTAAGACAAAACGATTTGCTTAGGACACAATAAAGGTTGTTGCTAAAGGAGAGTAGAAAGAGATTTAATATTTAACAAGTGTTGAGCATCCCTTTATGCTAAGTTCAGCTATGCTAGCATTGAACTTTAAATACATAAAACTACATGCTTTGTGTTCATCATGCATGAAATCCAATAATTGTGTTCCTCACCCCCTGATAGGGGGAAAAGACTCAAGGTGGTTATCTTCTGGAACCTTGTGGGGCTGGAGTGACCAAAGGGATGAGGCAGAGTAGCTCACCGTTTAAGGCTGTTCTACCACTCCCAGTGTTTGCTCTATGGAAGTAAGGGGTACTTTTGAGGGGTGCCCATAGACTGAGGTTTGAGGGTACTTGGGGTGCCCTTGGGGCCTGGCCTGTGCCCTGTAGGAAATGCTGGACAGTATGGCCTGGATTTTCAGGTTGGGCTTCAATTACCCAAGGTTATCTGAGAAAGGAGTGAGAAGCTTGGCTGGAGAACAAAAAAACCTGCTGTCTGTGTGTGTGTGTGTGTGTGTGTGAGAGAGAGAGAGAGAGAGAGAGAGAGGGGGGGGTTGCTTTTCTCTGATGTAATCATTAACTCTTTCCCCCCTTCCACCCAGCCCACACTTAGTTTTTTGGCTAATTGGCAGATCCTCTAATCAGTTATATTTTAATAACTGAAACCTTTTGAAATCACCTCATAAATTGTCTTGAGAGTTCTTTCTGGATGTGGCGGCAAATGGCTACTTTTTCATAGTTTGCTTTTTCACATGCAATTTGTACAAATTATTTGGCCTATAGTGTCAGAAATACAGATGGCATCAAGTATTGCGAAATAATTTTGATGCATTGTTTCCATGAAACTGCCTTCTATACCAGATGCAATACATAATTGTTATGGGAACAATCACCCTAGGATAATTCTTGATTTGAAAGTGGTCTCTACTTTAATAGTTTTCTTTTGTTTATCATTGCTCTGGAAAGACAGCAATTATACACCATTAGCTGCAGTAAAAACAAGAGCCAATTAAGACCTGGGAGTTCAATTCTGGACTTGGTATGGCTTATTTCTTTATTTAACAAAAGACTGCACACGTTCAACTTCATAATTCTATGCTTGGCAGTTCTTTAAATGTAGAAAATTAAACCTGAGCATAAATATGCAGGTTAGAGCTGAATGTTGACAATGACACTATCTGAATGACTTTACAGATTCCACCCATGCAAATTCTAAGAAAATATATGCATAGTTTAACACAAGACTTCAACCCGGCAACTCTGTGTTATTTTGTAATTATAAGTTCATTAATGTGCACGTGTGTGTGTGCACGCACATGCCATATGTTTCCAAGATTATCTTGCAACAGATATCAATACTCTGGGAATAGGTTAGACTACTGTAAAGTTCTACCCAGAGGGCTATCCTTGGATCTTGTTTGAAAGCTTCAGCTGAGTAAAAGTATGGCAGGTAGATTGTTAACTGGTGGCTTTCAACTAAGCAGAAGGCCTCTTCTGCGCTTGTACCCTGTTCATGGAATACCCACCCTAGACACATCAGTGTGGCACCATTATTGCATTTTTAATGCTATTTTAAAATTCTTTTATTATTCAGACATTGATTTGAATTTGTTGCTTCTTTGTTATGCTGCTGCTATTTTGTATGAATAGTGGATATATTGTTATATTTGTTTTATCTCTTGCTCTTTAATTTTTTAATAGGCTTTAACTGGTTGTTGTTGTTTTTTTAGATTTTTTCAATATTATAAGTTGCTTTGAAGACTATATAGTTGGAACAGCCTGTATGAAGTTCATGGGTTGAATCAATGGTTATATAATGGGACGTCAGTTCTTGAAATGCAACCATCTCCCTCCTTGCGACTACCAGAATAGCCCATAAATCTGCTTCAGAGGGTCTTCCAACCTTAGAAGGACCTGCCATTCCTGAAAGTACTTTCTCAGTCTGCCTATTGGACTGAATGCCTCACCTGTGGCATGACCCTTCCTTGAACTAGCTCCTCTGTCTTTGCTTGCTCCTACCTTATTTGCCTTGCCCAGTTCTCTGACAGATCACACACACATTTGAAGCCACTGTGAAGATGCCTTTGCAAGTGCATAAATAAAAATAAATAAATAATAAATAAATAAAAACAAAAACAAAATAAGATTGGATGACAGGATGAAGAAGGAAATTGGAGGATTGTTAATAAAATACTGGAGAGTATTTTTCCATCAGAGATGGGTGTAGGAAATTATACAATTTCCCCTGTTGGGAAAATTATGTTATGTACATTAATCCTACAGAAAAGACTCTAGGCATTATGTCATTTTCTCTCTGGAAATGCTGGGATATGTAGCTTTGCTCCAAGCAGGAAAATAATGCTTTGCTGGGGTCTGGGAGGGGCCACAGCCCATGGTACTCTGACTTCCTTGGGTCCCAAGGCAAGTGGAGGAGAAGGTTGCAGGAGCAGCTCACTTCAGTGCTGATCACAAGCTAGTATACCTCATCAAATCTTTGCAACACCTCTCAGTTCTTCCCATTATCTTCAAGCAACAGTGCACAAACATGAAAATATTTAACACTGTACAATGGCTAGTCCCAGAAGTGGGACATATGAAACAGGTGCATCTGATCTCTGCAGGATAGAACAATATCCACACTCATCAACTGCCACTGGATGCAAACCAATATGTCTGTAATCTTTAGCTATTTTTGGTTTAATTTTCTATCCTTTCTGCTCCAAGGAAATTCATATTGCAGTATCCTAGAAGGGGAATATAAGAGCAATGTTTAGTCACCATTAGTATTGTGAGAATTAGTGTTTATTATTACTATTTATTACTCATGGCACAGAGATTTAGGGCATTCCAAAGAGAATTAAATAGAGCTTTGTTTCCTCCCTGCCCTTTTGGCAGGTGCACATGAGTACAGGGATCACAATGGACTTCTATGGGTAATTAAAAATCAATGTACATACCCTCCCTCTGTGTGGTGCAAGTTACTCTAAAATGGGTGAGAATCCCTCATGGATGGGAACTGTGCATATGGTGGGACTCAGTGGTCCCTTACAGTATTTTACTCTTTTAAAAAATTGTACTGAGGATTGCAAACACCATTTTAAAAATTACCTGAGAAGAATCTATTCAGCTGTGGCATAAGTGCCAATTTCATGGGGCCCTGAGAGCCTGGGCACCCACAAAATTCCCCATGAAGGGGCCAGGCATCCACAAATTTTGGTGCCAGTGCCATGCATGCTTTGTGGTATCCACGGCCCCGGGCACCCATGGTTGTGGGGCCAAGTTGGCACTTCTGCTCTGTGGTATTACATCCCAATTCACAGTGGCTTAAACAAACAGATAATAATGAGAATAACATCTTGGATTTGGGGGAAAAAAATCTGAAAGTGATCAGATAAAGTAAATTTGAGCAGTAGCCACAAGGTAATTCTGATGAATTCTCTATTACATTCATCATTTTCCACTTCTGTGGCCTACATAAAGTGTACAATGACCCCCAAAATCATATTTTCTATATCATTGTTTCTGTTCTTTTTGCATACAGCTTAACACTTTGTTGACTGCCTATTATGGATAGTATAGAGATGGAGAAAGAAGTTAACACAGTGCTCAGAATCTACCATAGGCTGAAATACCAAGGAGAAGATGTAGAATATTTTTATTTCTGGAGCAAACAGGAATCTAGGATTAATAATAATAGTGGACAAACTCTGCTAAGTATGGATTTGAAACAAAGAGCTGACATAGCTTTCTGGCAACTTCCTATTTCAGAAGATATAGGGAGGACACTACTGGTTATCCTTGACTTGATCCTCACCAATTCAGAAAATATCACAGTAGTGGGAAAGTGACTATGTGATGCTGGAATTTGTGATCATGTTAGACTAAAGGTGAGCATAGTTACTGGTGGAGGAAGAGGAGTGCGGGGGGGGGGGACGCACTGCCCCCAGCAGCATGATCCCGGTGGGGTGCCATCACAGCTGCCCCCGCGCCTGTGCTTGGCACCACACCTCCGCAGGCAGCATACCACACCCCAGGACGTGCGCCACTCATCTGTGGGTGGTGTGCCATGCCCCCGGGACACACGCCAGCCCTACCCCCGCCTGCTCTCTGCCCCCCGGTGCTGGAGCATGAAGCTCTGCCACTGAGCGTAGTCATATACTGTATGTATCTTAGATGTCAGAAAAGCTGGGTTTTATTAGTTCAGATAAATGCTACAGTAAGTAGCGGTTGTATATCCAATGCTGCCATTCTGCTAGCACAACAATGGGGAAGACTTGGTGCAAGTCTACAAGCAAAAGATGGACACCATGGAGGACCTTGGTGCCTCAGATTTCAGTGTCGCCTTGTGTGATTGCAAAATCCAGCACACCCCTGTCTCTTGCCTTCTGTTGGACATCATTGTCACAGCACCCCAGAAGCTCCCCTAGACCCACCTTTGATGGACAGCCATATTGTGGTAATACTCTTTTGCCTTGTTCTGGTTACTTTCTATTGCTGTCATCTGCCATTTCATTTCCCTACAATGCCTTAGGGACCAAATGTAATGTCTGGAGGCACTGTGCAAGAATAACATTATTGGAACCTGCCAGAGATGCCCAGCACTAGCAGAATAAAACTATTGGACCCTAGGTGCTAAGCCCAAGTGGTTGTAGCTGACCAATTATGTCAGTGGTGAGGACTCAGGTTGCCCACTGGTGCCAACCCCTGATAGTCGCTCTGTGGAGAGGGATGTTGGTGTGTAATCTTTCGTAGTTAAGAAACTTGTGTGAGATTTGGAGATGTTATTTCTGTGCTGTTCTGCCTCTTCCTTGCTTTATCATTAGTCTCATATTTGTTTCAGAGAAGATGGCAATGTTAACGAGACTGGGCAAGCTTTCTATTGACGTAAGGCAGTACAGGTTCTCTTCAAACATTTACATCAGAAGAATATTGAGAAAGTTTTGAGTATTTCATTGAGCACAGCATAGAATAATTTATTCCATTTCCTGCAAGAATGGGAGGGCAATGGGGAAATCAAAAGCCGTATGCACATTTTACTTTTATTAGATCTCAATGGATTGTAAATCCTAGGGAAAAGTTCTGTGGCTGAATATTTAGAAAGCTGTAATAGAACACTTGAATGTCTTCAATTATGGTACAAATTCAGCCACATCAATCTCTTCCTTTGGACGCATGTGCCCAGTATTTTAGTCCAGTATAAAATGGGACTGGTCTGCTACTGTTATTTGTCAGGGCAGCCTTCAATACTGACAACTGTCATGGAATAGTTGCTTTCATGAGCTCAGCATTTACAAGACAATAATGCTTTACAAGATGACTGTCTGCACAGAGACGACAGTGTAAAAACTCATCTAAACACCCAAGTTATCTAAGACCAAATAAGCGGAGGCCAAGAACTGCAGAGCATTCAAACATTTCTGCACAAAGACCAGTTTCTTTCATAAAACATAAAATTGTTTAAAATTACAAGAAAGAGAGGAATTAATAAAACTCGACCAGGTGAATGTGACTTTACATACAAATGTGTGGGGATGTTTTTAACAAGTCAATATATCGTTATTTGTGCTCAGGAATAAATATTGTTCTAGCTCTTTCAGTCTCTATAGAAACCTACAGTAATGGAGAACACCTGAGATTTGTGTTTGGAGAGGAGGAGAGTGCTTGAAGTATGGGATGTTTTTATATATTTATTTCAAATGTATCCATAAAAATTCCAGGGTGGTACATAATATATAAATACATCCACAAACAAAAAAAAATGCAATAGGAATCACTAGAAGTTTGGTGCTGATAAGCAGCAAAGGTCTGGATGAATGAAGCAGTCTGTAGCAAGCACCAAAAAATCCAAGTGTATTTAAGCTAGTTGTGACAAAACAACAATAACAACACCATTGTAATATAACCGTATACATGATGTATATGTTCTAGCAAATGGACCACATCATAGTCCACATACTTAATCTAGTAACTGGGAGACTTTGCCTTTCCTCAAATTTTCCATCCATGTTTGACGGTTTCTTCCTCTTTCCCGATACATTTTCCTTTTGTGTTATGTCATTAATTTTTTAAGCCTGAGGCTAGGGGCTGGCTTATTTGTTTTGATTTGTCAGCTATTCTGGGAGGGTTGGGACAATTTTTTGGCTGAAGAGCAGTGTAAAAAATTGTTTAAATATATATATAAACTCCACAATGAAAGGTGGATTTGAATGGGGCAGATTTAAGCCCTTTCTCATTTATTAAAAGATTATTCTACATTTGTCTGCATATTTATTGAAGAAATTATAGACAGTAGTCAAACACTTCTCTCTATATGATTCTTCTGCTGAATCATTTCAGAAGATAACTCATTCGCAGTAGATATGCCCTATTAACAGAACAGATACAGTAAGAATCTAAGGCATAATACAGTTAAATTTGACAGGATTTATAAGCATATTGATAAGAAGAAAAAGCATAGTGTATGTATAAAATCATATTGTTTGTGTGCCACAGTTTATATTAAGAATGTTGCATCATTTCAACCTGGCTGATTTATGCAAAACATTGACTGTGAAGTAGCTGACTTGTGTTGCTGCTAGGAGCTAGAGGGATATGTTGTATTGCACACCAGCAGGAAACAAGTGTCGGCTAAGCTGTCGCTGTAGCCTAGTGTCAACAAGTGGATAGCTATGTTTGGGGTGGTTTCTGGCCATATATTTAAAATCAAAGGCATCATAAAGGGTGGTCAGTTTTAATTGGTCAGTTACCAGACATTCTACTTCATCTTACTGGCTCATAATGATTGACCACTAAGAGGGTGGAATTTCAGCTAAATTTTAGAGATTGACTAGAGGGGCCTGTCTTGTGTTCAATAAAAGACCAGGCTCAGTACTGGTCAAGGTGGGTAGCTAGTCAAGGGGGAGTGGAATGGTGAGGGACTTCATGACACCAACCTCCCTATTGTTTCACTCCACCTCCTGGTAAGCAGCAGAATGTGACTGATTGGAGGTCAGGTGAGCCATGCTGCTCCACCATACTGTCTGCTACTGGTTGTCACAGATGCCGAAAGTGAGGCTTCTGTTCCATTCTTTTCTGTTGGAGCAAAGTGTTGTCCTGCTCTGAACTATATGAATATAGGATTGCTCTGTCTGCCACATAACTCCTTCCTGTTGATTAGTCATGAAAGCCTTGATTCACCTGACTTCTACTTACATGAGCTATATCAAAAAGTGTTGCCTATTAACTTCGGCAGGGCACTGTGAGAAGAGAACATATTGTAATGCAGATGAGTAACATCCGCATATGCTAGGAGATAACTTTTCAACAACCATCTGACACAGCAGTTGCATGAGTTTCATCAGTCATTGAAAACTCTTGACAGTGAATATTAGGTGTTTTATTTTATTTTTTAAAAGAGCATTTAGTAATTGTTCTCTCTGTATTCCTGTCTTCCAGAATGACACCTTCCCCACTGGGTGTGGAAATGAATGATATATACTCTGTCCATGCTGCGAATTTTTTCCTGTGGTTTACATATCTGATTGCTGGGAGATTTTCTTCCAGAATGGGCCCTTTTCTCTTGAGGACTGTCTGAAATTTTGCAATGTCTGACTGTCCTCATATGACATATACAGAGCTCTGTGTATGTCAGGTGCATTTTAGAAATCATAACTGCTTTTTCTAAAGAAAGTTATGTGGTCAGTTCTCAGCACATTACTTAACTTTCTTTTATTTTTAGATATCAAATGCCCTTTGACAATATATTGTCAACCTATTGAGAAAGGAAGCATATGCATGTTCAAAGATTAGCCGCCCAGAGTGGCTGGGGAACGCCAGCCAGATGGGAGGGGTATAAATAATAAATTATTATTATTAATTGCAGAGATGTTCTGTTTTAAGGAGTCAAGTATTTTGGGAGTATCTAGGTGTAAGAGCATCTGAATATGACTTTACAGTACATCCGCCTGGGGAGTTAAACACATTTGTATTAGAGCATGATTATGTGTGGGAGTATGTGCAATAACGAGCAAAGAGCTCTCTCTCTGTGTGTGCATGGAGGTAGAATTTTTCCTGCTCTTCAAATGTTGTATGAGTAGAAATCAGCTTTTGCTGGCATGGCAGCCAAATAATGATATGAGTTTGTGAGTCCCTGACCCCTCTAATTAATCCCTGGATCCAGCAAGTGTTAAAATCTAATGAAGTCAAGATAGCTTCTCATGAAGTCATAACTTGGGTGATGAGCCATTAAGGGGGATTACCATAAGAGGTGGCAAATGGGTGAGGTTGCCCTCCTTCAACAGATAAAGCCACAGTTTAGTTTAATGTGTGATGTAAACTAGAAGTAAAGCAGCAAGCTGGAGAGAGAGAGAGACAGCAATGTTTGATGTCTGAAAGTTAGGCTGCAGCTATGGGAGAAACAAAACTCTTTTGGGGTGTTGATGCTGTGAACTTATGTTTTAGGGCTGGAGTCAGACACAGGTCAGTACAAAAGATTCAAGGCTCTTTTGTCAGTGAAGTTAAATCTTTATTCAAGGAATAAAGCAGGGTCTTGTCCCTATGGAAAAGTGTGGTGTAGTGGTTAAGAGCATTGGACTCGTAATCTGGTGAACCAGGTTCGCCTCCCAGCTCCTCCACATGCAGCTGCTGGGTGACCTTGGGCTAGTCACACTTCTCTGAAGTCTCTCAGCCCCACTCACCCCACAGAGTGTTTGTTGTGGGAAGGGAAAGGAGAATGTTAGCCACTTTGTTTTTTTAAAAAAAATGATATTTATTCAAAGTTTCATGGATACATAAGTATGAAAAAAGAAAAAAATACAGCAAAAAATAAGATAAAAAGAAAAACCAAAAAAGAAGAAAAATACAAATCTCAAATTACATCTTTTCATTTGCTTATTTCTTGAACCTCCTCACACCTCCCATTTTGTATTCTAATTTAATTCATTATTCCAGCAAATTCTTCCCATATTTCTCAATTTTAATTTAAATAATTTATCTTAACAATCTATCTTATTTATTAATTCAACATATCTTTTCCATCTTTTAATATATTCTGTTATTCAATTTACCTTAATTTGTTTAACCTTATCTTGTCTTAAAAACCTTAAAATTTCAAAATTTAAACCATATTCATACATAACTCCTTAAATCTTTTTTACTAAAGCGAAATTAGTTCCTTTCCAGCATGTTTCATTAATGTTGCACAAATTCCAAAAATAAAAAGAATTTTTTCTTAATATCTCTAATTTTTATCCAACGTCCCTTCTTCCTGGTCTCGGGTTGTGTCAGTCCTTTCCAACCATTACATCCAGTCCATCAATCTGGTGATCTTATGTCCGAGGCCCTTAAGTCTCTTCTAGGCCCCTTCTGCAGATTTTCTTGTTCTTGTTTGTGCTTACACACTTCTTTGTCTTTTGTTGGTTTCTTTCGTAATTTCTCCCCTTTCTCCTTGGGGAGTGGGTCTCCGGAGGATTCCATCTGGTAATAATTTCCATTTTCCTTCATCAGACTAGCCCATTCCCCACAGTCCCACTCCCCGACATCATCTTTGTAATCCAAAAAATAGTTATCCAGAAGATAGTTGTCCACCTGTTTCATAGTCCCACTAGAGTTAAAAGCTTCCTTGACTCCGAAAACTTCCAGACACTCTCCAAGTTCAATCTTCCAGTGCAGTGGCTTTTGCTCCTGCAGGACTTTGGATCTCTCTATTTGTGTTGTTTGAGGTGTAATCGCAGCCTCTTCCTTCCTCATCTGCCCGTGGACTTGCCCTGTCAAACCAGATTCCTGAATTGGTCGCTGTATAGCTTCTTTATCCTTATTTCCTGTTAAATCATATTCACTGGCTACAGCATTCATCAGATCCAACTTTTCATTCATCAAGTTCATTTTCTCATGCAGCTGTTCCAGCAAAGCATTTGTCATGCCAATGGCAGACACCAAACCTTCCTTCCAACACATTTCTGTTCAAGGTCAAACGGCTGGTACCACGATCCCAATCTCGCAAGTAAGCTGCAACAACAAACTGACAGGCTCCCTCTAGGGGACACAATTTATATTTGTATCTATTTTTAAAATGTATCCAACAAAGGAGATTACTTTCGGTTTTCAAATACTTTGTTTCTTTAAAATGCAGAAATGCAGAAAGTAGCGTTGAAGTTAATTTGTTTCTCTCTCTTTATTTTTTTTTTTTAACTATCTGTCAAAATACTCCACTTTCAATCAATAGACATCTCAAACAATTTCTGTCCAGACACCCCGTCCCCAGGTTTGGGACGATGGAAAGTTAAATTCCTTTACTCTCCTCCTGCAGGATTAAACAGTCAAATTCCCCCCCCCCCTTTCCTCCTGCTTCCAAGGGGGTTTTATTGGTTGTAGATGCAGGAAATTTCCAACTTTAAAACAGTTTTCCAGGCTATTAGATTGCAAGGTCTTTGCTTCAGTCTATATACAAAAAGCGGGAGGCGGACTTCCTGTTTAAACCTTCCCGCTTCGTTGCCTAATTCACAATTTTTGCAGATTTCTTAATCCAATTTTCCGATTTTTTCACGGGTGCTTGATTTAGAGTCCAATTGTCATCAGGAAAAAGTCAGCGCTCTCCGGCGATGGCTATGCGGCTTCCCTCCGTGGAAATAGCAATCGGTTCGCAGCACCCCACTTCACTCGCGGAGTCCTCGCGAGTAGGGGAGGCACTCTTGGTGCTCTGCTGAACCCCACGTTCCCAGGCTTCTCCGCCTGGGATTTCTAGCGGGTCCCCGTCTTCGCCGCGACGGGAAGACCCAGTTTCCACAGAGCCCGTTCCTCCGGTCGGAGGAACTCCGCCATTTGTCGTTGGCGCTAACCCGGAAGTGAATGTTAGCCACTTTGAGACCCCTTAGAGTAGTGATAAAGTGGGATATCAAATCCAAACTCTTCTTCTTCTTGCCAGGATTGAAGGTCCCTGCCTTCCACCCTTTTTAAGGCTCCTCCTCTTCTGGATGTTTCCCAAGCAGTCTCAAACTGTGCCTGTTCACCTCTGGTCTTTGTTCTGCCCTCCTCATTGTTCTGAGTATTCTTGGAGACCAAAGGGGAGGGGAGCTTGTCACATAATGAGAGGGATAGACCCTGTATTCTTCAGCAGACTCTTGACCCCATCCTCTGCATTAGCCTTGGAGTCTGAACTGCTCCCTGTCACTGGCCCTTCCTGCTCACTAAACCCTTTCAGAATCCAACTCCCCAGCTGGTGCCTACCACCACTCCTCTTCGCCCAGCCAGATCCTAACAGCAGGTTGTATATATGTATAAATAAACAATATATCATAAAGACACCATAGTCTCCCCTGTGCCTCATTTCCAAAAGGAAACACACACCCTGGGTAAGCGCCTGGAACCCCTGGATACTCGCACTGACTGGAGATTGAGGTGGTGTACAACAAGATGTCTACAACACACTAATTCAAGTTATATGAATGTTCACGAGTCTTGAAATGTCTAAATGCACTTTGAATGCTTAGCCTACAGGCACTGTGATAAGAAGACACAGCATAAGTGAGTACAGCATTCTTTCTGCTGTCAATTATTTATACACAGAGACAATACTCTAAATTCCTATACATGCTGCTTTATTTTCCCATGCCTATATGATGTCTTTAGTGAATTTGAGATTATCCTGCAGTACTTAAAGTATACTCCATTTCTCCAAAATGATCAATACATTTCTCATTTTTGTGTTTTGTAAACTATATATCCTGTAGGTTAAGAGTGGACAATTCTGTTTTAAACCAAGTAAAACAAAATATACTGATATTTAAACCAGGTTAACCTACAATAAACTGCAGCCTCTAAACAGTCATTGAAAGCAATCATTATTTCAGAAGACCCAGAAAATCTTGATCTGGAATACTTTTGGAAACGTCCAGGTGATGAAAGGTTTTATGTGTCAAGGGGCAGATTCATTCATTTAAATATATACCCACTTGATTGTAAAACACACACTCATCAAAGTGGCTTACAAAGAGAATAAAACAACCCAAATGGTGCACATGTTTTACCATTTGGTAGAATGCAAAATTGCCCACCAACAAATTATTAACAAATTATTATTATTATTATTATTATTATTATTATTATTATTATTATTATTAATGCATATGGGGAACTGGACCATTGTATGCTGTAGCAGTTTTCAAACAATCTGTAAGGAGAATCCAAAATATAGTTTTGAAGCAATTGCCAGTTTAATCCCATGCATACCTACTTCATAGATCAGGCATGGGATTTCAATGTTTTGAACCAATTCTTACAAGCATTCATCTGTATGGCAGTTTCAGTAGTTCAGCCAGTATCTCACTGCACACATCAAAAGCATGCCTCTTGAAGAAGCAGAAGCAGAAGAAAAGGCAGTGTGCTAAGAGAACTAACCACACCTCTGGCCATTATGCTACCATTTCTTTGGAGAGGCATGGCTGAAAAAGCACAAGGAAAAGACACGACAACAAGATGTCAATGACAGTATCATAGCTAAAGAGTGTAGGAATAATCTGTGGCAATTTTAAATGCCTAGTGTGGAAGCAACTGATATTATTGTTTGCAGAAGAAGTTCTAGAACATGCTTCTATAAATAAGATTAGGAGTGTGGAAAGGAAGATTGTTTGAGAGCAGTGCTCACCAAAAGCCAAAATAAGCACAGAACAATGGGCTTGCATTTTGTTTTTTAGAAGACAGATGCTGCCTCTATTTTGAGATTGGAAAGCACAGATGCAGTCCAGGAGGAGAACAGCAGTGTCCACAGTTGCAAAAATGCTATAGCAGCAGCAGCTGCAGTCAGGTGATGTATCACTTCATTCCCACGGCTGGCCATTAACCAAAGCTTAGGAGCGAAGGAATGAGTATCTAATTCTCTTGGCTTTAGACCAGAAACTTCAAAGAATGTGCTATTCTTGAAGTCCCTTACCTGCTAATAGGTATCCTTTTAGATGGTTGCATCTGTGGCTGTATTGATAGAAACTCACAAAGCACCTTGCAGAAGGTCAACTAGCATAACTTTGTATATTGTGTGGCGATTAGAGATGGAGAGCTATATAGAGAGTTAGATGAGTGGTATACTGGCATTTAATTCTTTCTTGCTGTTTGCATGGGTTAATGAGGGGAGATCGCAGCATGCATGTGTGGAAAGGGTGGAGGAGAAGTGATCATCTTGGCTATGAGTCCTGGAAGAGTTACTCCCTGCCTTGCAGGCCTTCTCCATGTAGCCTGGGAGAACAGAATCTTGGGCTGGGTAATTGTTTAGCTCACATAACTCCCATGGCATGTGGCTACACTATACTGATATTGGCTCTGGAGGGTTAATGAAGTGCATGCCTCCACTAGCCAGACCTCTTTGCTACTATCTGTGGTGCTTAGCTATTCTAATGCAGCCATTTTGGAACGCAGTAATCAAAACTGGTCCAGCATGGATGGAACAGACAGCGCACTGGTTCCCTCCATTGGGGTTGCTCTAACAGTGGCTTCTAACTGTCTAAATCTGACTGATTCTGTCCCCCAAGTGCCTGAGAAAGTACAGCTGGCTGCTGAGGGTGTCAGAGCAATCCCCTCTCAACTAGATGATAAAAGCCCATTAACCAGTCAGAAAAGATTGAGTGTTTGTTTTTTTTATATAAAAAAAGTCTCTACTTTGTGTTGTTATCAGAAAGCGTTTTCATTCATTAAAAAAATTGCTAAATTTACTGATAACTAGCCTGGCATATGTGAAAATCTGATTGATTCCTGGCAGGGATAAATTTCCCTAGCTGAGTTCCTTTATAAAAAAGAAAAAGAAAAACTTAATTTAAAAGCAAGTTAGAATTGGAAGACCAAAAAAAGGTCTGAATTAGCTGGGTTATCTCTAAGTAAATAAGAGCTTCAGCTAAAGATTAAAAGGGGAAAAAACGTTCAGAACTTCATTGCTGGCATTTTAAACATTCAGCAAGGATTTATAAATTCTTAAAATATTAGCACAGTGTTGCACAAGAATAAGCATGTAGGAGTGGTTTTATAGTTCTGAAATAAAAGAAATTAGACCAAGGATGTGTACTCCTCCACGCTAGCACTCATTCTGTCTCAGCTACTTCATGTACTAACACATCTATATTTTACCATATTCTTTTATGCTATATGCTCTCAACCCACTTTTTGCATTCCTTTGCATTTCCTAATATATCTTACTTTTGCATTGTACCTCCTCCAGTCACGACCAGCTCCAAAGGTCACATTGTGCTGTTACAAAAGAAGAAGAACTTATGGTGCAGCGTTATTACATACTGCGTTAGAATCATATCTTGAATCCTGTGAGGTTCCAGGGATTCCAGACACTTCTTTAGGGTTTGTGTTTCCTTTTGGAACGAGCTACAGTGGAGGTTGTGCTGTCTTTATGATACGATGGAGGGGTTCACAGCATTGACATCCTAAGAGGAGCTTGCTTCTTCCATAGCCACAGCCTGGGATAAATAAAAAGCATGACTCTGATTCTTTCTCTTCCCAGCTTGCTGCTCATTCCCACTCTCTGCCCTCAAATTTGTCTTTGTCTTCCTAACTACCTGTCAAACTGTACTGGGGCAAGCGGTCTCACCTGTCCACCTGGGAGCAGTTTTGTGTGTTCCTCGGAAGTGAGGTAGGCACATTGGACATGACATGTGGCTGTATTGATATTTGCTCTGGCCATGCAGTAAAGTTAACTGGTACTTATGGGCCAAGCAGGATTTTTTTTTGCCCACCAAGCACATTGGATTAAGGTTCAATTCACCCATTCTACACTGCAATCTTGACTGGACTTTCCTTAAGGCTGGGAAAGAGACATTTTAAATACGAAGTGGGTTGATTGGCAAGAATATGCATACAAAGACATCATAGATATTTGGTGAGCACTCTAAGGCACTTTTTTAAATGATAAAGGATACCCAGGGGACAATATATTTCACTACCTACAGCTTAGAGGCCTTGGGGTGGTGAATGCTTGAACGGGTATGGCTACTGAACAGGAGTAGTGGCATGTGTACCCCAGGGGTCAGGTTAGGTAATCTATCTACAAGTAACAAGTGATCAGATTCAATAATGAAACTCCCACATTTTTTAGTGCTGCAGATCTTGTTGTAATTAAATGAATAAACCATGCACGTAGTTTAGTCAATTTCTGTGTGTCTTGTCTTATTATTCTCATGCACACACACAATATTTTTTGCTTGCTATAATAATATTCTATATAATGATATTGCTATAATAATATTGTTATATTATTATTATTGATTACATATAAACACACACACAAGGCAAAAAATAATCTTATGGGATTTTGTCACACGAATGATAGCATTGCATAGCTTAGCTACCTAAAATTTTAGCTCATGTAAGAATTGTAGAAAGGGATCACAACACAACCACAACCTGGAACAAAACCTGCATACTTGATAGAGAATGTGCTACTTAGCAGACAGTATATAATGTGCTAATATGTTTTTTAATGTGTTGGAAGCTGCCCAGAGTGGCTGGGGAAAACCCAGCCAGATGGGCAGGGTATGAATAATATTATTTAGTAGGTAGTCTTGTCGATGCACAAATCTGAGAGCAGCCAGATTCTCTAATGTTGTAGGGCAGTGAATATAGAATGGTGGTTTGCCCTTTTCCGAGTGAGGGAGTTGTTGTCGAGTGAGAGACACAAACAGAAAAAAGGCTGGAGAGCTTAGTTGACTCGGAATGTTTAAGACCTCATAAAGCTGCAGAAAGCTGCAAAGAGAATAAAAGATAAAGGGGCTCAAGATTCAGAAGATGACTTGACATGCTTCTGGCTGTAACTGCTCCCTTGTGCAAAACTGTTTTGTGAACAGCCTGGCAAGAAATGTTTGAGCTCCAGCACCAAACTCAAATGTATCAATTTGCCAATAAGTCCAGCCAGTCTGGATTTTTTTGTAGTAATGGGTGAACTTCTCTAAAATTAGTCTTGGCAGACCAAATTATTCAAGCACACACAAACGTACACCAGAAAATAACTTCACTTTTTTTTGGAGCCCAGTTACTTCTACATAAATTGAGCACTACTAATTATGCACCACGGGACGCAGGTGGCGCTGTGGGTTAAAGCCCCAGTGCCTAGGACTTGCCGATCGAAAGGTCGGCGGTTCGAATCCCTGCGGCGGGGTGCGCTCCCGTTGTTCGGTCCCAGCGCCTGCCAACCTAGCAGTTCGAAAGCACCTTCGGGTGCAAGTAGATAAATAGGGACCGCTTACCAGCGGGAAGGTAAACGGCGTTCCGTGTGCTGCGCTGGCTCGCCAGATGCAGCTTGTCACGCTGGCCACGTGACCCGGAAGTGTCTTCGGACAGCGCTGGCCCTCGGCCTCTTGAGTGAGATGGGCGCACAACCCTAGAGTCTGTCAAGACTGGCCCGTACGGGCAGGGGTACCTTTACCTTTACCTTTAATTATGCACCAAGCTGGAAGGCTTTAGAGAGCAAGAGTGCATAAACCCTGCTGCTATGTGTAAAACTAGGGAGGGAGGGAGGGAGGAGCTGGAAGTTGAGAGGGTTGGTGGGGGGCATAGCTGTCAACTTTTCCCTTTTCTTGCGAGGAATCCTATTGGGAACAAGGGAATTTCCCTTTAAAAAAGGGAAACGTTGACATCTATGGGGGGGTGTGCTGGAAGAGCCATTTGTACACCATCACATTTTCCACAATGTGAACAGAACTATAGCATCTGTGACAGGATTTAGCCTAGGCCTGAATCACTGTATTTTTCGCTCTATAAGACGCACCAGACCACAAGACGCACCTAGTTTTTGGAGGAGGGAGACAAGAAAAAAAAATATTCTGAATCTCAGAAGCCAGAACAGCAAGAGGGATCGCTGCACAGTGAAAGCAGCAACCCCTCTTGCTGTTCTGACCTCTGAGATAGCTGCACAGCCTGCATTCGCTCGATAAGATGTACACACATTTCCCCTTAATTTTTAGGAGGGAAAAATTGAGTCTTATAGAGCAAAAAATACGGTAATTAATTAACACTGGTATGGGCCTCCACAAAGATTAAAGACAGATGAGATAAGTTGGTGCAATACAATCTTTGGTATCTAAAGAATACTGCAATCTTGTAGCAATAGAAGACTTGCCTCCATCATAAGATGCAAATTCCAGCAGCTCATTCCTCTCCCTTGAGGAAGCTTTTCCTAGTAGCTGGAGGCTGAAAGGCAACACTAGGGAAGACCAAGGATGAAGGCCTTAAACTTCAAGAATCCACCACAGGGACACCATGTTATTTGCAATCCTGATACTAAACTTGTTTGTTTTCTTGTGTGAATCCTTTGTAAACCACTTTGCATTTTCTAGGATTATAAAATGGAATTGAAGCATTTTAATTAAATCAGTTCAGTACAATGCAATGCAATACAATACAATACAATACAATACAATACATGTGTACACACAACAAAAAGCCACATTTTCATACATTCAGAGTGATGCAAAAACGTATTGCAAGATCCACACACAATAAAAAGGAATATAGACCTTTGTGAAGCATTTTTTTTATCAGTTCTCGAATGAAGTAAAAGCTACTATTTCATTTAAACAAGAACAAATGCTAATTTCTCTTCCTACACTCTGACAGCAGCTTTAAGTGTGTTCTCAGATTCTTACTGCATTTACATTAGACTATATGGGGAAAATGTTATTGCTCTAAAGGCTGGATACAAAAAAAGTGTATAATTTATTCGGCTTGATTTTATTTATTTAATTACTGCCCACAAGAGCTGGAGATTATATATATTAAAAGCATTGTTTGACACTGAACATGGAAAGTTAAGTTGATTGTTTAATGTAATTCTGAAACTACCACAGTGAGCTGATGCCACATTCTGTGTATGATTCATGTAAGTTTTCCACTCCATTAACAACATTTAAAAGCTGTCCAAAGCCACATTTTTATCTAAGGATATTTGAAAGTAGGTACTTTGCTTATTTTACACTCTCTGGTTCTTGAAAACTGCTGTGACTCCCCATTTTTTTACATCCATATCGATTTTTTTTGTATTACCCTGCCTATTATTTATTTATTTAAATCATTTATATATCCCCCTTTCTGCCAAAGCACGCAAAAGGCAATTTGAAAAATACTAAAACAGAGTTTTCTCGGGTTGATTGATAGTCTCTTTGGGAGCTGATGGCATAAGCAACCTGGCTTTGACTTCTTCACTTCTGTATCCATATTAACAAGAGATGCCACATCCAGAAATCTACGTGCTCAAATGCACAGACAGACCTATATTACACACAAGGATTCCTGTTGATTTCATTGGACGGAGGCACATCCTTTCAATTGATGTAGAAACCATTCTGAACAAAGGAGCACCATGCACTCTCCAGATTTTCTCATGACAATTTGGGCCCTTACCACCTCAGACAGTTCTCTCTTTTTCTAAACGGCAGCATGTATTGAGCCGCTGGGGGTTAAGCTGAGTAATACATCACTTGCATCCTATAAAACAGAGATGGTAAACCAGTAACTCTCCAGGTGTTGTTAAATTTTAGCTCACATTATCCCTGACCATTGGCCATTCTGGCTAAGGCTGATGGTGGTTCTGGAGAGCCCCAGATTCCTCTCAGATTCCCCTGTGTTGGGGATCTGCCTGTGTTCTGTCTCCACTGTCAGAAGCAGTGTCTCTGAATTACCAGTTGCTGGGAATCACAAGCGGTGTGAGTGCTGGGTTTTTGGAGAGTGGGCTATTGAAGATCTAGGCTGCATTCAGGCAGCTCTTCTTTCCATTTACCTTACATTCCCGTACCTGATAGTTTTCAGGTTTAATGTGTCAGTTCTGGAAATCTAGCGGAATCTAGCCAGAATCTAGTGTTCATTTCCATGTTAACTGCGCCCAGAAAAAAAGAAATGCAATTTGTTAACCCCGGGATGAAATTGGGGAAGAGACCCAGCATACAGTCCCGTCCCCCCATTGTTTTCATGTGTGAAAAGAGCTGCACATGGGCATAAAGGCTAAACGGTGTTTCCATGCACTCTGGTTTCTGTCACTGTGTCCCATTGCACCAGTAGTGGTTTAGTCATGCTGGCCACATGACCCAGAAAGCTGTATGTGGACAAACACCAGCTCCATCGGCCTGAAAAGTGAGAAAAGCTCCGCACCCCATGGTCACCTTTGACTAGACTTAACTGTCCAGGGGTCCCTTACCTTACCTTACCTTTATAAAGGGTAGCATGGTGGTGACATTTCTGCTGACATCTGCTATTGTGTCACCACACCCATTGGTATAAGTGAAATTTAGTGTGGCATGGCAGTATATCAATTCCACACTTCCACAACACAACAGGTAATGCCAGGCATAGGCAAACTCGGCCCTCCAGATGTTTTGGGACTACAACTCCCATCATCCCTGACCACTGGTCCTGTTAGCTAGGGATGATGGGAGTTGTAGTCCCAAAACATCTGGAGGGCTGAGTTTGCCTATGCCTGGGTAATGCAGTATAAAACAAACATTACAAGCTGGGACAAAAGCACTAGCATTATAACCAGGAAAACTAACACAATAATTTCCACATTGGCCACAGAATACTAACTTGCTGCCGTTGTTGCATTGTGGGGAGGGAAGATTAGGATACATGGGAGAGGGGAAATGGAATGGAGTATCCTTTCTTTTTAAAAAACAAGGTATGTATGTCTTACTGAATAGAAATAGGAACAGGAGCACTCCGCTGCAACTTTTTGTTACAGCTACCACATTTATTCTATATTGTTGAGTATTCTAAAATTGCTGTTACCCTGCTCTGAGGCTAACCAGAAGGGTAAGTTAAAATTAAATAGCTATCTATTCATTCAGTCAGTCTGTGAAGTCAATAAGTGCCCTTTATTGAACTAACTGCTACTTTAGCATTAAGAAATACCATTATTGGTTGTGAACAGAATTGACTGCCTCCTGACTTGGTGACTGAAGTTAGAGAGACACCATTGAACACTGTGACCCCAGAAAGCAGCTTTTAAAGGTACACAAAAAGCCTTTAAAATAGCCCTCACAGTAATTCACAAGGCCACCTTCCTCAAAGCCTAACAGCAAACAAAAATGATTTGGGTGTAGAAAATAACCATTTCCTTAGATAACCAAGTCAAATTTCAGCTGCTGTGGTCCTGAAATCAACCAGGGCATAAATACTACCCAGTGTTCACAGAAATAATAGCAGAAAATTGTATTATCTTGACTGTGGGCAATGAAAGTATTGATTTGTGAATAAATGGGAAAATCATATTTAACTGCTCAGCAAGGGCAAGAGAGATCTTTCTACTGTTCCCCTGAAACTTTCCAAGCCTTTCTTTTCCTATTTACTATGTACAACATTACTATTGTTATTCATGCCATGGTTACTGTGATTACATTTTGTAAGACTTCATTTCTGTAACCATTTTGATAGCAGGAAGGCTGTGAACTATAGAAATTCTCTGGTAATTGACCATTGTGTTTGGATTTTCTGATGCCCTTCCTTTTCTGATAGTTGTTTGACATACCGTGTCTGTAACAGCCAGGGGGTGGGAGAGGTCTTTGTATAGATGCAACTACTGTAGGTCTTGTGGAGATTTGATAATCAAGGAGGGTCTATGTTGGGTCATAACCAAACAGGAGTCTTGATTAAAGGCTCTATAGCATGAACACATGTTGAAATAAATCCTAGCTCCATTCTTTTATCTTCCCAAGGACTGTATTATTATATGAAGGGTCTAGGGCTGGAATTAAGGCTTCAGCTTCTGCCTCTGATTCTGGACACTCCCAATACACTAAGCCCTGTTACCTCTTCAGCTCCCGACACCTCTTCCTTCTAACCTTCTCCCTTGTCTCCCTCTCTGTTGTCCTACCAACACTCCCTGGGCTCTAAGCCTTCTTGCCTTGAGGGTTCCCCAACTAGTTCCTCCCACCATTCCTTTGCATCCAACCAGTCCATGACACTGGGATAGTTAGTGTTGACTATACTGAGCCGGTGGTCACTTAATTGCAGCTGCTGTTTCAAAATTTATAATGTGATGTTGTTACATTGAGAGGTCACTTGCTCCCACTTAAGCCAGTGAAGTTACACTTTGTATCACATGAATAGAAATGGAAGTTCCAGGGAAAAGGGGAGGTGATGGTTAGCTATTGCTCCACATGTAGGGCTGTTTGTAACATGCATTTATGTAATTAGAAACTATTAGAGGAATTACTGATTTTTTTAGGTAAACCTAGCATATATGTTTCCATAAAAAGCTAAAACAACTCTCAACAACATCAAAAAAATCATGTGCAGAGATTTTGAGGTAGTCTTCAGTATTAGGATAATTTTTTTCTTGTCCCGTTTTCTGCGAATTGTTTTTATGTACATGGCTTAGAAATGTGCATAATTAAATGGTATATAAATGTCTCAAATAAATACAGCAAAAAATAATAATAAACAAAGCAACAGGAAAAACAAGAAAACCAGATAAAATGCTCAATTAAAACAGGAATAAGGAACATATGATCCTGAAGATGTGACTAGACCAGAACTTTCATTATCCCAGGCTATGGGTAATACTGAATGGGAGCTGGAGTGTAGCAGTATCTAGATAGCCAAAGGTCCCCCCCCCCCCGTATTTTATAGCCTGGATGAATGAAAAGGTCTATCTGGAGCTAGAAAGAAAGCAAAGATGGTATCAGGTAGAGGTTCTGGGAGGGCATTGCAAACGTTGGTGCCAGAAGTCCCTTCGCAGATCACCACCCATCTCCCCTTACCTCAGTTGGTGTAGGGGCATGGAGAAGAGCAACTAGGAAAGAGCTGAATCCCGAGGAAGTTTTGGGTTGGAAGAAGTCATCTCAGAACCCTGTTGTCTTAAGTCATCCATGGTTTCAAAACCAGCATATTGAAGTGGGCCCAGGTTTGGCAATGTGTAGTGTTCCCCCCATTAATACAAAAGTAGAAATATCAGTCTAATGGTTTGCAGAGAGCTAAATTCAAACAGGCGATTTAAACTGAAATACTCCATTAACTCTCAAGTTCTATCCACACCATACTGTTGTTTGGTGTGGAAGGTGTAGATGTGAAAGCACCTTTAACCTTCACTTTAATTTTTGAGTCTAAATATTCACATTGAGTTGTTGCTTCAGTGTGACCAAAGAGAATACAGAATCAAAGGAAGCTTTCAGATTATGACCCTGAGTAAAGTATCCAACTTCTAAATAACTAGAATAATATCCCTTTTATCCTCTTTTCCCCCTGTCTGTCTACTGAGGCCTCATTTTCATTCTGATCTGATCATTGACTCTGAGTCTATTCCTTCCACTTCTCTACCACATCAACAACAAACTACAGTATTTCACTTCAAAGGTGTCTTGCTCTTCACAGCCAGTACAGCCCCTTCACAACACACACACAGGGGCTAGACTACGTGTGTGTGTGAGGGGGGGGGATTTATTGCCATTATATAGAATTCTTTACTTTTTATATTTGAAGGGACAAATGAGGACATCAAATCCAAAGAACGCTTACCTTACTGATTCTCAAAGCTATCTATAACTCAACCCTTTCTGATTTCAGTATTACAAACTGGTAGCATAATGTTTGGAACTTTGCTCTTCTGGAAAATAACTTATAGGGCATGTCAGATTCCTAAAGAGAAAAGCAAAACCAGGCTCATTCATATCAATCAGTCTGGTGGAAATTTTTAGACTTTGCTAGAAACCACCAAATACATCCACCTCTTCCTCCAGCAGCTATAGATATCTTGCTCTATATTCACCTCAGACAGAAGAAACACAACTGCAATGCTTCTCCTCCTCATTTGACCATTAACTTTTTACTTGTCAGCTTAATCATCATGATCCTTTATATATCAGTATAGCAATGTTATCAATAACTGTTGCCGCCCTGTGTTTTTCTGTTAATGCAAGAGGCAATAGCATGCCCTAAGCTCAGGTTGGGGTCTCTGCCTGGCTGGAATCCTCACCCTGGTAGCCCAGTGTGATCTTGGATGCTTGGCTTGCACCACACCAGGGCTCAACACTGGGCAACTCCCATGGTATGGGCTTGGTGCTGCCCAAGTCCAATGGTGGACAGGCAGAGTCCCTCCAACCCCCAGGCGACCCCTGAGTGGAATAATGACTCAAGACAACATGCTATGGGATTAATATTGGCCACAATTTTATTAAATTTCAGATGTCAGGAGACCTTGGCTCAGGCATTGGACGTTTATCCTTTCCAGTCCCCAGCTGGGCATCTGGGACTCATCAGGGTTATCCAGAATGTGTGGGGATTGGCTCTGGGGAACATATTTTCAAGCAGAGAGCCCGCTGCCCGCTGCCTGCCCCCGTTTCACCGCCATTGGAGGGGAGAGCAATGACAACCTCTTGGCATATGGCCAATGCCTCCCCTCAAACCTCTTTAAGGGGGAACCCTGGGATCACCATCGCAAGGGGAGTGTGGGTCACCGCTTCACGTCCCCCCACCCATTTAGGAAGATAGACTAAAGGATTCCGCCCAAGACCTAAAATCGCCCAAGTTGTGACGTTTTGCTACAGGAAAGGCAAAACCTGCCAATGCAGGAAAATTCCTTTCCGGCCCTTCAACAGCGACCCTGATGTAGCAGCACCTGCGTACCTGTGGAAAAGAAGTTAATCTTCAAAAGAAGAGTTAACTGAGGGAGGGCAGGGTGGGAGAAGCTCTGGAGCCACCTGATGCTTTGCAGGTAAGATTCACCTTCTGTTGTGTGGGCAGGGCGGTCCCTCCCCTTACCTGGCTGATCCCCTGGCAATGCCTCCCCAGGCGGGATTGGGCGATTGGCTGAGGTAGACTGAGACCTCCAGGTGTCCAGCCTAAGGAGGATGAAGCCAGCCTGAACTATCAGGAGCTGCACTGGGATCCAGGGGGCTGCGCATGACCACACAAAAGGCTCCCCATTTGATGTGGGGAGCGGTCATTCCACCAGCAAGGGATGAATGGAATGATGAATGGATCCTAGCCATACTGCCATGCCAATTCTTCCTTTCATGTGTAGGCAATAAAGATTTGGCTTGGTTTTCAGCCAACATCTAATGTCCTGTTCTTGTCATTTGCTATTCTCCTGGGTCACAGACTGCACCTTCCAGGGCAATTATCTATCAAAAGCTGCTATTTGCATATAAAGAAAAGCTTGTGTTGTGTTCCCTAGGGCTGATATTTACATCAAAAATGCACACATTAATTGTATTACTGCAATTAATATCACATCTAACTTGAACCTCAGAATTCCTCATCTTCACTGAAAGACTGATTAGGTATACACAGTATTAGGTATGTGAAAGGAAAGAAGGGATGATTTTCCACTTCTTCTGAATAATGTTTTTAGATCCATGTCAACTTTCTATCATTTGATCATCTGTCTTTAGCATTCAAAAGAGACCATGAAAATGTTGATTGTATGCAATTCCTGATGTCCCAGTCAAGCACTTTTGCAATCCTGCCTAGCATACGAGTCCAGCATTCCTATTTGCTTTGACAACCACATAGAAAAAGGTGAAAATTTAGTTTAACTATATATTTTGATTAATGTGGTTCTTGATTGTGGAAGATATCACTTTGATTCTGTGTGTCTGTATGATGAAGTGCAAGGAAACTTATAATTCCATACTGAATTTATCCTTCTTGCAGCATTGCCTCTGTACTTTGAGATAAATGGATTGTAGCATTTGGCAGTCTTGGGATATAGCATTAAGCTTTTACCCTATTAGAGTAGCTTAACTACAATGTTATTAAAATGGCAAGAATGCTAACTAGAAATTTGTAACCCATTTATCATATTTGTAAGAATGGGATAATGTATAGAAATACTTTGGGTCAGGTATAATGTTTTGCTTAAAAATACTAAGATTGCAGGAAGCTGAGACCTCAAATTATTGGACGTGCACTGTTTAAGTTACCATATAAATATGATTATAAAATCAACTGTGTCAGCGTGTTCATTTTGTAGTACCCGCTACTCCCTTTCTGGAGTACTACCTCAAAGTTCTCATATTCAAAATATGTTCATGCTTTCAAAATTTAAAATGATTGAATACCAAAGATAATTGGTCTCCAATCATTTGAAATGAGGGTGGTTAAGGTTCCATAGGTGGATAAATAATGGGTCAATTTCTGCCGTGTCAACTGAATATGTGGTTCGAAAGGCTGTGTGGTGGCATTTCTGGTCATTGGAAAATTCAATTCAGCACTTTTTGAGGTAAATTATGTTTTGACTTCTATGCAGTCTTAGTTTATATTTCTCTCCTACATTGTCCATTTTATTTTATTTTATTTATAGTGCAGTCATATGCATGTTCACTTAGAAGTAAGTCCCATTCAGTGGGGCTTACTCTTGAGTAAGTGGGTATAGAATTGTGGCCTTAGTACATAAATGATAATTTATTATAGCACTTTTCACCAATTATATGCTCAAATAAGTGTTCAATACTGAAATAAGTACTTTTGTTATTCAGATGATATTGACATACTTCATTTAAGCCGTTAAACATTTTTTCTCTTCCTCCTTTAGTTCTTACAAATACAATAAAATATTTTAGCCATAACTATATGTTTGTGAAAGTCATTTTCAAATTCATTTTCTTTATAATGGAATTTTATTCTGAAATAAAGTTAAAAATATAAGCAGTGAAAAGAGCACACATAATGATATAACACGACCACATATTACCGAGAAAGGGAAACTCCCTGATTACAGTCCTTAGTATATTATAAATAAACTTGTAGGACAATTAGGCTACAAACCTAGACACACTTATCGGGGAGTAAGTCCTATTGAACAAGTGAATGGAAATACATAGGTCTGCACTGCTCAGAATAATATAACCTAATAAGAAGCTTGCTAACTACTGAGATGAGGTTGATGTTGTTAGTTACAAAAGCAGGTGATGTCATAGAGCCACCCATGTGCAGCGGTGGAGCAAGCTGATCTGGCGCCTGGGGCAGCGCGCGTGCCCTGCGCCCAGGGGCGGGGCCATATGCCCGCGGGGCGGGGTGAGCCGGGGCAGGATGCTCCCCGGGGCCTACAGCTGAGGGGGAGGTGGTGGGCGGACCATTTGGGGCAGCGCAGAGCCGGCGGGCGCCCAAGCCACCGCTTCAGTCCAAGGAGAGATGCATGGCTCAGGCACACTGCAGGCCCCGTGGTGAGTGCCGCCCGGCATTTTGACACCCCCCTCAGTGGTAACACCTGGGGCGCCCCGCTCCCACTGCACCTCCCTTCCTCTGCCCCTGCCCACATGATCTGTTTATTGTGCATTCATCACAATTTGCTTGCAGAAAGCTTAAGCAGAGGTTGGATTATCTCTGCTTTTTACTGAGCATTCATTCTGATTTGTCTGCAGGGCAGTTATATGACATTTGTCCAGCCTCCATTCTGATCTGCTTGCAGGGTTTTTATATGTCTTTCCATTAGTCTGTTGTTCATCCCACACTTTCTAAACTGAAACAAGTCTAATTTCTTTCTTTTAAGTTGGTTTGTTGCACTAGGGTGACATAGTGCTTTAGTTCACTTTGCAAAAACTTACATTTCTGGTATCTGCTCATATCCCTCCCACAAAATTGTGACCATCTGGAGGCACTGTCAATCAAAGTTGGAAAATGCTTCTGTGTTTGACTGGAATGTGATCAGAAGTTTGAAGGGCTTCCACACAGGAGATAAAATGGCAATACATCTCTGTTTTATGTCTGTTGCAGTTGAATCTGGTGTTTATTAATATTTATTTAGAGTCATCATTTTGGCAGTAGAATAAATTTGTTGCCTGCACAGTTGATTCTTTGGAGACCATCCATTATGGGGGCGTGGTAATTCACTCTGCACAGCTCTGCCTCACACTACATTTTACATATTTATTCATTATAAAAATGTTCCTTGCCACCATTCTGCCCTCTACGCTACATTTAGACAAAAGTGCAGATGTCAAGTCTTTTTAAATTTTATCACCATACTTCCTATTCTTACTTCCAGATGCTTCCATCTGTTCATTGAGGCGCTGCAAGTTCTTTGCTCTCCAATGGAATACAATCGAACCTTGGAAGTCAAATGGAATCCGTTCCGGGAGTCCATTCGACTTCCAAAACCAAGCGTGGTTTCTGATTGGCTGCAGGAAGGTCCTGAAGCCAATCAGAAGCTGTGGAAGCCCCATTGGATGTTTAGCTTCCAAAAATAGTTCGCAAACCAGAACAGTAACTTCCAGGTTTGCGGTGTTTGGGAGCCAAAACATTCCATGGAATGACTGTACTGACAAATACTTTCTTATCAAAACAAATAATAAATACTTTTTAAAAACTCGACAGAACTCACAGACTAACCTCAATGAACATGGTAAAGCACTTCATATTCCATGATAACTGCACGATTCAAAACTCTAAAGGACTTATGGAGCCCTCTTTCAAATAGAACCATCCTCATTAATCTCTTTGTTGTAGATAGCGCTGTGTTATTACTGGGTGATAAGAAAGCTGCTGCATAGACATATGTTGTGTTTGTGTGTGACTACACATCAGAGCGTTAGATGGCCTGGTGTGGACATTTGTCCTTTAGTCATGTCTGTTTGGACACGTTACAAAATCAATAGAGGCTGTTCCTTCCCTCTTTAGATAAGAAAGATATTCAGGATCTTGTCCTGAAACAGGTTTGTGAGGAAAATTCTAAAAAGGTATATTAAGCAGACAATGAAAGCAATGCACAAAAAAGTATACTTAAAGTTGTGTTGGTAACCATTCTATCTCCCCCTCCACCAAATCTAGTTATAGTCCTTATATGCTGTATATTTTACTTAATTCTGCTTCTTTGCTGTATAAGTATATTCAGTCTATTCCTCACCTATATGATTGTGCATGTCTTCCCTTATAAATAATGCTTCCCTTCATAAATGTTTTTCTCTGTTTCTCACCATTTTATTTTCTTATGTATCATATTCACCCTGCTTCTTGGTTTTTCTCAATATTCATTGTTTTCTTTTTTATATTAAATAAAATGCTAAATTCATCCACTGTTCTATACAGTGTTACCTCGGGTTACAGACGCTTCAGGTTACAGATGCTTCAGGTGACAGACTCCACTAACCCAGAAGTAGTACCTCGGGTTAAGAACTTTGCTTCAGGATGAGAACAGAAATTGTGTGGCGGCGACACAGCGGCAGTGGGAGGCCCCATTAGCTAAAGTGGTACCTCGGGTTAAGAACAGTTTCAGGTTAAGAATGGACCTCCGGAATGAATTAAGTTCTTAACCCGAAGTACGACTGTATTCCTTTATTTGCTATTAGTTTCTTCATCATTATCACATTCCATCCATTCTTCTCTCAGTGTGCTTGGTTTTTATTCATGTATCATGTCAGCTAAAGATGGTGCTATCCTGACTTCCAGAGAAAGTTTTTCAACACACAATGTTATGGTATTAGTAATTTTCAGTGCATCACTGCAGAAATTTCTTTGCATTTTACCCGGACGGCTCAGAAATGCTGCTCTTGTATTTCTTGAAGGGTAGTAAGGAGCTTCAGGGACGCGGGTGGCGCTGTGGGTAAAAGCCTCAGCGCCTAGGGCTTGCCGATCGCATGGTCAGTGGTTCGAATCCCCGCGGCGGGGTGCGCTCCTGTCGTTCGGTCCCAGCGCCTGCCAACCTAGCAGTTCGAAAGCACCCCCGGGTGCAAGTAGATAAATAGGGACCGCTTACCAGCGGGAAGGTAAACGGCGTTCCGTGTGCTGCGCTGGCTCGCCAGATGCAGCTTGTCACGCTGGCCACGTGACCCGGAAGTGTCTGCGGACAGCGCTGGCCCCCGGCCTCTTGAGTGAGATGGGCGCACAACCCTAGAGTCTGGCAAGACTGGCCCCTATGGGCAGGGGTACCTTTACCTTTTAGTAAGGAGCTTCACTATACACAGGAACATATCCACTGCTACATCCAGCTCTTTCTTCTTACTGAATGTTACAACACTACAAACCACTGAACCAAAGTAGCATTACACAGTATTCAGAATAAATATCTTATTCTGAATCCTGATAGTACAATAGGCCAATTAAAATTGAACTAGTGCTAAGGCTGCTGTATCACACTCCTCCTTAAGGCCTTTCAATCGCAACTGCAATATGCATTTGTCATTTATGGTAGTCATTTATTACCTCTTCCACTCTCTTGCATAGCATCCTTCCACTCTCTTGCATAGGTTCTAGTCTATGTGGTCAAAAAATCATGATGCAATGTTGTTCTGGATATATGAATAGGAAGGGAAAGGTATTACCAGGTAGAATTTTGGACATATATTCAATATATTGTCATAAGCAGAGCTTATATAGTCAGCTAGGTAATAGGCCACCAGGCTTCTGTTGTAGGTGCAAGACAGTGGGGGTGAAAGGAACAGTTTGTGATTGTGGTCTGAAAGAGACTAACAGTGCAGTTCTGTATGTGAATTCAAGGAGACTTGCTTCCAGGGAACTGGGTAGGATTGAAACTTGCCTAGAAAAGGTTGCTAGCATGCTTCCAACTGGCAAAAGAAGCTTTATATGATCACACTTCAGCAAGTTCATGCTTGCTGAACTTATATATTTGTAAATAAATAGATATTACTGAACACAATTATAAGTCCTGTACAATAGGACTCTGATGAAATTTGACTTTTATGAAGTTGAAACATTTATAGTTGGGAAACAGGGGACGATGCTCAAGATGACCCAAGAGGTTCAAGACAATCCATTAGGATGTTGTAATCAATGCTTCCCATCACCTTGGTTGCTTCAATAGTTGGTTGATTTTTGTTTCAAGATAAGAACTCTACAATGGCAGCAGAACAATTCCAATTAGACGCCCCATTTTCCTCTCATGTTCCCTCTACAATTTATTGTCTTTCCTAACCTGCCACCTGGCCTCTTTTCTTTTTTCTTTTTTTTTTGTTCTACTGCTAAATTCTCACCCCATCAAAAACTTACTGTGCTTCACTCCTTGCTCATGCTCATGACCTTTTCGAAGACTTTTTCATCTATTTCATGCCCTTACCAGAGACATGGATGAAATTTAGTCTGTTTCTATTAGTGGGATGAATGGGATTGTTCTTTTGCTGTACCTGATCACCTCCGTATTAGATCAAATAGCTGCATGGTTAACCAGACTGTGTCTTTCTACTTTCTAACACAGCGATTCTTAACACTTCAAATGCTGATGTGGAATTTGTCTGTGGCTGCCCAAAGTGGCAACACTTAATCTAATACTGGCAGGCTTGCAACTTTTGTATTCCAGACATCACTCAGACATAATTCAAAAGGTGTTTGTATTATGCTTCATTTTTACGTCACTACATTTGATTTCCAACATTTCAATCTGGATTTAGATGTTTATACATCCTTGAGGTCTGCCCTACAGCAGTTTGCTGACAGTTTTAACAGCAACTGCATGCTAGAACATTTATAATTTCAGTTCTGTGTTTTCTTTAGAAGTTGTAGTAAAACAATATTTTTGAGAAACATTCCTAAGAGAATTAATGAAAAAATAAATGGTAGCTTTATGAGAGCAGGGCCATAACATTTATTCTGATGGAAAAATAAGCACATGCTGTTGAGATCCTAGGTGAGGGATGAGGAGGATCAAAAATTCAACTAGGCTAGCGATGGCCTTCAAAGGGTTGGAGTAGCAGTGCAAGAAGTCTTATCTTCCAACATGCAGGTAATATCACTTCTGAGTCCTCTTCATATGTTTCCCCTGTCCCTTTTGATTGATGATACAACAATGTACTGTATGAGTCAGGCTCATGTCCCAATTTATTAAACCACTATATATAAAAATATAACATTTGTGAAATGCCTTCAGCGTTGAAGTTCTCTCTTGATGAGTCTTCAGAAATAATACCATACCATATCGCCACAATTTTCAAATGCTAGTAAAATCAACAACAATAAAGCAAATATGCAGACCAATGTGGATATTAGGCAGGGTGAGGCCACTGCCTTAGGCAGTGCAAACTCCCAAGGCAGCACCCCTGTGGATGCCCCACCTCCTCTGTCACTGGCATCAGAGCTGATTTACAGTGAGATCTCACAAGAACTCCCCCCCCCCCCAATTGGTGCTAATGCCATTTTTCCGCTATTGGTGGAGCTGGGACAAGCTGCATAGGTGCTAGGGGCAGCAGCACGGTGGCACTTCCCATTTTATCTCAAGCGGCAAAATGGGACACATCATTCTTGTTAAGAATTGGGCACATCCAATAAAGCTGAACATTGGAAGATTAATGACACAGAAAAGAAATACTTCTTCATCTAGCACACAGTAACTATGGAACACACTCACACAAGGAAAGATAATGGCCACTAACCTGGATGACGTTAAAAGAAGATTTAGACAAATTTATGGAAGCTAAGATTGTCCATGGCTATGAGCCATGCTGGCTATGTTCTCTCTCAACTGTGTGCCTCTGAAAACCCATTCCTGGGAATCACGAGCCAGGATAATGCTGCTGTGCTCAGGTCCAGCTTCGGGGCTTCCTATAGGCATCTGGCCAGGCTCCATGAGAACAGTATGATGGCCAGAGGCTCACTATGTCAGGTTCCTACTGGAAGACCGGACAAAAGCCAGAACATTGGCAGTGGCAAAGTTTTTATCGGTAGTTGCAAGAACAAATGAGCCCTATAGTCCAAACAAAGTGCTTGATTAACCTGGAGGTAGACTGTATGAACTCTGTATTGATTTGTAATGTTTTGTTGGTCTCTGGACCGTAATAAAGTCTGTTGTTGTTGTATGATGGACTGCATGGGCTATTGACCTGATCCAATAGGCTCTTCTTATGTTCATGTATTTAATTTTCTCATCTCCAGAAATTCTACAGGGATGGGGAATCTCTGGCCTTCCATATGTTGTTATACAACATCCATCATATATGGTTATGGACCATACTGGCTGGTCCTGATGGGAACAACATCTGGAAGGCCATAGTTTCCTCATTCCTGAACTAGGGGAAGCTGTGGCCTACAGAAACACACAGAGAGAAAAACCCTTCTGCATTGCATTAAACTATGTTATTTCTTTGGAGAATGCTGTCAGTAAGATGAGTGGAAGGGGGGGGGGAAGGGTTTTCTTTCTTTCTTTCTTTCTTTCTTTCTTTCTTTCTTTCTTTCTTTCTTTCTTTGGGTTTTTTTTAAAAAGCATGTCCATAGGGAAGGTACTTGTATATAATTTCTCTCCCTTTATAGCAGTGATGTGATTTGTGACTGGGTTTTAGCCATTTCTTCTTCCTTTCCTAAAAAAGAACTGAGGGCTGTCTTACTGGAAGGAACTATAATCTTGTTATTGTTAGGTTCTCTCATGCCAGTAGACACCACCTTGACCAGTGAAGTGTTAATCTTCCCTAGGAGCTATTTTTAATATTTGGTGCTATAAAGCTAATCTAGGCTTAAAATCCAGCCAGGCTTGATACTAGCAAGCCCAGTAGCTCCCAAGTAACTTCAACATGCCATTAGACTCTGGAAGCCTTTTTCTTTAGCCCTTCAAAAACACCATAGATGAAGAAGTCCTCAGAGGGATGGATTTAGTAAAAAAAATATGGGAATCTTTTTAAAGTCTTATCATTTCAGAGACTCTGTATTGAACAAGATATTTTCAATTTCAGGATTTGCCATCCTTCTCATCTAGATTATTTTTACTAGCTGACTGATCACTGCAAGTACATTCCTAATAATTCAGTATGCCTCCTCCAGCTTTTCTTAATGCTAATGATAAAATGAGTCACAGATTTTTCCCCTCCACTGCATCATGTTTTCAGTGTATAGCTCCATAAAGCAGTCCGCTGGTTTAGCATTTAATTTCCTATATACATACTTATGTAGGCTATCAAAAAAATTAAAGAAATAGTGTACACTTCTGAGAAGTCATTTTAAGACTGTTGTCACTGTCATCTCACTATGTATTTATGAGCCTCAAACATGTGTATATCTCAATTTATCCATATCTATGTCTAAACCACAGAGCCTAGGGCTTGCTGATCAGAAGGTCGGCAGTTTGAATCCCCGTGACAGGGTGAGCTCCTGTTGCTTGGTCCCAGCTCCTGCCTACCTAGCAGTTCGAAAGCATGTCAAAGTACAAACAGATAAATAGGTACCGCTCCAGTGGGAAGGTAAACAGTGTTTCCATGTGTTGCTCTAGTTCGCCAGAAGCAGCTTAGTCATGCTGGCCACATGACCACATGACCTGGAAGCTGTCTGCAGAAAAACGCCGGCTCCCTCAGCCTATAGAGAGAGATGAGCGCCGCATCCCCAGAGTCATCCATGAATGGACCTAACGTTCAGGGGTACCTTTACCTTTTTATGTCTCCATTCTATACAACACTACTTTGCCCTGGTACTTGTTATCAAGCAACATTTTAGAAAACATTTAAGTATGAAAACATATTGTAAACTACCACTGTGATTAATTACCTGAAAATTTATAGCACAAACCATAATACTTTCAGCTCCAAATTTATCATTGCATCCATATTTCTGTCCACTTGTGTATTGTTGCTATAAGTGCTCATGCAGAATGAAATTAAAACAAACAGCATGGAAGCTGTTTTGGACTCAGCATGGAAACATACAATATGCCTAAAAATGATATGCATAACTCCAATAAAAACCAAGCATATAAAGAAATAACAGAATTAATGAAGAATGAAAACAACATTTTGATAAATCAGGTCCAGGAGAAAGACTGAAATCATCAGACTTCAGATGTTATGAATCATACTTTTAAAAATAGGAAATAGGAAAGTGGGTGATATTCAAAAATACCATGAGTCCTAAGTTGCCATGTAGTGGTGGAAGACCAAATGGAATTGATTTTTTTGTATAAAAGTATGATTAGGATGTCTTGTAAAATTAAAGCAGCAGTTCCTATTGCTCCTCAAGTTATGGAGAATAAGTGACATTCTAGCTATATGCTCCGGAAAGACATTTAAAACTTTCATGCAGATGTAAACATATATACAAGAGTCAAGTAGATCAAGCACTTACAGCAATCTATAATTAATATTCAATTTATTCGTTTCTGCCAAACCCAAAGCACACATGGCGGGCACATCTGTTTTCACTGTGTGAGTGACACTCTGACTTTTAAAAGTTGCTTTAGGTCAGACTGATAACTCATGTAGCCCAGTGCCTGGTGTTTGATAGTGGCCTTTACAGAATGCTTTGAAGGATAAATCCAGAAAACAGCAGGGTAATTACAAAGTGTTCCCCAGGCTCTGTTTACTATTAATGTCAATGAGGGGTTTAGCAGTAGTCTTTCTAAGAGCTGGCATCAGTTGGCCAGCAGCTAGCAATCATAACTGGCTCACCACTTTTATACTCGACAACCTTTTTCACAGCCAAACTCTAGTTTTTAATTAGATTCCACAGAATTTGATCATTTTACTCAATACAGGATATTCTATTTAAATATGTATTTTAATTACTATTGGCTAAAGACCAAAAGACAACTGTGAAGTATCTGCTCTGAATTTTGAAATGGTTCAGAAAAGGAAGTATGGCAAATCAAACAAATGATTACAAATCCACC
This sequence comes from Podarcis muralis, assembly GCF_964188315.1. Taxonomy (NCBI): domain Eukaryota; kingdom Metazoa; phylum Chordata; class Lepidosauria; order Squamata; family Lacertidae; genus Podarcis; species Podarcis muralis. Next base: position 44,097,359 of record NC_135658.1, read on the forward strand.
CAAAGTTGCCACTGATACCAAAAAGGTAAAGGTAAAGGTACCCCTGCCCATACCGGCCAGTCTTGACAGACTCTAGGGTTGTGCGCCCATCTCACTTAAGAGGCCGGGGGCCAGTGCTGTCCGGAGACACTTCCGGGTCACGTGGCCAGCGTGACAAAGCTGCATCTGCCGAGCCAGCGCAGCACACGGAAACGCCGTTTACCTTCCCACCGGTAAGCGGTCCCTATTTATCTACTTGCACCCGGGGGTGCTTTCGAACTGCTAGGTTGGCAGGCGCTGGGACCGAGCAACGGGAGCGCACCCCGCCGCGGGGATTTGTACCGCCGACCTTTCGATCGGCAAGCCCTAGGCGTTGAGGCTTCTACCCACAGCGCCACCCGCGTCCCACTGATACCAAACCAGGAGTGAATTTCATTGTTACTGGACTTTAGTGACTGGACTCAGTGCTCTATCCCACCCAGTATATTAATGGACTATACAACTTCCATTATTCCCAACCATTGGCCATGCTGGCTGAGGCTGTACCTGGGCTGCCCCACAAAAACTGACTCTCCAATGCAACACCAAACCATTCTAATCCCTTCTATAACACAGTGTATCCTTAAAATTATTATTAAAGGGTTTAATTCTCCTTCTTTGGGGCTATAAAAACTTTACTGAACAACTTGACTACACACATATTACAAAGATGGGAACCAGCTCTTTTTATGTTCCTCCGAGCATGGTGCTGATAATGCCAAAGTTGCAGGTTCAATCCCCATAAGGGTATTCCTGAATATTCCTGCATTGCGGGGGGTTGGACAAGATGATTCTCAGGGTCCGTTCCAATTCTATGATTCTATCGGAACCACACCGTCCTCTTACCCCCCACAACTCCAAGCTGTTCTGAAGATTCAAGAGGCCCTCTAGAACAATGTGGCATGGGAAACGGCTGTGGAACAAGGAAATTGGAAGAATTCACTGCAGCTGCTTTGCATGAGTAGAAATGCCTTTTTGTTCACGCAAGACACTTTTGGATCTAAGCCAGAGACCTAAATCTAAGGTTTGGTGCTCATTTATTCACATGAAGATTCTCATCAGGAGGATTTTCAGAGTATAAAGTGGTGCTGTGACAGTATTCTGATCATATTCACAGTTAACCACTCTTTGAAAAATTTCTGCTTCACAGTAACTCTATTGTCATGGTAATGGACTGGAGAAGGGCCAATAAACTGAAGCTCAATCCAGATAAGAGCGAGGTGCCTTTAGCAGATGGTTCTGACTGGATGGGTCTGCACTTCACCTGAAGTAGAAGAGTTTCTCCTAGATCTGCTACTGTAACTGGAGACACAGGTGCCCTTGGTGGCACAGAGTGCCTTCTGCCAGCTTTTAGCTGGAGAGAGCCAGTTACACCCCTATCTGGGCAGGGATTACCTGGTTTGATTTATGCTCTGATAAACTGCAGGATAGATTGCTGCAATGCACTAAATGTGGGGCTGCCTTTGAAAACAGTTTGGAAACAGCAGTGGCGTAGCGTGGGTTGTCAGCACCCGGGGCAAGGCAAGTAATTTGTGCCCCCTAACCTGTGGATTTTAGCACTTTTAAGTAGGGGCAGAGAGCTGCGAGTGCGAGTGCGCCCCCCCCAGATGTTGCACCCGGTGTGGCCGGCCCCCCCAGCACCCCCCACGCTACGCCACTGGGAAACAGCAGCAAGCACAAAATGAAGAGCCAAATTGTGGTCTAACTGCACTGGCTGGTCAAATCAGAATGCTAGTTTTAACTTCTAAAACCTTACATAACTCAAGACCCACATGATGTAAATCTCTCCCAACATGCTTACCCTGTGTTTCTGCTCAGAAAACTGTGGAGGGTAGTGACAAGGGATAAGGCCTTTTGGTTGTGACTTGCTGCTTACATAATAGCTTCTCCAGCAAGACCCTTTTGGCACTACTATCTATCTATCATCTATCTAGCGATCATCTATCTGTTAGGCATTTGCTAATTTGTTAGCATGTGAGTGATTATTTCTGCTATCACTGGGGTGTTTGCACTTTTTTGCACTGTTTAAAAATCAAACTGCTGTTCATGGTTATGTTTTAATTTTTTCTATATTTTAAACATGATTATAAGTCACCTTTAGACTGTTCTTTACAAAGAAGTCCAATAAATTCAAATACTGCTGTTGCTACTATTAAAAGTAATAATGTGTGTGTTTGTGTGTGTGATTTGTCCTTAGGTGTTTTCTTTTGAGATGCCTGTGAGATTGCTTTTTGTAGTAAAATGTTCACTCAACACAACTAGGGAATCCAACTTTGCTTAACTTCCAGTGGCATCCTAAAGAAAAAAAGAAGTTTATAAAACTCTTCCACAATAAACAATGCATGTGTTAAAGGTATTTATTTTACACAAGTATGAAACATGTCTTAGGTATTACAATCTCGCTCATTTTTGAATGCATGAAAGCAATTATAGCAGAAATTAAAATCTCTCTCAAAATGTACAGATACACCATCAGTTCTGATAATGTTGCGCTAAATAATTCCTTCATGAAACTAAAATAACTGTGTGTGAATGTTTCCTTCTTGGAAATGGGCCATGTCTTCTTGTTTACTGTTCTTCTAAAATCAAATTCTGCCTCAAAAATATGTACCACCAGCTGATTTTGTAATTAACTAGCACTAGAGGCCATTTTCAAGGGCAGTAATAGTAAAACGCTAAATAAATTGCCATGGTTTGGAAACGAGATTGCGAAAGAAATGAAGAAAATATAACTGCAATAATGTAATGCTGGAGAATATTTTTTTATAACCTCCAGAGAGCTGTGGCTCTTTTTAGGAGTGACAGTAAAAGTCAAGGTTCCTTAAAATTAGTTGGGGGGGGGGTTACTGTGAGTGAAGAGAAATCTGCAGAGGTCAGTAATCTGAATGATGCTAACATGGAAACAGATTGTTTCATGATTACACAAGAAACAGTTTGGATATGATTGTCAATATTCCCTCAAGGAACTGGTGATGATCTGAACATCACCTTCATAGGTTCTATCTATATAACTCAGAGAACTTATTAGTTTCATCCTAGTGATTCCAAGATGCCAGCCAGAGACAAAAGGGGCCTGCTCATGAAAATATAACAAAAGCACATGTACATTTAGCTATTATTCTGTCCAGTTCCTGAACACCTGAAGCCAATGTGGCATGATGGTTAAAGTGTTGGACTAAGGCTTGGTAGACCAGGATTCAAATCCCCACTTGGCCATGAAGCTCACTGTGTGACCTTGTTCCAGTCAATTAGATGAGTCACAATAAAATACAACTGTGTTAGTGGACTTCTTAGGTATTAATACAGACTACTTGCACTGAGCACGCCTGGTGTGCTCTGGTGTGCTCTGGTCCATGGGGTCACGAAGAGTCGGACACGACTAAACGACTAAACAACAACAACACTTGCACTGAATCATATGTGGAGTTTCTTGTGGTCTTCAGCAGGTAGAATGGGGTAATGATTAAAATTCATGCTGTGCTTAAAAAGATCTGGGCTCCAATATTCTCTCTGCCATGTAACACAGACAGTGATCTTGGGCCAGTCTTTCTCTCTCAACGTAACATAGCTAAGCGGCTTGTTGTGAGTATAAAATGAGGTGGCGGGGGGGGGTGACGACACCAGGTATCGCTTGAAGAAGAGTGGTACTAATGTGTAATATATAAACAAAGTCCCTTACTTTATTGGTGAAACAATGAGACAGGCAGTGTCAAGATTTCTCATGACATAAATTCTTCATATCGTTTTATTCAATGTGTTTTATGTTCTTGAAAATGATATGCTAGGGGACAGCATGGCTATCATTTAATGACATCATGTGAATTTCAAATTAACTTTCACATTTATATAGAATGGAATATTCCAACTATCTAGTGAATGAATATTTGTTGCAAGATCAGGGAAATAGGATCCTCATACAATCTTTCTTGTCGTTCCTTCCCTGAGTCTTGCCCTTCGTTCAAATACCTCCCTTCAAAACAGGCTCAAACAGAGAACAAATAGATTGAGATTACAGGATCATGACCTTCAGCATGCTTTTATAAAGTCAGGGGATTGAGAAGGAAATATCCCTAACAATTCCTACCCTGAGAAGGACAGTATTATTAACTAAGACTATATTTACATTTTAATCATCAGTCATTTATCAGACTAATAAATTATTCAAAAGCTGACCATATGTATAAAGTTAGATAATGAGTTCAGTCTAAAAACTGTATCCACTGCAGCCTCCTAGATCAGGGATGGGTACCTAGTCTACAGACCATAAGCTGCTTCTCTAATCATTTTCCCCCAGCTCCCTCTTGTCTACAGTGTTGAACTAGAATGCTGTCACTTCTCAACCCACAGGTGTTCTTCTAAGGCTAAGCAAAATTTAGAGTGAATCTCACTCAAGAAATGAAGCCAGCTCAGCCAAAATAATAATCCCTGCAGGTGCCCCTCTTGCCCCACTGCTGCTGCCTCTTCCTTTGCTGGCATCAACAACTATTTCTCACAAGATCTTGCTGGAAATTGGCACTTTTGCTGGTTCTGCTTCTCCACTGGTGGTGGAGGTGGTGGGGTGGGTGGGTGGTACAGCATGGCAGCAGTTGTGGCAGAATGGGGTGGTACTTCTTGTTTCAACTCAAGCAGTGAAATGGGACTCACTGCCCCTGATCTTTCTTCTTTGTCTGCTGATAAGCACTAGGGCTGTGCATGAACCCCACAATCCAATTTGTGGCTCCAATTTTTAAATCTGGATCAGGCCTGCTATGGTTCGGATTGCTCTGGGCACGGTCTGATCTGAATATGGATTTTACGAATCTCCAGAAATTCAATTATCTGTGAAATGAAGATGCTCATAACTTTCTTATTTTAGACATAAAGACATAGTAGCCACTACATAGAGGGGGCCATAGAGGGGGGTTAACTCTGCCAAATTGCAGATGGGTAGTTTTCCTCTCTTTTTTGCATTTACTTTTTTATAATAAAAAATATTAAGAGTGTTCAGTCAGGCCAGTTTTAATGCATTATCATCATGAACTCATAAGGTTGTGGTTAAATAATATGCCCCAAAGGTTTGGCTCCTGGATGATATTATTAAAAATGTGTAACTCTGCTAGGCTTAGAAGCACAAGCTGGCCCCATCTTATAATTTGTTGTTAGCAAATGGCAAGCATCCACATCAATACGAAGATAGATATAGGTATAGGTATAGGTATAGGTATAGGTATAGATGATATAGGTATAGATATAGATATAGATATAGATATAGGTATAGGTATAATAATAATAATAATAATAATAATAATAATAATAATAATAATAATTTATTATTTGTACCCCGCCCATCTGGCTGGGTTTCCCCAGCCACTCTGGGCGGCTTCCATAAAAACCAAAGATACAGTAAAATATCACAGATTAAAAACTTCCATGAACAGGGCTGCCTTAAGATGCCTTCTGAATGTCAGGTAGTTATTTATCGCTTTGACATATAGGTATATGTATAGATATAGATGATATAGATATAGATATAGATGATATAGATATAGATATAGATATAGATCGATATAGATAACAACTTTATTTTTTAAAAAAGGATTGGACTGGGATTGGTTGGGAAAGGATAGAAAGCAAACACAAGCTCAACAAATGCCACCCAACTCCAACAAACACTTTCTATGGGTCAGGACATGGAGAATGTGGGGTGAATGGAGAATGTGGGGTGTACACTTCCTCCACCTCCCCTTTTCTACTTCTCCCCACTACTGCAACTTTTTGGTGACACTATGGATTTCTGAGGCTGTTTTCAGCTACAATCTGCACAAATCTCTATGAATTGAATTGAGACCAGCTTATCCACCCTGTAACAGAAGGGGCTTCCACAACCTAAGGAAGGAACTGTGCATTCCTATTTGGACATTCATTTTCTGTGTTACAATCAGCATGCAAAGGGGGAGAGTGTGGACAAATACCGGTAAGTTGCTGTCTTTGTTGCTCTCCATTAGTTGCGGGGGGGGGGGGGCATTTTAAGTGAGGAGCCTGTGTTACTTGATGTAGGCTTGTCTGCAAGATGTGGAACCCTAGAAAACCAGGAAGGCAGCAGGAAGACATCTCTGCTGTCTCATTTTGTATGTTAATTAAACCCTGAAGACGGATGCCTCAAGAGCGCTCCTCTTAAATTCTTCTTGGCCCGGCCATTTTGGTTAGACACCCTAGAAAAACTATTACAGGTGAATATAAGAATCTGCCTTATGCTGAATCAGACCATTAGGCCCTCTAACTCATGATTGTTGGGCAGTGGATCCCTCAGACTTCAGGCAGCAGTCTCTCCCAGCCCTACCTGGAGATATTGGAGATTGAATCCAGGATCTTCTGCATTCACAGCAGATGCTCTACCACTGAAGTACTGAAGTGGTAGATCCCTTCTGACATGGAGTGATGAGTCCATAGGGAAGGGGAACATGCTCTGGACTTTGAGCAGCTTGACTGAAGAGAACCTGCATCCCAGTTGGCAGTTACTGCCCTAGGCAACATGGGTATTCTTATTTTTATTTTTTTAAACTGTGATGAGTTTTCTACCTGGTATTCTATCCTGGTACTTTAGCATCACATAAAAAAGAACTAAATTACAGGAATAATTATGGAACTTGACAAAAATGTACACCACTGCAATACTCAGAATAAGCATTTCTTCTAGGAGCTATTCTCTACCTACGCTTCACCAATTATGGATGAGTCACACTCCATGGTATATGTGAGGAAAAGAATTTAAGGCATGCATTAAAGAAAAATAATGAAATGTTTAGCTGACCCATATGGACAAAATTATAATGTGGCCCTATTATCAAGTGTGTTAAAGATCCTTTCAAATGCTACATGCAGACAAAAACCTGTCACTGACAAAGGTAGAAGTACTTATTTACTCTGCAGTGAAAAGACCATGTTCATCCCATTAGAGGCTAGGGTGTGTGTGTTGGAATCTCTCCCAATTATAGGAGTGAATAAAAATTGTTGTCCTGACTTTAGCCCTGTAGCCAGGTGGGGCAAATGGGTTCCCCTCTTCCAAGCTGTGCTTCACCCTCCCCATAAGGATTTTTTTTTGAGGGGGGGTTATCTTTTTAATGTGTGCAAAACAGACAATGATAGCTTCCATTTAAAGAATGACAGAATGTTTCTAGAACAGGAGCAAATGTAAGAATAAGGCAGAGCAAATGCAGAACAAAAGCCTCAACTGGAAGAGCCCCCAAAATCTGCTCACTCAGTAATTTTCCTTACTAGAGGGTTTTTTTATTATTATTACAAGCACCCTGTAATTACTTAAGTGATTCTTGGGGTGGGGGTGTAAACAGCCCACATGGTATCATGATCCTTGAAGAATTCACTATTTGAACTTCGTATTATGGGCTGAAGCTGGGCTCCACCCCTTGGGCTTTCCTCTCCTCTTTCTCTGAGCCTGCCAATCCAACTCTAGTGTCAAGAGTTCATGCAATCATGTTATTTCCCCATTTCAGACAGCCTTATCAGTGAATATAGCATTGGATTGTTAAGTTTGCTTTTTAATAGCAGTTCTTTATGTATCTGTTCATGTTGACATAGTAAGCTGAACAGACTGAAGATGTTTCTGGACAGCTCTGTCGATTACACTGCCAAGATTTCTCCTTCCAATGTCTTGTAGCTGAAATTGAATGGGCAGATGTGCTTAAACCTACAGACCCACCACCACGACCATGAGAAGCGAATGAATGATCATGCAGGGGAACTGACGTTGTGCAACATGTTTTACTTTGATGCAATGGCAAGCACAGCATATGCAAAACATGAATGAAGAAATAACACTTTAAACTCTGGAACAAATATGAACACAGAAGTTGGAGAGAACAGATCAAATAAAAATATAGTAGGAAGGCCTTTGATTCTCACATTCATTAGTCTACCTCCTAGACTCTGAAAACGGCATTTCTGCTTCTTTGTACTATTTGATGTTGGGGGGGGGGTGTAGCCTAAGTTTTGAATTCTCAATTACACCGATTATCAATTAATGCTTTCCGCAATCATTCCAAGCCTGCTAAGTGCTTTCCACAACCTAAGTTATGCCCCCAAACTACCTTGTTATGTAATTGGAATTCTTCCTATGGATAAGAAGCCACCCAAAGGTTGCTATTTTGCAAACTCAATGAATTCACAGCAAGCTATGAAAATGACTCAAGGTCCTGACTCTCAATCCCCTGCTATAAACATGAGACAAGGCTGCTTTTCATTTAGTCATTTATATGTAAATTTGTTAGTGAGCCATCTATCTCAATGACAGAAAAAAGTGTATCTTGATAATTATCTTTTTGTTAAGCACATGATAATGAACAATAATTGTAAAATTAAACATCCCTGATGGCAGTTGAAATCATTACATTTGGTGTCATTTTGTACAAAAATGCAATAATACCACAAAGCAATATTCTCTTTGCAGAAAGCTACATAAATATGAACTTACTATGTATAAAGCAGATGAAGTCATATTAGTCAAACTCTATTGGTCAAATAAATAGAGGACATAATTTGGTGTCATTGAGTATATTGCATTGACAGCATAGTGTGCTTTTGAAATAATAGCTCATTTTCAAAAGTTTAAAGATGACTTCTAATAGATTGGGTGCTCCAAAATCCTCTGATTCTCTATTCAGATTCCACAAAATGTTATCATTTTATAGAAGTCTGGAGCTACCTAAGAGGAAATTTAACCATAAAAAGAGTTCTGCTTAATAATAAAAAAGACTTCAAGCCCACATGGGGAGATGATTTTATCAACAGAGATTTCATAAATTGTCTGGAAAAAAGAGAGATTTCCCAAGAGTAGCTATTTGAATTTTGACTACTAGAACACGACACATCATAAGGAAATGCATCTTCAGTGTGAAACAAACACAGTGAAAAGTAAAGGAATAAAGAACTAAATAGTGTCCATTTATTCAATTTACTCTCAGAAAAGAAAATTACTATACCATTGGAATAAAAGTGTATACTTCATTTGTATATTGAAAGTGCTGCTCAATATAACATACTGATTTGGGCCGGGTCTAACTGTCTCTTGGATTCATTCAAACATTTTTGCAAGCATCTGATTCCTCAAGTTGGCAAAGCTTTCTAACACTAGATTGTGGTGAGGGGAAAGCTGTATTGAAAGAAAGATTTTAAAATCTCGTAAGATTAATAATGGAGGTTGAACTGCTGAATTCAATAAGTTTGGTTGCCAGGCAGATTACTTCACAACATAGGATCTGCATCTAATACGATAGTATCAGGCATGGCCAAACTTGGCCCTCCAGCTGTTTTGGGACTACAACTCCCATCATCCCTAGCTAACAGGACCAGTCAGGGATGATGGGAATTGTAGTCCCAAAACAGCTGGTGGGCCAAGTTTGGCTATGCCTGCGATAGTCAATGTACTACTCCTTAGCTGTCTTCTGAATCGCCTCTTCCTCATATTCTTCATTGGTAGAGTAATGCCATAATTCCAGAGGAACTTTTTCCTCTCTGTCCTTGTCTTTATTCTTACTGGCTTTTGACATCAATACTTGAAAGAGTTTTGACATTGGCTTTCTCAGGAGCTGGCTCTTTCTGAGTAGGATAGAGTTCACCATCCACAGTGCACGTAAGCATTTGGCAAATACCGTTGTCTTATAGAAAGATTTCCTATCAGTGCTTTTTAGACTCTTGGTGATGCAAGGCAAGTCCACCAGCCTGGCAGCTAACAGGACATGGTCTGCTCACACAATCCATGGTGGTCATTGCATGCAATTCTATGGTGAGCCTGTCCTTCAGGCTGACACTTCTCTATTGGGCTACCATCCACACAACAGAAGCATATTCTAATCACCTGTCCGCCTGGTCATCATAGGACAGCCTGTCGCTACTAATGTATTTTAAGAATTTATTGTTGTTGGTCTTGGTGTTTTTACCAATGTGCTCCTCAAATTCTTTTTTAGTATCACTTACTGTCTACTTGTACTTTCTTTTTACCAATCCCCCCCCCCCCTTTTTCACTAAAGGTTATGTTGGGAGACATGCTGGTGTTTACATATCTGAAGGGCTGTCCTGCAGAAGGTGGAGCAGACATGTTTTCTGTTGTCCCACAGGTTTAGACAAGGACCTATGGGTGGAAACTTGCTGGAGGTATTTAGCAGAGGATGGGCAAGCATCTGTCAGGGATGCTGTAGATGATTAAACCAAATGATCTTCTAGCTCCCTTCCAGCTCTGTAATGGGCAGATGAGGTTTGAAAGTGCAATGTGTAAGTGACTAGGACCAATTCAGATTTTTTAAAGATTTCAGGGCAGATGTCAAGACCAGGTCAGCAAGAACTCACATAGCATCAGCAAAGTTAACTCTCTTTGTTCAAAAAAAACAAAACATCTCAGCAACTTTTCCTGGTAGATCTTGCCCCAGTGAGACAGTTGCAAAAACTGAAGGTCCTCACCTTCCCACAGCTCTCAAAGTCTCCTCTTCCCTGAGTCCTTCCCAAGCAATCTGTGACTTCTTTTCCTTGTCTGTCTTTGTTGCACCTTCTTCATACTTCTTCTGGTTCTGGGAGACCAGGGGCAAGGGGAACTGCTTGCAGCAGCAGCAGCAGCAGCAGCAGCAGCAGCAGCAGGAGATCTCCCTGGCTTCTTCAGCATCCTGCCTGGCCTCTGCCTCTTGTCCCCACTAGTCTCCAGCCTCCACTTCTGCCTCTGATTCTGGACTGCTCTCTGCCACAGACTCTTCTTGTTCACTAAACCCTTCAGCTTCCAATGCCTCCTCCTCCCAGTCTGCTTTCTCTTCTCCCTCTGACCACTCATCATCATCCCACTACCAATCCACTAGTTCTTAGTCTTCTTTCCTTCTTTCCAGCTGGTGCATCCCACCACGCTTTTGCATCCAGCCAGTCCATGATAATGTATTCCTAATGGGTGAGGTTATAGCAGAAGACGTAGAGGAACTATGGGTGGTATTCAACTATGCATTGAAATTAATGAATATGACCAAGTAGGTCCATTAATTTCAATATGTCTACTACTCAGAGTAAAATGTAGTTGAATACCATCCTATAGTAAGACACCATTTGCTGACTTTGCCTCTGTTTATTATGTAATATGTGACAATTCTGGCAAAGAAACAAAACTGTCACAAGAGTACAGTCCTTGGTCCCCCAAATAAAGCCAAACATTTAATGCCCCTTTGCTTCCCATTGTTGAAGAAAGATAGAGTAATGCAACATGAAATCCCCCATATAGATATTCTTGGTATGGATTATTAAAGTTTGACTTATTAGAGGATACACATTAAGAAGAAAGGGAATTGCCTGGCTTGTTAACATGGAACTAGAAGAGTGTTATTGTGGACAAGGGGATAGAGGGGAATAAAAATGATGTAGTGATTCATAGTTCTTGCAGCAGGGAAGAGAGCAAGAAGAAAATAATTTATATAAGCAATTCTAGCTTCTTGAGTCACTGAAATTAGAACTGCTTCCTTTCCCATTTTTCTGTATATTAATGCCCACCTATCTTCACTTTTGATGCCAGATGACTTTTGATGCCCAACTGATGCTCCCCCCCACTAGAATGAACACATTAAAAAAATGTTTTGCTGCATATTTAGATTCTGCTTCCTGCCTCCCTGTGTGTCTCTCTCACACACATTCCTAGTACCACCTGAATAATGTTGCTTCACTCTCCCGCTTGGAAGAGCTGGCCTTGATTGTTAACTTTTGGTATTAGAGACTGACAGCACAATCCTATGCGTGCTTACTTGGAAGCAAGTCCCACTGAGTTCAGTGCTGGCCAAAACTGAATCTGTTGTGAGAAAGTTGTTTCCTATGTATGAAACATTGGGTGCTTAATCTAAGCAATAAAGGCTTTGTCCAGTTTTCAAGGACTGTTTTTGGACTGGTTCTAATGTGCAAAATGGTTGAAAAGTTAGTGATGGCTATTGATTTCAGAGGTACCTAAGTGTGACTAACATTGTCTGGATTTAGCCCATATTGTGCAATTCAGGCTACTGGCTGGTATATCCAAACCTCCTGGCAGAAGTCTTTGCAGTTTCAGCCACTGTGATCATGATAGCAGTTCCTGAGTAGCCTGAGCCATATATTTGAATGGGCCAGGTACACACACTATACACATTATTATTTTAAAAATGTGTGCCCCACCTAATTCAAAGAACGTCAAGGCGGCTAACAAAATATCATATTAAAGTATTAAAATGTATAGCAGTACCCAGTTCTAAACACAACCACAAAGCCAACACATTAAAATAAAAACCAGAATCACAAGAATTCTCAACAGTGTTCAGAACTGAAGCAGAATAAGCCAGAAAAGAAAACAGACAAAAGCTATCTTCACTAGCTGTGCAATGCTTTACAGTGATATCTGACACAACATGCATAGCAATGCCTTCTACAGGGTAGGTGCCCTACAGAAAAGGTCCTTACAGGTTTGTGGGATCTCCATCAAAATGCACTCCTAGGACAGTCATACCACATTTATAAATTTCATCTATTTATTTTCAATATTTAAAATGGCCCTGTATCTCTGGGATTTCATGGTGACTTACAACAGTTTTGCATACCTGAGTAAATCTTTTGATGTCTCTTGCTTTAGCAATGAGAAACCACTGGTCCTGTTAGCTAGGGATGATGGGAGTTGCAGTCCCAAAACATCTGGAGAGCCGAGTTTGCCTATGCCCAGTCTACAATTAGTAGAATGAAGCAGCGGCGGACCAAGCTGATCGGGCGCCTAGGGTGGCATGCATGCCCTGCGCCCAGGGGAGGGATCAGCCACCTGCAGGGTGGGGCGAGCTGGGGCAGGACGCTCTGTGGGGCCCACTCATCCACCCTACAGCTGATGGGAAGGCAGCAGGCAGACTGTTTGGGGCAGCACAGAGCCTGCGGCCACCCAAGCCACCGCATCACTCCCAGGAGAGACATGTGGCTTGGGCGCGCTGCAGGCCCTGCAGTGAGTGCTGCCCAGCATTTTGTCACACACCCCCAGTGGTGACACCTGGGGCGTCCGCCCCCACCGCCCCCCTTCCTCCGCCCCTGGGATAAAGGAATTCCTAGATAAGGAGCATAGCTTCCTGGTAGGGTGGAGCTCTGTCATGTTTCATTTTAGAAGCAAAATACATCAACCTAAGAGATTTGGTGTTTTTTCCCTGACTAATTTTAGCCTTCTACTGGCATGCCCAAAGATTTTAAGAAGGAACTAGGCAGAGAGAACATATGGATGAAATGAATCAAAAGTATTAAGAAGGAAGCATTTAATATGCCAGGGAAAAAAGACAGAAGCTTCATTAATAAATGAGGAAGGAAATGAAATAGATGATGATTCTACAAGGTACCAACTGCCTTTTAACAGTGAGTTTTTAGATTAAAAATAAATGGAATGTGGGCAATTAGGAAATGAAGAACTTGTCACTCTAAGTGAAAGAAGCAAGTACAATGGCATCAAGAAGGGAAAGAATCACCTGAAAGCACATACAGCATTCATATACTAGAAACAATGTGACCCCAAATGTTAAGGAGAAAAAAGCTAATGAATTTAGCCTCAAAACTTCTCAAACCGGTCAGAAAGAAATATTTCTTTCTGAGAAGAGAGATAACCATAAGTACTTCACTGTAGCCTGTGAACCTTATATTTCTCCCTACTGAAAATGGTGAAGGTAGTAATTTTATAAAGAATGCCATGAATATCCAGAATTTTATGACATCACTTGCAATGAAAAGAAAGGGAAGCAAATAGCAAAGTTACCATACAAGCTTAAAAAAAAACCCTAAGTGAATATTTTTATTGATTTTTAGTGAAAACTTCTAAAGAAAAAGGAGAGAAAGAGAGATAGAGAGAAAAGGGGAAGCAAGAGAACAAAAAGAAGAAGAAATAAAACCCACTGTCAGTTCACATTAACCTTATAACATACACCACTACATCCATCTTAATTTACACTTAAAAATTGACATATGCCATTCAAATGTCCAAATAGATTTTTTTAAAAAATGATGTTTATAAAAGTATGTTCACAAATGTAAGTCAGGGCTTTATGGTCCTCAGTCCATTGCATAATTTATAGTAATATTTCTCTTTCCAGCTCAAAGTATAAGTCTCGAAGCAACCATATGGGGCCGTAAAGTCATTTTTTGTTGTCCTGTAGTTAATCCCTATACAACAGGAACATAGTTCAAAAGAACATGGATACCCACAAATACAATGGATTTCATTAGTATATAATACAATGGACAACAACTTTTGACCACGAAAGGAGATACCACTGGGTACGCTCACCTCATGTGCCTCAGTCATGCACTTCGAGCATTACACCTTCAGCATCTACCTTAATTAGGCATTTTTTTGATGACCTTGTGGAGATCAGTATATATCAATTTTTACTGAATCAATATCAATAACAAGTTAGAGAAACAATCAATGTGGCTCCTAAAACCATTTTTCATTGTTTGGGTTGACTAGTACATTCTAACTCCCATTCTTCTCTTCGTTACAAGCTTCCAAGAAATATTCAATAAACAATAGCTATGGATTTAGTTTTCTTTGAGCATTCAATTATTCCTTCAAGCAATTTAAGAGTTTCTGAAGCACTCAAAACACAAGGACTATAAATAGGCACTAGCAGGCATTAATTGAATGTATTGTCATTCAGCATTCACGGGTAGACATATCCAGACCACTGTATCCATCTGTTCCTATCAGCCAATCAAATTGTTGTTGTTGTTTAGTCGTTTAGTTGTGTCCGACTCTTTGTGGCCCCATGGACCAGAGAACGCCAGGCACTCCTGTCTTCCACTGCTTCCTGCAGCTTGGTCAAATTCATGTTCGTAGCTTCGAGAACACTATCCAGCCATCTTGACGTCTGTCATCCCCTTCTCCTTGTGCCCTCAATCTTTCCCAACATCAGGGTCTTTTCCAGGGAGTCTTCTCTTCTCATGAGGTAGCCAAAATACTGGAGCCTCAGCTTCAGGATCTGTCCTTCCAGTGAGCACTCAGGGCTGATTTCCTTAAGAATGGAGAAGTTTGATCTTCTTGCAGTCCATGGGACTCTCAAGAGTCTCCTCCAGCACCATAATTCAAAAGCATCAATTCTTCGGCGATCAGCCTTCTTTACGGTCCAGCTCTTACTTCCATACATCGCTACTGGGAAAACCATAGCTTTAACTATACAACCTTTGTTGGCAAGGTGATGTCTCTGCTTTTTAAGATGCCAATCAAATGTATATATCCATTTCCCATTTCCTCCACAAAAAGGATTTCCTCTCTGTCTTCAGATCAGAGTTTCCTCATAAAGTGAATTTATCATCAGCATATAGATCACATTGCAGTTGGCACACCAAGTTTCTCTAATTGCTGAATCTGAAGGTAGCATTGATGCTTCCTTTTGGACATACCTAGACCTCAACACTGCCCATCTAAAAAGAGGTGATAAGTAAGCCATCTCTAATTTTACTCATGTTGGAATAATCACAGAAAAAGAAGCTCAAATTCATATGTGCCTTGTAGTATATGCTAATGTCTGGAAAATAAACTTCCAAAATAACATGTCAATCTTTTGAAAATATGTTTGAGAAAGTATAAACAGATTTTATATAGCACATATATTATTCCTGGCAGTACATTCTGAGTTTTAACTTTACCCAAAATACTAAGTTTAAGCAGTTGTTCATCTTTTGAAATCTATAGTAAATTCTGCTATTAACCTATTTAAATTTGTTTTAATCATATGAGAAAGTTGGCCATACAAACTTTGTATCATGTGTGTGTGTGTGTGTAGTGGGGATGTTGCCGGGGTTTTTTAAACCACATAGCTTAATTAGTGCATAAAGAACACTCAGTACACAAAGTGTAATATGCTTAACATTCAGGATTGCTTTGTATTTGAAATGATAATGCAAAATGTAAGGATAGCAACACTGTCAAATGGAGTGTAAACAAAAGGCAATCATGAGAGTATGCTGAATGGGGATGGAAGGAGGATTTCCAGTGGGGTGCCAAAGGGCTTGGTATTGGTCTTTGTTTACTATAACATTTCAGGTAATGATCTGGAGTCGAAAACATAAACACATTTTTAATTTGCAGATAGTATTAGTTATGAGCTGCCGGCATTAATGACCACTGAGAATGGAAACAGAAGACAAGAGATACACTTGGAGGAAATAACAATGTGCCATTCATCACTGGAAACATATAAATCTGATTAAAGACCGTACTGCAGAAAATTCTTTCAGAAAATATACATACTTACAAAATTATTGTTGAAATAGGAGTAAAATGACACAAGAACTGCTAATGAGAATATGGTAGGGGAAATAAAATGCTATATGATCACAAAACAAAAAATATTACAGATTGCTTAGCTGATAATCCATTGCTACGATTGCTACTGTTGAAAGTAGTTGCAAGTAGAATAGGCAATTCTTCCAGTGAATTCTCTGCAGCCCAAGTTTTGATTGTGATTGAGTAGAGATAGACAAAACTATTCCATCTTTTTTTTTTGCCACTGATAGTACACAGGTGGGGTTCAATCTTTCCTTCCCCATGCTTTGATGAGAGGCAGATGGATAGAAATGTCAAAGCATTTTCTGCAAAGGACCAAGCAATTGGGGTGGAAAGCATGGGAGGAAAACTGGCTCCTCCGTTGTAGAAGAATGAGTCTGATGCTATTTGAGGAGGAAAGAGTTCAATTTTTTAAAAAAGATTCTATTAAATTACACCCACACACCCCGGATATGAAAACCTTCAACAAGCACTGAAATAGAACTTATATCCCAACTTGTTATTCAGGTGAACGATATTGTGATGAGGTTTTTGTCATAGTTACTGGACATTCTGGGATATCTCATAGGGGTTTGGAACATATTAGTTAGCACAGGTGTTTCTCTAATTATGATGCATTAGGAAGACTCATTGTTCAATGGCCTTCAAGCTATCTGGAGAAGGGACTTCAGCATAAGCAGATTATTTAACAGAGATAAATGCATTTGAGCAATATTTTCGTAATCACTTGCAAAGGCAACATGAACATCTTCCTTTCACAGGTCACGGCACCACCCCCTTGAGAATGACATTTGCATGCCAACTAACAGACACTATGGCATCTTTCCCCACCTCCTTCATTAGCAAGTGTGATAGAATAAGCACTCAACACAGTCTCTTCTAAGTTGGCATTCCCCACAAGTGCTTCTTAAGGAGTAAGTGAAGAAGTCAACACTCTCTTTGTGTTGACATTCAATGATGTCACAAAAGATTGTGAACTGGTAAGTACTGGTTACATAAAAGATACTTAACTCTGCTGTTGAATAATGCCAAAAGGAGAGATCTCTATCACACTTTACAGATCGTTGCTGTGTGTAGTGGGACTCCAAGAACAATGATCACAGTTTGAGACTGTTGATAACAAGTCACCTGGTGCTCCAGAGTAGTGGAGGTTGCCGTGAAGCACATCCACAGCTGGTCTTGGAGGGAGGGGGCTGCCATCTTCTAGCATGGCGAGGGGATGGGGAAGGTCATTTGGCATCACTCTCCTGCAGCTGTTTGGGGGTGAGCATTGCCTGCAAGCCAATCTGGCTTGGGGACAGAGACTGGGAAATGTCCACCCCTGCTGTATTCCAGAGGGTGACTGACAGAAAGCCACCCTCTTTGCTGACCATTGTGGGATTTTCCACCCACCCACCCAAACGGTTAGGAGCTCACCCAGTGGTGGAGCAGGTAGGTTGGTGTGAGGACCTTGTTATTCAGTGACTGTATTTAGGGCCAGGGGAGAATTTTTTCCTGCAGGCAATTTGACCAGCTTGCAGGTTTTCATCTACCTTGTAGCAATTGTCATAACTGGTGGAAAAGGCATTGGGCTGGATCCTTACTTGAGCGGTTTCCCTGTTGAAGGGGTCCAAAAGGAGCGATCCTGGGACTCCACACAGGGACCGATGGGCCAAAACATCTCTCCAAATGAAAGCATGTGCTGGGCACCCGGTCCATGTTGGGGGTGACTCCCCAGCATAGGGTCACTGCATTCCTATCATTCATTGCCTGATGCCGGACACATGCCCAATGTCTTAGTCAAACCTATTCTCATCTGTAATCAAGTTTTGACCCAATTCAACACAACACCAATCTCTTTTGTTCTTTCCTCGGTCTACCCTGCACTGGGCTGTGGACATCATGCACCTGTGATGGCAATGCTTCTCTTTACATATTTCTCAATGGTGCTGGCAGCAGGTGCAGTTTACAGAATCATTTGCTTCTCATTATAGGATTTTGCTTGATGGCTGTTGCCTAGCAATGGTAAGAAACAAACACAAAATTGGAGATTTATAGTATCTTGGGAAGACATATTCATTGTTTCATTGCTTCAACTATTCTGGTTAGTACATAATGTGTCCTGTGAGTGGTTTCAAACCAGCAAATTTAAGATTAGTTTGGTTTCCAAAGATTTCTCTAAGAACCAAGGGAGGCCCATCCCGTTTCACCACCTGAGGTGAAATGGGAATTGCACCTCCAGCCCCCTGCCATGCCCCCCACCCCCACTTATGCCACCAGAAAGCCCCAGCATAAGATCCATATATACCTTTGTCACTGAGTCACTGTGACCCTGAGCAATTCAATTTACTGGTGCTTTATCTTCTTGGTGTGGAAATTAAGGAAATCAAATCATTCCTTTCTTCAACTAGATGTTATTTATTTGGAATTTAAAATTCAGAGAGTTGTCTGCATCCCACGATGCACAAAATAAGATGGGAGGGATTGTTCTTTCAGCCCAAAAACTCTTGCACAATCTTGTAGATTTCTAATTAGCAACAAATTTGTGTTTTCACAGTGTTTTGAATATAGAGTGCAGGGCATCATCCCTTGGTAGTTAGTTTCAATAAATGGCAGAAAGCATTGCATTTCTCCTTAAAAAATGAAACCAAACCATCTGTAAAACTCATATGAATCCATTAATTTTTCGGCAAATATTCTTCTCTTATAACCTTAATATTGCTTTCAAATGCTGCTGAACCAAAGCAAAGAGCATGCTCCGAACTGATTTCTGAATAGTTCATATACTTATAATCTGTGGATTTCGTTTTTATAGAAATTGTTTTCCCTGCTGGGCCTACACTTTCTGGAACTCCCCAGGTGCACAAATCTTCCCTTCTCTATTTACCTACTATATGTAAATCATTGTCAGTCACTATGCATACTTAGCTGTCTCCTTTTGTATATGTGTAGAACATTTCTTTTAAAGTCACAATATATTTTTAAATCTACATGATTTATGCTTTCATGGGAGTCTTCAGTCATATCTATATGGCCATTTAAGTTTTCAGACCTCCTATCTATGTACAATAGATACACAGTCTCTTTGTCTTTCTTAACAAATAGTCCAAGGAAGCCCACAACATATAATGAAAACAATAAAATTCAACCTAACAAACAATAGCAATCTTAAACAGACAATAAAAGCAGTGGGTCACATGCAGACTAAGAGTAGACCCAATGAAATTAGTGGATTTGGGTTACTTAGCCCATTGATTTAAATGGTTCTACTCTGTGTATGACTAAAACACATGCATCTTATACGATGCTTTCCATGACTTGTGTGATATATATCACTTATAGTCTGTAAAAACAGGATATTACAAACCAAACATATTGCCAATGTCCTCAACTAAGAAAAAAGGGGAAAAAATCATTTGCAGGGTTCAAGAACAAAAATGTTATGAGAGAAAGGCTCTGAAAACAATCAAGACAGATGGGTATCATATATGCACTGACATTAATACAAGCCAGACCATCTTCATATCAGCACCTTACCGGCTCACAGAAACAAAAGTTCAAGAATAAAACCCTGTGGTAGCATAACTCAGGATAAACCTATTAGGCTATCTAAGAGACTTGGCTTTTTAGATGATGCAGTTGATGTACAACACCCAGGCTCCTCTCTTGTAGGGACCTCCAAACACTTACATCTTATTATATTAATCAAAACACATATAGTATTCACATGCCGCTCATTCTGGCACATGGTTATTCTATGTGCCATTTACCAAATGCAAGTGGTAAATGTATTTAACAATTACTTCCCACTACACTGATAACTTGCCTGTGTAAGGTGCTTTCAGAGACAAACAGGGTGGTGGTGTGATTCAGCTTTGAAATAGTTTACAAATTCATACCATAATTATTATTAATTTTAATGCATGACTCAAGACAATTTATGCATTCATTTAAAAAACCAGAAGTCTGGTCATTATATTATGGAGATTCATTAGTGATCTCAGTTCCCTTACATATTCTGAAAAATCTGGAATTATTTTCTGAGAGAAGATAGTGGTTTCAGAAATAGTGTTGCCACACAATGCTATGTACGTTTACTCAGAAACAAGTTCCTATTGAGCTGAATGAGGCTTATTACTACACAAGGGTAAATGGGCTTGCCGCTGTAGTCTCAACATCCTATCTTGTGTTTCTGTGCACTGCTTGTTGCCTGTTTTGTATTTCTAGCCCAGATTTTGCAGTTCATCATCATCCTGCTCTGACTGATATGAAAGTAAAGGTCAACTGATACATTCAAATAAGTGCAAAATGTTTCACTCTGGAATCCCCTGCATAGAACAACCACATGCTTCTGTCACAGCCCTTTCAGAAACTGCAAAGGATCAAAAATACTTAGATGGCGTTTAAATATAATCTGATGAACAGGCAATTTGACCACCGATCATGGAGAGTATGAAGGCTAGCCTGGAAAATGTTATCCACATTGCCCCCCATTTTATTTAACTTGGTGGGCTAGATTAGAGGTTTTAAAGATGATAATCTTTCCTCATGCTAGCTATCGGCTCAGAATGGAACATGCGACTTATCTGCTGCTATCACTCAGCTTTCATCATTCCTTACAAGGCTATGCAATCCTGTGGAATAAGACTTAAGAGCAATGACTGTCTTGGGCTGTAATAACTCTCACTCCTTGCCTTACTTGGGTAATAAGTATGTTGTTTTAACAATGATTCTCACACAAAGGCAGGGGAGTTTATAAAGCACTTTAAAGCAAAGCCTACATTATTATACCAAAATAAAATGGATAATCTTTCAGTTGCCATGGGACTCCCATGGTTGTTTTCACTGCAACATAATAACACGGATACTCCTCAGGAAAATAATAGAATAATATGATCATAGAATTGCAAAGTTGGAATGTACCCCAAGGGTCATCTAGTACAACCCCCTACAATGAAGGATCTCGACTACAACATCCATGGCAGATGACTATCCGACCTCTGCTTAAAAACCTCCAATTAAGATGAGTCCACCACCTTCCAGTTAGTCCAGTTCCACTGTTGAACAGCTCCTACCATCAGAAAGTTCTTCCTGATGTTTAGTCAAAATCTCCTTTCTGGTAGCAGAACAAGAGAAAATATTTCTCCGATGTTTAGACTCTTGATTCTTGTAACAGAACTCAATTCATGTTTAAAAATGATTCCTATATGATTTATATGAATTACCAATTGTACCGTCATAGCATCAGCAATGCTACTTGATAACTAGGAATTTTTCTTTCTGATAGCGCTGACTGTTTAGGACTTCCAATAGTTCTTATTTTTATTTTTAAATATTAAAACTTAGCTAACTTATTAGCCACATTGAGATGGTATCTTTCCCATGGCTGCTGCTAAACAATAGTTAGAGCAGGGTCTGTGAGGTGACAAGAGTGAATGCCAGAGTAGGATTGCTATTGAATAGGCATTTCATGCTAACTGAGTTGTGAATTAAACTGTCACATTGCTACATGGAAACATAGTACTGCCCTGTTTATCATATACCAAATTAAACTGTGACAATTTTCACCTTTGCCTTTTATCCCGTGTGTGACACAAGTCCACAAAGCTAATTGAAATAGATATTTCACTACAGCCAGAAATGCTAATTGGGCCTGATTTGGGATGAGTTTTCTCAACCCAAGAAACCCAGTTTGCATAGTGACACAAATAAGATTCCTTGAAGCATATTATTTTGGCACCAGCATGCCCATCCTAGCACTTATCTGAGAAACAGATGTACCTTGGCTGTACCTTAGCCAGACTAGAAGGAGACACTGTCAGACATATATCTAAACATAGCATGCTGTATAACCTTGACCTCTGAAGAGGAGAGAGGATATTCCACCACTCCCTCTCCTTTACTACTATGACATATTTCTAAAGACATTTTTGCTTGGTATACCTTTGCAGAAAATGCCTCTAATCTTAAATATTTATAGCCAGCAAATGTTTTATTCATGCATTCAAAATTTTCCAGAAGTGAAAAGCAATAGTACTACTAGATCAACATGATTTTCATAACTGACTAAAGAATGCTTCCCCCCAAAAAAGAAAAACCTGACAGAAAAAATAGCTGAAGATTATTAATAAAACTTTTGTGAACTTTACCCTGAGAAGCATATTGTTACACAAGAGGGTGCTTCGGTTCTCATATAAACAGGAAAAAAATCTTGCATTATTTGCTTGAAGTAAATTTATTACTGTGCAGAAGCCTTTTGGGGGTTTTTCATAGGTACAAGCAGTTGAAGGAAAGACAGGGCTTAGTGATTTGCTGTCATTAACCATAAACCTCCCAGTATTTCATAAAACTAATATTCAGCACCAAGTCCACTCAACATTCAATAGACTTCTTTCCATTTTATTGACATAAGGTCTTCTTCTCTGAAGCGGCAGTCTAGTATAGTCATCCTGCAGTAGAGGTTCATGGAGAAGAGGCCAAGTGAATCTATACTGAATTTTTAAAAATGAAGTATCAGCTTCTGTTGATCATTCCAGAAAAGCCACTGTCAGAGAGCAGATCTACTTTGGAAAGGAACTGTATTCTTTCTCTTAGAAGCTAGTCTTGCCTACAGCCTTTCCTCTTGGCTATATGTAGAAACAGAATTATGGGTTGGTTGTATTGTAGTCTCTTTGGATTTCTCTGGGGAAGACAGTGGGATTACATTGGACTCATAGCGTGAGTGTGAATTCATAGTGTGATGATTGCAATACAGTATTTAGGGTTAAATATAGAACACTTGTTTGGATAATCTGGATAAACCCATTAAAGAGATGGTGTAGTTATAATATTTTAGTTGTATATCAGTTGTTAAAGTGCACCACTGAATTTAAAAAGTAACAAAATAAGAGCTATAAAGAATTACAGCACAATCCTAACACTATTTTAACAGTGGGAGTTACTTTTGAGAAGACAGTGTTAGGATTGCATTGCAATTCTATATAGCTCTTATGTTTGATATTTATTAAGGTTAGGATTGCATTCTTACTGCTGGGTGCACATTAGCAGTTAATTTGGCTACAGTGAATTCTCACTTATGTTTTTTGAGTCAGTGTACATACAACATTAGCTAGGATCCACAGGCATCTCAGAGTTTGATCTACAAACCTGTGCTTTGATGTGATTTTCCCCAAGCCAGTATAACTCCGACTTGAAAACTGTTTGCTTATTCAATGTGTGGCAAGTCTCAGATATGTAAAATGCCAATATTTGCTGAGGGGTTGTCCCAAATCTCTGATGCCAACAGAGTGCATGTACTGCCACTTCCTGTCTTCCACTTCCAATCTGCAATTTGGGATCATTTCACTTTTGACGCTTTCATCTGTACTCCCCCTCCCTCAGCACCTTATTAGCTAGAGAGAGAAAAATGGGAGACCAGCCTGTCCACTCCACCGCATTGCAAGTCCGATTGAGGTGAGAGCAACTACTTCAGGTCTATCTGCCACTTTAGACAACACCCCCTTCTGCCTGAAGGGTTTGTGATGGGGCTTGTGGTCTGGCTTGTGATGGGGGTTAGGGTAAGATAAAAAGGCTTGACCTCCTTCCCCCAACCTTCCCAGCTTGGACTGAAGCAAGGCTGTTCCATTGGCTTAAGCAATACAAGCAGCTAAGGCAAGGGCCCTGGGGACACAAAACTTCCAATGCTTGTTAATTAAATGTACGCTATACCCTGACTTTGGGTGGTCACCGTCTTTGGGTGATGTAAGATCTCACGCAGAACTCTGAGCCAAAAATGGTCGCCGAAACACAGCAGCATTCTAAGCACATTGTAAATAAGTTTCAATGCAAAGCACATCACTGAAGCTATGCACATGGAGAATAGCGCTCTTTAAAACCAGTGTAGGTAAAGAGTGCTGTTATAGCAGAAGGTTGTCATAGTGCAAATCAGAGCAAGAACAAAGAAAACAGTCCCAAAATATTGCTAACACTAGGAAAACCGGCAAATGTCATAGATGCACATTGGGGAAAGACAGCCATGTTCCCAGCCACTGGTGTGTACCGTGGTGTAAGAATTCAAATTGAAACACAGTGAGAAAAAAACCATCCTCACTCCGTTTTAAATCAATAATATGTACACACCCTATATTATCAGTATGAGGCTTCACCACCACCATCAAGTCAAATGGGCTTAAGCAGTTTTATGTGCATTAATTGCAATCACCATGCAAATTGAAATAAGGCTTATTTGAAATGCATCTCAATCAAGGCTATAATTCTCTTCCAGCTTTTAAAAGTCATGAAACCACTGGTGTTTTACTCCCATCGGTTATGGTTTCCATAAGAGACTTTGATTTTTTTAAAAAACAAAAAACAATTCTTAAGTCCTGTCTCAAGAAATCTCTTCATTGTGTAGCCAAGAAAAAAGCTATACGACTTCAAAGCACATGGAATTAAAATAGACCTGAGCACATTCCTTTTAGTTTTCAGTTTTATTATGCACTTAGATTTGTAACTTCTTTGTTCAAAAATGTGCATGGTGTTCAAAACATGGTGTTTATTTATAAAAGTCTAATATCTAAAAGCCAATAAGATTTTTTAAGCAGAAATGCCATGCATATGTTTTGAGTGCACATAATTTTATCTGCTTCTTTTCTTAAATGTAAGGACCTCCTTTTTACTCATCATGCAACATGCGACAATGTGTTTCCCATGCTGTCTCCCATCCAGGCACTAACCAGGCCAAAATCTGCTTAGCTTTGTCAAGGTGGTATCCTTGTGTGACTTCAGAGCACCCAAGGCACATGTATATTACTGTGATGTCTGAAAATGAATCATGTTCAGTCATATTGCTGAGAGAGACTAAGAGATAATGTTTTATTAGCCCCTAGTTATACTGTGGTAGTTTCTCCATTCAAGGTCTGACCCTTTCAGATTCCTACTTAGCCTGAAAAAAGATGAAAAACAGGGTATCTGAAGGTAATATAAGCAAACAGATACTTCTAAGACATGAAGATTTTATTGCCTAGCAGAACCAATTGTACAATTATTTTAATGTGTGCATAGGCAGGGAAAAGAGAGAGAGTTATATAAGGTATATATTTTACTTAGATCGTGTTCAAGATAGCAGAAGCAAAACAATCTGGGATTGGTATATTTAAAGAAATGATGATGCTTGGATAAGGACTGTACATTTCATCAACTCCAAACTGGCTTCCTTAATTGGCTTTCTATTGTAGGTTTATTTTAAGCCAAGAAATTTGTTGTATATAACAAGCTTTCAAAGGAGGCCTTGTTTATTTTATTTTTTAACATTACAGAAGGCAAGCATGCATAAATACGTCACATATCAAATGAAGCATGGAGTGCTCCTTTTTCTCTGGTCCTTTTTCTGGAATTTATATTTATAGGTTATTTTCTGACTGATCTCCTCAGAGTTCTATAATTTCCCCCGTTTGAAGTACTTGCCATTTTCATTTTTAAAAGACCCCATTCAACCTCATTGCTAAATCAAGTCATTTGGGTTTAAGCTTGACCTGCTCATGCAAAGAATCATTTTCACAAGCTGAACTGTGTCAAATGATTATTTGAGAGTGATATGTGGCATTTCCCTTTAAGTAAAATAAGCAAATAGTTGCTCAAGACACTTTGAATTGTATGTTGTGCTCATTATATTGTTCTCTTATTACATTCATTTTAGATGTTTTGGGTAATTCCTAAAGCTGGCAGAACACAATACTAAAAACTTACATACATATTAGATGGTGGGTCTATACTGTCTAATGTGTAGTTGAATACCACCTATAGACATTACAAATCTCTGAATAAATGAACCAATCTGAGTGGAATTTGGGGTGCAGTTGTGCAAGAAGACCCCTGGAGGAAATGATGCAAGGAAGTATTAGTAGAAATGATACCACCATGCCTTGCTGCAAAGTAACTTGAACGGGGTTGTGGCAGCATTGATCAGTTCATGTATTGTTTTGGAAAGCGTGAATTAGGTAAGTGTGGCTTTAAATGTTAACTTAGTTAAATTTCTCCTCTATGCCTCTTTCACCAGCAGTAGCCAGTGTTATGCCCTGAAACAGGGTGTTCCAGGGGAAGGATGGAGGCAGTCTTCATTCATTAGAGAGGTCCCAGCAATTGGGGCACTTGTCTATATGAGCATGGATCTGGCTTAGCTATTCACCTCCCTTAATGGAACCAATAGGGGCATTTTCTGAAGAAGAAGAAAACTGTGTAAGGGGAAACACAAGCCACCAGGGTTTTCAGAGTGTGTATGTTAGGCGGATATCTATCTGCAGTTTTGCACATGCTCACACCACATACACACACAAAATAAAGATTGCATTATTCATCTGTTTAAGAGTTCAGTTCAATGAATTAAATTTTCTAGTTTGCAACAATAAAAGGAGATTTAGATGTATAATTCTGGACATTTCGTTTTTTTATTTGCCCTGGCAGGTACATTATCTGACCCATGAGAACAGCAAAATAGCAAGACTGTACAACAGTGATGGGATAAAATCAGGCCACATCTTTATTGACAGCAGCAGGCAGGGCAAGGGTTGGCATGACATTGGGTCTCAGGATCAATTAATCATTCAACAAGCCCCATGTTGATGGAATGGATCCGCTGTACAATGGGAGTCAGCCAACCTTGCTATGGTGCAAGCCAAGCTAGCAAGGTCTTACTGGCGGACCAGGGTGCAGATTCCAACCAGGCAGATAGCCTAAGCTTGGGGGTGCTGTGGACAATCCTCCCTTCATGCCCCTTATGGGCCCCCCAATTGATCCTGCCCAATGCCATTTTCACCATCATACAAACAATCTTCTTCGCCTAACAAAAGAAAGCTGTCATTTCACTGAGGGAAAGTTGATCCTGTCAGAATCTCCGCTGTGACCGAGCTGATAAAGCTCATTTTCCGGAATAGCCCTCTGATGTGATTAATGACCTGAGCCTCTGATAAGGCTCCAGGCACATTCCCGTTCGGCAGAGAATCAAAGCAGCACACGGAAGTGATGAGATTTATGGCTACATCACTATGCTTTATTTCTTTAGCTACGCAGACAGAAAACACATCCTCTCTCTGTGAAAGCAGAGAGCAACTGAAACAACAAAGGAACAGGAAACCAGGAAACAACACATCCGTCTCCTGTCTTCTGTGAGACTTCCAACAGCCTGGAATGTCTCTGGAATGTAAACAGAGTCTTGTGACTCTAAAGCAGCTGCATAGTGGCAAACAGAAACTAACAGAACCCCCCCCCCTTCCTAACCAAGTGCCAATCAGGTTGAGGGGGGAATCATCTCTGTCCCTGTCAGTCAGCAACCCCAGATGGCACAGTGAAGGCTCTAACATGAGGGTGGGTGTGCAGGAAGCTCTCAAGACAAAATGGCCCTGAGCAACAGGGAAATCGGCATTATATAGGCTTTCCCCTCCCCTTTCAAGGGCCCACGGGATAGCTTTTCCCCATGAGCCCATTGCACAGAGAGGATCCTGGGCAGAACCTTGACCAATATTTTGCTGTAATCTATGGGCCACAGTGCCACTGGGTAATGGCGTCTGACACTTATTGGGCATGGAACGAGGCTTATGATTTACTTGAGAAAGCTTCATGGTTCTCCAAAATTACCTTCTTCTAAGATAAGCTGAGCAGCTTTTCAGCTCATGCACTTACAGAGAACAATAACATTTTA